>NC_054487.1:54339093-54983448 GCF_017639515.1 Carcharodon carcharias
GGATAGTTCTCTTTAGAGCAGAGCAGGTCAACGGGAGATTTAATAGAGGTGTTCAAGATCATGAATGATTTTGATAGGATAAGTAAAGGAGGGGACATTGTTTCCAGTGGCAGAAGGGTTGGTAACCAGAGGGCACAGATTTTAAGGAAATTGGCAAAAGAACCAAAAGTCACATGAGGGAAAAAAAATGTAGCTAATTGTTATAATCTCAAATGCATAGCAGGGAAGGGTGGTAGAAGCAGTTTGAATAATAATGTTCAAAAGGGAATTGGATAATTATTTGCAGGAGGAAAATTTACATGGCTGTGTGGGAAGAGCAGGGGAGAAAGCGTTATTTCTTTAGAGTTTCAAAAAGCTAGCAGAGTCACAACAGGCTAAACAGTCTCATTCTGTGCTCTATCATTCTATAATTCTATGATTAAAAACCTTGTAAAGATTGCACCAGATCTCCACCATTTCCAGTGATGTCTTAACTGCTTTGTATGACCCAGGCCTTCTCTCCATTCCTTAACAAGGCAAATGACAGTAGGGACATAGATTCCCAAACTAGGAGTTGCTGCTTCTAAAGTTGAATGAAAATTCAATTTTCTGTTATGGTCAACACACTGTGTGAATGGAGGCATACCAGCTTCTACAAGGCAGTATGTGGATGCCACCTGGTAAGTGGCCTGTAGCTGGAAAGACTTCAATTTGTTTTAATAACTTTAACTACCACATCCTACGTACTAATAAAACTGAGGAGAAGTTACCTAACTAGTCTTTCTGAAAGTCATTGGCAGTTAACCAAAGTGATCTTTATGCTTGTTTGGCCTATGTAAATGAAGTGCCCTCCCAGTAATCCTATAACTTTTGACTGTTTCAGTGCTGGATGGCACTGTTGGGCCCGATCCCAGCTTAACCACTGGAATTAGCTCAAGGAACATCAGAGTCAAGGTGTTACACAGCAATCAACAAAATAGTTCAGTTTGAACCACGTCACTTCTAATCATACAATGAGTTAATTTACTTAAGTCTACATGGACTGAAAGTTTTAGACAAATTTCTCTTCTATACAAAGTGCACCCTATCATTTGGTCTCAGTATTTTTTGTCAGTGGAAAAATTGTTAATGTTCTCTTGTCTCTTGAGTTGCATTTTCTGGTTTATCAATTACAATATTTTTCAAAAAGACTATTTTCAGTGGAAATCATACAAGTAGGACAGCAGGAATTTAATTAAAATATACTCAATCACACAAAGTCAAGTCTTAAATGGATTTAATACTGGGATTTCTGTTGACAGCATGTTTCCCCATTTTTGCAAAGGGAACATTGTATGAAGCCTCTTCCTGTCAATCTCAAACCAGGGCCCAGACTTTCACCACTGGGTTGAGTGTGCTGAAATGGGAGAATTCCCAGCTTTGCAAACCCACCTTTACAAATGGCTGCCTGGATGTCAGAATTTTGGTCCAGATGGAATGGGTTGGATTAGAAATTGGGAAGGCGACCAAGGAATAACTGATGAAACTGCCAGCTGCAGCGGTGCGCTGGGTGGGAGGCCTGCCTTGTAGATCCTGCCCTGTGTCCAAGGTTTAAGAATAAAGAAAGCTTGAAACATCCCTCCAGCCCACATACTCCCATGCCCTCGCCCATGCCACCCTATGGCCACATACCCCCATGGCAACATATGCCCCCCCAAATAACTTATATGGCCCCTCATGTCCCCATGCCAAGCTATGTCCCCCACTCACCCCATGGCCCCTCATGCCCCCCTGCCAAGCTATGCTCTGCACCCACTCCTTTGGCCCACAACACCCTCCATGCCAAGGCATGCCCATCCACTTATCCTCCCTGGCTCTTTGTAGCCCCTAAGCCAACTTATGCCAACCCATGCACCCCACCCACCACCCTTTGCCTTTACACCTACTCTGCCAACTAACCCAGTGTCCACCTTGGGCAGATCTCAGAGCCCATGCAGAGAATAGATAAAGATCTAAGGGTGGAATATTAGGGGGTGAGGTGGGAGGCAGATTGCGCTCCCCCACACCGCCCCCCCACCAAAACCTCTGAAGCAAAGTCAGCTTGGAGCCGATCTTCTCCATGCCAACCTGCCCCGCCCACAGTCATATACTCAGAGAGGGCTAAACTGGAGCAATGTGGGATTTACGCCCCTCACTGGGGAGGATGTCCCACTCTCAGGAGCTGACAGCCAATCAGATTGGCCAACAGCTCCATCAGTCCCAGTAGTGCCAAGAGCACATTAGTGGGTGCTGCTGGGACTGCAAGCAGGCCCAAGAAGAAGGCCCATGGATCCCCGAGCCAGGTAAGTCCAGTGTCTTGGGCAAGGAGGGTTTGGTGGTTTAGGGAGAAGGTGGGGAGGTGTGTTTTATGGAGCAGTCAGGTAAGGAGAAAGGGGGGTACTTTCTTAGGGACCCCTTCCCCCCCAATGATTTGGAACAGGCACCCCCAAAGATAGTAACCCTCTTCCTGCCCTTTTAAAAAGTCAAACCTGCCCAACTGCTCAATTGACCCTTGGAGCAAAATTTTTAACTCGGTGGGCAGCCATGTGCCCTACCCCGCTCAAGCATAAAATGACATGCATTGAGCATCCTGAAGTCAATGCACAGTTGCACAATATTTTGGTCAGCAGGTGTACACGGGAACAGCAGCGCAACCACTGATAATTAAAAGGCCTGTTGAGGCCATTAAAGTCTCAATTAACTTATATTTTTCACTGTGGGCAGATGAAAAGGCCAAGGGGTCTTTGTGCTTTTTAGGAAACCTCGGCCATGGACAGGTTGAGATTTCAAAAGCAAATCAAAATAAAATAAAAATTAAAAAGTTTAATTAATAACATGTCCCCGCCCGCGTGATGGACTCACATGAGGGGACATGTTTTTAACATTTTACAATTCTTTATTGGCTGTTTTGAAGACTCTTCATCTCCCTGAGATAGCTCAGGGAGCTTATCAAGCATGCACTCGCGCGCATGCGTGAAGTTGATGCTCACCCCTTGCCCTCTTTTCCCCCCCAACTCCCCCAGACAGGCAGCAACGGACGCTGTGCTGCCGATTGCATTTCACTCTAGGCAGGTCTTAATTGGCTCGTCATTTTGAAATAACCTTCCAGCCTTGATCGCGGGCAGCTTCCCAACCACCTCCGCTGAGCCCACCTGACAGGGGCTAAATTCTGCCCTGGATTAGTTACTTAAATACGGCAGGTGGGCTGCTGATCTCAGCAACTGCCCACCTCCCCCACCGAGCTTTGGTGGGTGGGAAGGTGGTGGGGTGAGCACCCCCTCCCAATTTTGTGTGCGTCCCCACTGTAAACATGCCCAGTGGGGACCTATAAAATGCAGCTGTGTGTCTATTGCAAACTTCACTATATTGAGAAAAAAACATTCTCATGCATAAAAATCCATTTACTACATTTATATTCCTTCAACAAAATAAAGCCTTATAAGAACAATTATTTCATTAAAATGCACAAACGCCTATATCAATAATCATTGCAGTTCATTGTCCCACATCAAAGAGTCTATAACTACTTGTAGCTGTCAATCAAACTGAAATGCAGACATCCAACTTTGATAATGAATGGTTGCAATGTCAAGTCATACAGCACTAATTCAGCAATGGAAACCCTTGGGCTTATGTCAACAGAGAGGATGAAATAGAAAACAATCATGTTTTTAAATTCCAGATTTTCTTTTCAAAGATTTAAAGGGCAGGACTTTTAAAATTTTTGAAAGCTCCCCTTGTCAGATTCTTTTGACAGATCCTCTTGACATTTTTGACAGCTCCCTTTGATAGGTCCTCTTGACATTTGGGTCCCTTTAACAGGTGCTTCTGACAGTTATGGCAGTTGATTTTGTTGACTGTTGACAGTTCCAGTGAGCTTGACAATTATGAGCTTATGCATTTTTTACTCTCATTAGTGCTTAATTTTAACAATTCCAAAGGGCAACTAACCTCCCCCAAAGGTATCCTGGGATCAGATCCAAAGGGGTATCTTAAGTCTCCAAAGTGCTATCCTTATGAACCCACAAAATTCAGACTTGGGCCCAAATTTTTGCTCCTAAGTCAGGTGTGCAGAGATGTGAGATTTCCTGGCTCTATGAGCCTAAGCTTTAAAAAGGGCTTCACGAACTTCTGAGCTTTGGTCCCAGGGGTGGGTCAGGGGGATGTGGGGGGTGGGCTTTATTAGGAGTTGGGGAGGTTGACCCTGGAAGTAGTGAGAGGTTGGAGGTGGGCCCAGCCCAGTTTGTCAGCTCATGGGCAGAGAAGAAGCAAGCCTTCAGAAAGGCCCATTGGTCATCAACGGTACAGTCTCTGTGCTCTAGGAGACATCATTATTTTGTCAGCTGAGTGCCAAAGCTGTAGATGTTGTCCAACTGTTAAATGACCCTGGGATGGGTGGCCCATCATGGGCTTTCCCTGTGAGAGAATTGTCATTATTGTTGCCAAATCAAGTGTACTCTGCTGAACCACTGAAAGCATGGAGTAGATTCTTGAGACACAACCGTGGAGGTGGCATTGTCTTGCCACCTTACTTGGTACAGGTATTATACAGCCATGTGGTTAGCTGCCATGACTCAGTGGGTGGTTGAATGATAAACACTGCCATGCTCACTATGTCGTCCACTTGCCCTCTTGCCACGTATCTATTGCCCACACTGTTGACCCTTGATCAGGTCACTCAGCTGCATGCTGTCATGGCATAGAAGTGTGGCTAAGAGGGGGGAAACCAGTAGGGCTGTCAGTGGTCGCAAAACACAGCATGCTGCCTCGGAGCCAATCAAATGTTAAAATTGTTAGTGCATGTAAGCACACAAAAGTGAATGAGAGCACTGTAATCCAAATGGCTCATGACCCTTTTCACCATACGTTTTTATTCAAATGAAAGATGTGGGGGTTGGGAGGGGTCCAACTGCCCCACACTTTTCTAAACAGGACCTTCAAGTTTTAGTGGAAGACGTCCAGAAGAGGAGAACAGTCTTCTACTCTGCTGGCTAGTGTAATGCACCGCATTAACCAAGAAGGCCTGAATTCAAATTGTGGCTGTGGATATCATCAGCACTCATGGATTCAGTGCAGGAAAAGGTTCAATGACGTGCGTTCCAGCAAGGTGAGTAGCTTGGCTCTCCACACAGAGGTCCAAGGGAAGGTGCAACTAGGGTGCGAGATATGGCAAATACCTCTGCTTCAGCAATGAGGCTTGTGCTTGTATGTGTAGTGAGCCCATGTAGGTGTGCACTGAACAGATGTGAATGAGCACAGTGATGCATAGACACAGGGAAGAGCGATATCCTTTTGTGCACTATATATCAGGCTAACGTAAATTCATGATATTGTTGCAATCATAAAGGGCAAAGAATGCCAGAGATGGCTCAGACCCAGGGTTGGTTAGTCCGGCTGAGACACATCTGTTCCATTGAACAGATGGCCACGGAGATTGTCAGGATGCTTGACCCAGGCAATGGTGAATCATCATTAGCACGTGATAAAGGCGGTGTTGAAGTCACCTTGGTGGTGGAGGTCACACTGTCATTTCACTGAGCACAATGGGACATTGGCACCAGAGAGTGCAATGATGGGGTTGCGTTATATGGGCAGCACAAGCATGGTTAAAGCATTGGAGTGCATCTTAAAGTGCTTTCACAATGAGCATGCACCTGTTGGGTCCTCCTTCAGACTCCAGCCTCTGCATTTCTGCAAGGTCACTGACACACATGCAGCAGATTAGGGCTCTGGCAGAGGGATGGAGGAAGATGAGGGTGCTTAGGAGCTCTTTGTACCTTCACCCTCCTTGGTGACTTGCACAGCCCTGGGTTGGCCATCAGGTGAGGTTGATGGGGCTGGCTGCTGGTGCTATACCTAAATAACTCCCTTTGTACCTCACACAGGTCCCAGCTCTGCTTCCTCACAAGACGGGTACCCTTAACAAAATGGGTACTATTGGCACAGCAGTTGCTGGAGTGGAGGACTGCTTCTTACCATCAGCCAGCCGCACGAAGCCCACCTGAAGGCCAGCCAAGGGCTGGGCAGGTCACTGAGGAGGGTGAAGCTATTGAGCACTCCTCAGCACCCTCATCTTCCTTCACCTCCCCAGCCCCTCCACCAGTGCCTTCATGTGCAGCACATGCCAGTGACCATGGCTGCCCATGCAGAGATTCAAAGGCCAGGGTTGAAGGAGGACCCAACGGCTGGGTGCCTGCATGGCAAGGCAGGCCACCACAATGATGATTAGATGAAGGAGTGAGCAGCCTGCCCCCACCTCTTCCAAGGCAACATAGGGTAGCACTTCATTGGTGTTTGTGAGAGCGAAGGCCACTATCTCGCCTAGAACACTCATGGGTTCACGATGGTTACGCTTTTCGTATTGTATATAGCACATTTGAACAATTCTTGAATATATTTACTTACACTTGTACATGACTTAATGTATGTTTGTACACTAGAGAGCTCAAAAAGATTGGTAAAGCTATGAAGGCAGTTCTTACCGGTAATAATGAGGGCAGGATGCTGAGATCCATCTTGATGTGCGATCAATAGGATCAAGGTTGTCTGCTGGTTGGTGATGCTTTGAAGGGCTCCTTCATTCTCGGTTGTATCACATAAGACTCCAGTGTTCAAAGGATTAAGCACTGAGATGCTCCTTGTATCTTTCATTGTCCATCAAAGCTTGACTTTAAGGGAGGCTCAATGATCAGATTCCATGAACAGATGTTGGGCAGCAGGTGCATCTGAGGCATGAGCACTGGGTGCAAGACATTCATCTGCACTGCAACGTTACACATTGGCCTGGGTGTAGGCATCTCAGCTCAAGAGGCCGTGTATCGTGCAGGTAGTTAGCCATCTGCTGTGCCCAGTACTTTGGCTATGTTTACATTCCAGAATGTTGCATGTGGCACCTTTGTCAGAAATTGGACCATTGGCTGGAATGGATGGTGCACAAATCTTTTCAAAGATCTGTTGTTGCACAATTATGGACTCCTCATGCGCAAGATGCCCCATCTGCTTGTATGCTACAACTTACAATCCTTTCAGCATGTATAGGGTTTTAAGTCTGACATTGTGTCACTTTCAACATTGTGCGCAAGGTTTGATTATGGACAATTTGGTAGCATGGGCCTTCATTTACAGTCATTGCCATTCATTTGATAGGGCCAGGTTGTGAATGACTTATTACCATGTGTATTTGCAATGTAATGAAGCTCATGGTTATGATGGTGAGGTTTTCAGCCATATGAATGTGACTGAGTTCCACTCATTCATCCTCTTTCCTGTGGGGGATGGGCAGTCCCTTGAGCAGACATGGAGTCCATGTACAAGACTCTTTTGGTGGAAATATGTTGCCAGGGACTGGCTGATGGTTGTTGTGAAATTTGAGGACCTTATGAGAATCTATTTTGTACAAGGACCCATCCTGCACAGTTAGCTCTGGCATAACCATGCCTGCCACCTGCTCTGCCACATTGACGGCCTCATCATCCTCATTAGTTTTGGAATCTTCCGAATGGACAAAAGGACTTGCTCCTCCTCCTTATCTTCTACCTCCTCAGAGGGTGGAGTTCTGCCCTTGGTGTCGTCATCATCGATCTGTAGGCCCCTTCATTGCACAATGTTGTGCAGCATGCAACAAACTACTACTATCCTTGATTACCCTTGGGGCAGATGGCAGAGCTCCACCTGAGTGACTGAGGCACCTAAAGCGCAACTTTAAAATGCCAATTTTTTGCTTGATGGTGCTCCTGGTGATGATACGGCTGCCTTTGCACTTGAGCTCTGCCTCCGTTTGTCAGCTCCTAACAGGGGTCATTGTCCAAGTTCTTAAGGGCTCTTTGTCCCCTAGAAGCCAACCATGGATCTGTGTTGGTGGCTAAAATAGCTGAGGGAGTTGGGAACTCCTCAATATGAAGGAGTTGTGGTAGCTGCCAGGGAACTTTGCATGCACATGAAGGAAGACCTTGTGATGGTCATAAGCCACCTACACATTGAGTGGAAGGACTTCCAGTTGACGAAGGTGTCTCCATGTTGACTTGGGGCCTTTATGGCAACGTGGTGCAATCACAAAACCCTGCATCTGAGGGAAGCCTGCTAACTGGGCAAAGGCCATGGCTCTGTGTCTGAGATACCAAATCTACAAGGAAATCAATGTGAATCACCCACATGAGCAAGCAGGACATTAGTTGCAGCCTTAATGCAGTTGTGTGCTGCTGACTGGGAAATACCAGACAGGTTTCCTGATGATCCCTGGAAAAATCCTGAGGCTTGGAAGTTGAGAGTGATAGTTACCTTCACAGCCACTGGCTGCTTGTGGTGATTGACAGATCGTGGCTTGAGTTGCTGTTAGATCATGCAACATATATCTGTCACTGCCTCATGGCTTAGCCTCAGTTGCCTTCGATACTCAGTCTCCACCTTTTGATCTGTACGCCATTCCAACAGGGTAGTATGTGATTATCCTGCCTCTCCTCCTCCTTCTCCCTGGTGTGCGTGTATCGGCCACTTCCTCCTGACCTTCTGCCTTCCCTCTGACCTCTGCTCACGGTGATTGGCTTCTGTCACATCTATGTGTGAGGGTGCCACCCTGCTCTCTTGCCCACATGTCTGTCCTTGGCTTGCTGCATTGTTCCAGTGAAGCCCAACGCAAACTGGAGGAACAGCACCTCATCTTCCGACTAGGCACTTTACAGCCATCCGGACTGAATATTGAATTCAACAACTTTAGGTCGTGAGCTCCCTCCCCCATCCCCACCCCCTTTCTGTTTCCCCCTCCCTTTTTTCTTTTTTTTTCCAATAAATTATATAGATTTTCCTTTCCCACCTATTTCCATTATAAAAAAAAAAATTTTTACATCTTTTATGCTCTCCCCACCCCCACTAGAGCTATACCTTGAGTGCCCTACCATCCATTCTTAATTAGCACATTCGTTTAGATAATATCACCAACTTTAACTTTAACACCTATGTGTTCTTTTGTACTATTGTTGTTGACATCTTTTAATGATCTGCTTCTATCACTGCTTGTTTGTCCCTACAACCACACCCCCACTCCACCTCTCTCTCTCTCTCTCTCTCTCCCCGCCTCCCCACACACACACCTTAAACCAGCTTATATTTCAACTCTTTCTTGGACTCGAACTCAAGTTCTGTCGAAGGGTCATAAGGACTCGAAACGTCAACTCTTTTCTTCTCCGCCGATGCTGCCAGACCTGCTGAGTTTTTCCAGGTAATTCTGTTTTTGTTTTTGTTTTGGATTTCCAGCATCCGCAGTTTTTTTGTTTTTATCTCTGTGAGGGTGCCATGTCTATCTTCCACGTTCCTTGACACAAAGTGCTTCTCCAGCACCAAGTTATTCCTGGCAGCTGGGTGCATGAGTCAAAAGGAGCAAAACTAATTGCCCTGTGGGATCAGGAGCCCCACCCTCCCATCCCTTTGGGTTAAGGGAAGATGTTTGGAATTTGTTTTGTGTTACTTCTGTGAATAAAAGTTTAAAGCAAATTCATCAGGGGTACTCAACCTCTCTTGGATTTCCAAAGAAAAACACCAAGTTCAGACCTACTCCTACAAGGTCTACTTTGCACACTCCAGGTTTCACACTCCTAGCCTGCCAAAATCTGATTAGAGTGGAGGTAGCTAATGATTGAAATGGCCAGCTTCCTCAATAAAATGTGCATGCACAAAACGCACCCCACCCTCATCAAAATGGGAAGGGCCATGTTCGGGGGTATGATTAACAATTTTTGGGCTGTTCAGCTATTTCTCCATTATGGTGAGAATCTGGGCCCAGCAGAGACAATGGTAGAGGTTCTGTGTGTTGGCTCCTGCTGTCTGCCTTAGCTACGAAAATAGTATGAAAAGGAGAAAAGGGAGCAAGGCTGGGGAGGCTCTGTTGTGGTGCTTTCTATGTACAGAAGTCTACTTCAATAATTGGCTTCTCTGTTGCTTGGACAATGAATAGAAGCAGAGTGCTGTTATGAGAGGCAGCAAAAAGGAGGAAAGGGAACATGGAGTAAAGACATATGTGAGAAAAGGATTAAGGAGGCTTCTATTAATGAGTGTAGAAACTGTAAAAATTAGCCATTTTAAGCAGAATCTTTGAAATGCAAACTTTAAAAAGCAGACTGACCTGTCTCACAGTTGAAGATTCTTTGACAAACTTTGCAATGAGCATAATAATGTGGAAGCAAAGGTATATTTACAATCCCTTGTGAAAATTTGTTGTCAGAAAATATTTCTCAATGTCAAAATATTTTACAAACAAAGGATGCATGTAAAATAAAAAGTCACAAAGTAAGGAGTTTGCAATTTAATGCCTCTTGGAATTCCTTGCAGAGTTTTAGTGTGATTACAGTATTGAGCAGCTATGAACCATTTTTCTGAGAAAATTCACACATTGTTGAATTGTATTCATTTTACATTGAAATATCGACATACACAAATTTTGTTTGCACTAGTTCGGAGAGAGATCCACTGAAAGCTTCTGCCTCTTATTTACATAGCCCTTGTGAAAAAACAGCTCAGGTTTACCTGAATTATAAATTAGCATAGATTTATGCCAAAAAAGTTAGGTGCAGCACAGCATCATGTTACCTTTGTATCAGTATAACTGAGATTCCTGGAGTAATATATTTATATTCTTTGTGATTTTATTTTTGAATAAAAAGAGATTTGTATTATACTTCGCAAAGATGCCATCAGAACCAGTGTACTTGACATTTTTTGGAGCCACATTCCTGGTTAGGGAAACGAAATTGCTGGAATGTCCGTCCCTATGGGCAAATACCTGCTCTATATAATGGTTGAAGGGGAAGAGGGGCAGCAGAGATAAGAAGGTCAGAGAGTGAGGCACAACAGCAGAAGGTGATGGGAGAGTGAAGACACTAAAATACCAACACAATAGCATTCAACATCATTTAAAAGTGAAATTACATCTGGTAGGAATATTAACCTCAGAAGGTAATTCTGAATAATTCAAACAATGTCAACAATAGATTTTTAACATGAGTATCAAATGTTGTGCAATCTCCGTAATTGCACAAAGCAACGGAAAAGCTCCCTTTTCAGTAGCGTGTAGAAATGAAAGATGAAACTAGAAATAACCAGTGGTTGTAAAATGTTAGTACCTTAGCTGGACAACTATTAGGTTCAACACCATATTTAACCGAGACTCGTGATTTCTTCTCTTATGTACGAGGTTTGTTGCCACTTTCCAGTGCTGCTTTGAAGCATCAGAGTGTTCAGTTTCACATAGCGCCCACACGGGTTTCTCAATTTTACATAAAAAGCCCACTAAACAGGAATTGAGACATAAACAATATTTTAAAATAATTTCAAGAAGTAATAACAGTCTTAACACAAATTTGCCACAGTTGGTGATGTTGCATTGCATGTAGGCAAGTGAGCTTCATTGGAAATTTGGTTCCCGTCAGCAAGATCAGCATAAAAACTAGTGCAATTGCAATTCAGTGGGGCAGCCTTTATTTTATATTTTCCTTTTTATGGCTGTGGTGAATAAAATGTTTTATTATGTTTGATTATCATGAATTAAATCCAAGAAGTGTTAACAAGTCAGAGTTTAGGAGAGGTTTCTGGACAGCATTTGAAACGTGCAGCTCGAAACATGGACCAGAGTTTTTTGGCCCCTTGGGAATGAAATTAGGCACCATATCAGTGGTGCAATGCAGCTCTGCAATTTTACCAGTGATGGGGAAGGCATTGGGTGGCCCACTTACTGTTGACGTATTGAGGCCCTTACGTGGCCATCTAAAGTCCACCTAAGAGCCGCCTCTTGCTACCACTGGGATTTTACCTGCGATGGGGGAGACCAGAACCAAGTGTCCAAACCGCAGGGAGAAACCAGGTGGCTGAGCAAGGCTTCCTTTTTTGGCCTTAAGTGCCAATCTGAGGCCCACCACAAGGTGTTCTTCCTCCCTACATTCGCGCCCCCCGCCCCCCCCCCCCCCCCCCCCCCCCCACCCCCCCCCCCCCCCACTTGCCCTGTCCACACCAGCCCCTGCCTCCCTTTCTGGGGTGTGCCAACCTGGCCCCGGTGAGACCCCAGACTCGCCTATCATCCCAGGTCCATTGCAGCATGCCATCTTTGGGGTCTGTTGCATTGTCAGCAGTGGCCACCATTCCTGTGGTGATAGTGGGCCAAGAAATCTTGAGATGTGGGATCTCTCCCCAGATTGGGGGTGGCATTCCTGCCTCAAGCAAGCTCAATGCCCAATAGACAAGAAATGGCTTTGCGGCGAACTGGCCAAGCAGGGATGGGCTCAACCCCAACTTTTACGCTGTGAGGGCAGAAACGTTACATTTGTCTGTTTTTATACAATGCTACCCACACCACAATGAGAAAAAGGAGGTAATTAATACACTAGACGGATTTAAAATTGCTAGGGGGGAAGTATTAGATAGGCAACCTGTACTTAAAAGTTGATAAGCCACCAAGAGTGGATGAGATGCATCCAAAGATAGTGAGGGACATGAGAGTGGAACTTTAAAGGCACTAACCATAATTTTCTAGTCTTCCTTAGACTTGGGATGGTGCAGGAAGATTGGAGAATTGCAGCACTTACACCCTTTATTCATGAAAGGTTGTAAAGATAAGCCCAGCAACTACAGGCCAATCAGTTTAACTTCAGTGGTGGGGAAACTTCTGGAAACTATAATTTGGGACAAAATGTATAGTCACATGGCCAAATGCAGGTTAATTAAGGAAAGCCGGCACAGATTTGTTAAGAGAAAATCGTGGGCTGAATTTTGCCCTTGACGAGCGGGCGGGCCTGACCGACTCAGCGGCGGGCAGGCAGCCGATCGCTGCAGCCAAAATGGGCCCCATCACCATTTTACGTAAGCGGGCCAATTAAGGCCTGCCCAGCGTGACGCCCGACAGGAAGCGCTCTGTGCTTCCTGTGCGGGCAGTGGGGGGGGGGGGGGGGGGGTGGAATTCCCCAACTGCGATAGTGCGCTCTTTTGTGCATGCGCGCAAAAGACCGCACATCTCCCTGAGGCTAAGTGTTGCCTCAGGGAGATTGCTGAAAAGTTGTGAAAGTTTAAAAGTAGAAAAATAAAAAAATCATCAACATGTCCCCCTCAGGTGAAAATGTCACACGAGATGGGACATGTTAATAAAGTCCACAAAATCTTTATTAAACTTTTTTAAAGCCAAAATTAAACCTCATCCCGGCAGTGGATGAGGTTTGTTGAAAAATCACTTACCCGCCAGCCCGTTGGGCCCCTGCGCCGAGCCGAAGTTCACACGGGCTTCTCAAAATCATTGTCAATTGCCGATTTAAGGGCCTTAACAAGGCCTTTAATTAATGCCGGGCGCATGTCGCTCTACATAGCATGCCCGCTGACCTAAACATCGCAATGTTGCGCAACATTTTAAGCAATGATATGCGGGCTCCACCACCTGCACATCAGCCAGAAAATTCAGTCCTGTGTTTAACAAACTTGCTAGAATTTTTTGAAAAGGGAACAGAGAGTGTTGATGAGGGTAATGCTGTTGACATGGTGTACATGGACTTTCAAAAGGCATTTGATAGAGTGCCATATAACAGACTTGTGAGTAAAGTTATAGCTCATGGAATAAAAGGGACAGTAGCTACATGGATATGAAATTGGCTGCATGGCAGCAAACAGAGTAGTGGTTAATGGATGTTTTTCAACCTGGATAACGGTTTGTAATGGAGTTCCCCAGGGGTCAGTGTTTGGACCCTTTCTCATTCTGATAAAAATTAATGACCTAGACCTTTCAAATTTCAAAGTTTGACAGTGATACGAAACTTGGAAGCATTATGAACTGTGACAAGGATAGTGTAGAACTACAAAAGGACATAGATAAGTTGGTGGAATGTGGCAGATGAAGTTCAATGTGGAGAAATGTGAAATGATTCATTTTGGTAGGAAGAATATGGAGAGACAATATAAAATAAAGGGTACAATTCTAAAGGGGGTGCAGGAGCAGAGGAACCTGGGTGTATCTGTGCATAAGTCATTGAAGGTGGAAGGACAGGTTTTAAGAGTGGTTAATAAAGCTTTCGGCATCCTAGGCTTTATTAACAGGGGCATAGAGTACAAGAGAAAGGGGGTTATGTTGAACTTGTATAAGGCACTGGTTCGACCTCAGTTGTAGTATTGCATCTAGATCTGGGTGCTGCACTTTAGGAAACATGTGAAAGCAGTGGATAGAGTGCATGTGAATTGTTCCAGAGATGAGGAACTTGAGTTCAAAGATAGATTGGAGAAGAAAAGGCTAGGAGGAGATTTGATTGAGGTATTCAAAATCATGAGGGGTCTGGACAGAATGGATAGGGAGAAACTGGTTCCACTCATGAAAGGATTGGAAACAAGAGGTTTAAATTAATTGGCAAAAGAAGCAAAAGTAAAATGAGGGAAAACCTTTTCAGACAATGAGTGATTAAGGTCTGGAATGCACTGCCTGAGAGTGTGATGGAGGCATGTTAAGTTGGGCATTTCAAAAGAGAATTAACTGAAAAGGAAGAATGTGCAGAGTTAGGAGGGGGAGAAGGCAGGGAAATGGCATTATTAGGTGAATTGCTCATTTGGACAGCTGGTGCAGAGATGATGGGCCAAATGGTCTCCTTCCATGCTGTAACAATTCTGTGAACTCTGCTCCCAATGTAAAATTTAGCCCATGGAGTGGTAAAAGCAGATAGTGTGTAACCATTTAAAAGGCTGCTTGATGCAATAATGAAGGAAAAAAGAATAGAAAGGTGAAAAGAACTAATTAGAGAGGGAGGAAGCTTGTGTAGCATATATACATTGGCATGGAACAGATGGGCCAAATGGCTATTTCTTTAGATTATATGTAATTGAATAAAATATAAATTATTCATTGTGCAACAAAAATATTGGGCTGTTATAAATATTATTCCTGAAAATGTATTTGGAAAATTGGAGGGCTTAGGAAAGACATCAGGGCGGTGGCAATTGTGTTATGCCAGGACAGACTATTCTAGAAAGTATTAGCTCCATTTCTTTTGTGATGGCCTATGTTAAAAACATCTCATATTCATTAGACTTTGGGACAATGTAATGTCAAAAGAAAGCTAATGCTTTTCTAATGCAAAGCCCAAAGATTTCCATTTTTAAATGGAAAAAAGAGAGGGTTCCTATTCCCCGCTCTTCCTAAATCCTTTTTTTATGAGATAGTTATACACAAAGGTAACGAGTTTCATTTCTTGACCAGTATGTTGCATGATGATGTAACTTGTATGAAAATGTGTGTGGAAGTGAAAAACATCATTTTGTTTTTCAACCTTTATTGCAAGACAAGTTTTGCGTTGGCACATGGAACTCTTCTGACACCATTAAAAGGGAACTGTCAAAATATTATTGTAAATTATTACACCTAAGGTTTAAAGATAGAGAATGAAGGGATGATAAATTATAGAAATTATGTACCCTTTTAAAATAAGAAACCTAAGTGGACAAAAGTTTCTTCCAACCAACCAACTATGATATTTGACTAAGTTATATTTTCAAAACTGTTAATACTGTAAACTTGTTTGGAACATTCCACACATGTATTTAAATGTGTCTAAAAGCTGCCACAATCCTCAGCAACCTTATTGAGTAATGCTTTCTGTGTTAAAAAAGGAGTGATTTAAAAAATTTGTTAATTTGCTTTCTGAAACAAAATCAAGACATTTCTCATATATAAATGTCAATAGTTTCAGAGCTTTAAAGAAAATTAACACCATTCAGAAATGAACTTGGCTTTTTTTTAACCTTAGTCTTTTTTTCTAAAAAGAAATATTGTTATTTTCCTTGCAATGGGACTGTCAGCCTTTCCCCAATAGTTAGACTGCAAGGCCTCTTGTACTTTAGACATTTTGTTACGTTAGGCAGTAAATACAAGTTGTACTTCTCATACAGTGACCTAGAAATTTCATTGCACAGTGCTAATTGTTTTGAGAGGCAAAACATTGGGTGCTGCAGGATTCATTATGGCACATGTGCTTACTTAGTCTGCATCAGAACCCACCCAGGGCACCCATCTGGTTCATGTATTACTGTCTCCACCACAGAGAGTTGAATAGGCTCTGAGCTTTCGATAGCAGGCATGATACCTTGGGAACACCTGGATCCCAAAGAGACCCCACTACAGAAGGCTGGTCCTGCTTGGCTATTAGACAACTAACAAAAACAAGTTTAATTATGGAACAACATCAGCAGCCAAGGCTAGAATTTACAAAGGTCCTTGGGGTCAGGACCCAGTGTGAGCAGGCTTTGAAAATCGCAATGCCAGAGGTCGTCTAGCGATCACAGTGCCTTCAGGATAATTTCAAATTATGGCGGGCCGTCAGGTGAGAGGGACTTGGAAATGCGCTCTCTGCCAACCACTGGCCACTTAAGCTCCTTAAGGAGCTTGTTACGTGGCCTGCCTGTTTCCGAATGCAAGTTTCAAGTTATCACTGGTGAACCCATACAGTATTCTGCCCCTCAGTGCACATAAATTTTTGTGGACTTGTTTTTGAAACAAATCTGTGGGGCCAGCTAGCACCAGCACAAGTGCTGGTCCTAAACTTAAAAACAAAAAAACTGCGGATGCTGGAAATCCAAAACAAAAACAGAATTACCTGGAAAAACTCAGCAGGTCTGGCAGCATCGGTGGAGAAGAAAAGAGTTGACGTTTCGAGTCCTCATGACCCTTCGACAGAACTTGAGTTCGAGTCCAAGAAAGAGCTGCAATATAAGCTGGTTTAAGGTGTGTGTGTGGGGGGCGGAGAGAAAAGAGACAGAGAGGTGGAGGTGGGGGGTTGTGGTTGTAGGGACAAACAAGCAGTGATAGAAGCAGATCATCAAAAGATGTCAACGACAGTAGTACAATAGAACACATAGGTGTTAAAGTTAAAGTTGGTGATATTATCTAAACGAATGTGCTAAGTAAGAATGGATGGTAGGGCACTCAAGGTATAGCTCTAGTGGGGTTTTTTTTTTATAATGGAAATAGGTGGGAAAAGGAAAATCTTTATAATTTATTGGAAAAAAAAAGGAAGGGGGAAACAGAAAGGGGGTGGGGATGGGGGAGGGAGCTCACGACCTAAAGTTGTTGAATTCAATATTCAGTCCGGAAGGCTGTAAAGTCCCTAGTCGGAAGATGAGGTGTTGTTCCTCCAGTTTGCGTTGGGCTTCACTGGAACAATGCAGCAAGCCAAGGACAGACATGTGGGCAAGAGAGCAGGGTGGAGTGTTAAAATGGCAAGCGACAGGGAGGTTTGGGTCATTCTTGCGGACAGACCGCAGGTGTTCTGCAAAGCGGTCGCCCAGTTTACGTTTGGTCTCTCCAATGTAGAGGAGACCACATTGGGAGCAACGAATGCAGTAGACTAAGTTGGGGGAAATGCAAGTGAAATGCTGCTTCACTTGAAAGGAGTGTTTGGGTCCTTGGACGGTGAGGAGAGATGAAGCGAAGGGGCAGGTGTTGCATCTTTTGCGTGGGCATGGGGTTGTGCCATAGGAGGGGGTTGAGGAGTAGGGGGTGATGGAGGAGTGGACCAGGGTGTCCCGGAGGGAGCGATCCCTACGGAATGCCGATAAGGGGGGTGAAGGGAAGATGTGTTTGATGGTGGCATCATGCTGGAGTTGGCGGAAATGGCGGAGGATGATCCTTTGAATGCGGAGGCTGGTAGGGTGATAAGTGAGGACAAGGGGGACCCTATCATGTTTCTGGGAGGGAGGAGAAGGCGTGAGGGCGGATGCGCGGGAGATGGGCTGGACACGGTTGAGGGCCCTGTCAACGACCGTGGGTGGAAAACCTCGGTTAAGGAAGAAGGAGGACATGTCAGAGGAACTGTTTTTGAATGTAGCATCATCGGAACAGATGCGACGGAGGCGAAGGAACTGAGAGAATGGGATAGAGTCCTTACAGGAAGCGGGGTGTGAGGAGCTGTAGTCGAGGTAGCTGTGGGAGTCGGTGGGTTTGTAATGGATATTGGTGGACAGTCTATCACCAGAGATTGAGACAGAGAGGTCAAGGAAGGGAAGGGAAGTGTCAGAGATGGACCACGTGAAAATGATGGAGGGGTGGAGATTGGAAGCAAAATTAATAAATTTTTCTAAGTCCTGACAAGAGCATGAAGCGGCACCGAAGTAATCATCGATGTACCGGAGAAAGAGTTGTGGAAGGGGGCCGGAGTAGGACTGCAACAAGGAATGTTCCACATACCCCATAAAGAGACAGGCACAGCTGGGGCCCATGCGGGTACCCATAGCCACACCTTTTATTTGGAGGAAGTGAGAGTAGTTGAAGGAGAAATTGTTCAGTGTGAGAACAAGTTCAGCCAGACGGAGGAGAGTAGTGGTGGATGGGGATTGTTTGGGCCTCTGTTCGAGGAAGAAGCTAAGGGCCCTCAGACCATCCTGGTGGGGGATGGAGGTGTAGAGGGATTGGACGTCCATGGTGAAGAAGCGGTAGGGGCCAGGGAACTGGAAATTGTTGATGTGACGTAAGGTGTCAGAGGAATCACGGATGTAGGTGGGAAGGGACTGGACAAGGGGAGAGAGAAGGGAGTCAAGATAACGAGAAATGAGTTCTGTGGGGCAGGAGCAAGCTGAGACGATCGGTCTACCGGGGCAGTTCTGTTTGTGGATTTTGGGTAGGAGGTAGAAGCGGGCCGTCCGAGGTTGGGCGACTATCAGGTTGGGAGCTGTGGGAGGGAGATCCCCAGAGGAGATGAGGTCAGTGACAGTTCTGGAAACAGTGGCTTGATGTTCAGTGGTGGGGTCATGGTCCAGGGAGAGGTAGGAGGAAGTGTCTGCGAGTTGACGCTCAGCCTCCGCGAGGTAGAGGTCAGTGCGCCAGACAACAACAGCACCACCCTTGTCAGCGGGTTTGATGACAATGTCAGGGTTGGACCTGAGACAATGGAGTGCAGTAAGTTCAGAGAGAGACAGGTTAGAATGGGTGAGAGGAGCAGAGAAATTGAGACGACTAATGTCGCGCTGACAGTTCTCAATGAAAAGATCGAGAGAAGGTAAGAATCCAGAGGGAGGCGTCCAGGTGGAGGGAGAATATTGGAGATGGGTAAAAGGATCCGTTGAACTGGGAGAGGACTCCTGCCCAAAGAAGTGAGCCCGGAGACGAAGACGGCGGAAGAAGAGTTCAGTATCATGCCGAGCCCGAAATTCATTGAGGTGAGGGCGTAAGGGTATGAAACTAAGTCCTTTGCTGAGCACTGAACGTTCAGCATCGGAGAGGGGAAGGTCAGGGGGTATAGTGAATACACGGCTGGGGTTGGGACTGGAAGAAAGGGTGGGGACGGAGGGACAGGCAGGGGTGGAGGGTCCTAGATGGGTGTTGGTGTCGATGAGTTGTTGGAGCTTGCGTTCCTTAGCACTTGAGAGAAAGAGAAAAAGTTTCTTGTTGAGGCGTCGGATGAGCCAAAGGATAAAATGAAACTGGGGGCATGCGCAGCTTTGAAAAAGGGTACGGCGGTGCTGCTGGAGGGAGAGGTCGAGTGTGTTCATATGGCGGCGCATGGCACTGAGAGTGGATTTCAGAATGTGACGGGAACAGCAGTCCGAGAAACGTTTTATGTCCCGGAGATACCTGTAATCCTGGGTGGGTTCGAAACATGAGGGGTGGAATTTCAGTTGAAATCCACGTGGGGTAAGTCGGAGACGGAGACAGTCACTGAGAAAGGAGATATGGCTGTGAAAGCGGGTTTTAGTAAACACCTTGTCAAACACTAGGAGGGAAATGGAAAGCAATGAAGGATCCTTTTACCCATCTCCAATATTCTCCCTCCACCTGGACCCCTCCCTCTGGATTCTCGCGATCTTTTCATTGAGAACTGTCGGCGTGACATTAGTCGTCTCAATTTCTCTGCTCCTCTCACCCATTCTAACCTGTCTCTCTCTGAACTTACTGCACTCCATTCTCTCAGGTCCAACCCTGACATTGTCATCAAACCCGCTGACAAGGGTGGTGCTGTTGTTGTCTGGCGCACTGACCTCTACCTCGCGGAGGCTGAGCGTCAACTCGCAGACACTTCCTTCTACCTCTCCCTGGACCATGACCCCACCACTGAACATCAAGCCACTGTTTCCAGGACTGTCACTGACCTCATCTCCTCTGGGGATCTCCCTCCCACAGCTTCCAACCTGATAGTCGCCCAACCTCGGACGGCCCGCTTCTATCTCCTACCCAAAATCCACAAACAGAACTGCCCCGGTAGACCGATCGTCTCAGCTTGCTCCTGCCCCACAGAACTCATTTCTCGTTATCTTGACTCCCTTCTCTCTCCCCTTGTCCAGTCCCTTCCCACCTACATCCGTGATTCCTCTGACACCTTACGTCACATCAACAATTTCCAATTCCCTGGCCCCTACCGCTTCCTCTTCACCATGGACGTCCAATCCCTCTACACCTCCATCCCCCACCAGGATGGTCTGAGGGCCCTTAGCTTCTTCCTCGAACAGAGGCCCAAACAATCCCCACTATTCTCCTCCGTCTGGCTGAACTTGTTCTCACGCTGAACAATTTCTCCTTCAACTCCTCTCACTTCCTCCAAATAAAAGGTGTGGCTATGGGTACCCGCATGGGCCCCAGCTATGCCTGTCTCTTTATGGGGTATGTGGAACATTCCTTGTTGCAGTCCTACTCCAGCCCCCTTCCACAACTCTTTCTCCGGTACATCGATGATTACTTCGGTGCCGCTTCATGCTCTCGTCAGGACTTGGAAAAATTTATTAATTTTGCTTCCAATCTCCACCCCTCCATCATTTTCATGTGGTCCATCTCTGACACTTCCCTTCCCTTCCTTGACCTCTCTGTCTCAATCTCTGGTGATAGACTGTCCACCAATATCCATTACAAACCCACCGACTCCCACAGCTATCTCGACTACAGCTCCTCCCACCCCGCTTCCTGTAAGGACTCCATCCCATTCTCTCAGTTCCTTCGCCTCCGTCGCATCTGTTCCGATGATGCTACATTCAAAAACAGTTCCTCTGACATGTCCTCCTTCTTCCTTAACCGAGGTTTTCCACCCACGGTCGTTGACAGGGCCCTCAACCGTGTCCGGCCCATCTCCCGCGCATCCGCCCTCACGCCTTCTCCTCCCTCCCAGAAACATGATAGGGTCCCCCTTGTCCTCACTTATCACCCCACCAGCCTCCGCATTCAAAGGATCATCCTCCGCCATTTCCGCTAACTCCAGCATGATGCCACCACCAAACACATCTTCCCTTCACCCCCCTTATCGGCATTCCGTAGGGATGGCTCCCTCCGGGACACCCTGGTCCACTCCTCCATCAGCCCCCTACTCCTCAACCCCCTCCTATGGCACAACCCCATGCCCACGCAAAAGATGCAACACCTGCCCCTTCACTTCATCTCTCCTCACCGTCCAAGGACCCAAACACTCCTTTCAAGTGAAGCAGCATTTCACTTGCATTTCCCCCAACTTAGTCTACTGCATTCGTTGCTCCCAATGTGGTCTCCTCTACATTGGAGAGACCAAACGTAAACTGGGCGACCGCTTTGCAGAACACCTGCGGTCTGTCCGCAAGAATGACCCAAACCTCCCTGTCGCTTGCCATTTTAACACTCCACCCTGCTCTCTTGCCCACATGTCTGTCCTTGGCTTGCTGCATTGTTCCAGTGAAGCCCAACGCAAACTGGAGGAACAACACCTCATCTTCCGACTAGGGACTTTACAGCCTTCCGGACTGAATATTGAATTCAACAACTTTAGGTCGTGAGCTCCCTCCCCCATCCCCACCCCCTTTCTGTTTCCCCCTTCCTTTTTTTTTCCAATAAATTATAAAGATTTTCCTTTTCCCACCTATTTCCATTATAAAAAAAAAACCCCACTAGAGCTATACCTTGAGTGCCCTACCATCCATTCTTACTTAGCACATTCGTTTAGATAATATCACCAACTTTAACTTTAACACCTATGTGTTCTATTGTACTACTGTCGTTGACATCTTTTGATGATCTGCTTCTATCACTGCTTGTTTGTCCCTACAACCACAACCCCCCACCTCCACCTCTCTGTCTCTTTTCTCTCCGCCCCCCACACACACACCTTAAACCAGCTTATATTGCAGCTCTTTCTTGGACTCGAACTCAAGTTCTGTCGAAGGGTCATGAGGACTCGAAACGTCAACTCTTTTCTTCTCCGCCGATGCTGCCAGACCTGCTGAGTTTTTCCAGGTAATTCTGTTTTTGTTCTGGTCCTAAACTTGTTGTGGAAGGCCACTGTCCGCCTGATCCACCCCTGTGTTCTTCCCTGGAGCTGCATGCTCTGATTGGCCAGACAGCAGTGGCCTCCAGCAGGAATACTGTGTGCCTTTGCCCCTGGTGCCAAGCCGGCAGCTCTGCCTCCTGGAGGCACTTGATGCCTCTAATTGGATGCCAAGCTCATCTCCTAGCTCGGGTGTGGGGTCGGGCCTCGGAATTCTGCTGGATGTTAGGTTCCTGACCCATCATTGAAAATTTGGCCCGAGGTGTTTAGATTAAAGGATGAAGTGTGATAATGAATTCATTAGTGTTTTGAGGACTGAAAGGATTATTAATTGTTTTTATGTGTAATACTGGATAGTAGTACTAAATTAATATACCAGTTTCCATATGATATGTGTTATGATAAATAGCTGCATTCGTAATAGGAAACCTGTTAGTTTTATGTTATCTGATGGAATATGAATTAAACAGTGTGTTTTCTTGATCTAAAGACTTAAGTAACCAGTACCTATTGTGAGCACACAATTTACTTGGGTGTCAGTTCCATATCATGGCAAAGCTAAACCATAATCTATAACCATGCTCAGGTTCAGTGGAAAAAAAACATCAAAAAGTCATTGTGCAATGTAGAACACACAAATTGGCATTTTACTGTTGGCAGCATCTGTTCTTTTGCTGATTTCATGTGTGCCTCTTTATTTTATCCTGATTTTACCAGGAGAATTACCATTGCGCAGTAATTATAGTATTTATAAAAAGAGCTTGGGCTGAATTTTGCCGTCGGTGAGCAGGGGGCGGGGCCCGCTCGCCGACGCGGGATGACATTGGGGGAAACCCCTGACGTCATCCCGCCCCATTTAAATGTTCAGGGAGGGGGGGGCACATCCAAATTAACTGTGCTCCCTCGGACATGTCACGGCCAATTGAGGCCATTGACAAGATAATTAAACCAATTAAAGGACCTGCCTGTCCAACCTTAAGGTTGGCGGGTCGGCCAAGAGCCCCAGCAGGCTTCTGAAAAAAATGAATCCCACCAGCGGGATGAGGTTTCATTTAGGGTTTAAAAAAACATTAATAAAGTTTGAGTGAAATTTATTAACATGCCCCATCTCGTGTGACATTGTCACATGAGGGGGATATGTTAAGGATTCTTTTCTTTTACTATTTTTAATGTTTGAACAAGTGTAAGCAATCTCCCTGAGGCAGCACTTAGCCTCAGGGAAATGTACGCTCTTTTGTGCACATGCGCGAAGTGGCGCACTCTTGCATTTGGGGAATTCCCCCCCCCCCAGCCCGCACAGAAGTGCATAGCGCTTCCTGCTGGGTGTCACGCTGGGCAGGCCTTAATTGGCCCACCCACTTAAAATGGCAGCGGGGCCCGTTTCTCTGTCGGGGATTGGCTCCCCACTGGCCGGAGATTGGGTTGGGCCCGCCCGTCCAGTGGGCAGAAAATTCTGCCCCTTGCATTTATGTAGCACCTTTCATGATCTAAGGGCATCCCAAGGTGCTTCACAGCCAATTAATTACTTCCAAAATCTGGTCATTTTTCTGAATTTGGGAAAGGCACCTGCCATATTGTGTTTAGCAAGTTCAATATACAGCAATGAGATGATTAACCAATTAAACTCTTTTAGAGATATTGCTTGAGGGATAAATATTGGCTCAGATTTAGATGAACTTCCCTGCTCACCTTCAAATAGTGCCCAAGAATCCCATCTCTGAGAGGGAAGATAGGAGCTCAGTTTAATGTCTCAATTACAATGTGGCACCTTTAACAGTACAGCACTCTTTTGGTACTGCACTGTCAGCCAAAATTGTGCTCAGGTTCTGGTGTGCAACTTGAATCCATGACATTCTTACTCAAAGGCATGGGTGCTGCCACTGAACCAAGGATGACACCTATGTCATCTGGTACTTATTCTGGTACTTCTACAGTTAACTGCAATGTGCTTGCCTGTCTGAATCTGCTCGAAAGAAACATTGTCACAAGTTTTGTAAATGTTATGTAGGCTGACCTCTTGAAACAAACAGTGATAGCCTGCTCTTAGAAGCTCACAAAGGAGCCATCACCTTGTTCATTGATAATCATGCCTTTCATATAGCGCTGTTTACCATGATGGAGTTTTCACATGATTAGCTAATTATAAGATATAAATGAAATACCTTAGCATATGAACAAATAAAAAAGGAAAGTGAATTACCAGCTGGTGCTCAAATCTGTCTGGACGTAGTGTATCTAGCACACCATCATACAAATGCTTCCCAATAGATAGCCACACAATCCCATTGTAGTTTCCTGGAGGGGCAAAAGCAGATAAAAAATCTAAGGCTAATTTAGGGACACTCAGGGAAATCACTCTCCAACAACCATAGTTTATTGTCATGTCTAGTGAAAGAATGTCCTACTCATGCCTTTAAACATGGACTGCATTCAGTATACAGTTTTATTTAAAAGGAGAATCACTAACAAGACTGTTGAGTGGCTGCTGAAAGACAAACAATTTTTGCAATTTCTGCCTCAAGCCTCGGGAAAGTTCCTGATTGAATAACCATGAGTGGGAGCCTCTCCCTTCAATGGACATACGCAGACAGAACCCATCTGTGGAATTTACACCTATTGTTTGTGTTTTATCCAAATCTCAAAGTCAATAGACTTCCAGACTTCATATCTTCAAGTCTGAATTGTAACAAGAGAACTTCAGGAACCAGTTAACCAAAAGAAGGCATGAATAGCCATTATCTATCTCGCATTGTGTAGCAATTGCTTAGACATCCAAACCATTTTTGTTGATCATGTGAATGAAACTATCTTCGGATAAATAGCTTTATTACCCCAAGGCCCAGGGAGAAACTGGTCAATCTGCAAGGACCACCCACAGCAAAATATTAGCTGCAGAACAAGGCAGCAACACCTATGCCTTTTTAAACCTGGAGACTGCTACATCTTAAAAGTCCGTCAGCTTGATTCCTATTCCAAGTCCACCTCTATAGAAACCTGACCTCCTGGTAAGAAAAACTTCAAGTGACTAACTTTGTGACCTGCTGATCATCCATCTCTTTGAAAGAATCCTACAATGATCCCAGATATACAACTCCAGCTATTGAAACCACCTAAACTATCCTTTCAAAGTGAAAATGCTGCCTTCAACGGGCTAGCAATGACTATTTTTTCTGCTACAAGCCTAATACCTGAACTATAAGCTATCCTTTTGTTTACAGCTTGTAAAAGTATAATATCCTTTTGAACTGTATCTTTCTTGAGTGAGTGTGTGTGAGAGAGAGAGAGAGATAGTGATACAGTATTTAGACTTTCGGAGTGAATGTGTGAATAAATAATCCTCTTTATTTAAACCCACAAAAGCTTGCTGTTGGTTATTCCACTTGACCATACACTCAGTGGTTCAGTCTTTTTTTGTTTTTTTCCCAAAAAAGGCAAATTGATTATGGACAGTAAGGGAAGTGAATTGGGGGCTCAGCCCTTTCTCATCCCTATCCATAACATTATCAATTTATTTCTAAAGACCACAGTGGCTGGGTGCAGAGCTGCATGCTCAAGACTGCTAAGTGTAAAATAACCTGGAGGTAAAATTGCATGAGTCACTGAAGCCATGAATAGTGCCACAGGGCATTTGAAAATGGGTATTCGAATGAATTGCCATGCCAATCAAATGTAAATGTTTGTGTTTATAAACCTAATAAATGTGAATTCAGGCGGATAGAAGGGATTAAGTGTCAATTGCCTATTGGCTGCAACTTTCCTGCATGGCATGAGCCTAGCAGTTTTAATTCAGTTTTTAGTGTGTAAGGGCACTCAAGACAAGACAATCCATTGAAAGAAGAACTTACATTTTTATAGTGCCCTTCACAACCTCAGGCTGTCCCAAAATGCTTTACAAGCAATGAAGTACTTTTGAAGTGTAGTCAGTGTTCTAACTCAATGGTGTAATAAAATGGTAGATGTGGGAAATAAATATATTGACATTGGTGCAATAGAGGATGGTCTTCTGTAGATACAGTCATAGTATGATATTGAGGCAGAGAATGATGTTGTAAAACCTTTTTGTTGTAGGTATGCTGGAAGTACTGATGTTTACATTATTTTCCTATCTCCATGGAGACCAATAACTTTAAAAAGATATTTGAATTTCAGTGACCAACTGGAAAGGTCACACAAGATTTCAAGTTTTAAGACTTGTATTGTAATAAACAAACTAAAAACAACTTTGAGTAGCACTCTTTTTGTAGGCAATTTATACTTTAAACTGCAGAAAAGGTTCCCCCATGTGACTTTTAACATGACCGATATTCCTGTGCCATGGTTATACTTTTCTCTGTCCCTTAAGTGAATACTTTATTCTCCTGGCACCAGTCCAAAACTATTTTCTGCTCCTGATGGTCTGCTTCCTTTTCCTTATCCCAGTCTGCTTAATTCTAAACCCAGGACTGACTTCCACAGTGATGATTACCCTGGCCATCCCTCCTTCTAGCCAACGGTAGACATATCTCCCAGCCTCAATTAAATCCCCACAACCTTGATCTGTCCAACCTGAGTGCAAGCTTCCACCTTCCACAAAGTGAATAATAGAGCAGCACTTTCTCTGCTTCATATGCAAGATTGGCTGCCTCTATCTCTCTATTCCAACTGCAGGAATTCACCAAGGGTCCTTCAACAGCACCTTCCAAACCCACAACCACTACTATCTAGAAGAACAAGGGCAACAGATAGATAGGAACACCACCACCTAGAAGTTCCCCTCCAAGTCACTCACCATCCTGACTTGGAAATATATCGCCATTCCTTCACTGTCGCCGGGTCAAAATCCTGGAAGTCCCTTCCTATCAGCACTGTGGTGTACCTACACCACATGGACTGCAGTGGTTCAAGAAGGCAGCTCACCACCACCTTATCAAGGGCAACTAGGGACGGGTAGTAAATGCCGGCCCAGCCAACAAAGCCCACATCCCGTGAATGAATGAAAAAAATCTCTCTCTCTCTCTCACAGAAATTCTTCCCAACTCACCTATCTGTGAGGTTTCGGGATACCTTAAGAACCTTGTAATCCAATATCACAGCTATCGATGTTGTCTTCCTAAAGCCCACCCTATGGCAATGTTAATCACATGGGCCTTGCACCCAGGTAGAAATGCTAATTAGCTATCCTCTAGACTCCCCAACTCCATTCTATATTAAAATTAAATAGACAGTTTAAAGTATAACCATTTATAAAACCTAACATTCCTAACACTTCCTTGTGAGATCTGAAGACCAACAGTCTACCCATAGCCAACACAGATGCACTTGCCATTTTTTACAGGTGGATCTTGCACCTTCTTCCCTGTAAAACAATCTGGGTCCTGCTTTAACTTTTCACTTGTTGTCAGACTGGACTTGGAATACATCACATGACCCTCTTGATTTGTCCATTTTACCCTGGAGACAGTCCCAAAACATCATAACCTTATAAACTTTGTATTTATTACAACTAGGTATCAGTGATGGAGAGGTATCTCCATTTTGCATTATTGGCTGTAGGGTTAAAAATCTTTGATCTATATTTTCATGCCAGGAATTTTATTTGATTCCCATATTCTGATTAGGGATTGGGATTATCATCACTCACCATCTCCTCTTTAAATAGTTACAGACTTTTTATTTTGTTATTTTACAGAAAAGTCCATACAGCAGTTGCTCCAATAAACCGTTCTTTTCTTTTGCTCAACATTTTAAACAGGTATCGAGCTTTCAAATATCAGTTCTCCCTATCGCCTCACCCTCACCCACTGTTCATTTTTTTTAAGTAAACCTTATATTATCAGTCGCTCATCTTTGCTTGTGCCTCTTTCCACTCTTTCTTTTCAATTCTGGCTCTGGTCCCCTTTTCTTCCCCCACTTTCTCAACTTCCCACTTGTTTTCTTCACTAATTCCATAAATTTTGAACTAGTGTAATTTCAGGAAATTTACTATTTGTCAAAACCATTGTAATGAATCAGGCTGCATTTGGGAACAGGGATCCATTGATCTATTGTAAAGGAGCAAGGAAAATTATTTGTGCAACATGTATGTGCTCAAGTTTCCTTGATCTTTTATGCTGGTTCTTTGCTTTATGCCCCTGTTACAAAGTTTCTGGGCTCAAATATAGAGGAAATTCCACCTCAATGTCTGCTGAAAATTACAACATTAGGGATGAAAAATGCAAATTAAAACATCATTGGAATTTTCAAAATTTACAGCGCAAAAGGGAGCCAATCAGTCCATTGTATCTGTGTCAGCCAAAAAAACAACCATCCAACCTAGAGGTAGTGATTTCCAAAGATTAATGATCCCCTGAGAGAAGAAATTCTTTCTCTTCTCTGTATTAAATTATTAATTCTGAAAATGTGCCCCCAAGTTCTAGATTCCATGATGCGAAGCAACATTCTCTCAGCATCTACATTGCCAAGCCCCCTGAGAAATTTACATGTTTTTTACACTTCTTATTCTTCCAACTTACAATGAGTTTAGGCCCAACCTGTTCAAACTTTCCTCATAAGACAACCCCAAGCGAACATTCTTTGAACTGCCTTCAATACAAGTACATCCCTCCTTAAATAAGAAGACCAGAACTGTACAGAGTACTCCATGTATGGTCTCACCAACACCCTGTACACTTGTAACAAGACTTCCTTACTTTTATACTCTATCCACCTTGCAATAAAGGGAAATGATACCATTTGCCTTCATAATTACTTCTTGTACCTACTAACTTTTTGTGATTCATGAAAGAAGACACCCAGATCCCTCAGTACTGTAGCATCCTGTGGACTCTTTCCATTTAAATAATATTCTGCTTTTCTAACATTCCAATAAAAAGTGGATAACCTCAAGATTTACCCACATTATATTGTATTTGCCAAATTTTTTCCCATTCATTTAACTAATCTATATACCTTTGCAGACATTTTATATCCTCCTCACAACTTACGTTTGCATCTATTTTTGTATTGTCAGCAAATTTGATTACAATATGCTCAGTTCCTTTATCCAAGTCAATAATACAAATTGTAAATAGTTGAGCCCCACAACCCCCACCAGTAGTTACTGGTTGCTAACCTATGACCCATTTATACTGATTCTCTGTTTCTTGTAAGTTAGTCAAACCTCTATCTTTTCTGTTATCCCCAACACCATGAGCTCTTATCTTGTGTGGCACCTTATCAAATGTCTTTTGGAAATCCAAATACACTACATCTGTTGGTACCCCTTTATCTACTCTGCTTGTTACATCCTCAAAGAACTCTAATAAATTTGTCAAACAAGATTTCCCATTTATAAAACTATGTTGATTCTTCTTGATTGTATTGTGATTTTCTAAGGGCGGGATCATCCCAGATCTCCACAGTGCAGCAGTGGGCAGGTAAATCAACGTGTTCCCCACCGGCCACAATGGCAGCTTTTCACATTGTATCTTCACAAACCTGTCGCATTAATTATGCATTTCTGGGAAACACTCCATTTCCATGGTGGGCGGACTATCATTCATCTGCCATGCCATCTCCTTGCCACTTCAACACGTCGAGCGCCATGTTTAAAGTGCAGCTGCGTGCACACCTCTGTGCTTCCAGCCCATGACTGCAGCAAAGAAGACATGGCCGCGAAAGGCAAAAAGACTGCAACACCCAAGTTCAATGGCGCGTCCCTCTAGCACCGTTTGGATGCATTTGAGTTCACCATGATGTCCTGTACCCCCATTCTGGATGGGCCGCAATCTCACTAATCCAGCTTGGGAAGCACTATATCCTGTTGTGAAACACGTCACTGGGTGAACGATCCAGTGGAGGATGGGGTGGGGGTGTGAGTCTGGCAGGCTAACTTTATAATGATAGGCTGGTATATTACAATGATGCTCCCGACCCCCAATGGCAGGAAACACGACCTGCCATTGATGGGCTCAGCAGACAATCACAAACTTGTTTCATGTTGTCATGAAATTGATTTTTGGCCTTCTCGCCATATTGTCCGTTCATACCATCAAACACCCAACGCCAGTGGACGCGGACGATTCCACCCTAAATGTCCTGCCACCCCTCTGCTTAGGGAAATAGCTCCTTCCCATCCACTATCTAGGCCCATCATAATTGTATACACCACAATAAAATCTCCTCTCAGCCGCCTCTGCTCCAAAGAAAACAACCCCAGCCTGTCCAATCTTTCCTTATAGCTAAAGGTTTCCAGTCCTGGCAACTTTCTGTCATAAACTCCTTGGGCTGAATTTTCTGTTCGTCGGGCAGGCGGGCCTGACCCGATTGCAGGCTGGCACAGAGCTGATTGCCACCAGCGATCGGGGCCGCGCCGCCATTTTATGTGGGCAAGCCAATTAAGGCCCACCCAGCATGATGTCTGCCGGGAAGTGCTATGCTCTCCCTATGCAGGCAGGGGAGAATCCCTAAAATCAAGAGTGTGCTCTTTCGCGCATGCGCACAGAAGATCGCACTCATCTCCCTGAAGCTAAGTGCAGCCTCAGGGAGATCGCCTCAACTTATAAAAATATTAAAAATAGAGAAAAGAAAAATCCCTTACATGTCCCCTCATGTGACAATGTCACATGAGTTGGGACATGTTCATAATTTCCATAACAATTTTATTACAATTTTTAAAACGCTACATGAAACCTCATCCCGCCGCTGAATGTGGTTTCATGTTTTTTCTAGTTGCCACCGGGGCTCCTGGCCTGCCCGCCAACCTTAAGGTTGGACGGGCAGTTCCTTTAATTGCTTAACTGATCCTGTCAATGGCCTGAAGTGGCCATTGACAGGTCGGCGGGTGCGCAGCTGATTTTGCTGCGCCCCTGCCTTCCTGAAAATTTAAATGGGGCGCAGTGACATCAGGGGTTCCGCTCGTTGTCATCCCACGTCATTTTACATGTCGGTGAGCGGACCCTGCCCCCTGCTCGCTGACAGGTAAAATTCTACCCCTTGGTTATTCTGCATGCCTTCATAACAACCATATCTTCTTGTCCTGCTACCCTCAAGGTGGCTGTTTCTCTACACTTTTCATTATATTATGAATATAATTGTTATAAATTAACTTTACAAGTGAGTGCTAATTTTATAGTATTTTTCATATCTTCCACAATACTCTTGTAGATGAATAAACATGAAAATCACACAAGTTGTCTCTTGTCATTCAAGATGGAAGCAGTTGTTCTTACAGCTTCCAGCTAATCATTTATCTTCTTCCACAGAGAATCAATTTAAATTCCTAAGTAATCCACATAAAATAAGTATACTGCAATTTTAAAAATATTGCATTTTAACTTACAACTCACATGCAAAGCATGTTGGCAGCTCATAAAATGATGCTAGACTATGAAATCCCCCCATTGGAAGGTTACTTGTGACAAATGCATACAAAAAGTCAAGCAATGACAATTGATAACAGGAAGTCAGTTAAAAAGATATAACACCTTGATTCACTCTTTATTTGTACAATTTAAGAAATGCAACATACCTTACTGTATAATTGAATCAGTTACGTACTCTTGTCAAATTGAAAATTTAGTTCTATTTTTGTGAATTCAGTTGCCCCATTACACTGTGTGTATGTAACTTCAAAATTTACATATTATTTCTTATTTTTGAGAGAGAAAGGAAATATAACTCAAAATATTCTGGCGTATAAATGAACTGGCATTCTTATATAAAATAAAGATAATTTTCAATTTCTACAAAATCTAAACTTATCTGTTTTCAGATTCTCTTGTTTTCTCATTATTGCTTATGATTTTGTCCATATGGCTCCAAATTCGATTTGCATTAAATTTCAGATTGTTAATAGTTTGTGTATCGAAGTGTATTGTTATTTTCCAGTAGCTGCCTTAGTTCTATTTTTTTAATTTATAGAAACCTTGTGTTAAATCTCCTGAGCTGACTTCTAGTTAAGTGAATCAGAACCTAAATGTAATATCTTGTGCATGTATTTTTAGAATAACATAGCTGAGAATTTCTTGCATGTTTTGATTTTAAAGAATTTTGGACGTGACGATATGGCACAATTATATTGTTCCATAGTCAACTCTTCAAATCTGATTTGACTATATGAGCTAAAGAAGTAACTGTTCTACAGCATTCAGATGCTGAGGAGCTAGAAATTGGAAAACTGTATTTTGCAATATTGCAAATAGATGTCAGATAAAATTTTACAAAATGAAAAATGTTGACATACAGTAATTAGAACCCTGCTGAAGAGATGCAGATTTTCAAACAATGGTTTCTTCTACAAAGTAAATTCATTTAAATTTAAACTTTGTTTTCTGATTAGTTCAAGAATCATAATTTCATGATTACTGGTTTATTTTGATGTAATGTGTTTTGTTCAAAACATGCTCGGGTATAGTAACTGTTTAAAGATGTAATATTTTATTACTCATCCTTTCTAATATCAATTTAATTTATATTTTGTTGTTAGAGTGTAGTTTATTCAGGTCTGCTTGCGAGGTTTTACAAAATTGTAGTTTTTGTATGATTTCCTTGATAATTTATGCCTTTGCAGTAAATTTAAAATGCTCTTTGTTTTATGTTCATGGAATAAGTTGTTCAAGCTGATGATTGTTTTACATCAAACTGGATCTAGTTGTTAACATCATTTTGTCAGCAATTCTAACTTTCTAACTGTCATCAATTGAAAATGCAAATGAACTGTTCAGCTTGTGGCTAGAATAACAGACACGGATTGTTCAGTCTTGTGATTGCACATGGTTACTGGTAGATTTTCTTTCATAAATGATCCTAGAAGAAGTTTTAAACTAGCAAGATATTCTGAGTGTTGGCTTTGAAATGGGGAAGGAAGCGCAATGATCAACTTGTACTAGTTAGACCAAGCAGACCCGGAGGCAGATTTTCACAGAATCAGACCAGCTCTGGAGGCCTTAAAAATGGCGTATAGGACCTGCAAGTCTTGTCCCCAATTCCAGCAGATCTCATTTTTGCTGGCAAGGAAAGGGAGCAAAGTGAGGATTACACAGGCAGGAAACCTGAACTCAGGAGGGCCATTTGAAATTAATGCCGAATTCAAAAATAACCATTTCTCCTGGCCCAAGGTTTTTAACCCTCAGTGTGGGAGTCACAATTGATGGAGGAGAAATAAATGCCCTTGGAGGGTGGATAAAGTCTGTTTTAGTGTCATGATCTGAAGTTATTTAAATCCTCAGCCCTTTAAACCTTAAAAAAATGCTTTAGCTGTCAGAGTTAATAAGAAATAAAGATGCACTGTTGGAGTGCTTTGATTGACTGGCGATCTGATATACGTTAAAAAATCATTACCACTGTTCCTGCAGTTTCAATAAAATTCATTATTAACATTTATTATTATGTATTACAGCTGCATCCATTATGAATGCATAGCTGGGTTTCAAAAGCTTCAAAAACACTTATCTCAGCAAGGTGTCTGAGTGCACATTTTGCTTGATAGTTTGAAAGGCTATTGAAGGATTGGCTGTCTTTGGTGTGGTTACAGATTAGAAGTTTGTTTTTATAACATATTGAACATTTGAGGGGATTTAAAATCTCTGAATAGGTTTCATGAATGAGTTTTTTTCAGTACCAGGTGTGTATGAGTGAGAGCTCTATTGGAATGTTAGAAGTTTATTTTTTATTGTTCAATTCCAATGGCTTCTGAGGTCTGCCCATGTAGGATTCTGGGTGAGTAGCTATGGAGCTGGAATGAGGTGGCATGGAGGTAACATGTGTGGAATGAGTTGACATGGGGCTGAGTGAAGGGTGAGGGCTAGAGGGCTTAAGTCTCAGACAGCCAAGGCCGGCTTTCTAACCAGCCCGCCTCAACCTTTGCCCACCTCTGTGGCCGCCTCTGAACTGTCTCCAGAAGCAGCAGGCCCAACTTGATCACATCCCCACACCCCAGAGTGAAAATTATGCTGGGGTTGTTTCCATGGAGATAAGACTTCTGAATCGGGAGATTTGCTGACCTGAACTTTGCACCTCCATGGTGAAAATCTGGCCCCAAGTTCAGCAGACAATTGTGGGAGATATTAAAAAAAATTATTGTGATGTTTACGTGTCTTCATGACATTTTTCTTGCTGTAATCGTTTGCCATTTAAAGCATACTTTCTTGACCACTTTTGAAAGATTGACTTTACCTCAATCATCCCTCATCATCCAGTATCGTATTCTGGATCACTTTGTCTAATTTGCAAAATGCAAAACCTTTTCAGTTGCTAGTTGCACATTTGCATTATGCCCTTCACAGGAGGGAAAGCTCGGTGTGGGTTACAAAGAACTGAAAAGGTTGCCGAGTGGAAGACCTAATAGATTGTAAGTAGGGAGGGATGCTGGAGCAACAGTTAAAGAGGAAAGTTTTTAAGTATATTTTGAAGAATCGGAGTGCTGGCTCAGTGAAGTGATTTTGGGAAATAGCCCTGAAACTCAACAGCATAATGACAGCTTCTGTTGGAGCAGTGATGAGTGCACGGTGGGACGTATGATTACAAAAATTGTGCAGATAAGGCAAATGGATTCAGCAGCTCCTAATTATATCTCCTTTACCTTTGGTGTTCTTATCCTTTCTCAGTATATGTTTGACAATATTATGGAAAAAGACAGCAGTTATAACTTTACAAGAATAATATATATATGTATGATTAAATTGTGTGTTTATTAAATATTTTAGAAAATTGGGCCTACAATATTTAGGTTTCGATGGAAAGTGTATAAAAGTTTTTTCCCCCTCTTCTGTTTCCACTCCAATGATTTGTCCTTATTTTAATAAAGGTGCAACTTCTACTTTTGGTGCAGAATCATTGGTGAAATCTTCTTAAAAACTTAAGTATAAATTGAACGGGTACTTCTGGTGTGTGATTTGGTTAACCGTATGAAGGACTATTACAACAGCATCTTGTTCTTAGCCAACTTCAACATACAAATGATGGTTGGAACTTCGGAGCAGAAACTACAGCATATGTGGCTCCTCCGCCCCAACCCGGGGCATTGATGCCAGGTGTAGCTCTGCCCAGCTACTCTCACTGAGAACATTAGCTCAATGCTAGTGGAAGCAAACTTGGGATAATTTTGGATTCTATAGCTCATTTGACCGAAAAGTACAATTTAGCGACAATTCTAATTGTGACCTTAAACCAGTCATTGAAATTTCAGCAAATTTAAAAGAAGTATTTGTAAGTGGATGAACTATACATGTATGGGTGATTGGATTACCTTCCACTGCCGCCTCTTATCCACTCCTTCGTGTTTTTCAAATTCACAGTGTCAGCGGCTTTTACATGTTGAATTTCAGGGGAATCCCATGTCTGCCATTGTTTAGCACAACACACACATACCGACATGCACTGTATCACAGGCTATAACTTTTTTCTTGTTACTTCTTGTTTCTTTCATTATTTAACTCATTTTTTTTCTATTTCTCTTTTTCTGTGCTAGTCTTACAATTTTGTTGCCTTATGATGTTCTTAGCTTTGTTCCTTTGCAGTTTCCCATCATGTTCAAGTTGTAGGGCATTTCATTCAGAATCACAGATGTACAATGATTCTTTGCATTGATTTTAAATATTACTTTTAATGTTAGTTAACTGAGAACCAACAAAATCTATATCAACATTTATTTTTGCAATACAACCCCACTTCTTTTAACTGAATACACAAGTTTGAAACGATTAGAGTAAAACAGATGCAAATAACAAGAAATAAAAGTACTGAATCTCGTCAGACTTCACTTGATAAAAAATGGCTTTGCAGTGTCTTTCAAATGCATGTTAAAGAAGTCAACTGATAAAGTACAGCAGTGCCTTAAATTCTATACAAGATCAAAGGTACTTTATAGTAATCATTAATCTAATTCTGCCACTTTGTATATAAGTACAAAATCAATATAATTTGTAAGCCAACAGGAAAGTTTATTTTGCATTTATAAATACTGGATGTCTTTCAATGGGAACAGCTCAAGATTATTAAATGTTCCCTATCCTAATTGTTTTCATTATGAAAACACTGTAAAGTGTGCTGTGCAAGGAGTGAATCAATGGCTGATCGAATGTTCTCTTTAAACAGACATTCCTTTGATCAGAGTGGCCATTAACTGTACATCCTTATTTGTAATTTACAGAATGTTCCAAATCAGGTATATTCATTTGGTGCCATTATTGGTTCTACATTTGATGAAAAAGCTTTGCAATAATGGTGTTATGTCTTCTAGCACTGGTGGCTAGTGTTTTTAATACTAATGTTATGCCAAAAAGAAAGAAAGTTACCATTATGCCCCACAATGGTCTTATTATAATTGGTGACTTTGGAAAATAGGTTGGGTAGAGAGTAAAAGTTAAATACCTAACCTCCTGTTCCTTGCACCTGTCGAAAGTTAAGTTAATTTATGTCCCCTTTTTGGCCTCCCTACACAATATTGCCTGAATATAAAAGCAAAGGAACAGCTTTCTTGCTCAAAGTTTTTTTTCACTGAGAGGTTATGCAAGAGTACTTGAAAATAATTTATGCGAATTATGAACTTGGAATACTACCTAAAATTTAACAAAACAAATACTGAAGCACCAAAAACATGGAGCTGAATTTTACATGCCCCCCCCCCCCCACCCCCGGTGGGTATGTTTCCTGCAAGGGGGTGGGGGGGCACGTAAAAAAGGGCGGGTGGCCAGCCCACCATCTTCACACCCACCCCAAGCTCTCTTCCATAATATGGAAGTTGGCAGGCGCCGAAATTGGCAGTCTGCTTGCCATATTTAAATGAATAATCAAGAGTCAGTTAGGCTTGTTATCAAACCAATTGACCCTAATAATATGCTGCCCATGCCATAAACAATTGGCATGGCACTCTGGCTGGAGCAGGAAGCCAGAAGGGTGGGGCGTGCCGCTCTTTGGGGTTGCCCTTTGCTGATCATGGAGCAGCCCCCCCTTAGGTCGAATCCCCCATTTCCTTCCTACCTGCTCCCTCTCTTAAGCCCTTCCCCACCCGTCCCTCTCCCTGACAAACCCTCACAGCCCAAGACCCTGGGCTTATCTGCTCTGGGATCCATGAAACTTGACCATCCACTTCTCCTAAAGTGCTGACAGCTGCTACTGACCCCTCCTGGCACTGCCAGGACTAATGGAGTTGCTGGGCAATTAGTTTGGCCGGCAGCTGCAGTGGGTGGGACTTCCATTCCACTCGGCCCTCATTAGTCCATCCACTTTTTATGGGGCGTGTCGGCATGGAGCACCTTGACTCCACACTGACATTGTTTCTAGGTTGGGGGGGGTGGTGGTGGCATACCATGTGTATAAGCTCATGGTGCCACTTTGCCTTTTAAAAAAATATATTGCACTTGATATTTCAAAATTTTTCGGGTAGTGTAATGTTTATCATTGTAACATAGCTATCATTATTGTAACACTATTGTTAACTTTTTGTTAAGAAAGGTTGTAGAGACTTACACAAGGAGGTGTCCTTTCCACCCTGCAGCTTCTATGGAGCTGGGCTGTATCATATTCGTAAAACAGAGAAAGTTGGTGTTTTCACACAGGAGTGAATTCAGTGTTTAACAATAGATATGCTATATGTTAAATTACAGAAGAAAAGCATTTTTAAAGTATAATTGTAAAAGCTTTGCACCACATAATCATTTTTCATCATATGTTGTGCTGTTTGTAAATAGACTATGAACTTCAACTGATTGTTTTCTGATCAATGTTGAAAAAGTTTATAAGGCAAAACCATATTCTACAGTAACGTAAACTCTTTACACCTATTCTGTCCCACCCCTAACTTAGAGATGCTATCCTTCTTTGTCAGGAAGGACAAGCAATGTAGCACATGTTTCTGCAGATACAGTCAATACATTTAGTAAATGCACCAGGAGTAGATTGTGCGACATGCGAAAAAATTGCTGTTTAGTTATCCCTCAATACAAATGACCTGAACGAAACTAAAAATGTTTGCCCTCGGGACGACATGAGTACAGTAACCTACCACTATAGCTATTGCTATCAACATTTTGAATTAAGAGATCTGCTACCCGAACATCTGTTCTAACCTACTGCATATGTGGCTATATTACTTTTCTCTTATTGTGTTACCATTACTTTTTCCAAATCAGTTTCTGCAAGAGTTGATTTTGTTTTTAACATTTGATTCCAACATTAGAACAAATGAAACATGGCCTGTTTACATTCATGTTTACTTGTTCATAATGCTACAGAATCTTCCATATAATTATCAAAAACATCTTTGATACTGTCATTCATATGAATAGAAATATTTATATTAGTCATTTGTATGGGTTTTATTTCTTCTATTGTTCAACATTTCCTAAAATGATTGAGTTGACTTCTTAATTTTAAGCTAATGGAACAAATGTTAAATCACATAGGTGGACATTGGCCCAGATTTTGTAGTCAGAGGTCAAGAAATGGCACTTGCCATTCACCATGTTAACAGCCACTCTCAGTCTTTTTATAGGGTTTCGAGTGGTGACTTGCTGTCATTGGATGTCTGATCCAGCATGGCACCCTCTAGAGGGGATCAGTGGCATGTGTAAGCAGAAAAAGAAACAGCGAGATTCTTCAACCAATCAGATTGAAGAATCCTCACTGAGCCATGTGGTGGCTAAACCAGGCAGTATAAATCAGGAAGTTTACATTTGATTTAAACCTTGTATAGAAAGCAAAATAATGAAAGGGATAGAAAGATGAAGCTAAGAGAGAGAAAAATAAAAACGACTGAAAGGAAAAGTAAAAAAATAAAAATCACCAGCTCAAATTAGACTTTGAAAGAATGAGACTGCATACTACATAAATATTAGTTTTAAATGCGAGAAAAGTTGTTAGCAGAAATTATGATTTATCACACCACTAAAAACACAATTTCATGTGAATGCATTGGCCCCAAATTTTTTCTGTCAGATTAAGAGAGTAACTAGTGGGTAAGTGCAGCAATTTCATGTCCCTGCATTGATCTCAATGCCGAGTCTACTGCAAGGTATTCTTAAAGTGGCCTGTGGAGGAGCGGGGTAGCCCGGACAACAACTTCCAGAATTACACTTTTAACTTGCGTGGGTTGCTGTCTGATTTAATCCAATATAACAATGAGCGCATTTAGTCTCACCATTATTCTCAAGGCAAAGTCCAGGCCAATATTTGATTGTTCGTGGATAGGTTCACTGTACAGTATTGTACAAAGCTTTCTTCAGTTGGAGGTTAATCTGAAATTACTTTGTTGGTCTCCACCAGGGTGGCAGAGAGAAAACAATACAATTTGCCTTATATAAATAGGCTGGGAAGAGAAAGAACAAGCCTAAACTACTCATATTTTCTATTCAGTGACTCACTCCTACATAAAAATGCACTTGTGTGACTGTGAGCTGAAGCTTCCCACAATTCAATAGCCAGTCCACATCCACTGTTTTGACTCCTACTTTGAAAGATCACTGAAGTGAGGTATTGGATAACTGCCCTTATTTGTACTCTGGAACCATATTCTAATATGATTTGCTTTTATAGTAGTCTGTGGGGGTGGTGATTTAAAAAAAAGTACTACCTTTTCAATTGTACATTAGTTTTGAAACTTTTTTAAAGAAATAAATCATTTCAAATGCTTCTCGGTTTCTGTCGTATATATCTTCTTTACTATTACATAGTCCTCTAAGATATATCTGACAGGGTCTATAACAGAGTTATATAACGTCTAGCAGCAGGGCAATGATAATCTCAAATCAATTCTTCTCACTACCTGGCTGACTGTATTGCAGTTTACTTTTTCCAAATCAGGTTCTGGAAGAGTTGATTTTGTTTTTAACATTTGATTCCAAAATTAGAACAAATGAAACATGGCCTGCATGTTTACTTGTTCAATAATGCTACATAACCTTCCAGATAATTATCAAAAACATCTTTAATACTGTCATTCATATGAATAGAAATATTTATATTAGTCATTTGTATGGGTTTTATTTTTTCTATTGCTCAACATTTCCTAAAATGACTGAGTTAACTTCTTAATTTTAAGCTAATGGAACAAATGTTAAATCTCATATGTGGATATTGGCCCAGGTTTTGTGGAGCAAAGTAAAAGAAGTTAATCTAAATGTTGTTATTGTAAATATAGTACACACAGTAGTTGCTCTGACAGACGTGAGACTCTATCATCCTTCATAAAAGATGCTGCGTTTTATTTTTTGTGGAATTTTTAGTCAGGTAAAGACACTGGGAAGCTGAAGTGCAGCTATCAGAGCTTACTGAAATTTTAAAAGAAATAATTGCTTTCTGAGTCACAAAGTGAACTCATAACAGCTGTCTGAGTTCCAAATCTAATTAAGTCAAATCTTGTTTGATTAGGCTCATTGTTTTTGAAGTTATTTACATCGACAAATTCTTTTTGTCTCTGGCTGGAACTGCAGCAATTAATCTGAAGTAGAACACTTTTGATTAATTGTGAAGGATACTTTTTTATCATTTTATTATGCCAACTTAGACATCAAAGAAAAGAGAAACATGTAATCAGACTGGTGTTTTATATTCTTTAGTCACTTATTTTCCTGCAGTCTTTATGTGTCCGAACACTTTGTAACTCCTATTGGTTTGAAACAAATTGTGCAACGTTAAGTTTTTTTTTTACTCTGCTTTTTGTATATTCTGCCCTCCTAATAAACAATTAGCACTTCAACCTGAAATACACGGTCTGAAGGCTTGGTGTTTCTTTTCATCTAGCAGAAAATATTTTCGTATGGTAGATATTCTATAGCTATTCAGAGGTAAAAAAAAGAAAGATTTTCACTTAAATGGTGTTTTTTTCACAACCATACTGCACAGACAATGGAGCACTTTTGAAGTATCATTACTGTTGTAATGTAGGAAGCATGGCAGCCAATTTGCACACAGCAAGATCCCACATCATATTCAATAAGTGAATAACATAAAGGGCAGAGTTTTCTGCCCGTTGGGCGGGCGGGCCCGACCCAATCTCCGGTGGACAGGGAGCTGATCCCCGCTGGAGAAGCAGGCCCCACCACCACATTACGTGGGTGGGCCAATTAAGGCCGCCCAGTGTGACGTGCGGCGGGAAGTGCTATGCGCTTCTTGTGCAGGCGGGGGGGGGGGGGTTCCCCAAAAGCGAGAGTGCGCTCTTTCGTGCATGCACACGAAAGAGCGCACATCTCCCTGAGGCTATGTGCTGCCTTAGGGAGATCGCTCAGAGTTGTAAAAACAGTAAAAATAGAAAGAAAATCCTTAACATGTCCCCCTCATGTGATGGGACATGTTCATAAATTTCACTAAAACTTAATTGAACTTTTTAAATCCTTAGGTGAAACCTCACCCCATCGGTGGATGAGGTTTCATGTTTTTTCTATTCCCCACCGGGGCTCCTGGCCTGCCCGCCAACCTTAAGGTTGGACGGGCAGGTCCTTTAAATGTTTTAATAATCCTGTCAATGGCCTCAATTGGCCATTGACAGGTTGGCGGGCCTGCAGCTGATTTTTGCTGTGGGCCCGCCTTCCTGAAGATTTAAATGGGGCAGGATGATGTTGGGGGTTTCCCCCACGTCATTTTGTGTGTCGGCGAGTGGGCCCCACCCCCTGCTCGCCGATGGCAAAATTCAGCCCAATGTTTCTGATTCATCAGAGAAGCCATCTTCATTGACAAGCATGAGTAGAGAGTTTTTGTAAAGGGTTCACATTGTAAATGTTGGTGGTGCCTTTAGGATGAATAAGACTTGCAGGCTAAAAAGTAGATTTTCAAGATTTGAACAAAATTACCAAAAAGAAGCAGCGATTCCAATGACATGAAGTTCAGACACTGATTCAAAACAGATTCGATGCCAAAATGTAGTTGGAATTAATGAAACCATAAAGGGAAGAGAGCATACTTTAGTGTATTAGTTAGAAAGAATTAAACTGGAGACTGCAAAGGAACAGCACAAAGTTGTGAAGAGACAATTCAAGTAGAAGGTCAGAACAACAGAGCATAACAGGAGGAGGCACAATGCAAGCGCAATATTGGAGCAAAAAGACAATTGGAACTGGCTTGCACTTGAATTTGTTGCGACAACCTGATCAAGTACAAGGCCAGTGAATAGATGGTGCAGTTGATCTAATCCATTACATTGTGCAGAATGCATTTTATTATATTTAATCTTAATCCAAATTTATGAAAGGAAGCAACATAAATTCATTTAAAGAGCTTCATAATTGTTACAAAGCCAACATAAAATTTAAAAAAAATATTCCTTTCCAGGGTACCCTAATTTTAAGCTATGGGAATTGCTTTGAGTAGCACAGAGGTCATCCTGCTGGACTGCTGTGTCACTTGACTGAAGCTACATGCCTGCACCTTAGCCCCCTTTACCTTCAGCCTTGCCAAAACTCCACCTGGGTAGAAAATATAGGAACCCGAGTGAGACTCCCCTTAGTGAGTTGATCATTTTGCAGCATTTTGATTGTCAATGGGCCGACAAATGAGTAGTTAAATGAATGCTTCACATTATTCAATCAGCAGGTAACTGATCAACCTTAGTAAATAAATTTTGCTTTTCTACCTTAATGGAACTATGATGCATTGTCAACATGGCGGGATGACTGGCCGACTGCAACCAGATGATTTTTGAGCCTTGCTGCTCATTTGAAAAAAAAATTATGAGCTTCCTGGCCGCCAAAGATTCAGCCTGGAATAGGGCAGAACAATGGTCCTTCTAGGCCTCAAGGTCTGCTATAGTGTTGCATTGCCAGTGGCATCCATACTGCCAATAAAGAGTAGAATTTTTTAAAAATATGTCTGGCACTACAGGTCGTGCAATCAATCATTGCACCTTTCTGCTGCTATAGGAATTCTGGATGCCAGAAACAAGTAAGAATCCCTTGAGCCTAGTATTGCTATGATGCAAATGACAGGAAATATATATGATGACATATTTGCCTTATGTATATGCACTTACAATACATAAATGGGCAGATGCAATGCATACCTATGTTCCTTGAATGTATACCTTAGTTCCCTGCTCTTGATCGTGGCAGGATATATCAGAGAGCATAGCATCCTTATCTGGATTTTCACACTTGGTCAGCAGAGATCCTACCCTGTAAGGCTTTATTGGTGTGTGAATGAAAATCTGGAAATAACAAGTTGGTATCATTAAAAGTGACTGAAGCTTTTGAATTGTTGTATAAGCTCAACTTTGTTCATTAATGCCATTTAGGCTTCACCTATCTGATTGAAATCAGAGAAACAGACTATCTAGAGGAAGGAAAACCACTGTGCTAATTCTTCAGATAGCAGAACTATGTGAAATGCTAGAAAGTCAACCACAGAATTTCACTCAATAATTGGTTGCCTTTGGGAAGTATCAGGCATGCAAAATTTGAAGATTTCAGCATTATATCTTCACATATGAGGAGCCATGTGGAGGCAGGTGGAATGCAATGACCTTGCAGCAATCTGATTTCTGAGCCATTTAATCATGTGAGCATGTAATTGGTTAATCAGGGACAAGTCATGAGACTTGTTCAATGCACAGCTCTTTTGCCACAGTAGAGTGTAGTGTGCCTTGCCTGATCAAGGACATTTAACCAAAGGGGAACATAGGCAATGCATACCAATCCTGCAGTGTCCAATGAAATAAGCCAGATCACAAGAAGCAGAAAGTGCAGGAGATGTTAAGTGAAAGGGAAATATATCTTACAAGTAGAATTTTAAGTGGAATACTTTGGGCAGTTCATACACAACAATAAAAGTGGCTCTCACAAGAGTACATAATTGATGCAAATTCAGGAGCTATCATCCTGTTTGAATGTTTGTGCCCAATACAAGGCTCCATCAAATCACAAAATATTGCTGTATTTTATCTGTTATGGATTTTTAGTTAGGCTAGGATGCCACAAAGTTATATTAGCCAACTGTATTTTCAAAATAAGTTAATTGGTTTCAACCAAACCTCCCAATGGCTAGGCTAATGGTTTATTAAAACCATTTGTTTAAGAAAACAAAGAAGAGATGGAATGATTGAAATTAGTTGTAATGGATATAATTTTTTCAACATCTCCTAATGTGCAATCTAGGGCATCAAAAGAAAAGAGGCATATAGCCAGGTTGTGCATTACACCTGCTGAATGCAAATAAGGACTCAGCAAGGATCATTTCTCACAATGACTAGTCTTAGATGACAATGTTCAAAAGTTTCTGCCTGAAAGTGCTAATATTTGGAACCTTTATTGTTTTGAAACATTTGGAGTAAAGCTAATGGGCAGAATCTTGCCCTCGGATGGCATGCGGGCCCCACCGGCTTGGTGGCGGGTGGACAGCCGACCCCCGCCACCAAAACGGGGCCCGCTTCCATTTTGAGTGGGTAGGCTAATTAAGACCTGCCCAGCGGCCCACCCGACAGGAAGCACTATGCGCTATGCACTTCCTGTTGGGTGGGTGGAGGGAGTCCCCATCTGTCAAAGTGCGCTCTTTCATGTGCTTCTCCCTGAGGCAAAGTCCTGCCTCAGGGAGATTCATGAAAGGTAAGTAAAGTCTAAAAATGGAAAAATATTAAAATTATTAACATGTCCCCCTGATGTGACAATGTTACATGTGATGGGACATGTTAATAATAACCACTTAAAATTTATTACATTTTTAAAAAACAGACATGAAATTTCATCCCGCCAATGGATGAAATTTTATGAATAATCTGGAGCCTGCTAGGGCTCCTGGCCTGCCTGGCAGCCTTAAGCTTGGACGGACTGGTCTTTAATTATCTTAACAAGCCTGTCAATGGCCTTAATTGGCCATTGACAGGTCGGCGGGCCAACAGCTGATTGCGCTGTCCACCTGCCTTCCTAAAAATTTAAATGGCCCGGGATGACATCGGGGATTCCTCCCAACGTCATCCCGCATCATTTTCCCCTCGGTGAGCGGGCCCCGCCCCCAAATTGCCAAAGGGAAAATCCTGGCCAATGTTACAGACAGGAGGGTGCTTATTTTAAACAGCCCTGATTTACCCTCTTACCACCTGTCCATAAACAGAAATGTGTTTTTGATTCCCCCTGTATTTTTCAAACCCTTAGTTTTGTTGCGATCCAATTCTCTATTATAACCGCGCCCCCCCCCACCCCGACAGCAAACTTGAGATCTAAAAGGGCTAGTTTATTTTAAACACACTCAATATGGAGCGGAGTGGGGGGAGGTCACTACATAGCCCCCGGTACATTCATACAATAAAAGAAGGATAAAGGAAAGAAAGACGTACAGGGCAAAGACAGCTGAGAAGATAAGAGTTATTGTTTCACTTTAGTCCAGAGTTCAGAATCAAAGTCCAATGATGTATTCTTTCAGAGGATGGGTGGGGAGGTGGGGGGTGGTGGGGGGGGGGGGGGCTGTCATATGACATGACTCCCACTTCTCCTCCTTGGTTTGAACAGAGGGTGTATATTCCTGGTCTGGATTCTTGAGGTAGTTAATGTTTCAGCAATTAATAAGTTCATCAGACTTTTCTAGGTCCTTTTGTCCTCGCAGACGGGTCGCCTCCATTGGTCAAGGGCCTGGACTTAGAAGTGGAAAGGGCCTTTGGTCAAGTCCAGGGGATTTGATCTCTGCAGTCACATGGGCATTAGTGCCTCTTTAGAGATAACAAAGTTGCTGCTGCTCTGAAGGCCAAAAATTTCCTTTGTGGGGTCATAGCTGCAAGTCAGTTAAAACCTTTGTCCAGTTTTAAGAAAAATAATTTTATAGATTAGCCAGGATTATATATATACGTATATAAATGAGTGAGATCTTAGCCCCATTAACTACTGTGTTCTTATTTATTCATTGATTTATTTTGCTTTCTTCTACATTTTTTTTATAGTGAACAAGTTAGAGTTTCGCCTAAAATATAGGCAGAATCTTATGCCCTCCCCCTTGGCAGATTTGGTGGTGGTGGGGTATTTAATTAGTCAGCAGGGTGGCAGGAGGGACCCCACCATCTTCCTACCTCCATCCTGATTAAGTCTGTAGAGAAGGCTCCACCATGAATTGAGGCCCTTAAGTCAGCAATTAGTGTCCACTTAAATGCCTCATCCCACCAATGCTAGTATTAATCCTGCAGTGGATAGGGCGCTTGCCATGCAGGGAGGATGACAGACAAACTTGTGTGAGGTTGCTTGCGGTTCTTGGTGTGTTCCTCGGTCAAAGACACTGTCAGATCAAGGGATCCAGCATTGGGAAGGTGGGGGTAGAGGGGCGAGTTGTGGTACTCTGAAAGCCACCCCCCTGCCCTTGCTTCCGAACAACCTTCCTCCATCTCCCCACCCCTGCGGCCCCCACTCCACATCCCCCTTTCCACCATCAGTCATCTGTGCTTGGGTGATCTGAGAGCTCACATGGGTGTCATACCACCAGCAACCACTGCTTCCCTGGTGATGCAGCTGAGTACAGAAGTGCTGCTGGCCTCTAATTAGCTGGCAGCTCTCAGTGGGTGGGATCTCTGCCCTTGGGGCCCTTGATCCTGGGAGAAGTCCCACCCCTGGCCTGTTAAGTGCCTGAATGGCATGAGATGTGGCAGGCCTTCCCGCTGGTTCTCCAGTTAGGGTGGAACCGTGTGGGAGATGACACTCTCTGGAGGCATGGTGTTTTCCACCTATTAGAAGGATCAGGAGTGCATAGTGGATATCACTGTTTCTGGTATAATTTAGTAGTAAAAAGGTAGTTACATGTCCTGAGCCACATTATATCCAGTTTATTGTATCCATAATGTTAGGTTTCAGTTCAAAAGATGGGCTTATTATGGTCGCTGCTTTTTGTGGTGAGCACAAGTAAAGAATATTGGGACATAACCTTAAGTATACCAGTTTTATTCCACATCTATTTATTACCAATCAATGACAAATTAATTTCACCAGCTCAACTATATTGTATTTTCTAATTTTAAAGTTTAAGGCTTATTTTATTATGAAATAGAGTCAACCTGCATTAATGACCTTACATCTTGTTGGAATAAAGCCTAAAAATTATCTGAGAACTTAAATCTACTATACTTTTTGCTATGGTGGTTTGAACTGCTTTCCACAACTAACAATAAAATAAAGACAATGTTAAAAATAAACTGCTGTGCTTAAAAGGAACAAAGAATAATGGTTCAAACAATGCACATGGTGACACACACAGCTACATTAGACCAACAAAGCTAATACACTTCACCACTCAACAAATATTTTGCAATGTTCTATAAACAGACTCTAAAAGCTTGTTGACCAGATCAGTGAGGTTTTCATTATATTGGCTACAGTTCTAAACATTAATGTAATGAATGTATCACATAATGACAGCTGCACATGTCAGTAAACAGTAAATAATGATTTTTAAATGGAATATATACGTAAAGCAAGCTTACAAAGCTGGTAAGCATTATATGCAAAACATGAAGTCACAAAGTTCTATGAGTATTAGTGGGAGAACAATTTGTACAAAAGTATAATATGCAGTAAGGCATGTTTAATTCACAATTGCAGCTGCAAGAGATAGCATGAATTGCTGGGTGTATTTAATGCTGGATTATAGCAATTTGAAACATGTCAAACACATGGCTAACGCCTCATGCTTCACTCATTCTTGCGTAAACCTGCATTGCCACCATCCATTATACCCTTGGTAACAACACAATTTTGCAAGTAAATATTGTAACACTAAGTAACCTTCGAATTCAAGTTGTTTAGGAAGGGGAAAATTCAATCTTGTGCATATAGTACTCCTGTCACTTTGGTAGACGGTCTGAAAGCTTTAAGATTAATTACAATGATAGAGACTTTCAAATGTAAAATATAGTAGTCATCTTTGGGGGGATATTGTAACATATAAAGCAACATATGTATGATTGTCACAATGTACTTTTGCTTTAATTTGAGAAAAGTCTTAATATGTTAAAACACATAATTTTATAATATGCCCTGGCCTACACCTTATACCTAAAGGTTATGAAAATATGACATTTCACCCTAAAGTGAATATTCTTTCCTGGCTGAGTCATAGTACATGTATGATCATGAAGTAACTTGAGTGAAATTAGCAAGCTTTTAGCATACATTATTGATCAGTACAAATACTGCTATTTGTATATAACTGTTAATGTAATATTTTGATCTATGAAGAAGAGTTTGATTTATAAGGGCACATCATCTTGATGGTTTTAACTTTGGAGAAGTGGTGTACCAAACTGTTAACATGAAGTAAAGGTGGAAAATCCAAAGGTGTTTTGAAAAACATGTTGAGAGGACATTCATGGAAATATCAGTGGCACATCAGAAAGATGATGGTAAATGATACATTGAAATACAAAATTCCATTAAATATGTCTGTTAAAGGAGCATCATTTTCACAAAAAGAGCCTTTGACAAACTTTTTGTTTACAAATGCACAATCTGGTGACATGTCACATCAAATTGCATGTTCAAATCATCTCTGCATTAAGTCAGTCTATGTGATAAAACTGACAAACAGCTCTTCGCTTCTCAATAAGGAGAGATTTTCATGAAGACCATGACTACATACCTAATGAATAATGAAACAACCAAAGTGTCAGTTAAGCCATGTTTTGTGTGCACACACATATGTTGAACAGTTTAAATAATTGTTGATAGATTTATCATTGCAATGTTGTCAGCAAAATGTGTAGGATTGGCAACTGTAGACATGAACTTGAGCACCAATAAACTCACCTAACATCTCAAGGACTTTTCTTTCTGTTATTGAACAGAAGCAAGGGAGGACTTAAATAATTTCAATCAATACATTTGTCTAATAAAGAACTGCAAATAAATTAAAATATCTGAGAAACTATGACTTGGTTAGAATTTCTGAATGGATTTCCATTTTGCTAACTTTCAACTTCAGAAGTTAAATTAACATTGATCTAGGTTTTCATCTATTTACCTTTTTCAATATAAAATAATAAATGATCCTTCTTGAAAGGAGGAAAGAAGTTTTTCCTCAGTAATAATAATCATTTTGCCTGCAATTGAGGCAAACATTTCCTTTCTATTACACTCCTACTGCTAAATTAGTTTAATCAATCACATTTTCTTGGCCCTGTTTTGGAGAAGTCTGTGACAGAATCTAATTGTAACAAGAGCAGGGGAAAGGATTTGCATGAATTAAAATTAAGAGGAGCAAGATAGAGATGTTGCCAGTTTAGGGGGACAAAGGATTGGAAACCAGGACACATTGAGCTTAATGAAAAAGCTATTGATGCAAAAAAGTTAAAATAAAACATTTAAAATTTTGAGATTAAAGGGGTGAAATTGATCTTGCACAGTAGCATAAAACAGACAAAAGCCTCGTCCCCCAATTTTCTTTTCCATTTTCACCCCTTAAGGCACTTGTGCCAGTAGAATGTACAAATGTATGCAGCTGGGATCATGTGGCATTCTCATTTTCTCTGTATGCATTGACCATTTTTATTAAGCTAAAATATGTGATTTTACTATTTTTTAATGTGGAAAAAGTACCACAAATGCATAGCGTAGATTTTTGTCTTCACCTGCATGATAACTTGATTTCAATTGAATGAAAGTTGTGTCTGTTCTATAAATGGCAGGTGAAGTACTCCAGCAGATTCCCTCTAAGGTGGCAAGGAAAAAAATCATTTGTCTATATTTGAATATTTATTTTCAGTGCTATGGAAAGAATGGTTTTGTGGGTGGTAATGGTACTGGCCAGTTATCCTATCGATATGTTTTCCTCTACATAATATTACACTTTCCAACTGATGACAATGGGACTGTTAATAAGTTAGAGCCGTAGAAGTTTTCAGCACAAAGAGAGGGCATTCAGCCCATCGTGTTTGTGCTGATTCTTTGCTTGAGCAATTCAAAACCATTTCTACTGCTTTGCATTCTCTCGTAGCCCTGTAGCTTTTCTGCTTCAAATGTTTATCCCTCATAATATATAATTATTTAATATTTAACATAATATATAATTCTCTGTGCTACAGCCTAGCTAAGTTACTGCTTTTGTTTGGCATATTGTGGTTATTGGTTTAGGGTGTGGACTTTCTTGTTTTAATACTTGTATTGTGATAAGAGCAACATTTAAAGCGCTGATTGGTAATTTTTTTTTAAATGGTCTTGGAGGCCTGTCCTCAGCAGAACTAAGGTCTCCAGCCATGTTTGTGCACCACACCCTGTACTTCACTGCAACTAGGATGTCTTTTTCTAGCCAGTCAGCTGGTAATATTACACATTTTAGGTGTACCAAAGACTGATAGGCCCAAACTTTAACATCCATTATCCTCAGTGTTGGAAAATGTAATTGAATGAGACCTTGAAAGAGAAATTGAGCTTGTTAGTACTGATTTTTTGAGTGCTATAAATGCCCTTAGAGTTCCAAAATGGCATCCACGATGCCTGTGCACATTTGTAGAGTGAATAGTGCTGGAAGCCATATTATTTCAGTATTTGCACAAGCACGTGTGGTGAACGTCCACAGAAAGTATGCAATGCAGACAAATTGTCAATCAATGTGCAACATTGATTTGATATCAGCTGTGTCATTTGGATGTCCTTATACACAAAACACAATATTGCATGCGGTTATTCCAGGCAAGTAGATGGCAAATGGTATAATCCTTTACTGTTACAGGGTCAAAACCTGGAACTCCCTTCCTAACAGCACTGTGGGTGATCTACACTACATCGACTGCAGCGGTTCAAGAAGACAGCTCACCACTACCTTTTCATGGGCAATTAGGGATAGGCAATAAATGCTGGCCTTGCTAGCGATACCCACATACCGTGAAAGAATACATTTTTAAAAATTGGCCTTTATTATAAGAGAGTTGGAATATAAGATAAAGCTTTGCTTCAAATGTTATAGGGCTTTGGTGAGACTCTATCTGGGGCAGTGAGTACAGTTTTGGACTCCTTACTTCAGGAATGATATACTTAGAGGGCATGCAAGAAACCTCAGATTAATTCCTGAGGTGAGAGGATTGCCCAAAAGAAGAGTTTGAATAGAATGGATCAATGCTGTCTGGATTTTGGAAGAATGAGAGATGACCTCAGTGAAATATATCTGATTCTGAGAGGGCTTGATAGAGTATACATTGAGAGGCTGTTTCCCCAGCACAACAGTCCAGAACAAGGGCTCATAGTCGCTGGCTAAGGGCCATTAGACTGAAACTAGGAGAAATTCCTTCAATCTGAGGGTTGCAAATCTTTGGAATCCTTTACTCAAGAGGCTGTGGATGCTCAATCATTGAATATATTCAAGGCTGAGATCAATAGATTTTTGGGCTCTAAGGAATTCAAGGGGTATGTGGATTGGGCGGGAGAGTAGAGTTGAGATTGAAACATAGAAACATAGAAGATAGGTGCAGGGGTAGGCCATTTGGCCCTTCGAGCCTGCTGCACCATTCATTATGATCGTGGCTGATCATCCAACTCAGTAGCCTGCTCCCGCTTTCTCCCCATATCCTTTGATCCCTTTCACCCCACGAGCTATAGAAACATAGAAATTGATGATCTTATTGAATAGCGGAGCAGGCTCAAGGGGCCATAAAGCCTATTTCTAATGTTCTAAATGTTCCAAAGCATATTTATAAATGAAAACTTTCCATATTGCATACAAAACCCAATTAATCATCCTTGTGCATTCTCTTAGAGCCTGACTTATGTGTGCTTTTGCCTGTTCTTGTGCTCCTACACTGTGTTATCCAGTGTACTGCAGAATGGCTAGTGGATGACTATTGACTTTCTGTGCAGGAGACTACACATGGTCTTGGGCTGAGGATGCCTGGCTGGGTGGGAGCAGTCTGGGCTGGTTGGTTGATGCGTAACAGCAAGGGCATTAGTGGAGTAGGAGGATGAGTGCTGCCATTCTGAGAGAGGCCAGCAGGTTTGTGCTCCACAGAGCCACTGCCTGTCCCTTGGTATGGCATCTCAGCAATCCTGGTAATGTGTCCAAGGAGAGCTTGCTGGAATTTTGCTCTGCCAGCCCCATTGCATACTGTAATCCATGGTGGTAGCAGTCAGAGCTTTCACTTCAGCACTGATGTTGGGGTCTGCTGCAATGGAAACTGTGACATTGGCCATCAGGCACTGCATCATGGTTGGCTGATGAGTGCATGAGCAGAGTTGACCACCACTTAAATGCTGGAAAAGATAAGTTCCAAACTCTGCACAAAGCTCTATGCCAAGTTTATGCTGGTCCTTGCCATTGACCACAGTTTTTCTGACAGGCTTCCCAATGCACCAAGCGTTTTGTTATGCATGCCATTAGCATCCTTCTGTAGGCTGAGTCCTCTGCAGCAAAACTTGTGTTCAACACTGCTTGCCAGTGAAATAGCGTCTAAGCTATCCTTGACACCTGCTCTATCTGCAGCCCAATTGTCTCACCATGTGCAGACCATCTGCAGTTTGTAATCAGCAAAATTAGGATGGGAGGGAAATGGAATATGAGAAGGAGAATTGGGTATACAGATATCATCACCTTCAGTGGCTTTATCCCCATCTATGGCCACAGCCTCGGCAATGATCATCCCAAAAATGGCCACTTTTGTCTCTTCCATGGCAGTCATGCTATGCAAATGCAGTTGTCACTCTTTGGTTATCTCCTACTGCCTAAGACTATGTGCTACCTTGTCCTGCAAGAGAGAGGGAACTGTGTCAGTGAGTGTCGTGAAATTTTTTGGGTGACAAGGCTGTCATGGTTAAATAGCTGACTATGCAAACTGGGATATGGGTGCAAGGTTTGCAGCACTACTAAGTGGGTGAGGGTGAGGTGCAGCATAGGTATGAGGCTGATTGATAGTGATCATAGTAGCTGATTGATTGGGTACGGTGCTTTGAGTAATGGCTGAGGCTATTGGTGCAGTTAGTAGGCAATGGCATTTGAAGATGTATTCACTGACCTTGCCCATTCAAGTGAGGTCATTGAATGTCTGGTGGCTCTGCATTCAGGTCCTTGGGCTTGACTTCTGGCATTGACCTTCACAGCTATTTGTTTCAATTGCCTTTTGACCATGAATCTGGAGGGCCAGCTACCACACTCCCTCACCACCCACCTGACCACTGCTTTCTTCCTTTCCCACCTCCCCCACTAAGGCCTTCAGTATGCATCCAAAAACCTTGTTGCCATCCGTCCACTTGTTTGCCATTTTCCAGGTCAGATTCTCTTCAAGCATCACTCCAAGCACCCCACACCAGCCACAATACACTCTCTTTAAGAGGTACAGGCTAACTAAAAAGTGCTACCAAACTTTAAATGATGTTAGCTACTTAATGATAATGACCCCCTGCTGAATCACCCAGCCAATGAACAATGAGGTTTACACTGGCTAGATAGAGTTCACTCAAATGGCCATGCAACATGTTTGAAAACCTTATCCAGGATTTAAGCCTGCAATCTGTTGAGGGCAAGCTTTCCTGGTTCACAAGAGCAAATTCTCCTGTTTTTCAAGTTTAAAGAAAAAGGTAAGCAGCACAGAAAACAAAAATAATAATTCCTATGAGAAGCATTAAACCCTGAAGTTTTATATGGAGTGAGAAAAGAATGTAAATCTGTGAGGATGAATTTATTACACTGGAAACTGGAATCGGAATTTAAGTCCAAGTAAGATTATTTTTAAATAAACAGAAACATTAGCATTGATAATATAAAATCTAAACATCTCGGTTAAATTGCCATTTAAGCAGAATAATTCTTGGTTTAAATGTACATATTTCCTCAACTAGCATGCACCTATAATATTAAAGTATTTAATCCTCCTAAATACGTGGATTAATGTCCCACAGACCTTTTATTTTTCAAAATTATCTGATTGACCATATAATTTAGGAGTTCACTGCTGTTTGAAAGTGAAGCCTTGTGACTCCTTCATGTGTTATATCATAGCAAAGTGTTAGTCAAGTGATTATTAGGGTGTGAGGGAGTTAAGAAAATGCGCTTTGAACAGCAGAGAACTCCCTCAACAAATATTTATAAAATTTGTGTAAATTGCAGGCTGTGTTTAAAGGGAACTCCTTCTCTCCCAGGCCATTAATATTCCAAAAAATCATCCCATCGTTGCCAGCCTAAATTTCAATTTCTAAACAAACTTGGAGACACTGAAAGAAGATATTTCTAATTGGCAAATCATGCAATGAGTGTCACTTGTTGTGGCTCCAGATGTGGCATTTTTTTTATTTTGATGTGTTTCTTCCCACCAGAAAGCACTGCTCATTCAATCAGTGGTGTTGTGGTTTTCCTGTATTATCTTAAAGTGGCAGTGGCTTGTGTAGAATATAGAATCGTTGGCTATGCAATTATTTTTCCAATGATTCCTTCAGTTAGTTTTTCAGAAAGAATTGTGTCCTGTGGCTAACCCACAGCAAAACTAATCCAGCTTTTTTCCCCTTCTAAATCTTTAAAAATACTTTGCCTGTACAATGTGCAATGGATGTGAGTGATCATTAGTGATGGGCTTTGAAAATATGCTTGCTTTATTCTTTTCTTGTAAGAGCCGTCAACATCGTGTGTCACATTTTCCATTCCTATTATCTTTTTAGTTAATGTTCAATAAGAAGTATAACTGGGACTGTTTGTTCATAAACACATCTGGTTCAGCAGTTGTTTACTGTAGCTATAGCGGCTGTCAGGTTTTGTGTAACTACTTGCATATTTGTTTTATTTGTATCCTGTACATTCTCAACTACACCTGGCAAGTAGTGGAAAGTGAAGCTTCTGTTGTATTCAGGAGTGACCACCTTTTGTTTTGTAAATTTTTTGAAAAATTTCAATTTATGAATATGATTTGTGGATTTTATCTGTAGTTGTGTGGCAAAATTGTAGTACGTGATAATGCCAGTAATATTATTTGATTCTGATTTTATTGGCCTAGTCACCAGAATCAGCAGAGCACATTATTGTTTATGCATTTTGGGTGTGAACTCAATTTGATCTAACTAGCAGAAGGGGAATGTAATCTACAATGCCTGTATATATGCTTCAGATGACAGTGGATTTTCCTATTTTTCGAAAAAGGCGAAGTGGATCTTGTTTTTGTGTTTGTAGTGCTATGTGATAACTCAAGTTTTAAGGCCTTTGGGGACAATTTGTGACTCAAGAGTCAGTTGAGTGTAGATACTAGATCTTCAGGTTGCAGTTTGTGAGGTCATTGTGGCTATTTATTTACCGTAAGGATGTCAACTGATCTTAGCAGGAGATCTCTTTGCTAGCTTCCAAATACAGTACAGTTATGCAGTGAAAATGATAAAACATTTATTACAGGAGAGAAGGTAATATGCATAATTTATGCTGTTTTTAGCACAATCATTAGTGATATTCTTGATAGATTTTATTTCTAGCTTTCATATCTAATACATGCCTGGAAAATTAATTTTATATCTTTCATTTATTTGCCTATGTTAAAATTGAGTTTTAAGTCATCTTCAAGTGAACAGTTTGATTGCTGCTCATGCATGGGCTTAATTACTTCCGACGAAGGACAGTATTAAATGTTTTAAATGTCACAAAAATAAATGAATATCAGCCAGTAGATTTAAAACTAGGCAATATCTGTGATGTTTTCAGCAAGGGCTTTTTTCTTCAAATGCCTTTGAGGCAAAATTTTATTTAGTCACCCAAAAACGAAGCCCTTTGCACTATTTATCACAGGCTGATACTGCATGATTTGTAACTCACTTACAAAATTTTAATTTAGTATGATTAGCTGTGCATCATTAAACAACAGTCTTTCATAAAGAATGCTGTAAAATACTGACAGAATCAAGATACTGAATATTTTAAATAAGCCACAGTCATTCACGGTTGTCGAAGCTGGATAATACTGGATAATACATGAAATAGAGTGTTTGAATTTGTGCTTTCAATTTGAGATGTTTTTAAATGCAAGACTAAAAACATGTAAATTGCTTATATTCTATTTTAATCATGCAGTGTCCTGCAATTTGATGTATTTTGCAGTTCAGAAAAATGTGATAAAGGTATGTTAGCTGGAAATTTAGAAACAATGTTGTTACATATACTTTAAGGAAAACAGCTAGGCAGTTCTTTAAGACATTTATTTGTTGGAAGACTGTACTATGTTTTTTTTCCTTCTGTTCTGGGACTGCCTCTGTAATTGGCAGAATGGGACCATCTTGATAATGGAAGTGTAAAGGTGTAACGAGAGTGTTAATTGATGCTTCTTAATCACTTTTAGGTATTAAGTCATGATGCAAGAATCCGCGACCGAGACAATAAGCAACAGTTCAATGAATCAAAATGGAATGAGCACTCTAAGCAGCCAATTAGATGCTGGCAGCAGAGATGGAAGATCAAGTGGTGACACCAGTGGTGAAGTAAGCACAGTAGAACTGCTGCATCTGCAACAACAGCAGGTGAGTTTTGTTTTCCTTAAGACATTCTTATTTCGTTTTCATTACATTTTTTGTATTATCTAATGCAAAAGCTATTTTTAAGACAGTAAGATGTGTTCTGAATGCTTTTAGTGATTTTAATCCTTTGTATTGAAAACAAAATTCACATTCATTATTCTCCATTATGCAGATAATCTTATGCCTGAGACCATTGGATTTTAATGATTTGAGATAATAATACATTTTTGCTGATAAATATCTACCTATTTAATTTTAAATAAAGTAATGCTAATCAGCTTTATTATTTATAAGTCTTCAGTTTTTGTCTTGGACACTTCAGATGTAATATGTTATTTTCCACCAGAGGGCCACATTATTTGATTTCTCACCTACTTGTAACATAAACTGAACATGTTTGTTACGAAGCGTGAGACTCCAGACTAGAAGAACATTGACTTGAAAATAATTTTAAATTGATGGGCAAGGGTTAATTTTAACCCTTGCTTCTGGGAAGCGGGAAGACTAACAAGTGCAAAATGCACTTTTTAGTCTATGGTTCAGGCCTAGGATATTTTAACTCTTGGATATCATTTAGAATCCGCTGGTCCACTTCCCGCCTATTCTGGGCAGGAAGGGGCTGCAGAGCAATGACCAGCTAGGCCAGCTTGCAATTAAGTGAAGAGTTTCGAGAGGTCTCTCAGGAGGGAGGGAGGTGAGTCCGAGGGGGAGACCATGACTTTTTTCATGAGCCTCAAGGAAAACTTCTGTTCCTATTGGCTCCACAAAGGACATTCTTAGACGTAACTTTTCATGGTCTCTTTTGTCTACGGAACAGCTGTTGAGTTGTTTTAGCATAGCAAGAAAGCTATTGTGGCCTCCCTGCTCAGGTCCCTAATTGAAATACAATCAAGGTGCTATTGACATATTAGGACCCTAATTTTCAAAAATTCATGAGATTCCCACCTGCTTTAGGTGGGCTCTTTAACCACCTGCAGAACCCTGCAAGTTAAAATTGGAAATTATGGGGAAGGTTGAGTTCCAAGTGAATAAGTAATCGGCTTGATTTTAATTTCCCAGATTTCACTGGTTTGGCAGGGTTAAAATCGACTCCAGCATGTTCTATGACAGCTGTAAAAAAAAAAAAAATCCTTTTTTTAACCCATTTTTGAAAACCAAACAAAGTTATTATTCAAAGCAAACAAATGGAGAAACTAAACTGTTTAAGTCTTAAGCTATTTATGCACAGCGGTACTGTATTATTACATTTTATTACCCTCATTAAATTTTTCTAGAAGTATAATTTAAGGGAAATACAGCACAACATCACCATCAAAACAGCATGAAGCAACATGTACAAAGTATTTTTGTTTGCAATATTGTTGATTCTAGGCCCAGAATGAACAATAAATGATGGTCATGGACTCTGTGGGTTATACAAGGGAGAAACTGTGGTAAATTATTGGTGCTAGATTACTAGGAAAATGTTGCTTTCCTTTATTATGATATAAAAAAACAATTGCTTGAAATATATATAGGTTCATAAAGAAAAAATAAATCTTAGATGTTTATTTATACAGCAGGTAGTCCCACTATTGGGACCAACATATGCATGGTTCAAGCTTACCCAATGTTCTATCTTTATTCACTATGATTATGTGGAGATCGAGATGAAAACATTATGTATTTTGGCATATTGTTCATAGCTTTTATCGGGTTTTAATTGGCTATAATTTGAAACTTAGTTGTAAATGACATATTTAATCAATCATATTAGGTTGGATTAAGTTAGACTTCATGGAATATTTTAGAAATTTTAGCTGTTACGTTTTCCTACGTAATGTTTCTGTAGTAATAATCACTTACTATTATAAAGACCTCAATTCAATCTGCACAGGAACAATTCATCTCGTGATATTTATACCTGTTAAGCTGACTAACTGAAGTATAAAGATTTTGTAATTTTTTCCTCTAACATTCCAAGAATGTGATGCAAAAAGTAAAGTAGTTGTCTATAATTTATCAAAAAATGAGATATCATTAATATTGATCACATGAATTCCAGTTTTGACCTTACTGTATTTTTTACAAAATGCTTTTCATTTTGAAATGCTTGTTTGTTATTCCAGTTCTGGCCTCTGTACTTTTAAAAAGGCATGTGGCATTGAAAAGGATTTGTTTATAGAAGAGACAATAAAATGACACATTCTTAAATGGACTGAGGGGAAACTTTGATTCAGTTTGCCCCACTGTGTCTTTCTATGAGAAGAGATCTAGGGGGCATGGCTCACAGCTAAGGTGAGGGTACACACTTAAAAATAACTGGTTAATATTTAGACTTATTAATGTACAGAAACGACTGCCTCCTACTGAATATGGACAAGTAATTGATTTGACAGGTGTAGATGAATCACCTTAGTACAAAAGCATGATAGGATGAAAATGTTATGTGTACATTCTGAATGTAAAGGTGACACAATAATTGGGTGAGCTAGATGGCTGGATGACCTTTTTTGACTTCTACAATTTGATGAACTAGTTGGTTTTGAAGAAGAAACTGTCTAATGTATAAACCTGATAGGGGAATCACAGTACCCAAATTCAAGCTCTTTCATCTATTAATCTAATTATAACCATTCCAGAGAATTAGACAACCTTTAATTCAAATCAAATATCATTCCTATTTGGTTACAATCTAGAAGAGTGAAAGAGAAGAGCATCCACTCATTTGAAAGGTTAGTACTATTGAAAAAGGGAAGAAGTACATTTGTGTCACTTGAAGATAATTTGGCATATGATGTGAAGGTGTTAGCCTTAATGCTTGAAAGAAAACCGTCAGTAAGTAATGGGGAAAAACTCTTCTTCAAGGAAAACAATGAAACCTTTACTTAATGCACTTTCCTTGTTTCATCTCTTAAGTGTTTCAAAATGCCACTTTGTCAGCAGATTTATGTAGCTTTCCTGGAGGTTGGGGAGATGCACAGCTATAACATGAAACACAGTCAGTTTTGATGAGCTTGCACATGTGTGTTACCTGAATTAGTTGTTGTAAAATATTTACGGAGTAGTCTGGAATCACTTTGAACCAAAGTATTTGTGTTCACATATGAACAGTGATCACGACCTTGAGAAAATAATATAAAGGACCCTGGTTATCAGTTTAGACAGCTAGGTTAAAAAGGAAAAGTATCTCCTTTTTAATGCCCTTCACATGGCACCTACACCCACCACTTGAGAGCTTTTCAACATTATGACAAGACCACTTTGTATTGTATTGTTCAGACTTGAGAAGAAACCTGTATCTGCTTTACCTCAGCTTAAAACTCTTTAGATCTCATTTCTCTTTTTTCTGCTCTTTATAAGATGCAGATAATATAATTGTATATGTGTGAAATTTAAATTTAATTTTAAAGCCTTCACAATACCAGAGCCTTAACAATTAAATACGATAACAGCAACAATTATAAATACTTCACATTCCCCAATTTCATCACACAAATTGCTTACTTGGTAACTAATTTTACAAAGTTCTGAAAACGTTGCTGCTTCAAAACATAGGCCAGAATTTTTGGGTTGGCAAGTGGGGGTGGGTCCCGCTAGTCGACACACAAAATGATGCGTGGTGACGTCAGGCGTGCATCCTGACATCACCATGCGTCATTCAGATTTTCAGTTTGGCGGGCGTGCATCAGAGTCAGCTGCATGCCCGCCGAACTGTCAAAGTCATATTAAGGCCATTTAAATATCAATTAAAACAATAGACTGAGCTGCCTGTCTAACCTTAAGGTTGGCGGGCAGGCAAAGAGCCTAGGCGGCCTTCGCATTTATCACGGAACCTAATCCACGGGCGGGATGAGGTTTCATGAAGGTATTTAAAGTTTTATAAAAATTTTCAATAACATTCATAGACATGTCCCAACTCATGTGACACTTTCACATGAGGGGACAGGCCTTAAATTTTTTTTCTCCCCATATATTTTTAAGCATTTAAAATTTTCTTTTGTATTGCTGAATGTAAACTGGCATCCAGGTAAAAGTGATTTTAAAAAATCTTACCCAAGCTATTAGGGAAGCCATCACAATAATTCCCACACAAGAATGTACAAATATACAAAAGTTCCAGACTCAGACACAAAAAGATCAGCTAGTAAATTAAGGCTATCCCATTGAGTTGTCATTCCTTGTGTCTCACACCAAGACTACATATCCTCTCAGTTGCCATGTAAAAGCGAAAAGCCAAATCACAAATCAAATACCAATTTTAGGGATAAAATATTTAAAAAATCCTTTCCAATCCCTCCAGCTGATCAATATTGATCTAGAAGGCCATGTTCTGCTAGGGCCACTCAGCTCCTCACCTCATTACTGCCTTGGTTCAAAAATGGCCAAAAAAGCCGAACTCGAGATGAAGTCAGAGTGACTGCCTCTGACTTCAATGCAGCATTTGATCAAGTGTGGCATCGAGGAATCCTTGCAAAACTGGAGAAAATAGGAATCAGGGGGAAAGTTCTCCACTGTTTGGCGTCATACGTAGCACAAAGGAAAATGGTTGTGGTTGTTGGAAGTCAATCATCTCAGTTTCAGGACATCACTGCAGGTGTTACTCAGGGTAGTGTCCTAGGCCTAACCATCTTCAGTTGCTTTATCAATGACCTTCCTTCGATCATAAGGTTAGAATTGGGGATGTTCACTGACGATTGCACAATGTTCAGCACCATTTGTGACTCCTCAAATACTGAAGCGTCCCATGCCCAAATGCAGCATGGCCTGTACAATATCCAGACTTGGGCTGACAAGTGGCAAGTAAGATTCACGCCACCGAAGTGCCAGGCAATGACCACCTCCAACAAGATAGAATCTAACCATTGCCCCTTGATATTCAATGGCATTACCATCGGTGAATCCCACCCTATCAACATCCTGGGAGTTACCATTGATCAGAAGCTGAACTGGACTAGCCATATAAATATAGTGGCTACAAAAGCAGGTCAGAGCCAAGGAGTGCTCTGGCGAGTAACTTGCCTCCCAATTTCCCAAAGCCTCCACACATCAGGACTGTGATGGAATACTCTCCATTTGCCTGGATGAGTCCAGCAGCTCCAATAATACTCAAGCTGGACACCAACCAGGACAAAGCAGCCCACTTGATTGGCACCCGATCCACAAACATTCATTCCCTCCACCACTGACGCACAGTGGCAGCAATATATACCGTCTACAAGATGCACTACAAGAACTCACGAAGGCTCCTTAAACAGCACCTTCCAAACCAACGACTATTACCATCTAGAAGAACAAGGGTGGCAAAGATGTGGGAACACCACCACCTGGAAGCTCTCCTCCAAGCCACTCAACCCTTCACTGTTGCTGGGTCAACATCCTAGAACTCCCTCCCTAACAGCAATGTGGGAGTACCTATACCACATGGACTGCACCAGTTCAAGAAGGTAACTTACCACCACCTTCTCAAGTGCAATAAGGGATGGGCAATACATGCTGGCCTAGCCAGTGATGCCCACATCCCATTAATGATATAACATGCATGACATAGCATTTGGTACTATCCTTTGTATGATGCAGTCACTGTCCCAGCCAGGAACTGATCCATTTCTCTCTTGAAGGTAGACAGCATGAACACTGTATCCTCTAAACGGCACAGGTGCATCGCCATTTCTTGAATGTACCGCACATTGTAATGTTCCCTAAAACATCCCTCTGTTTTAGGGAACATTGAGCATTAGCTAACAACTTTGTTTGCTTGTTGAGGCCAGAGGACCATACCTTTTTCACTCATCTCCACAATAATAAATTAAAGTTTATTTGCTGAGCTTCTGTCTGACTGGACTACCAGCTGATACTGGGCAGAGTGTGCGTAGCACATGTGCTGCAGTGTTGTTCTAAATGACAATTGATACCTATGTACTTAATTTACATCTTAGATTTGCACATTTGTATATCACCCGACACACAGGGGCACTCTAATCATGCAGTGGGCCTCAAGGAAGATGGGAATGGCCACATTGCAGCAGAAAAAAGCAGGCAGTCACCCCCAACATTTACAGGGTATCTAGACCCTGTTCAACTGGACGGGAGGCTTCAAAATCTCCTCCAATGAATGAAAAGCCATCATAATATTTTAACTGCATGCTGATAATCCCAACATGTTCTTGCCAGCCAACGGAAAGTTGGAGCAATAGTCAAGAGCCATATGATAGGGCATGGTACTGCAGTCTCGTTTTAAAAAAGGGCTTTTTGCAACATATCTGGTGTGTGACTTTGAGGAAGCAAACATCAGATCCATTATAAATGGATATTTCTTACCTCTGCGCAGTCTATGCATAGAGGTCAATTTGAGAATTATGCTTGACCTCTCTGTTTTAAATCTTCATGAATGACCTGATGGATATCAGCAGAAGTAACATTGTTCTCTTTGCTGATAACAACACCCTCCCGAGAGTAGATTAGTTCTCATCTGAAATCAAGTAGCATCTGAATCCCTGCAGGTGGATGTAGACAAAATCAGACAGTGGCTGGATAAATGGTGTGTATCTTCAGTGCTGACAAGATCCAGGGTAATAGCTCTATCAAGAAAGATTGACCATAATGTTGCCTATCCATCTATACTGTATAGGATAGCAATCTCTCTTTAGTTATAAAAATTCATCTGCTTGAAATTGTAATTACATTGGATCTACAACAGACAAAAACAAGCAGGTAGCTGGAAAAAAAAAAGTAGTATTACAGTTTTAATCATGAGCCTTGTTTGTTACTGTTGGCAACTTGAATAGTTAAGTGATTCTGTATGTGTCATAGATGGAATATGGTAGCCCAGTTTGTCAAGCTGCACTGAAAGTCCTCTTCTCCCTTGAAGGCGATAGATTCAGACTGTGGACTTGGTCACTATGATCTATACTTGTTAGTTAATTGTGTCCAAAGCTGAAGTGATGTGGTGGGCCACAGGCTTTCATAAAATTATGACTGAATAGACACCACAAATGTGCTTGTGTTTAAGGCAAACAACACTGTTTACATCAGGGACACATAATCTGTGTCATGTGCAAATTAACCTTCTTGTCTTGAATTTCTACAGTGAGTTACAACATTTTAACACACTCCATTTTTATGACAGTGGAAAATAGTTGCACCTGTTGATTGTAGGATGGTTATTTACATGAATATTTCCTAGGTGAGCTCATTGGCATATCCATTGGAATAGTGATTGGTGTATCTCATAAAATGGGTAGAACTTATTGAGGTACATGGAAATTGGAGTGCAGCTTTTAAAAAGATAGTTCTAATTGAGCTTTTCAGCAACTAGCTGAGCAGGTAAGTAAGGAACACTGTTTTGCTCATTTTGTCTATTAGTCAGCTTGGCTGCTTGTCTAAGCAATGTTTTGTGCCACATTCCAAGAATGTTTAGCTGTGGATCAGTTGGCACAGGGAGAGTCAAGGCATAGCACAGAGCCAAAAACTGTCCTGCCAGAACAGGCGGAAGAAGGTGGAACACTGACTGAGTGGCACAGGCAACTGGTGACAAGTAGAATTGCTTTGAGCAGAGTCCTCACGTCCAGGTCCCTTTTCTCCATCTTCACTCTCATGCCTTGCTTGGACTTCCATGCTAACATTAAGCTGAAGAACACTTTGTTGCACATTAGTGAGGTGCTGAAAGGCCAAGACTTGGTTTCCATAAACCTGGTTTAAGATGACATTGATTGTGCAAACCATTGATGTGGGCCACATAGAATTATTCAACTGCATTGTCTGATGTTCAAGGCAGGTGGTCACTCTTTCCATGGACATGGGTATCAATGCAAAGGCCTGCAACGTCATGGCACTTATGGTTGAGATGGACTTCTCCAGTCGCTCTTCAAGTGTGTGCAGTGTGACAGGAAAGGCTGTATCACCTCACATATTTTCTACTGTTGCTCCAGAATTTTCCTCTTCATCGATAGTCCCAGAGGCTCAACATCTGCATCCAACTCAGCAGAGTTTGGAAAGTCTAGCCGTCTCTCCATTGCTGTCATCACTTCCTCCACCTGCTTCTGCTCACTTGTGATGTGTAAAACACTATGTGAGAATTCAACTACTGATTCCACTGAGATGCGTCTATCTGAGCTTGTGGACAGTGTGCATGAGCTCTGTGAAGTGACCTCCTCTGAGGAGTTTTCATTCTCCTTGTACACTATTCTCCTCGTGCACCATCACCTGCAGGACACTTGAGAGCCTGTGGGAGTTGAACTACAAGATGTCAAGTTGCTAAATCACTATCATATACATTGTCATATATCAGTAACTGCTGGCATCAGTTCATTATAAGTGAGTGTTGTGTGCCATGTGGTTCTGTGACAGTTGATTCTGTCACTAAGCAGCTGGGAAACCCATCTCTCCATCTCAAAAAGCCAGATGCACTGAGACGCGGCTTATTTTCAGCAGCACTCCTCTGCGGCTATCAGGATGGAAGTGGCTGAAGGGCCATCTCTGTTGCTCTGACTCTCCTTGGTTTTCTGTATATTCTATAATTTATGATGAAGAAAGTGATATGAGGTTGAGGCTGGAGTATCTTCAAGCATAACTTTGCCCTGTGTTCCCTTGCCCCAACTCTCAATATTATACATTGCATCACCTGCTTTCTCACTCCCATGTACCAGCTCAGATATTTTCAGTGGAGGACAGTTCGTAAGGATGTGGTACTAGATGATTCCACAGAGCCCAAGAGAGCCAGAGGATTGGAGAGAATAGGGAGCGGTCAGGAAAGACTGTCCATTGTTTTAGGGTCTTGGGACTCAGAACTCATGCATACTCACCTGAAAAGAACGAGGTTTGAGGAATATTGTATCTTTGTGTATGCTGAGAGGAAAATCTCTGACATGTACTGCATCTGACAGATGTGATTCATGTCTGTGGGGCAGAAATTGATTATAGGTCATTTTTTGTTATGTAACATTTGGCGCCCTGACCACATGCACCCCAATCAGGACACCCGAGGTTGGCCCAAAAGTGGACCTTGAATTTCATTGTCGTTATTTGGGTGAGCACATGTTGTAGCACCATAGGAAGTTAACTCCTTTATAAAGGTGAAGTTCTCTTTTTATGGGCTAGCTCAAAGATAATTTCTAGGGGGTAGGGTCATCATGATCATGATAGTTATGGGCCTGAAATGGGCACAGGTAAATTTTCACCTCCCTGAGTTCAAGGTTTCAATGTAATTTCCACCATTGGATCATCTGTAAACATTTAAAACTTTGTTGGCTACTTCTTCATGAAGAATATAATCAGTATCAAAACCTGTGTAATATGATTTATGTCTGTTCAGTGAGTTGACATGACTGGACCTGACCTATGATGGTTAGCAGCAAAGTGAGATTATAAATCATATCCCACTAGTTTTGATTTAGCATCATATGTTAAAAATACATCTGGTAACATGGTAAAAAAAAATAGTATATTTCATTGTGGTTTTGTTCAGCGTGGACAAAGACTCTAAATACTATGTATTATGTTGTGTGGTTTAGAATGTTTATATTTTGAGAAACTTTTCAAAGGAAAAGTAAACCCAGGAATTAGAATCTGATGTAATGTTATGTATGAATATGAAATTTATTTTGTGAAGATTATATTGGTTGGTACAGAATAAATTTAGATACCATCAGGGAGATCCCAATGCAATGTTTCTGCTTGGCACATGTAGACAAGTACATAAAACAACTGTGGATTTTATATAGTCCCTATTGGAGAGAACAGCACACCTGCGCCTAAGGGAACTGCACCTATACCTGAATTGGCTGATGTCAGCTCACTCTGTTTGGGTTCCCACAGAACCATTCAATATCAGACATCACAGCAGAATTGATTCTGACATGAACGCAAGAACTGAATGCCTAGGAAGAGTTGAGAGCAGCTGCTCTTGACATCAAACCAATGTTCAACTGAGTCTGCCACCAAAGGAGCCTTAGCAAAGCTGAAGTCAGTGAGGGTAAAAGGGAACCTGTCCAGGAAGATGGCTATAGTTGATGGAGTTCAGTCATCATAGCCAGAGGACATAATTGCAGGAGGTCAGTCACACTCCTAATTTTCATCCCATTGATTTCTTTGCTAATTTTTCGTGTTATGATGATGAGATGAAACTTCATGGGCCTGTGATACAATCTTCAAAAATACAGTTAAAAAATAGGCTGATAAAGACCGTAGTATTTGTACAATACTATTTTGATTCCAGAGACCATATAAAATGGTATGGAAGTATAGCGATTCATTTACTGTAAGATATCTGCTGTACATCCCCCCACCCCCCACCAACTTGTCACCTTGTGTAATTATAAAGGACTTCTTGAATACTAGTTGGTATTAGTATACTGGAAAGGAGAAATAGCTCTTTATTCATTCAAGGGATGTTGGTGTCACCAGTAATGTCAGCATTTATTGCCCATCTCTAAATGCGCTTGAGACATTGGTAGCACGCCAACTTCTTGAATACAACTGAGTGGCTTGGTTGACCATTTCAGAGGGCAGTAAGAGTCAACCACGTCATGTGAGTCTAGAGTCACATATAGGCCAGATGTTTTTTTTTTTGATTTATACTTTTATGGGATGTGGACGTTGTTGGCTAGGAAAGTGATTATTGACCATCCCTAATCGCCCTTGAGAAGATGGTGGTGAGTGTCGTCTTGAATCGCTGCAGTGGTGTAAGTACATCCACATTGCTGTTAGGAAGGGAGTTCTAGGATTTTGACCCAGCGACAATGAAGGAATGGCAAAATAGTTCCAAGTCAGATGGTTTGTGGCTTGGAGGAGAACTCGTAAAAGGTGGTGTTCCCATGAATCTGCTGGCGCCTTGTCCTTCAATGTGGTAGAGGTTGCAGGTTTGGAAGGTGCTGTCCAAGACTGGGTAAGAACAACAGATTTCTCCAAAGGACTTATATGACAATCCAGTAGTTACATGGTCATCATTACAGATATATTTTTTATTTCAGATGTATTTAATTAACTGAATTCAAATTCCTCGGTGGGGGCTTTGCTGGGATTTGAACTCATTCCCATGGATCATTGGTCAAGGCTTCTGGATTACTAGTTTAGTTAAATAACCACCATGCTATCATATCTGTAAATAGTGCCCATTTTCAAAATGAATGACAAAGCGGCTGCAAGCAAGTACAGACCCATTGGCCTTGCTTCAGTGTCATGTTAAATAATGGAATTGATTATTAGGAAACTTTAGATTATCTGTACCACAATAACCAAGTAAACAGCATTAATCTCTAGTCAGGATAGAAATATAGGGTGGAATCTTGTGGAGGGGGCAGGGGTCTTAGCCATCAGCTGGAGAGCCAGTAAGACCCCCACGTTGCTTCTTTTCGAGAAGGCCAGCCACACCTTGTGCCACTCAGGCACTTAACTGGGCAGCAGCAGATCTTCCCCAGGGATTAAGGACACTGGGGGCAAAAGTCTTGCCCACAGCTGGCAGCTCTTCTGCACTCAGCTTCGCCACCAGGGAGGCAGTGGCTGCTGCTGGCACTACACTCACCTGGAGTCTCAGATCAAGGAGGGACCCAGGTAAAAATGAGTGATGGTGGGAAGGGGTTATGGGGGGAGGGGCTGTTGGCAGCAAGACAGGGGTATGGATCTCACGGGGCAACCCCTGTCCCGATGCTGGGTCCCTCATCGGGCACTAATTGCCTTTGAATGACGGAGACCTCTTCCAGAGCCCACAAGCGGACAGACCAGGGTTTGCCTGTCATGCTCCCTGCATGGCGAGTCACCCGTCCGCCCATCGCTGGGTTAATTCCAGCAGCAGTGGGATGTGGGACGTGGGCCTTAATTGGGCATTTGTAGTCCTTAACTGGGCAATTACTGGTGGCAGTGTGGGAAGAGCCTTCAGCCTCCATCAGCCTTCCTGCCACAGACTTGATCGGCATGTAAATGTGAAAGTGGATGTGTCCCCACCTGCAACCTCCTGCCGATTAAATGCCCCTCCACCACCAAACTTGCCATGGGGAAGGCACAAGATTCCGCCTATAATCTCTGACCAGCTTCCTTGTGGAAGATTTTTAACTTGCTGCCTGGACATAAAACAAGCTTTGTGTTAGGACCATATTACGTTCATTCAGTTTCTGCTGCATCTGTTCTAATGATGCCACCTTCCTTAACAGTGCTTTCAATCTTTTTCCATCAACAGAAGATCCCCCTCCACCCTCATTGAGAAGATCCTGGACCACGTCTATTCCAATTCCCGCACTTCTGATCTTACCCCTTTCCATCTCTCCCAGAAACTTGATAGGATTCACCTTATCCTTATCTTCCATCCTACCAGCCTCCATATCAATGGATCAGCCTCTGCCATTTCCACCACCTCTAGCACAATGCAACCAAACACATATTTCACACATTGCCTACCCTTTCAGCATACCAAGTGAACTGTTCCCTCCATGACTCTCTGGTCCACTCTTTCCTTTCCACAGCACCTATCTGTGCAAGCAATGTTGATTCAAGACCTATGCTTTAACCTCCTCCAGTCTCATCTTGCAGGGCTCCAAATGTGACTTCTAGATGAAATAGTGTTTAACTTGTACTTTCAATTTAGTACATTGCATTTGCTGCTCATGTTGTAACTCTTTCAAGAACAAACACCTTTCCATCTGTTTTTCAGATGAAGTTACATTGTTTTAGAGTTTGCCATTGTGAGATTTGAACTCTTGATCTTGGGATTACAAGCCCAGTACCATAACCACTTGGCTATTTAGGCCAAGCGCTGCTCATGTTGTAACTCTTTCGAGTACAAACACGTTTTCATCTGTTCCTATTCAGATGAAGTTACATTGTTTCGTAGTTTGCCATTGTGAGATTTGAACTCTTGATCTTGGGTTTACAAACCCAGTACCATAACCACTTGGCTATTTAGGCCAAGCGCTGCTCATGTTGTAACTCTTTCGAGTACAAACCCGTTTCCCTCTCTTTCAGATGAAGTTACATTGTTTCATAGTTTGCCATTGTGAGATTTGAACTCTTGATACTCTTTTGAGTAAACCTGTTTCTATCTGTTTCAGATGAAGTTACATTGTTTCATAGTTTGCCATTGTGAGATTTGAACTCTTGATACTCTTTTGAGTAAACCTGTTTCCATCTGTTTCAGATGAAGTTACATTGTTTCATAGTTTGCCATTGTGAGATTTGAACTCTTGATCTTGGGGTTACAAACCCAGTACCATAACCACTTGGCTATTTAGGCCAAGCGCTGCTCATGTTGTAGCCTACTCTACAATGGGTGCAACCAAATGCAGATTAAGTGATCACAATGACCCTGAGCTTCTGATTGGCTGTCATTTTAATTCTTCATCACACTCCCACAGTGACTTTTTTGTCTTTGGCCTCCTATATCGTTCTGATGAAGCTCGGTGAAAGTTTGAGGAACAGCACATTATTTTTCAATTAGGCACTTTATTACTTTCCTGACACAACACTGAATTCAACAATTTCAGATCACAACCACCGCTTCCATTTCTTTAAACAACAGCTGTAGGTGGAGTTTGCTGCTGCCACTTATGGCTTTTCTAGGCCCATCTTTTGTTTCTTACCTGTCCCATTATCATCCTCTTTTGTCATTTAATCTCGCTGGTCTTGCACCCCTTCACAGACCTGCAATTTTATTCTTTCCTCCACTACCTCTGTACTTATTTAATACCTGTTACATCTCTAACTTTTTCTAGTGCTGATGAAAGGTCATCAATCTGAAACATTCACTTTTTTCTCTCTCCACAGATGCTGCCTGACTAGCTGAATATTTCCAGCATTTTCTGTTTTTATTTCAGATTTTCAGCATCCACAGTATTTTATTTTTGTGGAACAAGCTTTTCTGGGCTGGTCACCCATTATAGAAACCACCCAATTTTCATTTCCATTAAATTCAAATTGTCTACTCTGTCTTGTTGAGGATGTGACATTACAAGTTGCCAGTGGAAAGCCTTGTACAGGGACCTCTCAAAGTATTTGACAGAAGTCCTAGTGAAAGACTACCGGTTCAATTCAACACACTACTGTTCTTAATTTACACCAACAGCTTGAATTCAGAAATCTAAAGCAAATCACTTCAGCAATCAACATACCAAGTAGAATGCTGAATTATATACCCAAATGGGGAAAAATTGGATCTCACTGGGCCGATGTCCCATGCCCAAAGGATACTTTAGAGATGCCTGATACAAAATTGTTTTGGGCAATTTTCAGGCAACTCTGGCAGCAGTCTAAATCAAATGTAAGGCCTCTCACAGATGCAAATTAAGGGCATGCACCTCTTTTACCCCATTCTGTTAAATTTGATATTGCAGAGTGGACAGGAACCAAACTTTCTCCACCTGACAGTCTTCAGCAGCCGCTGAAGACCATTATCCACCACAAGGTAAGGTTTTTCAAAAAGGTTTTTAAAAGTCATTGCTGTGGTTCTTCATCTACATAGTGTTCCATATCCCTTATGCCATCCAATTCCACGGCTGCTCAACAACCGTCCATGCCTCCCTGAACTTGTGATGAGGCAGGCAATTCCATGGGCTGAATTTTTCTGTCGGCGAGCAGGGGGCGGGGCCTGCTCACCGATGTGGAATGACGTTGGGGGGAATCCACAACGTCATTCCGCCCCATTTAAATCTTCAGGAAGGCGGGGCACAGCCAAATCAGCTGTCTGCCCGCCGACCTGTCGACACTTAATTGACGCTATTGACAGGATAATTAAAACAATTAAAGGACCTGCCCATCCAACCTTAAAGTTGGTGGGGGGGCCAGGAGCCCCAGTAACTCTTAATCTCAGGGAGATGTGTGCGCTTTCCTGCGCATGCGTGGAAGAGCGCACTCTAGCATTTGGGGAATACCCCCCGCCCGCACAGGAAACGCAAAGCACTTCCCTGCGGACATCACGCTGGGCGGGCCTTAATTGGCCCGCCCACTTAAAATGGTGGTGGGTCCCGCTTCTCCAGCGGGGATCGGCTCCCCGCCTGCCGGAGATTGGGTCAGGCCCGCCCGCCGGACAGGCAAAAAATTCAGTCCCATGTTTTAATTTTGACAAATGGGCAAACTGCCTGTGATGGTGCACAAGCTCTGGCAGTTAACCCAATTAACATTAATGAAGCCTAAGGCTTGAGTTTCCCGGTTCAAGCATGTGTTGTGATTGCATCACTACCATTCTTTCTCAAAACCAGACACAGCCAAATTTATACTCCTACAAGTCAGAGGAAGACATGCTAAAATTCTACAAGACCTATATCCGGTCATGGTTACCAAGACACTAGGGAGGCATTCAAGTCTTGATGGTTTCAAAGAGGAGCCACAAGGCTAACCAGCAGTGTTGGAGGCCCGAGTATGAGGAAAGATTAGAGAAATTTCTACTCTCCAGCTTTAAAAGGAGGGCCATGGCACCAGGCTCAGCTAGGTTTCTTGGGGCATCCCGCCTTTTGCATGCCAGTGGATGTAGAGAAATTCAGATAGTAGATTGGCAATGTTCTTTCCACTACTTAAACCACATATATTCCCCCTGTAACAATATTTTGGGGTAGCCCCAGGTGCATCATAATAGAGAGAGGAGACCTGATCCATTAGGTCTTCATCTTCAGTTCCTACTTGTTCCTCATGTATAGGAATCGGATGTTCCCCAGAGACGTAAGGTGATAGTTTGTTATATTGCATGCAGTTTCAAATACCTGCTCTTCAAACATTATTGACAAAAAGCAGAGAGTTCACAGTAAAGCAACCAGGATAATTTTAGCAATAGTTTTGAAGGCTCACAGAACTGAGTTTCCTTGCATTATTAGGAAAATCTTGAAACACAACATGATATGAGTCTTCAAAAGACAAAGGCTGCCCAAAGCAAGCCCAAGCAGGTGCTTTAAATGGTGCTGTACTTGCAGAACTAGCACAAATATCCAAAATCAACAAATTTCTCCCCGACCAAACAAGTTGTGCATATGTTGAATAGGTTTCTAGCAATAGCCCTTAATAATTCCGTAAAAGAAGAGCTAGATAAATACTTGCTAGGAATAGATCTGATGGTTATGATGCTTGGTATAGATGATCGGCAACTCCATGGAGCATGGTAACTCACATACTGCTGGGACTTTGAAGATGTTACCTGCATCATGTGACAAGTCCTGGTTGAGTAATGTGGGCTATAGAGTAGATTGGTAGTTAAGTATTTAGTTTGATTCTCTTTAGGGAATGGGAAGAAGATTCAAATATTTAATTTCTAGGTTTTAGTTTTGAATGATTGGAAAAAAAATCCATGATAGGACATATTGATCTGCGGCTGTTAGTGCTTGATGGGTAAGTATGCATTTCTTGTCCCACACTTCTATATATGACCTAATTTTAGTGTCCAGCCATGAAATGCTAAATATTTTCCCAGTATTTCAAAGTTTGGCTGAAGTAGGCTTTCAAATTTGTAACTCTGTTAGGAAGTACAGTGCTCTAAAGTTGCTAGACATTATGCCATCTATCTCTCTACCCCGCTATGTTTTTTAAACAAAGCATACATATAAAATGTTATTATTTTGATATGAAATGTGTTGACATGACTATGTCAGTAAAGTGGATGGCTTGTATTTTACTAGCCCTCTGGCGATGGGCTGGGTGACAGAAAAAATGGTGGCAGAAGGTGTTGGGAGGGAAGCTTAACTTCTTTCTGCCACCACAGCATATTTCAAAAGGCAGAAATGGCAGTAGCTCAGATGCTCTCTGATTGGAGGCAGGCAACCAATTAAAGTAATTAACTGGCCTATTAATATGTATTTAAGTCCCTGCCAGCATTTTACTGATATCAAAATATTCCTCCGTTATACGGGGAGGTTACAAGGTACATCAAGACCTCCCAGCAGCTTCATGAGCAAGACTTCCTTCTTGGTCATACGGAGGGGCCCTGGGTAATGAGAGCTGCCCCTGTAGCTCTGACATCACCACTGGAGGAGGCATTCCTCTGATTGATAGGACCTGCCTGCCTGCCTAGCCCTGGCAACTTCGAACAAATTTTCTCCCTTCGAGAGCCTTGACATGGAGGCACTCTCCTCTTCTTCTCGCAGTCTGAGCAGCACACTCCCCTATCGGTGGTGCTGCTGAACTGCAAGCCCTCTGATTGGATCGGCAGCTTCGAGAGGCAGACTGCCATTCCTAATGGGGCAGCGGACTGATGGCATCTCTGAATTGATCATCCCTGGTAAAATTCCCATCGTGGTTCTGTTGTTCGCCTGTGTAGGCATTTGGTCCTGGGAACTGGGCCCATGGCCTGACAGTAACATTTCAGCCAATATTTCTGGAATACTAGTTTGTTAACGACATGGGAACTGAATGTGTTGGAAATTCATGTTGTCAATCTTTGTCAAGCTTGTCTTTCTATGGTCTGTCTCATCTCATAAGTTTAATTTCAGACGTGTGAAGGTGACAAATTATCTGTTAAGGGCTACTAAAATTTTTTCTATATTTGACAACAATATTGTATTCCTTTGCTTGCTGAACTAGTTTAGGAAAAGCTTTGATACATTCTGGAGTGTACAGCATGAAAGATTACAGGCTAATATGTCTTGTTAGTAACATGGTTTGACTGTTTGATAAAATTATTTACACGTATGTCTCATATCAATCAAGAATCAAAAGCAATCAACAATTAGATATATTGGGTGAAATCAATTTGAAATTTCAGTTTGTTGTCTCAGAAATGCAAAATAAAATTTAGATCACTAATTTCATCCTGAGATAAAAGTGACTAATCTAGATTGTGAAACTGGAAAAGTTGACTAAAACCATTCAAATTTTCATATATAATAAATGCAGCGATGATTTCTACTAAGTGTAAATTCTTCTGTTTCCCTTTTTGTTTTCCTCCAATATATGCATCAATGTTTTTCTTGAAGTAGAATTTTATTTACATTTTTTAAATGTTGCCTGTTCACACTTCCTGTCTACAAAATTTACTTCCTGTTATGAATTTTGGTCATGCTTTTGTGTCATGCTTACCAGTTTAAATTGTTTTGTCATAATTTTCCATTTAATTTTACTACATCACTGTCATGATGTATATGCAAGCTCTCAGCACTTGGTGAAGGGAGTTTGGCAACTTGTTTATATTAAAAACAAATATACTCAATAACTGCCTATGGATAACGCCATAGAATTTTGTTTTTAGTACAATCATGTCAAGACAGCTGTATGTTGGTGGTTGCCATTATAAGTGTGCACCAGGGGAACTTATAATAGGAAAAATTGATATAATTCCTTGCAGATATAAGATTTCTAATATATTGCATATCAAATCAGATACTGCATAAAAAGGACAGGATGTCTGACTTTAAAATGAGGAGTGAATTACTTCTGTGCATCCTGAACATTATTCCCCCATCCTTTAACCCCACCTTAACCTCAACTTAATGTATTCCTTGAAACAATTTCATAAAATGTAAAATGAATTTGCATAAAGAAAATATTGGTGAGATTTATCACTATGGGTGCAGCAGTGACAGACTCATCAAGGTCCAGCTGCATTTCATGGCACAGGTATGTAGGATGGGGAACTTGCTGGTATTTTTTTGAAGTGCCCTCAATTGAATACTTTTTCAGCATTCGAGCATGGATGTGCCATGTTTCAGATTTGTGGAGGCCAGAATGCACAGGTTATTCATTGCAACAGCACAAAATGGCAGCTGCTCTGCATTAAAAGAGTGCTTGCATTTTCTGTGCCTTGAAAATTATTTTGATATTGTTTGAAAGGTGTCAGAGGAAAGTACAAGGTCACACGGAGAGTGTTAGGGGTAATATTCTACAAGGTGAAGCAAAAGATAGTTGCCATCTTTGTTTCAGAGGAACACTCGGAAGAAAGCTAATGGGTTACGTGGGAAAAGATGGTGGAGAAGGTGCTGAGGAAGGCCTCAAGACAGTTGTGCTAGATATTTAACACGTTGAAGAGCTTTGTACTGCCAAATGTAGGTGCCAATGGAAGAGGAAGAAGGGCTTGGCCATCCTCAGTTGCCAAGTTCCAGGAATGATGTTGTTGAGGACCAGGATACAGATGAATATTATTTGTGGCGCACTGCCATTTTATTGTGGCCTTCAAGATTTTTTGAAATACCCTGTAAGGTGTGGTAGCTGGTCCTCTATCCATATCTGTGATGCCGTTTGATCACTTCAGGGAACTAGAGGCCATCGTTAGCAGAGGTCCTAAGCTCAATTATTAGTTCTGTCAGGAATGTCATTCCTAATGCTATTTAAATTTTGTGCTACTATGTCTATGGAATTGTATGGATAGGACTCTGATATGGGGTTTTAAAAATATCATGATGCATGTGGCCCTAGTGAAACAGGGCATGCTGCAGCAAATTCTGGGCCTATGTATTGTTCCAAAAGAGTAACAGTAGTGTAAGAGCAAGCAAAATATATAACTATTTGAATATTTGAAATTGGATTTGGAATTTGTGTCGAATGTTTTTATTCTGGAATATATTTCTGCAGCAGCTGATGAATTAATGTGTAATTTTGGTGGATGATACGAAGCATTTGATCATGATTTCTTTGGATTTAGTGTGCTGATTGATTCAGAGTATGATACATGAATACATATGCCAGTTGGATTCCAATTTTCGAGCAAAATTGTTCTACAGTAAGAATTGTTGGAATTAATTTTCTTGCTGCAGTTCCGCAACTTCTCTTTCACTCTCCTGGGTCAACTCTAGTTTCTCACCTTCTGCCCCGAAATCTATACTCTTGATTTTTCTTCCTCAAAATACCACCCACAGTTTCTATCATCTTTCCAATCACCCTAAGCAACACTCTCAATTTCAGCTCTGTTCCTGCTCTTCAAGCACCACTCATGCTTTTAAGTGCTCAGTCTAATGTAGTTTCAGCATGCGGTGAGTGTGAATTACCAATTGTACAGACGAGATGAATGCAGACCAGGGTCTGAGTCTTCTTCTGGCCTCGGGAAAACCTTAACTGTGCACTTTTGTGGCTGGCAAACTGCACAGCCTACGCATGTGTGACTTCGTACATTATTTTTGTCTTTTCACACTGGATTGGGTTTGCACTGGAGAGTGTGAGGAGTGTGGGTGCAGTATCCAAGATGGTATCCCAGTTTCCAAGAGTGTTTAAAGGCCTCCTAAATCTTACCCCTAATCTCCCTCACCCATTCTCATCCTCCCAATCTCCCTCGTCCATGCTCATTCCCCAAGCTAACCCATGCCTCATCAGATTGCCGATTCTACCTCTGTCACCTATCACATATCCACCATGGCCTCTTCTGATCATCCTTGCCATCCCATGTCTCCTCTAATGCCCCCAATGTACCCTCCATTGCCAATCACCTGTTACACAGTGTGTACAATCCTCAGATTCCATGGGCAAGATTTTACGTCCCACAGGCAGGGGAGCGCCCGACCCAATGTCCAGTAAAATAGCGTGCAATAACATCAGGCGAATGTCCCAACGTTAGCATGCACTGGCATGATATTTCAGTCGGCGGATGCGGGTGAGAGTTGACAGCATACCTGCTGACAATTAAGAGGCCTATTAAAACCTTTGAAGTTTCAATTAACTGCTATTTTTCGCTGACCGTCCAACCTTACGGTTGGCGGCCTGGCAAATCAGACAGGCAGCCTTTGGATTTTTTAAGAAACCTTATCCACGGGTGAGCTGAAGTTTCCGACATTAGTTTAAAAAATAAATTTTGACATAATTTTTGTTATGTTTACATTCATGTGGGTGAGTCCAATGTGGGAACATTTTTTTTTTTCGATTTTCAAAAGTTTTTTTTTTGATTTTAAAATTCTTCAGCTCCCTGCCTTCAGGGAGCTTTCAGTGCGTGCCTCCCTGCACATGTGCAGACTTCTGTGCTGGCAGTCCTCCTGCCACTACCTAGGCAGCGCTGAGCTACTCAGCACATCTTTCACACTGGCTGGCCATTAATTGGCCTGCCCAACAACACGAAAATCCTGCCCCATGAATATCAATGGAAATATTTTATACACCTTGGAAAAAAATAAACCTCTCCCCATCTAATAAAAGCCTCCATATCATTGTTACTAAGAAAATATGCATTCTGCCATGTGAAAAACAATATTGTTATTCACTATAAGCTTGTGGCACAAACCAGAAAACATGAGAAAAGAAACAATCTCTTACATCTTCTTGCAACCTTCGTTCATTCTCAGTTGAATGGAATACTGTGCTGAAATCCGTTAGCACTTGAGACTCAGCCAAGCATTGATAATGGCCACAACTGTCCAAACAACAGACTACTATCTGCGAAGGAGAGAACAGAAAGTGCTCATTTCAATTTCAAAGCAGAGTGTCAGTCAATCAATGTAAGGAACAGGTGATTAGTTTTGTTTCAAGTGTAGTTTTTTTCAAGTGTCAGAATGTAAGGGAGCAGGTCATTATATTTTTTCAAGTGTCAAGACCAGTTTTTATTAATCAGCCAGAGCCATTTAAATTACATTAGAAAAAATAACAGCAGAGACTCACAGGACATGTTGTAACATTTTTCACTGAAATATAGTGGTTTCTCCATTGGAAATGCACTGATGCATCTGAACAAATACACAGTACTGGTCAACTTGCTGTCACGGAGCTAACACTTCACACTATATTTTTATGAAATATGTTAATATGGTTACTTCCTAAAATTTTAATAACTGAACAAAAGCTTTCAAAAGGCTGAAGCTATGCCTGCCTGTAACTCTGAACGAAAGGAACTTTCTAGCAATATCCAAGAAGCTGACACCTTATTATCTCTGAAGAGACGCTAACGACCCCTGTGGCTGCAGAGATCAAATTCAAAGGGAATTATACAAAGGTCACCTACATTTCCTAAGCCAGGCCTGGCCAACGGAGACTACCAGTCTGCTAGGACAAAGGACCCTGCAACCTCCTCTGAAATTCTTGATGGTTGAAACATTAAGAATCTCAAGAATTAGACATAGGAACATACATCCTTTTGTCAAAGCCAAAGTAGAGAGATTGGAGTAACATGACAGCTCCCTCCACACCACAAACCTAGCTGGGAGAACCAGTTACATTGTCTTGCTGTACTGCCAAGCAGTCTGCCATTTTCCATCTAGCAAACAGCAGCTCAGAAAAAGGGGTTTGTCCAGGTTTTACTACCTGCACGACCCCCTCCCCCCCAATTTACCCTGTTTCTATTGGAACTTATGAACTTCTGTACCAGCACCTACAAGACTAATTCATCTCTTAGTGCCTATTCCATTGTAGAAGTCATCTCTACTGGAAGATTGAATTATCCAGCATTAGTCTTCAGCATGTCAACCTCTGTGAAATAATACACTATTGGACTTTGATTCTGCACTCAGGACTCACATGAAACAATCATCCTTTATTCCATGGTCTGTGCACTGTAAATCTTCCTTTCTCTATCCCCCCTCTTTTATTGTATGAGTGAAAAAGGAGGCTATGTTGCGTCCCTCCTCTTGTGTTTGGGCGTGTGCAAATAAACTAACCCTCTGAGTTTACCCTATCTCGAGTTTGCTGTGAGATTATTAATAAAGATTGGAACGCTCCAAAACTGAGGGGTTGGGAAATACACCACCACTTATAAAGGGGGAAATCAAAATCAAAACACCTTTCTGTTTATGGACAGGTGGTGAGAGGAGAAATCAGGGTGTTTAAATTAAATCCCCTTGTCCGTAACTGTAAAGGACAGGTCCCTATGATGAATCATTGCATTAAAAACACATCTGCATTGCAATGCCTCACCTAATAGTGACTTTAGAATATGTGAAAACACTTTACACTTAAGGAGTCTGGAAAATTCTGAAAGTTATCAGGCTTTCCATTTTCTTTGAATTCTCAAACCTGGCATATTTTTAGTGGACTCCTAAAACCCTGCAACACCAGGCAAAAATGCTGGGAAGAAATGCAATTTTTGTCCCCCATTTAAAATAGGGAACCCAACCTCAGGAGAGGCAGGTGTGTAGTTTATACATTAGGCATTCCTGACCTCCACAAAGGCCAGAGGACAATGGCACTGGATCAGGAATGCAGAGGAAAATTGGATTTCCTCCAATAAAAAAAAAACTAAGAGTGGCCATTCATGCTTTGAAAAATGTCTCTGCACTCAGACAAAAAAATTGGCTCCATCTTCAAACACTGATGGAATAAAGATGGACAGTTGGCATGATTATAGATCTTGTATTGATAGTTTTGTGTAATAGTTAAGGTTCATATAGCTAGAAACTAGCTCTGTGGAATTGCAGAAGGGGTCAGAAGTCAGAAAAAAGCAACGCAAAATATTTTCACTTGAATGTATCTCCTGTCATTTAGCATATTGTACTGATGCAAGAACTTGTAGGGTGTAATATGGGACTGGCAGACCAATGCTTAAGCTATTAGTTCCTATGCTTTTCTCTGTGACTTTTAGCAAAGGCACTATCTTCTCAATGCTGGTTACATTTCTTCTATTGCTAAAATTGATACAATAGAAGCAAGAGCTCTCTGCTAACAATAATAAGATTCAAAATTAGATTTAAAACTTTTCCAAAAAATCTCCCTGTGGAACAAATGGCTGATATGAAACATAATCCAGGTCCTTAAATTACTGAAAACCTTTGAAAAAGGTTTGATGCAGAGGTACTCTGGCCTCAAAGACACACATATGTTTTAAAAGATGCAGTAAATGTTGGTATTTGAATGATGTATTGAGCATGAAAATGATGAGGTCATAGACCATCTTGAATGCAACTATTTGCTGGACAGTCTGTTACAAAGCAAAATAATATATTAAAGTTTGTGCGTGAGAGTTATTGTCCTTCCTTTTCTCTCTCACTTTTGCTGAAGGTCTTCCTGTGGTTTACTTCCTTGGTTGGCACACAGGTCTCCAGTATTTCACCCAAGGACCTGTTATTTATGTGGAAAATTTGACAGTAATTGGCATGTTATTTGAACACGGAAGGAAACACAGGTTGGAGTATTTTAACTTTCAGGCCTCAGTGGAATCTACTGTCATATTTACCACCCACTTCTGAAGTGTGAGAGAAAGGTAACATAGTGGTAATAGTGCTGGACTAATAACAGGGCCAGACTAATGCTCTGGAGACAGGGGGGAGAATTTTCTCCTGTTGGGAGGGGTTGTGCGGGGGGGGGTGAGCGCGGACCCAATCAGCGCCCCCGATCAGGTTTGCGCCGCTGTTTTACATGGGCAGGCCAATTAAGGCCTGCCCAGCGTGACGTGCTTCAGGAAGTGCTGAGTGCTCCCTGTGCAGGTGGGGTTGGTGGGGGTGGGTGGAGTCGGGTCCTGCGCTCTTTCGCACATGCACAGGACCCAACTCATGGAACCCCCCCAGCCCGCACAGGGAGCACACGTGCGCGAAAGAGTGCAGAAATCTCCCTGAGGCACAGAGCTGCCTCAGGGAGATTAGTTTAAGTTCCCAAAATTTTAATAAAGAAAAGAAGAAAATTTAAAACATGTGCCCTCATGTGAAAGTGTCACATGAGCTGGGACATGTCAATGAATTTTTTATAAAACATTTTTATTCAATTTATAAACACTTCATGAAACCTCATTGCACTCATGAATGAGGTTCCATGAAAAATGTGAAGGTCGCCTGTGCTCTTGGACTGCCTGCCAACCTTAAGATTGGACAGGCAGCTGATTTTAATAGTTTAATTGATATTTAAATGACCTTAATAGGCCTTTGACATTTCAGTGGCTGCGCAGCCGACTCGGCTGCACACCCACTGAATTGAAAATCTAAATGACACGCAGTGACATTGGGACGCCTGCCCGATGTCACTACAAATCATTTTGCGCCTCGGTGAGTGGGCCCCACCTCCGCTCGCCAAGCCAAAGATTCAGGCCATGAGTTCAAATCCCACCGTGGCAGCTGGAGGAAAGTTAAATTTAATTAATTAATAAATCTGAGCCTAAAAGCTACTTACAGCAATGATGATCAAGGAAGTACCTGAAGATCGGAAAAAAACCATTGTGGCTCACTAATGCCCTTCAGGGATGGAAATCTGATGTCCTTATCCAATCTGGCTTATATGTGACTCCAGTCTCATTGCAATGGGATTGACTTTTAACTGTACTCTGAAATGACCTAGCAAGTCCTACTCAGTTATATCAAAACACTACAGAAAAGTAATATAAGAATAAAACCGAAAGGACAATTCAGCGTCAACCTAAGCACTGGACATGACAAAGGCACACCCTGCCTCACTAACATCTTCAGACATGCCAAAATTGGGAGAGCTGTCCCATTGATAAACAGCAGCCTGACATATTCATGGTCACGGAATCATACCTTATAACTAATGCCCCAGACTCCTCCATAACCTTCCAGGGTATGACTGTACGGCCAAAAGGGCTGACCCATCAGAAGTGGCAGCATACTGGTGTACAATCAAGATGGAGTGGCCCGGGAATCCTCAACACTGACCAGGTACCATGAAGTTTTTTTTTAAATGTATTCTTTCATGGGATGTGGGCATTGCTGGCAAGGCAAGTATTTGTTTCTTATTCCTAATTTCCCATGAACTAAGTGGCTTGTGTGACTATTTCAGAGGACAGTTAATAGTCAACCACATTGCTATGGGTCTGAAGTCAGAGTTAAGGGTGGCAGATTTCCTTTCCTAAAGGACATTAGTCAACCAGATGGCTTTTTATGATAATTGATGATAGTTTCATGGTTACCATTACTGAGACTAACTGTTAATTCCAGATTTATTAATTGAATTCAAGTTCCACCGGCTGCCCCAGAGCACTAACCCGGGCCTCTGGATTAGTGGTCCAGTTACCACGATGCCACCATCTCCTGCAAGTCTCATGGCATCAGCTCAAACATGAAGAAGGAAACCTCTTGCTAATTATCACCAACCACCCTCCTCAGCTGATGAGTCAGTTCTCCTCTATGTTGAACACCACTTGGAAGAAGCACTGAGGCAGCAAAGGCACAAAATGCACTCTAGGTGGGGACTTCAATGTCCATTACTCAAGAGTGGCTTGATAGCACCACTTGGACCAAGTCCTGAAGGACATATCTGCCAGACTAGGCCTACTGGAGATGAGAAAACCAACCTCTCGTGTTGCAGATGATTGTTTCCTGGCACGGATGTTAGTTTTCCCCTATCAACGAAGTCCAAAAGTTGTTCAGGTCTTCCTGCATGTGGACACTGACTGCTTCAGGATCTGAGGAGTTGTGAATGATATTGGACACCATGCAAACCTCCCTACCTCTCATCTTAAGTCCAAGGGAGGGTTATTGCCGAAGCAGTTGGAGATTGTTGGTCCTAAGACACTACCCTGAGGAACTCCAGCAGTGATGCCCTGATTCTCACTGACTTCAATTTTGCTGGGGCTCCTTGATGGTGAAACGTTGCCTTGATGTCAAAAGCAGTCACTTTTCACCTCACCTCTGGAACACCACCACCTTCAATTTCTCCTGCACGGCACATATTATCCTGACTTGGAACTATATCGCTGTTCTTTCACTGTCAATGGGTCAAAATCCTGGAACTCCCTCCCTAACAGCACCAAGGATGTACCTACACCACATGAACTGCAGTAGTTTAAGATATGGCTCACCTTCTGAAGGGCAAGTAGTGGTCAATAATAAATGCTGGCCTTGTCAGTGATACCCACATCCCATGAACATATTTTTTAAAAGTCTGGCAGGTCAGCCCAAGACCACTTTAAAAAGCAGAATCGCGCCCCTTAAAGAGTGATGCTCGATTACAGTATATAGATAATTTAAGACATGGCACATGGTAAGTGTGGCATGCTTGAGTGGAAAAGGGTGACCATGAGCCTATGGTTCCCAAACCTCTCCACTACTGGGACTATTCTTGTGACATATCTAGGTATGTTGTGTGGACTAACTGATGGAGAATGATTGATATGTCTAGTCAATATCTCCATTATCATTGTATTGTGTGACAACCAGAATGGTAGAAGTTGAATCAAATGAAGTTCTGTCCTTTTTCACCTAGCAGGTCCTATATTTCTATGAAAGAAGTACAGTGACATACCAACTAGGTGTTCCACTGTTCCTAATAATGATAGCTGTTGCCATAGATTCTATACTTCATGAGTATAGTTGGGAATATTTTATGGTTTACACACCAACCTTGCCTTCACTCATTAACTTCATAAAGGCCGAAACAGCAATACACACAACAGGGTTACAATGTCCCCTTCTTCATTTGCTTGCTTTTTTAAAGTGTTTGTTTACTTTTCCTTTCTGTTCCTTTTCTTTCTCCTAATCCGGTCTTTCTTTCCCTTACTGTTTTTCCCTTTCTCTGTCTATATATCTTGTTTGACTTTAATTCACCTCATTTCCTTCTCTGTCTTTCATTCAGGTTCTTTTTCTGTCCTTTTCTTTCATAGGTCAAGGACTAAGACATTAGCCATGATGTTCACGAGGTTCTAGATGTGATATTGACATCACATGTTGTTATCAGATTGATGTTCCAGTAATTTGCTGCCCAAGTATGTGCATTTAACCAAGCTATTATCCCATTTTAAAATAAGCGGGTTAATGTCTGTATTAGAATAAGGAAAAAGGGAAATGTCATGCAAAGAAATTAGCTGCATGTCTGCTGCTGCTGCTGACAGAAATTTCTAGCCCATATAATACTCTTCTGACCCGATATTAAAAAAAGTTTATTTTCCATCAAAAAAAAAATCATTACCACAGGATTTTTTTAAGAAGAGGAGTAAATAAAGATACATTTTCCAGATATAGACATGGTAAGCTGAATTCTATGCTCAGATCAATCAGGCTGAATTCCTGCAAGCTGAGTTTACTATCCACCACGCTCTTATTGATTATCAACGTCAGACCTCACATTTCCCCATGATTGTTGATAGACTGTCTCCCTAGTTAATGCATAGTAATAAAAGGAGCTTCAAAATGAACAAGTACAGACACTGAACACAGCTTTCAATAGTGCAGAACACAATCAAGTGTCTTAAACAGGCCAACACCCCACATGCTATATATCACACTGGTGTACTGTAGTAAAATTGTCACTATGGAAATCCAAGTTATCTACATCTATTTTGTATCAATCTTATCTAATCTATAAATCTAATTGATTAAATTAAGTAAAGCCCATCACCATCTAACTCTATTTTGTTTTCATATTTGGAAAGTTTTTAAATACAGTGCTGGAAATGCTTATGTAAAGACAGGTAACGGGGCCAGATTTGGCTATAAAAATAACAATGTCACCAACGGCGTTCACCGTACTTGGAAATTTTGGTGACTGCATATGTGCAGTTAAATGCAGAAATCTGGAAGTTGCTGTCTAAGGTACCCTGCTCCTCTGAAAACTTTCTGAAAACAGCATCCTGCTATGTGACTTACCATTCAAATACAGCGTGAAGTTATGCCACATACTTGCTATATTTAACTTGACAGAAAGTTAGGTCTTGTTGATCCCATGGCAATTATACCTTTAATGATGTGTTAAGTACTACGTACTTCCCAATAACCTATCTGAAACTGAAGCTTTTAAAATTATGGAGTCTCAATCCCTCAGCTTTTAATTATTGTAGAAGATTTTAAAAAGATAATCGAAATAACATTTTAGGATGCCCTACATTTCCATGAAAGAAGTACAGTGATATACCCACTAGGTGTTCCACTGTTCCTAATAACGATAGCTGGACATCACAGGCTCTATACTTCATGGGCAGGATTTTACATCCTGCAGGCGCCCGCCCAACCTGATCGGGCGTAAAATAGATTGTGATGATGTCGGGCGATAATCCCGACGTCATCATGCACTCTCGCAATATTTTGGTTGACGGACGTGTGCAAGAGTCAGCAGCACACCCGCCGACAATTAAGAGGCCTGTTAAGGCCCTTAATCAATTAATTTAAATATATTTTTTGCCGCTCGTCAAACCTTACGGTTGGCAGGTAGGCGAATCAGCCAGGCAGCCTTTTGATTTTTTAGTAAACCTCATCCACGGGCGGGATGAGGTTTCCACAATTAAGTAAAAAATAAATATAGGGCAGAATTTTACGGTCAGCGTATGGGGGCAGGTCCGACACGCCGATGCGTAAAATGACGCGCGATAATGTTGGGTGTGCGTCCTGACATCATCGCGCGCCATCGTGATATTTCGTTCGGCAGGCGCATGCCATAGTCAGCTGCGCACCCACTGAAATGTAAACTGCCTATTAAAGCCATTAAGAAATCAATCGAGCCACTTGTGAACGCTGCCCATCCAACCTTAAGGTTGGCGGGCAGGCAGAAAGCCCAAGCAGCCTTCACATTTTTCAGGAAACCTCATCCACGAGTGGCACAGTCACGAGGGGATATGTTTAAATAAATTTTTAAATCATTTCTTCAATTACTTTAATACCTTTTCAATCCTCCTGAGGCAGTTCCGTGCCTTAACTGGCTCACCAGTAAAATGGTGGGTGGCGATCAGCTCTCCCACCCAGCCCGGCCACCATAGGAAAAATCCTGGCCATAAACTTTTGGGCAGAATTTTTATTCTGTTCATGTTATTCTGAGTTAGTCCCAAGTTGGGACTTTTTTTCAGATTGTATAAATCTTTATTTTTGATTTTCAATTTGTTCAGCTCCCTGAGGCAATTCTCTGCTTTCAGGGAGTTTTCAGTGCACATTCCCCCACACATGCACAGACTTTTGCGCTGGCACTCCTCCCATCCCCACCCCGGCGCACTGAGCATTTCACGCTGGCTGCCTGTTAATTGGCCAGCTGGCGTGAAATCGCAGTTGGGGGCTGATCGTGGGTGGCGAACCATTTCCCAGCTACTCCCTGGCCCGCCAGATGACCCGCAAATCCTGCCCCATGAGTTGAGAATACCTGCCTGCTTTACACACCTACTCTGCCTTCGCACATTGGGCAGAATTTTTCTGTTGGCGAGTTGGGGGTGGGGCCTGCTCACCAACGCGAAAATGATGCGGGAACCCCTGACGTCATCCCACCCCATTTAAACATTCAGGAAGGCGGGGGGACAGTGCGATCAACTGTCCACCCGCCGACCTGTCAATGGCCAATTGAGGCCATTGCCAGGGTAGTTAAATCAATTAAAGGCCCTGCCCGTCCAACCTTAAGGCTGGCGGGCAGGCCGGAAGCCCTGGGGGGCTTCTGATAATACACGAAACCTCAACCACTGGCCGGATGAGGTTTCACGTAGGTTTTAAAAATACTTTTTAATAAAGTTTCTGTGATATTTATTCTGTGACGTTGTCACATGAGGGGAACATGTTAATAATTTTTTTATTTTTCTATTTTTAAACTTTCAAAAACTTTCAGCGTTCTCCCTGAGGCAGCACGTAGGGCAGAATTTTAACCTTAAGGCTCGGTGGCAGGTGGACAACTGACTCCCGCCGCCGAAACGGGGCCTGTCTCCGTTTTGAATGGGCGGGCCAATTAAGGCCTGCCCAGCGGCCTGCCCGACAGGAGGCACTACGCTATGCACTTCCTGTGCGGTGGCGAGGGGTGGGGGTGGTGGTGGTATCCCCAGCTGTCAAAGTGCGCTCTGCTCCCTGAGGCTAAGTGCTGTCTCAGGGAGATTAGTGACAGTCTGAAAAACTTAAAAAATTGAAAAATAAAAATATTATTAACATGTTCCCCTCTTGTGACAATGTCACACGAGATGCGACATGTTAATAAATATCACATGACATTTATTAAAGTTTTTAAAAAGGAACATGAAACCTCATCCCGCCAGTGGATGAGGCTTCATGTATCATCAGAAGCCTGCTGGGGCTCCTGGCCTGCCCGCCAGCCTTAAGGTTGGATGGGCAGGTCCTTTAATTGATTTAACTACCCTGTCAGTGGCCTCAATTGGCCATTGACAGGTCGGCGGGTGGACAGCTGATTTCGCTGTCCCCCCAACTTCCTAAAAATTCGAAGGGACCTGAATGACGTTGGGGGTTCCTCCCGACGCCATCCTGCATCATTTTCCCATCGGCGAGGGGGCCCCGCCCCCAAATCGCCGATGAGAAAATTCTGGCCTTAGTCTCAGGGAGATGTGTGCTCTTTCATGCACCTACGCGATAGAGTGCACTCTGGCAGTTGGGGAATCCCCCCTGCCCACACAGGAAGCTCATAGCGCTTCCCGTCAGGCAGCCCACTAGGCGGGCCTTAATTGGCCCACTGACTTAAAATGGTGGTGGGGCCCGTTTTGGCAGTGGTGATCGGCTGCCCGTCAAGGGCAAAATTCTGCCCATTAACTTCGCAAGGGTCGAAATAGCAATACACACAATACAACTGGGTTCCAATATCCCCTTCTTTGTTTGCTTGCTCTTTTAAAGTGTTTGTTTACTTTTCCTTTGTCTTTTCTCTCTCTGAATCCATTCTCTCCCTTTCTTTCTTCCTCTTTCTGTCTATATATTTTGTTTGACTTTAATTCTCCACATTTCCTTCTGTCTTTTGCTCAGTTTCTTTTTCTTTACAGGAACATAGGACTTAGGAGCAGGAGTCGGCCATTCAGCCCTTTGGCTCTTTTAAACCATCCATCTCTTCTATCTCTCTTTTAGTGCAGTCTTTCTTTTCCTCACTTCATTTCGCTTTCTCCTCATGATGTGCCATTGAATTCATTATTTTAACTGACACTTCCACGTTAAGACTTTGCACCGCTCATTAACAGTTCTACAACTTGATTTGTTAAGTTGCTTGCCCTGTTCACACAGGTTCCAGACATTCAGTAAAACTGATGCGTTTTTGGATGGTTGGATAATGACAACTTACTGCGCAAAAACCTATATGAAGTCATTAAGCAAGTGAAGGTCGAAAGAAGAGCTGATGGGGTCTCTTCGCTACTCTGAGCAAAAACCAGCCCATTAATTTATTCACAGCAAGAAATATCCTTATTATCTCAAAAAGGCTTTTGTAACTAGTTTAAAATGAACCTTTGTATAAGGCTACAGCGAGCTGTGTCCCGGCAAATAGTTTTGAAGGAATTTTTTTTTAGGAAGTTATATTTTAACAGTTTATTTGTAATTTGTCAATTCCTCCATGACAAATTTTAGATAAACACTTGTATGCATTTGAGACTCTTAAGAAATTCATTTTAAAATATTTTAACCTCAAGTTTGCCCACAAGCAGCAGTATGAGAAAGTAATGTGTGATAGTTTCTGACAGATTCCCTACTCTTTTCAAACGATATTGTTGGTTCTGACTATTTTTTGGCTCATCTTCTAACTGATCTGGTAGGTTGATCTCGGGAACCTCCAATCCATGAATAAAGCTGATTTTCTTTAAACCGCTAACAAGCTTAAAATGCTGACGAAAGTGTTTAAAACATTGATGGTTGACAGGTTCATTAAACTATATTTTTAAATGCCATGATTGTTGGGTTGTCTCAATAACTGAATGAAGTTCAGCAAAAAAAAAAATTGAGATCAGTGAATTAATCCATTATAATTTGCTAACCTGGGGCAGGATTTCCCGGTTGGCGTGCGGGGTGGGACCCGCACACCAATCCATAAGATGACCTTGGGCGGAACTCCCCACGTCATCCCGCGTCATTTCAATTTTCAGGTCAACAGGGACACAGCCGAATCAGCTGTGCGCCTGCTAACCTGTCAACAGCCTGTTGAGGCCATTTAAAAAGTAATTGCACTAGCTGAAGGACCTGCCTGTCCAACCTTAAGGATGGCGGGCACGCTGGGAGCCCTAGTGGGCTTCAGAAAAAGCATGAAATCTCATCTATGGGTGGGATGAGGTTTCATGTAGGTTTTTTAAAAATTTAATAAAAGTTTAATTAAAAGTGATGGACATGTCCCAACTCATATGACAGTGTCACATGAGGGGACGTGTCAGGGAAATTTTATTTTTCTACATTTCACATTTTTGAATTTGGCGCCGATCTCCCTGAGGCAGCACTTAGCGTCTTTCACACGCATGCGCGTGTCCGCTCCTGAACTTGCCCCCCCACCCTCCCCAACAGGGGGAAAATTCTGCCCCTGTAATACACACAGGCTATGGTGTTTAAAAATACCTTCTCCAAAAGTGACATATTTGCCCAGGCAACTTGAGATTTTTACTGATTTCTCTTGTTTAATATAGCCTTCTTGAAGTTATTTGATGGACTTCAATAAGTAGTCTTTTGCTGCCACTAGATATGAATTGATCCTTTATCCTGTTATCTTAGATTGGCAGCATATTGTGGGCAGGCCAGATGGTACTTTAGTTAGGAGATTCAGCTGGGGATGTGAAGGAGAAAAAATAACTTCAGTAAAACAAGAATAATGCTGTCATAAAAATATACCATGTACATAGAGTTAATTTCTGAAAATCTGAAACTTATGCATTCTTGTGGAATTTTCTATTTGGACAGAGTGATAATCATATTTAATACCATATGTATGTTGGTAATTTGGAGTGGAGCTTTTTGGTGTCTTGAAGAATGAAGGTTTACTAAACTTGTTAAAATATTTCTCAAAGACTGGAAGAAATGAATTAGAGTTCAAATGTTCTACTAAATTTTTACGTAAGTCAACATAAGTATAATATTGAAAGTCAGGGTTCATCCAGCCATTGTTAGAAAGAATGTGTCAGAGTTAAATCATTACAACCTTCTTACGAACAAAATCTACAATGACTTGTTCATTGGTCTAAAAATATATATACTCTGTAACCACACAAACTCTGTACTGCATATTCCCAAAAATGTGTTCCATGTATTAAGTTGGAAAAGACATACTACATGAACAAAACTTGGGGAAAATGACAATAGTTTACAAAATCATCACATAGGAGGGAAAAAGTCAATCTTGATCATATTTCTTTGTAGAAAAAGAAAACGGACTCAATAGAACAGTAACCTGCCTATTTAATTTATCCTTGACTTTTTCATAAATTGTAATCTATCAGTATTTGAAATTATTTGTGGCTTTAGCTATAATTGTGCATGTTTCAATGCATCATGGGATTAAACAGCATATATTCTGTGAGGAATTAGGATTGCTAAATTATTTTATCCCAATCATTAGCAGGACCATTTAACAACTAAGCAACAATATCATAAGTGAGATGCAAATACTTTTCAAGTGAGTGGAATAACATCTGTATTTCAGGACAAAACTGCAAGAATTCCACTAAATACATACTTGAGCAAAATAGAATTATTTTGTGAAGAAACTTTTTTTGTTCTTGTCATTATTCAAATTGTGGCTTAGCTGGGATAACAGTTTTGCATGGAGAAGAGAGCCTTTGTGGTGTAGAACGTGAATATAATTTTATACAAGCATGCGTGTGAAATCCATTATGGCAGCAACCTACATTTTTAAATGGCACATTCAATCATGTGCACATTGCTTCATTATACTTAACTTTAAATCACATATGTAGCATGCAGCAGAAACCAAAATATGCTTTTTAAAATTAAAATTAAATTTACAATTGCAGCATCAAAAAACATTGTTAAATATTAAGTTATTACATTTGTAATTTGTCCCAAATATTTTATGCACGCTATTCATCGCTGTTGTACCTCCTGAGTTATTTGTGGTAAAAAAAATGTGTTTTAAAAGCTTTAATGGAGGTTCAGTGCTACAAATGTTAGTGGCTGAGTCTTCCATGTAGCATTGTGTTTCCTGGAATGTGCACGAAATCGCCCATAACTAAACCTAATTATCTAGAATCTCAACTTGCAAATATTACACGTGATATAGAGCTATGGAAGTTCACAGTGCCGAAGCAGGGCGTTCAACTATTTTTTTTCTGTTTTGGTTCTGCTATAACAAGCCAAAACCTATCGAATGGCTCTTCACCCTCCCCAAAGCCAACATGAGCGGGGAAAGCCAACACAAGAGTGAAAATTCAGGCTTCATTTGAGGTTATTTAATTTGAATTATCTGTTGATTCAAATTTGCTTGTGAAAAACATGTTTCGTGTATTGTTTTATTGAGATGGTTTAATTTGGACTGCTAAATAATTCAAACTTTTTTCAAACAAAAGAAAGACTTCAAATTGACATGAGTGGGCAATCTCTTAAAATTGAAAGATGTATTTAACTTGCACCTCCAAAAACTGCAATATAAGTAGAACCCATGCTTGAGGTACAATGAACATTTAACTGACTTTGAATACATCATTTGGTATGGAGGGAATTCAACAACCTCATATCATTGGAAAATATAATGTACACCCTAGCAATATAGTCATACTAAACTTGTCCATTAACATCAAATTGAAAATCTTAACATCCAAATTCATAACTTTTTCCTCCCAAAGTAAAGAAGAAAATAGATTAAATGAGATTGTACATGCCATTGGTCTTATACTTTCTATCTTCCTAAAAATAGGAAGTCCGTGATCGATATTGTGGCTTTTTCTTTTGCCTCTGAAGTCAAAACTTGCCTACAGATGCTGTTGTACTGGGGATAAAAAAAAATCTTTCCAATTTCAGCAAGTATTTTTGAAACATTATGAATTAATTTCTTTGATAACAAATGGGTAATACTTAGAGTGCATTTAATACTAAAACAATTACTTGTATTTAGAAGAAATAATGCTAAAACTTAAAAAAAATGTTGTCTTTGCATGTTGGGTTTTACAATACAAAAAATAAACCAAATTTCTCTTAAGTGCTTTGACCTGATTTTTTCCTTGTGTTCGTAAAGAATGATGCTTTTGAAGCCATTGTTCAGCGGTTTCAGCACCCTGCTGATTTATAATTTGGACCACTTTTAGTGTCCAAAACAGGCAAGAAGTCGGTGTGGTCACCGTACAGTTCACCTGCTCTTGCCGGTGTAAGATCTGGACATCATCATCATGCAGCCGGCAAGTCTGGGGCTTTGGTGTGGGGTAAGACTCCCAAGGAGGGGATGTTGAACAGATTGGCAGTAGCCTGGTTATTACGTTGGTCCAGGACAAGAACCCCTCCTTTTAGCTCATGGCCTAAGCAAATAGAGAAAGAATTGGACAATTCATGGATCATTTTTTGAGTGCATTCCACCCCCCCACAGTGGACCTTTTAAGGAAAATTAGGACCTTGACTTGCATATTTAACCAGCTCTTTCTTGCATCAGAAATATCTTGAAACCTATTTACGATTGCTGGTCATCCACTTTTTAGGTGGGAAATGGGAAGCTGACAATTGAATATCTCCTCAGTCTGATGAAGAAGCCACTGAATCTTTCACATGTTGGATCTTAAAAAGAAAATCATACAGATAATTGCATTATGATTAGTAGCTGTGATGTCATAATTGCATTTACCCACCATAATTCTGCTTTTTGATGGTTAAAATATTATGGAATCATACATTCTTACAGTACAGAAAGAGGCCATTTGGCTCATTGTCTCTGTGCTGGCTCTTTGAAAGATATTATTTTCATACAGTAGCTATTTTGCTAAAATTGAATATTCGCTCATGTAATGGACAAAACAACTTGATTCTTCGGCTGGAATTTTCCAGTTTCCAACCCCCACCCACCTCGGCAGGTTCCCCCGTGGTGGAGCTGGTGAGCTATTGAAATCTATATTCGCACTGGCCAGGACCAGAAGATCCCACTGGTGTGCAAGGCTGGAAAATTCTGGCCTTAGCTATTGGATGTCAAATTAATTCTATTTGTGAGGCTCTAACAGATCAGTTACAATTTTGCCATTCATAAATCATTTGCTCATCTAGTTGATGTGCTAAGCTCCATATTTAACAGCTAAAGATTAGGTCCTGAAATTCCATGGGGTTACCCCAGTCTTCTGCCATAACTTTGGAGGGGGACCACCAAACCCTCTCCCACAAATAAAATACCATAGGACCCCTTCTTGGAGTTCTAGGACCAGAGTTGCCTCAATTCTTTCATTATAATATGTTTCAGCAATGAACCTGACACATTTCCTACATAATTAATAAAATATGATTTTAAAAAAATAAGCGCTTTTGTCTTAGAATTAAGAAAGAAATACCTCATGCTGCTAACCTGATATACACTACCTTTTGTATGATCAGAGTATTCTCAGTTGCTGCATGTATAAGTACAAAGAGTAGCTTATTCATTGTGTCTGTCTTGCATGAAAGCATTTACAGAGAAAATATGACAGGAACATGTTCAGCTAATGAGGTCGAATAGTTGTAACATTAAATTTAGGCTGTGTTTTCTATTAGGTTTTATTTATCAGTACAGTATTTGCATTCAGTCCTTTCACATTTGTTATCTCATGCACAGTTCTGGGGATGGGGCACCTTTTCTTATTTCCCAGCCAATTGTTACCCTGCGCTGAGTCTGTAAGTTGCTTGTGAATATAAAAGTGACTGCAATTAACCTGACTTTGTTGCTTGAGGAGAATTTGAGATGAGAAATCTGACAGGAAATGACAGGCATTTTTCTGGGTTTAGCATAGAAGAAAGTATAAGTAACATTGCAAAGAGAGGCATTAGGGAGCAGGTACCTGCAAATTAAGTGGCTGACACTGTCTATTGAGAATTTAGATAGTGGTGTCTAGAATTTTTATGTTAAGTTCACATTATTTTAAATTCGTAGTGTGGTTGCTTCTATGTATTACCATTGTAAATATGTGAGCTCATATATCTGTATATTTTGATGATTTTCAGTTTTTGTAGTTTTACATTTTTGTAAATTGTAAATATATTCACTTTTATGGTATTTTTAAATGGCAAACTGCCTCTGAAAGTATTCTTTATAAAATGTAGTTTTGAAAAAATGTATTTTTTAATTTGTTTTTTCTTCTCAAAAAATCACTTTATTTGGCGATTGGCTATGAGTTACAATGTTGATTTTCTATTTATGATAATCATAGTAATGTTGCCTGCAGGCTTGCTGATTTTCTTTACAATCCTTGTTTTAAAGCACTAATCATAGCATGGTAACATCTTCTGTTAGCACACGGCACATTTATGCAACATTTATTGTATTTGTCAGGTGTTTAGGAGACCACTGGGAGTTTTAATTAATGTCAGTTAAGAAGATACATCATTCAGCTGATACCAGCTTGGCAAGTTTCTCATTTTCCTATAATCCATACACTCCTCTGTCTTTAGGGAAATATGCAAAATTAAAAGTTACACTGCATGCTGTTGTCTGTACAGCATCCAGCTCATCAAGCTAAAACTCTCATGCAAATTTTAATTTGCCCTTGAGCATAATTTAGAAACCATAATCATTGAGGTTTTATGCAGCACAGATACAGGAAAGATACTCCATTAAACCACATGTTCTCATTCAAGGAATCACATTCCTTACACAGTACAATCTTAATTCATCATGCAAAAATTTGTGATCACAACAACAGAAGATATTTAATTTACATTGTAATGAAGGGCTGTAAGAAAAATATTTCACTAAGAGTGTTTAGATTTAGTATCAAGGTGCAATAATTTGTTTTCTGTAGCAGAGCATTTTTTTTTGTATTTCTCTAGTAATCCCTAAAGTCCTGTGCACTTGGCCTGACATATAGAGTCTTCTTCTACACCAGGATGACACTAAAAGATATGTAGAATGACTGACAATGTAGCAGATGCATGGCTCCTTCCCTAGACAAAACAGAAGGTATTGTTCTATTACAAACTACTGTGAATTACCATTGTGTGCCCATCTGTGTTAAGACATATTACATGACTTCATGGAATTTACAGTGCACTCCTTCTGTAACTCGATTTTTCAATGTTTGGTCCCTGGAGATTTTACAAAATGTCAAGCTGTAGCTTGCAAGAGAAAAGTGAAATCTACTGGAAACAAACACTTATGACCATTTCATGCCTGATCTCCTTTGTGATGTTGTTTAGGGGGCAGGTGCTATACTGAAGTATGGTGGTGTAGGTGTGAATGTAAGTCGCTAGGAAATTAAGATTTTAAATGAATGTACAGTTGATGACCAAACAGTGACATATTTAAATATTTGTTAACAGCCACACGACTCTAGACTTCATAATCACATTACAGTTTATCCGGTTAAGGCTCTCTCCACTTTTTATCTCCACTTTCCAACCTTAAATGTTCTTGACACATGTAGACGTGTTTCTCTATGTGTCACTTTATTTTAAAATAGGCGTCACCTGAAAGAGTCTTAATTATATTTTCAGTGAATAATCAAACCAAGTTAAATTTAATTGATAAATGGTAGAGTCCTCATTCGACCTATTTTATAGAACTTTCTTTTATTGACAAAGCCTCAGTAAAAGATATGTCAACGTTTTTCACAATTCATCAAATTTTACTTGTTCTGTGATTTCAACACAGCTTATATTTATATAGTACCTTTAATATAATAAAACATCCCAAGCTGCTTCACAAAGCATTTATAAAGCAAAATTTCTGAATCTCTTCTGACCAGAGAATCTAAACGATAATGCCTGACCAAATTAGTGTGCCAGTTAGCTTTGTCATAATTTGTAAGAGAATGTTAACACACATTACCAATTTGATCAACAAGTAGTTCAACAATTAATCCTCAGAATTTGTCAAATCTCTTGATCTTTGGGGCTCCCTGACATTTTGTCTCACAACTCCATGAACTAGTAAAAACAAGAAAACTAATCAATAAGCTAATTAACAGCAAATGTGTTGCTACATGGTGACACAATGTAAATAGATTTGACAACTAAAATGCACCAATGTTACAAGAGTAGAGATTGTATGTCAACCATTGTTTAGAAGTTCAACCACTTAGGTGAAAACTAATTAATCCACTTTCAAAATGAAGAAAAATCAGGGAACATAGTTTTATTTTGGTCTGAGGTAGTTTTGCTTTTGAAATGCGTTGCACTCTTCATGTACTATGATTTTTATTTAAATGCAGTAATGTTTTCCCAGTTGGTGACCGTTGTTTCTTCTCTTATTCTTATTGTCACCATAAGCTCTCCTTGGTAAGATTCTGCTACTTTTTCGATATTAGCATTAACTGGAATTAATGTATAAAAGGGAATCAGTCTTCTGCTGCTAACGAAGTTCTGCAATGGAAGCTATAAACAATTTATGAACCATTAGTTAACTACCTAAACTATTTTGAAATGCTGCTGCTGTACCATTTTTCTGTTTATTATGTCACTCTAATTTTGTCACATTTAATTTTAAGAAAATTTTTTTCCAAGTTAATTTCTTGCAGCTGATTGGCTTATATGCAAATTTCTTCCAATAATCCAGGTTCAAAAAGAAAGAAGGCCAACCACTGCAAGTGCACTGAGAAATTCTTCCACTGGCAAAGAATGCCTTATGGGCAAAACACTCAAATATATGTACCTGATAACTTCAACTATAACTTTATTGATGACACTTTTAGGGTAAATAAAACAGACATTTCATTGTAGATTCAAACCTATTGCCTGGAATGCAATTAAACTCAAACTTACTGTCATATGAGTCAGACAGCCCCAAACAGGCATCCTTAATTACACTGAAAAGAAACCCAGGCATTTTAGCTTGGGCAGGAGGCCAAGAACATATTTCCATTTTATTTAATTGGTGGTGTTTGCCCTTTCTTTACTTCTGGACCTCAGCGCCCTCTACCTTGCAACAGTATGATTTATGTTATTTCAATGGCCATAAGCAATGCCACAGGTGATCTGCTACTAACTAATATGTAAGAATATTATATGATCGTTCACTGATTTCACAATTCGGAGATCATGCTTTGCTGATATTAAATCATATTGCAATACTGTATCCTTTAAAACTACAAAATTGACATGCGCGAAGTTCCTTGGCCAAACAACAGTTAGTCTGTGCTTGTCCTCTTAATGTGTTCAGACAATTCAAAATTTTGCCTTCAAGAAAGAAAGGCTTGAATTTACATAGTGCCTTTCACGATCACAGAACATACCGAAGCACTTTACAGCCAATGAAGTACATATCAAGTGTAGTCATTGTTGTAGTATAGGAAATGCAGCAGCCAATTTGTGGTCAGCAAACTCCCACAAGAAGTGTGATAATGACCAGATAACTTATTTTCGTGATGTTGATTAAGGGATAAATATTGGCTTGGACAGCTTTTTGAAAAGGTGCCAGGGGATTTTTAATGTCCACCTGAAATGGCAGACCAGGCCTCGATTTAACATCTCATCTGAATGATGACACCTCTGGCAGTGCAACACGCCCTTAGTGCTGTACCAGAGACTTGAACCCATAAAATTCTCACTCAGAGACAAAAGTTCTACCAACTGAGCCACAGCTGATACCTTAAATATTTCTACACCTTTAAGGAAGACTAATACAAAATACATTTATCATGACAAATACTGTCTATATCCCTCCACCTATTCCTCTTTCCAGTATTCCTATGACTCAGCAACAATGACCGATAAGTGAGAGGTGAAGGCAACCTAAAATAATCAAATTGGACCAAGTATATTTTACAAATCCTCTTGTTTGCCATCATGAACTACTGACAAACATTGTGGAATAAGGCTTGGAATATAATAAAGATATTTAGAACTGGCAAAATGTATAAACATATATTTAAACTGGCATGTTTTGTGTCTAAAATTGTTTAGTCTCTTCAATTTCTTAAATGCTCAGAGCTTGAATACATTGCCATGCCAGTGTCAACAGGATCAGGATAATGGTAACAGCGGAAGTGTGTGTAGACAGGAAATGGAACAGTTGGAGATTATAGATCAATGGAGTGGGATTCTGGGAATTTTTGTGGGCCCAGAAATGAGGTACCAACCTTCCTTTTTTTGAGCCTTGGTCCTTTTGTGCCCTTATGCCTACCCTCCTGAACATTGATCTTACATAATACAGTATATGTAAGCATAGTAAGTGCTTTTACATAGAAAGATGTTAAAACTAGGGAACTGAATGGAAGACACTGGACAGGGTGGAGACATGTTGGGTAAAACTCTGGTTATGACCAAGGCCCAGAAAGGTTTTTTTTTAAACAGGAAAACATTGAAAATTTATGGCACAAAAGGAGGCCATAAACAGTCAAGAATCAGTGGGAGTATTGGGGCTGGGAAGTCTGGCGGAGGAAAGGGAGTTGGCTATAGTAGTCTGAAGTTGGTCAATAAAGCACAAACTGGTTTAGGAATTGACCTTATAATTCTTAATGGTAAATATGTTACAGTGCCACCTACTTTGCAGACTAAATATGACAAACTCAACGAATGATGATTGTGGTGGTGTGTTACAGTTCACTCAGGGGGTCTGAGTTGCTGTGGCAACATTCACTTTTACATACATTTTGTAATCTGGAGGCATGGATAGTGATGGTAGATGTTGTAATATGCCTTTAAGGGATAGTAGCATACCATCACCAGAAGGAAAGTGTGTCATGTGATTCAGCCTCAGTTTCACTTTGGCCTGTGAGCAGAACACAGCACACACAGCTCTGCTGCTAATGTTTTCAAGTTTTCTATCTGTGTATTTATGTTTTTGTGCCTAGCCTAAATAAATAAAGTCACAGCATGTTTACACAATCTCTGATTACTGAATGGTGACTTTATATCATTATAAAAACATGACAGTAGAGGCTCCAACTTTCTTTCCATCACATGGATGATCAGCAACTTTTCCTGCTCTTACTGCCTGCCATTGGCATATGTTGGAAGGATTTGCAGGTTGACACTCAACCTGTTTGGCTGCATTATAAACACACATACCTTGGCCAACAAATCCTGGAGCTTCTGGATCATAGGCAGGTCACGACCCACTGTGTTACAATATCTGCAATGATTGATAGTGTGACATAACTTTAGTTGACAAAAAATGTGACAGAACGCTATGAGAGAATGCACTACAGTGAGACATGTAAATGTGTATAGGTAGATAATTGAAGCAGAGGCATAACATTGACAGAGAGCAAAACGGATGGAGATTGGGGGCATAAAAATTACTGCAAGAATGGAACATACGTACACATCGAAGAGAAAGGGACAAATGGTGCCAATAAAGCACCTGATGTGCTTCAGGCTCATAACCATATTATCTGCCCAGTCAACACCCAGTGAGCACAGCAGAGAACAGTGCGGACCCCATGTTCATCCTGTATACCGACTGTGAGCAAGGCTCCTTGTGCTCTTGGATTTTATTCTGATTAGAGTAAAGATGTTGGAGCACCTGAAACATGTTACAGTCATTTAATACCCTTCTTGGGGAGATGGTGGTCTAGTGGTAATGTCACTGGACTAGTAATCCAGAGACCCAGGCTAATACTCTGGGGGACATGGAAAAAGAATGGCAGCGGAGAAACTATGATCAGGAAGGTTGTGCTCCCAGGATTAGGTGATCCCATTGCACTCTGGGTGTGCTGACGCCTGCGATGTCCCAAAATGCGGGATACTTGACTGCAAAATTTGTGGTCGTGGGGGGCTGCGTTCTCGCTCTCCCCAGAAAAAAAAAAGAATGGCAGACTCTTCTAATAGGACCAACTTTCATTGCTGGCTCTTCCTTGCTTGACCTGCAAAGACTCATGGGCAGAATTTTATGTCTCATGGGCGGGCACGTGCCCAACCTGATCGGGCATTAAATATCAGTTGAGCATCCCAACATCATCACACACTTGCACGATATTTCGGTTGGCGGGTGCATACAGGTGCCAGAGTCGCGCCCAACATTAATTAAGAGGCCACTTAAGGCCATTAGCAATCCAATTGACAGCGATTTTTCATTGCCCTTGCGAGTTTCCGCTTGTCACATTGGCAAAATGGGTAGGCGGCCAGCCGACATTTTCATAAACCTCATCCATGGGTGGGATAAAAGGGGTGAGCAGCATTGCCAGTGTGAGTAGTGAGTAGTGAGGAGTTTGGAACATAGTTTGTTGCTGATGACTTATTGGTACTTGGCAGCTTCATCTCTGTTCGGGGTTTCGTTCTTAATATTTCCAGGCTTCATTTCAGGTCTCGTTGGTGTCTCCAAGGACCCCAGAGGATACAGACCATGTGGATGCTTCCAGATATCAGACAGCCTTCCAGTAATCCCAGTGAAATGGATTGTGGTCTCCTCTGAGGAGGAAGAGAGGAGCAGAAGGGAGAGGAGGCCAGGTGCAGCTGTGGGAGGAGAGGCACAAGCACAAGGGGCGCAGGATCAGCCGGTAGTCTAAAGCAGAAAATGCCACTATTCTGTCAGAGTTTTCAGGTGGCAATGCAGCAACCTCAATAGGTCCGAGGTGCAATGCCGAAGGAGGCTCCGCCTCTCGAGAGACCGCGACCTCCATTTGTCAGATGATTGGGCCTGAGATCAGCTCCAGCTGTTTGGGTGGACACCCCATGCCAGTGGCTCTGAAGGTAGCAGTGGCCCTCAACTTCTATGCCTGCAACTCTTTCCAAGAATCAGTGGGGGATCTGTGTAGAGTCTCCCAATCAGCTGTCCACAGTTGTGTCAAACTGGTGACAGAAGCTTTGTTCAGGTGAATACTAACATTTATTCTTTATCTTACGGACAAAGCCAGCCAGGTTGAGCGAGCCAGAGGCTTTGCGTGATTGCTGGGTTCCCCTGCGTCCAAGATGCCATCGACTGTTCACACGTGGCCATCAAGGCGCCAGCAGGTCAGCCGGGTGCCTTTGTCAACAGGAACGATTCCACTCGATGAACGTGCAGATAGTGTGTGATCATAGGATGCATATTCTGCAAGTCTGTGCAAGCAGCTCCCATGACGCTTACATCCTGAGACATTCCCAGGTGCCAAGGCTCTTCAGTGCTCCAGCCTGACTGGATGGATGGCTGCTGGTGACAAGGACTATCCGTTGAAGAGGTGGCTCATGATGCCTCTCCACTGCCCAAGAACAGAGGCAGAGAAGCGTTAGAATATTCATCATGCCTCCACAAGGACGGTGGTTAAGAGGACCATAGGTCTTCTCAAGATGCACTTCCGATGTCTGGACCATTCAGGGAGAGCACAATAATACTGCCCAGAGCAGGTGTCACTGATAGTGGTTGCATGCTGCACTCTCCACAATCTGGCTCTGGCAAGGAGGGATACATTGGAGGAAGAGGATCTTGAGGCAGCTCCACAGGCCACAGAGGATGAGTCCAAGGAGTGAGTCAGAAGAGGAACACGGTGAGGAGAACGCTGAGGTTGTGGAGCCAGACCTCAGTAACCTCCAGGGAGGCAGAGACACCAGGGACACCTTGATCCAATGCCCATTCAGCTAGGCTACCAAAGATCAGCTTCAAACGCATGCCAGGGCTGCTGTCTCCATCCCAGATGTCTGAAAGAACCCTTTCATTTGAACCGAAAGAACACTCGGTGCCTGTACAATAAAGTTCAGAACCGCTCGTGCCCAGCATTACATACTGGTGTACCCGGCACCAATAACATATAAAGGTGAAGCATACTCAGGCCATGACAACAAAAACAAAATTTATCTCATTTTGACAATTCCATACAATTTACATAACCTTCTCTGGTTTTCATTTCCAGACCAGTATATATAAAGCAAATATAAATTAACATAAAATCACCCATGAGCTGTCCCTCTTGTGCTCATGGTGCCTTATGTTTGTGAGTGCTACGTCTTGGTGCCCTCCGCCCCCTCGCTGGCACCGGCATTGGAGTCAGCCTGCTGACCATGCTGTGTTGTTGGCCTTGATGACCTTGGCGGTTGTCCTCTGGCCAGTGGAGCCTATGCTGGCCCCGTCTTGGAGGGAGCAGCCAGTGCCATGGCTGGCATGTCCCCAGTCACCGCAGCCTCATCAGTTGCCACTTCACTGGCGGAGGGGCAAAGGAGCTGCTGCTGTCATACAGAGCACCCTGAGAGGAGCCTGCAGAGGTGGCAAGCAGCTCGTGCGCCAACATGAGGTCGCTCCGGACCTCCCTGCTCACTATTGATGAATGGACTCTTAGCTGGAATACTGGGTGCCTCATCTATCTCCCACACTGTCATTGACCACCTGAGGTCATTGCCTGTGTGAGGGCTTGCAGGTCCAAGTGCAAACCCAAGAACCCCTGATTCTGTTCCTGGAGCTGCGTCTTAATGAGAGTCACCACTCTCTCAGCAGAGGAGGCAGTGCGTTTGACCTTGAGTGTCAATCCAGTGCTCATATTCCACATGGATTCCTCCATAACGGAGACCATGGCATGCTTACCCTCGTGGATCTCTACCAGATTATCCTGCACGTCTTGCTGAACGTCCAGCATCTGCTGCCTAATGGATGACTCCAGAGGCTCATCATCAGCCTTTGACCGAGCATCGTCCTGGTCCCCAGCAGTCCTCCAACTGCCGGTGCCCTGGGCACTCTCTGTCTCCATCTGCATCTCAAGTGAGTGTGCTCCCTCACCAATGTGCACTAAGATACTAGCCGATCTACAGCCCATCGAGGTGTTGGTATCTGCACTGGTGCCTGCTTCAGAGAGCTGGTGTGACGCAGGTGCAGCTGAAGCTTGCTGGTCTCTGGCATCAGGGATGGCCCTTCAGGGTTCACAGAGCAAATGCCTGCTTGCAAAGCTAAAAGGGAGAACAAGGACATGTTATTAGTTAAAGTCATCACCCTGTCACTGTGAATGCCAGGTGCCCTGGTGAGACAATGTAGATCTGCATCACGGTGCCATAGTCTTTCAATGATCAATAGGGACTCCAGGTTCAAGGCTCACATCAATGAAGGGACTACACGAGAGTGATTGCACAAGCCGGAAGTCTCACCTTTGTGCACCGCACTCGTACCTTTGGCTGGCATCCTTGCCTCTTCATGCCTAGTTGAATGAGGAGCGTGCCGACTCTTGAGCTCAAGGGTGTCTTGAACTCAAGGGTGTCTTGCTCAAACCTGCTGAGCAGCAGGAGGTTGGGCTGCCCTCCGCCTGTACATGCCCTCTCTGCTTGGTTATGGCTTGTTTTCCCCAAAAGGACAGAGGAGCATTGATTAGTCCACTCTCTACCTGCAGCACCATTGCAGCCTGGCCAACCCAAACTTAGGAACACCTCGCAGGGCACGTCTGAGTCATGGCCCTCGAGCTGTAAGGCACTTGGTCCAAACAGCCAGTGCTCACTCCCTTGGCCAGCTCCGGTATCACTGACAGTTGGCACTCAGACTCTAGCACTCCTGAGGTCCACTGGGGGATGGCCACGCCTTAACACTTCTGCTCACTGACCCATGGCAACACGGTACTTACCCTTCCTGAGTGCAGCAGGTCATTGAAGTGCTTCCAGCACTGCATCCAGTGAATGAAAACTCACTACATTCCTAAACAGATTGAGAGAGTATTCACCAACATTTTAAAATACGCTGCTGATTAAAATGAGTGCTCATGAGTTGATGAGCCTACCAGAAAATATGTGCTCTGAGGTGAAAAACCTGGGATTTGAAAGCACTTCAAAGAATACCTCAACTGTGAAAACTTTATATACTACTACCCTCTACCCACACATCCTGAGTAGCCATAACTCCTTTCCTGTTACTTCATACTGTGTGCAACTACTATACTGCCACCTGACTCCTATGAAAGAATCTTGTCACCACATTTTTGTCAGCTGTACCCGGCAACCCTCCCTCAAGGATTAATTGGTATTGATCAGTACGTAACATGGTGTCTGCGGTCACTGAATCAGATTCAAACACCTCAGATAATTGTGAACCAAATTAATTGGGCAGATTTTTATTTTTTGAGGTGGCGTATGTGATTTTCATTCATTTCCATGGGTGTCAGTGAGTCATTGTTGTTGAGTGTTATGATTTTTTTTGTGTTGGACGCAAAGATTGCTAATGAATTGAAATCAGCAGTGGTAACGAAATACCCAATTTACAGAAGTAATTTAAAACCAAAAGTAACTGGCATTTTTCAATAAAATTTTCTGTCTTTCACTTTATTATAATTAGTTTCACCACTCCTTGTAAATTGGGAACCATTTAAATGAGAGTTACAACTTGGAGATGTTGGATTTCCAAATGATACTCTCAAACCGTTTTAAGAAATTTGAGTTTGCTAACAGACATTTAAAAGTATTAATGAATTATAATAAAAGAAAATTATTCTACAGCTAGATTTCAATTCTTGAAAATTCAACCATTTTCTACACTATTTCAGTGGCATGATTACGGGCTTATGGTTCCTGCGCTGGTCTTTTGGCGTAATTGCCCACAATCAGCTAAAAGAGCAAAATATTGCAGATTTTTAAAGCATAGTGCAACACAGGTTCCTGTGATCTTTTGTGCTAGTTTAAAAAACATTGCAATGGGAACTAGGATTAAAAAAAAACCACATAACTGGCCACTTCCCCAAATTGATTTAATCACTGCAGCAAGTTTCTATTAATTGTGCTCGCTTGTGGGCCTTCTTAGAGACTCTAAAAAAATTTGGCATAAGGACACAAATAGGCATGTTTTAAAGCTTTTGAATATAAGCCTGGATTTTGCTGTCAGCACTGACTTTGAAGAAAGCTGGCAATAAAAATATAGTGATCCCTATGACATGGATTTCACCTTTCTCAATGTTAGTTTGATGCTGGTGCCAAGTTAAGTGGATTTCCAAGAGCCCAGTAACAGTAATGTAATCAACCAGGCTAAGCAGCCAATTACAGTGAAGAATCCTTACAGATAGCAAACCAGGATGTAAAATACGCTGATTATCAGTCACTTTCTATAAATTTTACAGAGAACAAAATAGATATTTGGACATTCACATGGGATTAAGAAAAAAAGTCTTGCATTTCTAAGGCACCTTTCATTACCACTGGTCATTCTAAAGCACTTTACAGGCAATTAAGTTGTTTTGAAATATAGTCACTGTTGTAACATTAGACATGTGACAGTCAATTTGCACACCGCAAACTTGCACAACTGTAATATGATAATGACCAGACAGTTAATCTGTTCCTGTGATGTTGATTGAGGGATAACTATGGCCAGAACACCTGGATTGCTCCCTTGCTCTTCTTTAAAATATTTCCATGGGAAATATTACATCCAACATTTCAGACAGCCCCTTGGTTTAATATCTCATCCAAAAGACAACACTTCTGACAATACAACAGTCTCTTTGTGCCACACTGGAGTGTTAGCTTTGATTTTCTGTATAAGGGAAGAGCTGACGTATCAGAAACAAACTTAAAAAATACTTATTATAATATTTAAAACCTATGGAATTTTTAGCATAACCTATAAATTGAACATTCCACAACTGTAAAATAAGTTTTTTTCAGGACCAGAAAGGTTGTTTAGCAGTAGTCATGAATTTGTACGCCATTAAAAACTCAGTGGCATCACATTCAACAAGATATTATGTGTTCTGAGTTTTTGTTACAGTGAGACTCATGGGGTAAAGGAGTGATTTCGAAAGATTGCTATCCACGGGGACTTCAACAGTGCACCATGTGGAGGAGCATGGAATCACTGACAGCAACTTCTGGACTTCCACATTTAACTAGACATTTGCGGACACCAGGAGCTGTTGTCAGTTTCACAGTATTAAGGCAAACACTGGCAGTTTTGTGGTCATTACAAATGCAAAATCTGGGCCATTTTTAAAAAAATTCCTGCCAGCTTTCTACTGTACATCAAATGACTAACAAATGGGGTTGTGTAGTTTCTTAAACTACACAATTTTGTAGCATACTACACATTTGAGTTATTAAAAGTTAGGTTACTTACAGGTGATGGACACTCACAGGTGATTAAAATGCTTATTTTTTTTGATTTCTTGGATGTTACTGTTAAACATTTGTTTTTTAAATTCTCCAGGTAACTAATTTCGCTAATTAACTTTGTCATTTATCCCTTGCCCTTAATCATGCTATTCTTTTTCTTTTTTTTAGGTTACATGTATTTTTTGCTCTTTACAAGTTTAATTTTTTTCATTCAATACATTGTGCGCTCAACTGCATTTTTTGCTCAAGTTTCTTTTTTTAACATGATCTGTAATCTCCATGCTTTTGGCCCTAGAATCCTCATTTTCATTTATTGTTATTAAAGCCTAATAATCATTTAAAACAGCTATTGATTTCTTTGTTGGATTATTTCATTTTTATCTACACTGCACAGGAAATAACATCAGGAGTACCACAATTAAACAATCACAGTGTTTTTCATTACTGTTGTACTGTATTATAAAGAATTAGCGGAAGTTCACAACATTCTAATCCTTCTCCCCAAGAATGATGATGATGTGAAGATGGCACTGTATTTGTTAGCCTGCAGTGTGAATTCTAATATTTGACAATCTAATGTTTAGAATAGTTATGGAAAAGGATTAGGAACAATCAAAAATATAAGTACTTAACTGGAGGGGGGCTAATTTCATTGAGTTAAAAAGGAATCTTGCCTAGGTGGATTGAAATTAAAAATTGGTAGACAAATTGAACAATGGCAGGCATTTCAAGGAGCACATGGTGTGGGTACAGAGTACACGAATTTCCATGAGGGGGATAGGAAGGGCATCCCAAGATAGAGATCCCTGGATGATTAGAGATATTGAGATTATAATGAAACAGAAAAGAGAGGCTTATTTCAAATGCAACGTTCATAATACAGTAGAGAACCAAGCTGAATATAGAATGTACAGAGATTTAAAAAAGAGTCTAAGGGGGGCAAAAACAGTATATGAGAATAGATTAGCAACAAACAGAGAGTATGCATGAGGCACTAGATTAATATTTGGCATTGGTGTTCACTAGTGAAGACAATGCTATCAATTTAGCAGTAAAGGAGGGGCTCATAGCGAGAGAGGACAGGATTAAAAATAGAGGATAGACTTAAAATGTTGACAATATTCAAAATGGAAAGGTCACCTGGTCCAGATGGCATGCGTCCTCGGTTTCTAAGACAAGTAACAATGGTAATTGTGGAGGTTATAGCCACAATCTTACACAATCTTAAGTGTACATGCAATACCAGAAGACCGGAGGATTATAACTCCTGTTCAAAAATGGGGAGAGGATAAACCTAGCAATTTCAAAGCAATTAGCCTGTCAGCATTGGGAGAAGTTCTAAAGACTGTATTCTTGGACAAAAGTAATTGCTACGAGTTAAAGTAAGGGCTAATCAATGAAAGTCCGCATAGATTTGTTAAAGGAAAATTGTGATTGACTAACTTGATTGAGTTCTTTGATAAATTAATGGAGAGTGCATGAGACTAGTGTGGTTGATGTTTATAAGGATCTTTAGAAGCCATTTGATTAAGTATCCATTGGCAAAGCTAAAGCTCACAGGATTAAAGAGCTGGTGGCAACATGACTTCAAAATTGACAAACAGACACAGTGCAGAGAATTGTGGTAGACAGTTGTTTCTAAGACTGGAGGGAAGTCCCGAGGTGTCAGTATTAGGAAAACTGCTCTTTTTGATATATATATATATATATATATATATATATATATATATATATATATATATATATATATATATATATATAAAACCACAAGATTCCACAGGCTTTGAACAAAGAAAAATAAACTTTACCACACAATGTCAAAAAGATAAAACAATGTACACTATCTATCTTATACTCTAACATTTTGAGTTAATATGAGATACATGTGAATTAACAGGGGGAGGTGGCGGCATAATGGTATTGTCACTGGACTAGTAATCTACAGACCCAGGGTAATGCTCTGGGGACCTGGGTTAGAATTTTATTTCCAGATTTTTATTGAATTCAAAGTCTAATCCATGAAACTGTTGTCAATTGTTGTTACAACCCATCTGGTTCACTGATGTCCTTTAGGGAAGGAAATCTGCTGTCCTCACCTGGTTTGGCCTACATGTAACTCCAGACCCATAGCAATGTAGTTGACTCTTAAACACCCGCTGAAATGGTGTAGCAAGCCACTCAGTTGTATGAAGCTGCTAAAACGTCTCAAGGGAATGAAACCAACCAGACCAACCAGCATCAATCTAGGCACAGCGAACGACAATGGCAAGCTCAGCCCTATCAACCTTGCAAAGTCCTCCTACTAACATCTGGGGGCTTGTGCCAAAATTGGGAGAGCTGTCTCACAGACTAGTCAAACTATAGATAGTTGAGGTAGTCATATTCATGGAATCATACCTTACAGATAATGTCCTAGACACCACCATCACCAGCCTTGAGCACCCATCAGCAGGACAGGCCCAGCAGAGGTGGGGCACAGTGCTGTACAGTCAGGAGGGAGTTGCCCTGGGAGTCCTCAACATTGACTCCAGACCCCATGAAGTCTCACCAGGTCAAAAATGGGCAAGGAAACTTCCTGCTGATTACCACGTACCGCCCACCCACATCTGATGAATCAGTGCTCCTCCATGTTGAACACCACTCGGAGGAAGCACTGAGGGTGGAAAGGGCGCAGAATGCACTCTGGGTGGGGGATTTCAATGTCCATCACCAAGAGCAGCTCAGTAGCACCACTACTGACCGCTCTGGTTGAGCCCTAAAGGGCATAGCTGCTAGACTGGGTCTGCAGCTGGTGGTGAGGGAACCAACAAAAGGGAAAAACATACTTGACCTCATCCTCACCAGCCTGCCTGCTGCAGAAACATCTGTCCATGACAATATCGGTAGAAGTGACCACCGCACAGTCCTTGTGGAGACGAAGTCCCATCTTCACATTGAGGACACACCCCATCATGTTGTGTGGCACTACTGCCATGCTAAATAGAGTAGATTTTGAAAAGATCTAGCAACTCAAGACTGGGCATACATGAGGTGCTGTGAGCCATCAGCAGCACCAGAATTGTACTCAATCATAATCTGTGAGCTCATGTCCTAGCATATACCCCACTCTACCATTCCCACCAAACCATGGGATCAACCCTGGTTCAATGAAGAGTGCAGGAAGATATGCCAGCGGCAGCACGAGGCACACCTAAAAATGAGGTGTCAACCTGGTGAAGCTACAACTCAGGACTGCTTGCATGCTAAACAGCATAACCAGCAAGTGATAGACAGAGCCACAACCAACTAATCAGGTCTAAGCTCTGCAGTCCTGCCACATCCAGCCATGAATGATGGTGGACAATTAAACAACATACTGGAGGAGATAGCTCCACAAATATTCCCATCCTCAAAGATGGAGGTGCATAGCATGTCAGTGGAAGAGATAAGGCTGAAGCATTTGCTACAGTCTTCAGCCAGAAATGCTGAGTGGATGATCCATCTCAGCCTCCTCCAGAGGTCCCCGGCATCACAAATGCCAGTCTTCAGCCAATTCAATTCACTCCACGTGATATCAAGAAACTGCTGAAGGCACTGGATACTGCAAAGGTTAAGGGCCCTGACAATATTCCAGCAATAGTGCTGAAGACTTGTCTCCAAAACTTGTCGCACCCCATAGCCAAGCTGTGCCAGTACATCAACAACACTGGCATCTACACAGCTAAGTGGAAAATGGCCCAGGTATGTCCTGTCTATAAAAAGCAAAACAAACCCAACCCGCCCAATTAACGCCCCATCAGTCTTCTCTCAATCATAAGTAAAGTAATGGAAGGGGTCATTAACAGCGCTATCAAGCGGCACTTGCTTAGCAATAACCTGCTCACTGATGCCCAGTTTGGGTTCTGCCAGGCTCAATCAGCTCCTGACCTCATTACAGCCTTGGTTCAAAGATAGACAAAAGAGCTGAACTCTAGAGATGAGGTGGGAGTGATTGCCCTTAACATCAAGACCGCATTTAACCAAGTGTGACATCAAGGAGCCCTAGCAAAATTGGAGTTCAGGGGGTAAAACTCACCACTGGTTAGAGTCATACCTAGCACAAAGGGTGATGGTTGTAGTTGTTAGAGGTCAGTCATCTCAGCTCCAGGACATCACTACAGGCGTTGTTCAGGGTAGTGTCCTCGGCCCAATCATCTTTAGCTGATTCATCACTGACCTCCCTTCCATCATAAGGTCAGAATTGAGGATATTCACTGATGATTGCACAATGTTCAGCACCATTTGCGACTCTTCAGACTGAAGCAGTCCATGTCCATATGCAACAAGACCTGGACAATATCCAGACTTGGGCGACAAGTGGCAAGTAACATTCTTGCCACAGAAATACCAGGCAATGACCATCTCCAACAAAAGAAAATCTAACCAACGCCCCTTGATGTTCAGTGGCATTACCATTGCTGAATTCCCCCACTATCAACATCCTGGGGTTACCATGGACCAGAAACTGGATGTATAAATACTTTGGCTAGAAGAGCAGGTCAGAGGCAAATAACTCACCTCCTGACTTCCCAAAGCCTGTCTACCATCTACAAGGCACAAATCAGGAGTGTGATGGAAAACTCATCACTTTCTTGGATGAGTGCAGCTCCAACAATACTCAAGAAGCTTGACACCATCCAGGACAAAGCAGCCCACTTGATTGGCACCCCATTCACAAACATTTACTCCATCCATCACCGACACACAAGATGCACTGCAGAAACACACCAAGACTCCCTAAACAGCATCTTCCAAACCCATGACCACTATCATCTAGAAGGACAAGGGCAGCAGATACATAGGAACATCACCACCTGGAAGTTCCCCCGTAAGCCACTCATCATCCTGACTTGGAAAAATATCCTTTCCTTCACTGTCCCTGGGTCAAAATCCTGGAAGTCCTTTCCTAACAGCACTGTTGGTGTACCTACACCACATGGACTGCAGCGCTTCAAGAAGGCAGCTCACCACCACCTTCTCAAGGGCAATTAGGGATGGGCAATAAATGCTGGCCTAGCTAGTGAAGCCCACGTACCTTGAATGAACAAAAATTTAATTAACAAGCAAACTGTTGTCAAACGCGCCACACTGTAAGTAACAGGTGTGACCAAGATAGATCCACCATATTTCTCAACAACCCACCCAGATGTCAGTAAAAACTGTGAGCCAACCAATGTCATTCAAACTCTGTCTCTCTCATAAGTGACTCCAAACTTTTCACTTTCAAAGATCAAGCCTCTAAATTCCCTCAAAACTGCTCTAACTGGGACTGCCTCTATGACTGCACATCTCCCAGCGTTTCAATCTTCTCTCCCAAGACTCCATTCCCCTGGATTTCTGACTCGCACTAGAGGCAGAGGCAGTGGCATAGTGGTGTTATCATCAGGCTAGTAATCTAGAGCCCCAGGATAATGCTGTGAGGATCTGGGTTTGAATCCCACATGGCAGTGGTAGACTTTGAATTCAATTAAAAAATCTGGAATTAAAAATCATGATGACCATCAGCTCATTGCCGATTATCATAAAAAAACCCAACTTGTTCACTAATGTGGTTGACTCTTAAATGCCCTCTGAATTGGCCTAGCAAGCCATTCAGTTCTGAGCCCTAACTTCTTCCAGCACGTAATGACAGTTTTGGGTCATGAGAGTTTCTGATGGAATTAATTTCCAGATTTTCTTTTCAACCAGCAAACCAATAACATTCTGGTTCACAGTTTGGCCACTTCTGGAAAAATACCCAGCTCTTTTGTGCCTCCGAGCTATTCACACAGTTTTCAAAGATTTAGACCTTTTCAGTCACCTCACACAGGACACCTAAGAGCTCATGTCTCCTTTTCTGCCAAACAGGAAAATCTGACCCCCTCCTGAGAGTGATTTGCTTCTTCTCACAAGAATTCTCCATGTTCCTCTTTCTGTCTCTGACTGCTTTCTCTTTGTGTCTGCATCTGTGCGTTTATCGTCTTCACCTTCCAGCTCCTCCATTTGTGCCTCTCCTTTGTGTCCACAGCTGTCCTTTGTGTGTACCACAACATAGCTTCTTTCTTAACTTCCTTCCTGTTGGTACTGCTTTCAGGTCAAGGGTCAGCAGATCACATGAACCAATATTTCTTATTATCAAAGAAAAGTACAGTTTTTTATTCGTTCATGGGATGGAGACGTCGCTGGCTAGTCCAGCATTTATTGCCCATCCCTAATTGTGTTTGAGAACTGAGTATCTTACTAGGCCATTTCAGAGGGCACTTAAGAGGTAACCACATTGCTGGGGGTCTGGAGCCACATGTAGGCCAGAGCAGGTAAGGACAGCAGATTTCCTTCCCTAAAGGGCATAGTAAACCAGGTAGGTCTTTATAACAATCGACAATAGTTTCATGGTTATCATTAGACTCTTAATTTGTTTTTTTATTGACTTCAAATTCCACCATCTGCCATGCATGGGGTTTGAACCCAGGTACTCAGAGCATTACCTGGGTCTCTGGATTATTAGTCTGGTGACAATACCTCTACCCCACCGCCTCCCAAGTTGATTCCTTTATAATTGATGCGATCCCTTAAAAATCACTTTAAAAAATCTTTCAAATGTTTTTCAAAGACAATTACGGATTTCCCAACCCTTTTAAAGAAATTACAAGTTTTCCTTACAGTACTGTTTCTGGTTCAAAGGCCATCACAGCAGGAAGAATGAATGAGGAAAGGCAACGTAAGCTAAATCATACAACTTTAAAAGAGGTGTATGAAAAGAAAGACTTGGAGTATGTGTACACAAGTCTTTGAAAGGGGCAGGACAAGTTGAGAAAACTGATATAAAAACATATGGGATCTGTAAAGAATATATCTTTTTATTTCTGCTGGACTGTTATAAAGAACATGTCTTTTTATTTTCTGCTGGACTGTGGATAAAGTTACAATGGCTGCAGTTTAAAGGACACATCCACTATAATAGGATGAGAGATATATACAATGTTGCAATTCTGGAAAAGAGTGTGCCATGAAAGACAGAATGGTGCCAGAAAGGTGTTCTGGACCAAGGGAGCTGCCCAACAAACAGCATTTTAATTGGCTCCTGACCAGGTGACCAAGGTTTTGTGTGGTAGCAGTACAGTAGAAATCTCCTGGCCTGCAAAGAGAAAACATCTAAAATCTCTTTTCCTCATATCTCTATAATCTGCTTTTTCTCTGAGGAAAGCCCTGTAAAAAGGAAAAGGAAAACCAATGTTAGAAACATTGAAAAGCAAGCTCTCAGCTAGTGAACTAAATGCTGAAAGTGTTAGAAGACCACCCCATGTCATCAACTAAAATAAAAGGAATTTGGAAGACATTGATCAAAATCAGCCAATTGAATAATGTGCTCCGGATTGGTGCAATTGAATTGTTTTATCCCACCCTTAAAATCCATGTTGTGCTGTCTTGTATGCATGTAAAGGGATTTAAGAAGGGGGTAGAGTTTAAGTTATAGTGTTAGAAGTTAGCAGTTTGTATTTCTTTCTTTTGCCACTGGTTAATGACAGTTTATTCAATGTTATTTACTTATTATGTTTACAAACCTGGTGCTCATATTCTGTTAACCTAAATTAAACAGTTAAGTAGAATTGGGGCAATCTGGTGGTTGGTCAGACTTTTCACTTTTGTTGTGGCTCGGGGAACCTTAATATTACAGTGCACTATCCCCAGTGAATCGTGACAAAGTTTGGGGATTCAGGTCCGGGATATTTTGGAATAAAAGACGACGATGATTTGGATGTAGATTTAGTAATAAAAGCTAAAAGGAAACATCAGGTTTATACTGTTAAAAATAAGGCACTGGAAACTGCTAAAACTTTCCTGCAAGCGGAAGAGATGTCCCTAACGATTTTACAAGGGATACCAAAAGCCAGGTTTATTGAATTGGCAAGTAACTTAAGAGTAGGATTGCGTGCCGAAGCTAGGAAGGCAGAGATATTCAAAGAGATGGCACAGCATTTGAAATTGGAAGGAATATCTGAGTGACTGAGTTCTCCAAGGGGTAGTTCATTAGAATGGGCTCAAATTCAGTTGCAAATAAAAAAAATGGAACTAGAGGCAGCAGAAAATGAAAGTGAAAAGGGCATTCCAAAGGAAACAGGCAGAAAAGGAAAGAGAAAGAACTTCAAAGTGAGTTAGAAAGGGCGAAGTTAGAAAAGGAGGAAATAGAAAAAGGGAGAGAATTCCACGTTGAAATGCTAACAGTTAAAAAAGAGACACCAGTAGGTGAGGCAGGACTTATTTCCGGATCAGAACCCAGTGTGGAGATGTATAAATTTGTACATGCTCTTCCAAAATTTGGGGAAAGGGATGTTGAAGTATTCTTCATTTCATTTGAGAAGATAGCTAAACGAATGAACTGGCCAAAGGCAAATTGGATACTTCCCATGCAGAACAATGAAGGTAGAGCACAGGAAATATATGCTTTCCTGTGAGAGGAAGTTTCTAGGGATTATGATGTGTGAAAAAGGCCATTTTGAGTGCATATGAGTGCATATCCCTGAAGCATACAGACAACAGCTTTGAAATTTGAGGAAACAGCCTGGGCAAACTTACATTGAAATTGAAAGGATTAAACAAAATAGTTTTGACAGGTGGACGCGAGCATTAGGAGTTGAAACTACCTATGAAGTTCTCAGAGAGACCATTCTCTTGGAAGAATTTTAAAACTCCCTAACTTCTGTAATAAGAACCTATGTTGAAGACCTAAGGGCTGCAACTGCTAGACAGGTAGCAATAATGGCTGATGATCATGAGCTGATCCATAAAACTAAACCTTTTTTCCAGCATCCCCCATAAATTTGAAAAGGGTAGTGAGTGGGAGAATGAAAGGAAGGCAAGTAGCCAGGGTAAAGAATGGATAGCTGGGAATACCTTGAGATCCCCTCCCCAGTTCAGGAAGGAAGGTACTGAGGGTAGAGGTGAAACTCGAAGGCCTAAGTGTTATAATAAAGTGGGACACATTCGTTAAGAATGCTGGAAGTTGCGAGGGAAGCCCATGGGACTTATTGGAGTTCGTAAGAGTAAGCTTGAAAAGGGAACTGAAAAAGAAAATGCTACAGATCAAATTGTAGCTTTAACTAAAAATAAGGGTCTGGAGGTAGCCTCTGCTGTCAATGAAGGTGAAATGAATAAGGTAGATGAGAGATTTCAAGGGTTTTTGTCTAAAGGGAAGATAACTCCTTTTTCATCAAATGATGTAGCTAAACCCATAACTATATTAAGAGACACAGGAGCTACTCAAACTCTCTTGCTGGAGAAGGACCTAATTTTCCCCCCAGAGAGTTAAATACTTTAGCCCAGAAGGCTAAAGTATTGGTAAACAGGATAAGTACAGACTATATCCTGGTTTCATTGTACAAAGTGCAAATGGAGTGTGATTTGTTGTCTTGATCGGTGGTTGTAAGAGTGGTTAAGAAATTACTTGTGGATGGAGTTGATTTACTCCTGGGGAATGATTTGGCAGGAATGAAGGTTATAGCTTCGCCCATAATTACAGAAAGTCTGAGAGAGGCTAAAGAGACGGAGCAGTTACAAGAACAAGTTTCTAGTACTTTTCCATCGTGTGTGGTGACCAGAGCAATGGCTAAACAAAGCCCATCACTAGAGGTCAATGTAATACCACAAACAAATGTTAGAGTAGCTGAACCTTTCTTTAAGGATGAGGATAATTCAAAGGAAGTTTTTGGTATGTCTTTGTTAATTGAGGCTCAGAAAGCAGATCCAGAGTTAAACAAGTTAGTACAGTCAGTTTAAACTGAAGCTGAGGCTGAAGGAGTTCCAGAGTGCTATTACCTTAAAAACGGAGGTCTGATGAGGAAGTGAAGACACCCTTGCAGACCTGTAGATGAGGAATGGATGGTTGTTCGTCAGGTAGTGGTACCGCCCAAATATCGTAAGGAGATATTGTGGGTAGCACATGAAATCCCTCTGGCAGGACATGTAGGAATACGGAAAACCCAAGCATCGGTAAAAAGGCAATTTACCTGGTCAGGACTTCATAATGACGTAGTGCAATTTTTAAAGACATGACATACATGTCAGGTAGTGGGTAAACCTCAATATGTAATCAAACCAGCACCTTTAATAAGAATACCAGTTTTTGAAGAACTATTCTGTCGGATATTAGTAGACTGTGTAGGACCATTACCCAAAACGAAAGCAGGACATCAGTATATCCTTACCATCATGGATAGGACAACCTGATTTCCAAAAGCTCTCTTTTTAAGGGCAATTACAGCTAAGATGGTAGTGGAAAAGTTAACTCAGTTTTTCACCCCTTATGGCCAACCAATTGAAATACAATCTGACCAAGGTTCTAATTTTATGTCTAAAATTTTCCAGGATATAATCAGCAATTTGGGTATCAAACAAGTAAAGTCTACTGCCTATCACTCACAGACAGATGGAGCTTTAGCGAGATACCATCAGACTCTCAGAACCATGATTAAGACCTATTGCCAAGAATATCTTAAGGATTGGGACAAAGGATTAGATTTCTTACTATTTCTCAGAGGTTCTGTGAATGAATCTATGGCCCATTCTAATTGATCTATGGTCATGAAATAAGAGGTCCATTAAAAGTGATTAAGGAAAAGTTCCTAAAGCAGAAAGGCAAATCCTCTATGTTGGATTATATGTCCATGTTTCTAGAAAGACTCACAGAAGCATGTCAAATAGCATGAGAGCATTTTAAAAATTCTCAAGTCAAAATGAAAGAATGGGCAGACAAACATGCTACAACTAGAACATTCCAAGCATGAAGTATTGGTATTATTACCTTTGCAGGGTGAACATGAAAGAGAAATTCAGTGGTCCCTATAAGATATTTAGGAGAGTTAGTAAAGTGATTTATCTGATAGATACTCCTGAGCGTAGGAATAAGAAATGGTTATGTCACATAAACATGTTGAAGCAATATCATCGCAGAGAAGATGATAAGACAGAACTAGTATGCCAGGTGGTAGGAGTAGTGGAGTAGTGACAGTAATGGCAAGGCAGAAGGAGAAATAGACAGTGCCCAAAGTGAACCTCGTACAGTTTAACTAGCCAATAAGATGATGCTGAGACAGTTAGACATGGTGTTCTCATATTCAGAGGAAGTACTCTACAGTAGAAAAAGGAACTCTAGCACTGTTGTTGTCGTCTCTTCAATACTTTGAAGTTTATGTCCAACACAATATTAAAGAAACACTAATCTGCAATGACATAATCTACACTGACCATGATGAGGACATAAGGAATCTACAAGGGGATATAGATAGGTTGAGTGAGTGGGCGAAAACTTGGCAGATGGAGTTTAATGTAGGAAAATGTGAGGTCATGCACTTTGGTAGGAAGAATCAAAAGGCAGACTATTATTTAAATGGAGAAAGACTCTGAAAAAGTGCAGCACAGAGGAATCTGGGTGTTCTTGTGCATGAAACACAAAAAGCAAGTAATTAAGAAGGCAAATGGAATTTTGGCCTGTATTGTTAGGCGGTTAGCATTTAATAATAGGGAAGTCTTGTTACAGCTGTACAGAGTGTTGCTGAGGCTGCACCTGGAGTACTGTGTACTGTTTTGGTCCCCGTACTTAAGAAAGGATATACTGGCATTGAAGGCAGTTCAAAAGAGATTCACTAGGCTCTTTCCTGGGATGAAGGGGTTGACTTATCAAGAACAGCTAAACAGCTTAGGCCTTTATTCATTAAAGTTTAGAAGAATGAGGGGTGATCTTATTGAAATGTACAAGATTCCTGAGGTGGCTTGACAGCATAGATGTTGAGAAGATGTTTCCACTAGTGGGGGAATCTCGAACTAGAGAATATCGTTACAGAAGAAGGGGGCACTCATTTAAAACTGAGATGTGAAGGAATTATTTCTCTCAGGGTAGAGAATGTCTGGAATTCTCTACCCCAGAGAGTTGTGGAGGCTAGATCACTGAAAGTATTTAAAGAGGACCTAGATCGATTTTTGAGACACTGGGGAGTTGAGGGCTATGAGGAGCTGGCACGAAAGAGGAGTTGAGGCCTGGGGCAGATCAGCCATTATCTTATTGAATGGTGGGGCAGGCTTGAAGGGCCAAATGGCCTACTCCTGCTCCTATTTCTTATGTTCTTATAATCCGCTGGCGTTCACTGAAAAGTTTAAAACTCGAAATACGAGACTGTTTAGATGGAGTCTATTGTTTCACCCATTCAATGTAAAGATTGTTCACATTGCCGGTAAAGATAATGTGATCGTAGATGAATTGTCCCGGGTTTAAAATACTAAAGTAAGCTAAAGGGGTAAGAAATGCTTAAGATTGTGTAAGGGGGAGGAAGGATGAATGGAAGTAAGTCTCATGTTTTGTTGTCTATGTGTCACATACCTTGTGATGAAACGCATTTTTGAAATGGTGTTTCACCTCTTTTAAGGGTGGAGGCATGTAGGGAATTACTGTCTTCTGTCTTCTTCTCCACAGATGCTATCAGACCTGCTGAGTTTTTCCAGCAATTTTCATTTTTGTTTCAGATTTCCAGCATCTGCAGTATTTTGATTTTATCTTAGGGAACTTAGCTTTTTATTTCTGTTGGACTGTTGCAAAGAACATATCTTTTTATTTTCTGTTGGACTGTGGATAAAGTTACAATGGCTGCAGTTTAAAGGACATGTCCACTGGAACAGGATGAGAGTTACATACAGTGTTGCAGTCCTAGAACAGAGTGTGCCATGAAAGACAAGATGGTGTTGGAACAGAGTCCTAGACCAAGGGAGCTGCCTGATAATAGCATTTTAATTGGCTCCTGACCAGGTGACCGGGGTTTTGTGTAGTGGCAGTGGGCAGAAAGCTCTTGGCCTGTAAAGAGAAAACATCTAAAATCTCTTTGCCTCATATCTCTATAATCTCTGAGGAAACCCCTGTGAAAAGGAAAAGGGGAAAACCACTGTTAGAAACATTGAAAAGCAAGTTCTCAACCAGTGAACTAAAGACTAAAAGTACTGGAAGACCACCTTGTGTAATCAACAAGAACTGAAAGGAATTTGGAAGACATCGATCAAAATTAACCCATTGAATCCTGTACTCCAGATTGGTGCAATTGAACTGTTTTATCCCACCCTTAAAATCCATGCTTTTTTGTGTGTGTGTGTGTGTGTGTGTGTATGTATATATATATACATATATATATATACAGGGATTTAAAAAGGGGGTAGAGTTTAAGTTATAGCGTTAGAAGTTAGCAGTTCATCTTCCTTTCTTTTGCCACTGGTTAATGACAGTTTGTTCAATAAACAATTATTTACTTATTAAGTTTACAAACATGGTTCTTGTATTTTGTTAATTAAACAGGTAGAATTGGGGAAATCTGGTGGTTTGGTCAAACTTTTCACATTTGTCATGACTCGAGGAATAGTGGGGCTTGATATTACAGTGCACTATCCCCAGTGAGTCCTGACAGATCCTTGACTTTATTATTAGAGATATAGAAGCAAGGAAGTTATGCTAATCCTCAGCTGGAGTATTGTGTTCAATTTTGGACAGCAAACTTAGAAAGAATGTCAAGGGCTCAGAGAGGATGCGGAAGAGATTTATGAGAATGGTGTCAGGAATGTGGGATTTCAGTTATGTGGAAAGACTGCTTGTTCTTCGTAAGAGAAGGTTAAGGGGAAATACAATAGTGTTCAAAATCATAGAGTAAATTAGGAGAAGCTGATGCCAGTGGCATAAGAGTTGTTAATGCCAGAGGATACAAATTTAAGGTGACTGGCTAAGGAACCAGGGGCATCAGAAGAAACAGTTTTTACACAGCAAGTTGTTATGATATGGAATACACTTCTTAAGAATTAGCTAGATTCAATATGTAACTTTCAAAAGTAAATTGGATTAAAACTTGTAGGGGAAAAAAATTACAGGACTATGGGAAGGGAGAGGGAAATAGGACTAATTGGCCAGATCTTTCAAAGAGCCAGCAGAGGCGAGATGGGCTGAATAACATCTCTCCAAGCTGTATCAAATTATGATACTATAGAGGCAGTGGAATCATTGTATACTACCAGGGATTGCTCAGATGTACTTCATAATAGGAGAGCAGCTTTGGAATCAGGAATGTATTGCAGTCAACTAAATGAATATGTAAATCAGAGACTACATCATATTGTATTTGAGCTGGATCTTCTGAGGAGGCTTGGTTAGGTTATCTAAGGATGAGGAGAAGCTTGCTTAGGATGTTTATGAATCATTTCTGGTGAATCAACCAGCTCAATGCTCAGCAGCATTGATGTGAAGACATCCATAGGCTAGACTGCACTATTATCCTGAACAAAACTGCATAGAAGAACTAAGTATGGGAGGTAACATTGGAGGAAATTTAGCCCTAAAAATATGAGCGGGTTGGAGGTTTAAGCGTTAGAAATCTGAATCCTGACACACATCCATCTCCGACCCACCTATTTACAGTTCAAAAGGAGGCTGGTTGGGGGGCAGGGGGGTTGGGCGACCAAGCTGCTCAAAGGAGCTTGGATGGCACTTTAAACATTATAATGAGGCTCGTTATTCAACATTTGGAATTAAATGGTGGATGGCTGGGTTTCCAGAACTTCAAGTAATCCAGCTTCTACACTCAGATGAGGATAGGCGGACCCACAGAATCACAGAATTGTTACAGCGCAGAAGAAGACCATTCACCCATCATGTCTACACTGGATTTCCAAATGAGTGATTTACCTAGTGCCGTTCTTCAGCCTTCTCCCCATAATGCTGTTCTCCTGCACATTTTTCCTTTTCAAATAACGATCTAATTCCCTTTTGAATGCTTTGATTGAACCTGTCTCCACCACACTCTCAATGCATTATAGACTTTAACCACTTGCTGCGTGAAGAAGTTTTTCCTCATGTCACTTTTGCTTCTTTTGCCAATTGCTTCACATCTGTGCTTTGTTCTCAATCCTTTCACCAGTGGCAACAGTTTCTCTCTATCTGCTCTGCCCAGATCCTTCATGATTTTGAATACATCTAACAAATCTCCTCTTAGCCTTTTTTTCTCCAAGGAAAACCATCCTAACATCTCCAATTTATCTTTGTAACTGAAGTTCCCCTTCCCTGGAATCATTCTCGTTAATCTGTTCTGCACTCTTTCCCATGCCTGTACATCTTTCCTAAAGTGTAGTGCCCAGAACTGGATGCAGTACTCCAGTTCAGGCCGAATTATTGTCTTATACAAGTTCAATATAACCTGTGGGTAATGCAAGGAAGTTAAGTGCCTTTCGTAGATGCAGGAAGGATGTTTCCCCTGGCTGGGGGTGGTGTATAGAACTAGGGGACGCAATAAGGGGTAGGCCATTTAGGACTGAGATGAGGAATTTCTTCACTCAGAGGATGGTGAATCTTTGAAATTCTCTACCCCACAGGGCTGTGGAGGCTCCGTCATTGAGTATATTCAAGACAGAGACAATAGATTTTTAGATATTAAAGATATCAAGGGATATGCGGATAGTGCAGGAAAATGGCGTTAAGGTAGAAGATCAACCGTGATCTAATTGAATGGTGGAGCAGGCTTGAGGGGCTGATGGCCTACTCCTCCTCCTATGCTGCTAAGTTCCACTTACCAACTGGATCCAGCTTGGCTGCCTGGACAAATCCCTGTGATTGGCAAAATCTTAAGATCGAGCAAGCCCCGCCCCAGCAGTGACCCTTCTGATATCATACCTACCTCCCCTCGAAACTTCTGACCTCCATGATTCTGATATCCCTCCACTCCACTGGCTTCTGTTGTAACCCTAGAGACCTCCAACTTCCCCATGAGACATTCAGTTTCTCCCATCCTGTCCCCCACAAGGCTTTCAATCCCATCCCAACCAAGTCAACTTTCTGATGCCCCTTCGACTCTGATGCCCTCCCCAACCTCCATCCACTGAGACCTGTAATCTACATCCCCACCCACCCCACCTACTGAGGCCTCATACCCCACCCAGGCCTTCAGTCTCACCCCAGACAGAGTTATGACCCTCCCTCCCAAGCCTTTGATTTTTCACACCTCACCCACCCAGACTGCTGATCTCCTTTCATTGAGATCTCTGACCTTCCCTCTGAAGCCTCTCATGTTCTCATATTGCCCCAGGCTTGATGTTGACACCCTCCAACTCCATGCAACCACCACCACTACCACCAACCCCCCCCCACACCCCCCACCCCAAACTATTGATTTCTTCACCCCATCCCACTCCTTGGGGCCTACCAGTCTTCCCCCAACAAGACCCCAGATTTTGCCTGGGCTCCATGGCTCCTTTTCTTCACCGACTGGATGTAATCCCAGCAATCCCAGCAGTGGCTTCTGCTCATGGTGGCACTTATGGGACAAGAGAGTTGCTGGCCATTTGATTAGCCTGCCACTCTCGGAGGTGGAACCTCCTCGCAGGATGAGCCAGCCAAGTACCACACTCCACACTCCCATCTCGGGTGCCTCAAAGTTAAAGGCTCCATAGGACGCTTTCTAGATCTTAGCTAACAATTGGAACTGATCAAGGGAGTCAACAACAGCAACTATCATTTACATTTATACCTTCAGGAGAAGCAAGACAAAACTGGCAGGGAGGAATGATTAGACTTTGCTGGTAAAACTGCCAGCCAGAATTGTCAGAATAACATTCAGTGTGGAATTGGAGTGTTGAGTGAACAGCAAGTATCATTCCTAGCTAAAACTAGAGGTTTAACATAATGAAATGTCCCAAGACATTTCAGAGGAGCATTATAAAACAAAGTATGACACTGAGACACAGAAGCAGAAATTAGGTAAGATGACCAAGAACTTGGTCAAAGAGGTAAGTTTTAAGAAATGTCTTGAAAGTGGAAATTGAGGTAGAGAAGCGGAGAAGTGTAAGGAGGGAATTCCAAAGCTTGTGGCCTAGGTAACTGAAGGCATGGGCGTCAGTGGTGGAGCAATTATGATTGGGAATGCACAAGCCAGAATTAGATGTGTACAGGTATCCTGGAGGGTTGTGGGTGGAGGAAATTACAGAGATAGGGAGGGGCAAGTCCATGGAAGGATTTGGAAATGAGGATGAGGATTTTAAAATGAACACATAGCTTAAGCGGGAGCCAATGCAGGTCAGCGAGCACAGTGTGGATAGGTGAATGGGATTTGCTGTGAATTTCTACATGGGCAGCAGAGTTTGGATGACCTCAGGTTCACATCATGGCCAAATCCAGGTTCTGTGTCTCTCATTTCAAGGATTCCCTCTATTTCCTAACACAACAGTCCATCTACTGGCTCCTTACTCCTAGCTTTGCTCTTCATTGATGATGCAGAGAGGGAAAAAGGGTAAACCAGTTACTGTGTCAGCGGAAATGGGTTTTGAGCAGGGGGAGTAAAATTCTGAAACCAGTTTTAAGTGTGGGGATTTGACAGTGAGCCTTCTCTCATACTTTTCTCTCTACACCATTCTAGGGCCACTGAGGATGGGAAGAATCTGAAAGGATCATTCAGCTCTTACTGTTTCAAATGCCAACCTAAAGCACTGTTGCTGCATATTTTGTATGTGAAAACCTGATCTGACAAGCAGTTAAACTCATATTTGTGGTTACTTTATTTTTAATTAGTCCAACAGAGTACTATTTTCTAGAAAATGTTTGCCAAATCTTTTAAAATATGTCATCTCACTGCTTAATGATTGCAATAAGCAGTTATGATTTAGATACAGACCATAATTGTAAAACTCTATAATTTGTCCTTTCACTAAACTTTACAGATTATAAACTTCAGTAAAGGGGAGTGGATTGACCTCTCTAATGCAGCTCCTACTAGAAAAAATTGAAAGTAAGCAAAAATACTTACTAAATAAAAGTAACCTTAAAAAGTCATAAACCATCTCAATAAATCCAGCACAGCATTTTGTATTCCGTTGCAACACTGCCAAAAGGAACAGTGATGCTAATGCTTACTGACAATCTGCAGTGTGCATTACCTTTCTTTGATGTAAATTTTTAATACCCTTGAAAGTATTTGAAACATACAACTCAGTTTTCAATGAAAGAACATGTACAGTTGAATGTATGCACTCTGCAGCGATCCTTCAGTTCAATCTCTCCTGTAATTAAGAGAGCAGGTTTATTAGTTTACACTTGTATCACGGAGATTATATTATGCAGAAAGGGCCAGGTGCATCTTACTCTTTTTTAATGCTAACTTATGATTAATAATTACAATAGAAAACAGCTTGAATTTATGACCCTGTTGTTACTTGAAAAAGCTTCTGACTCTGCAAATGGGTTTTAGGTCCCAGATCTAAATGCCTATTTTTTCTAGTTTGAATTTCATTAAGAGAAGCTTTTTGGATGTCTTATGTAGGACAGTCTAGAATTTGAATATTTAAAGTATTTACTCCTGTAGCACAAGGATCAACAAGCAACATCTTAATGTTGGGCACTGTGAAATCCAGGGTCTTGTGTCCAAATTTGGGGTTATGGTTGAACCCTGTCTCATCATGTTAGCCCTTGTCTAATTACAACAGCTGTGATTAAGAATTATGGCAATATTAGTAAGAATTGTTTAACGCATAATAATGTAAATATCAGTTTTAATAATAAATATATTTCTGACTTAGTTGTGCTTCACCAAATGAAGAATATTGATAGGATAAAAACCTATCAGTCTTTGAACTAGACAGACAGAGTTTGTTAACAAATTATCATAATTGAAATGTCAGCAGCCCTAAAACATAGACCTACCAATCAAATGTGTTTTAGGTGAGAGGATCAGGTTCAAATCTTGTCTATCTAGACTTGAGTATATCAGATAATTTAATATTTATTGGAGAGGACAGAGAGAAGTTATGCCATAGAGTTTCTCTGCTTCTGTCAGGCCTTAGATACATATTTAAATGCTCCCTCTTTGAAACTGACTGTTAACCAACTGCTGTGAGTATATCTCTAGCCTGAACAGTATTAGAAAGTGAACAGAAGAGAAGGAGTAAGCCATTCAGCCCCCTGAATGTGCTCCTTCACGGTTGATATGGGCCTCAGCTACATTTACCTGTCCTAGCACTGTACCCCAGTTTCAGTTGTACCAACATCTACAGGCTTTTGTGTCAGAAAATTCCAAGTTTCTATTACGCTTCATATGAAAACATGTTTCTTGATTTCCCACCTAAATGGTCTAGCTCAATTATAAAATTATGTCCTCTTATTCTACATTTCCCCAATCAAAGAAAGTAATTTCTCCGTTTTCACTCTATTGAATCCTTTTAACATTTTAAGCACCTCAGTCAGATCACTGCCAAATACTTTATACTCGAGCAAATTCAAGCCAAATTAATGCAACCTGCCTTAATAGACTAAGCCTCTGTATAACTCTAGTGAATGTGCACTGCATTCCTTTCAGGACCAAATATATTCTTCCTGAAACATGGGCCTGAATTTTTTTCAACAGCATGCCATTCACGACGTTGTGACCAGAACTGTGCGCCACTTCCACTTTCTCTCTCTTCCCATGTCATTACAGTTAAAATTCTAAGTGCCAGTGGCACACATGGAAAATACGTGAAATTTAGTGGCGGGGGTAGCTTTTCATTAATGAAACCTGCTGTTAGCTGACAATACTGCATCTACGGGTGGCCTGTTAAAGAGTTTGCTGGTCAAATAGGGAGACTGCATTATTCCCAGAAAGCTTCACTGATTGAGAATACCATATTCTTTGGAGAAATATCCGCCCGCCGAAACAGACCAGCCCCACAGCTCAGCCTCCCTGCACATTCCCCTTCAAGCTGTCAAGGAAAGGTGGGAAGTGCTCTTCCCTGGAAATGGCATCCAAGGTGGCCTGAATGGAGTTGGCAGAGGAGATGAGCAACAGTAGAGTCATGCGCTGGACATGAGTCCAATGCAGGAAATGAGTCAATGACCTACTCTGACCACGAAGATAAATGCCAGTGTCTCATTCAACAAGAGTCTCTCGTGCGCTCATGTGCAAGTGTGCAGCCCTGTGCCAGAACAGCGAATGTGTGATCAGCTTTAGTGCCAATTGGCAATTGAGGCCAAAGCATGTGGAAGTTTGCCCTTTGTGTGTGCTTGGATGCAACGTGTGAATGACAAAGCCATATGTGTGATGGGGATTCATGATGTCTGATGGGGATTCAGGCAAACAAGGGGACTAGGTGTCACCTAATGTTCACTAACTCTGCACTTTGTCATGCAGGAAAAGCAAACCCATAATGCCAGGGAGAGGAGACACACAGGAGGAGGAGTGTTAGACCTCAGGCTCATCACAGCTGCTGAGGAGGAGGCAGTAGAGATCACGAGCAATGAGGGAGTGCGATTGATGACAGATGGTGAGGCTGGACCGGCCAGAAGTAAGGAGGATGAGGCAACCATATTGGTGGTGGCAAATGGGCACAAAGAATCTATGCGATGAAATGTGAAGGGTTCAAACTGTGATGATTCTTAATGTGATTCTTTCTGTTCTCCACTGCAGGTCATTGCCATCCAAGAGTCAGAGTGCAGCCAAGGCAGGAGCCAGAAGACCTCACCACTGGAAATGAAGAAGCCGATGCCCAAGAGGATTTACCACCATCTATTTCATCATCTGTCTCATCGTCCACCTTCAGCAGCACAGTTGCACTCACATGATCTGCAGCAAAGTTGTATATTGATTCAAGAGCACAGACTGGTGAGCACACCAGAGACAAATCCCAGCAGCTGAGGGAGGATGTGACAACTGGGTCACCAGACAATTGGAGGACTGTTGGCGATCAAGCCCCTGCTGAGCCCCAAGTTGATGAAGGGCTTTCAGTTGTGGCCACAAGAAGCCAGCTGGACATGCAGGAGAGTCTAGGGTGAAATATGGTGAAGATGCCAGGGATTATGTGTTTCTTTACATAGGCTATGGACGCCATGTGTTCTGCTCCGTACCAGGGATTTGAGCACATGGCTTCATCCTTCAAGAGGATGGCAGCTGCCATGAAGAGCCAGGTTGAGCATTTGACCCTTATGTGCTCTGACCTGCATTCTATCACTCTAACTATGGGCTCAGTGCAGCAGTGGCTAGATGAGAGGGGGACAAGGCACGTGGATGTCCCTCCAGGATCCCCTTCCTCTCAGGGAGACAGGGAGATGCCAGTGTGCCCCAGATGAAGAAGGAGCACATACCAGCTGCCCCAGGCCTTCATCTCAGCACATCCCCAGGGTTAGCAGCACTCCATTATCCCCCCAGCGTTGACCCCAACAGCTCCAGCTGGCGGGGCCAAGGGGAACATCCCTGGATCCAGTGTAGGTGACCCCTGGTAGGCTGGAGCCCTCTAGGCCCCATGCCTTGAGAGGACGCCTTCCACTGTCATCCAAGGCAATGGGGCATGACACCAAGCAGACTGCCTCCACCTCAGTTGCTGATGTCAGGGTTGCACCTATACATGCTAGTAGAAGAAGAAAATTGAGAGAACAGTGAGCATTATGGCACAGATGATTTTTCCACGTGTGTCTGGTTAATATGCCCAATATAATTTGTTTTCGGTGATCATTCATAATTATTAAGAATCATTGGAGCCTCTCATATTATCAAATATAACGGACATGGCCTGTCCTATGTTTCTCACAATGTGATGGCTAGGGAGGAGTTAGGGGCACAGACCTTATTCCTGAATGATATGTATTGCATTTTTGTGCATTCTTTATTGAACGTTCTTGTGAATTGTTACTTCTGTGATCATTATTCTGTTGAACATTGCTTAAAAAGCAGACACAGATCGCCCCTTCCCCCATCTATGCACTCTAGAGAATATTGGCCAACTTTACTCTCAACGGGTATAAATGAGGCAGATGCAGTTGCATTCAAACATTTGAAAGATGATGCTGGATCATAATAATTGGAAAAGGCAGCCATTACATGGATGTCCATGTACCGTTAAGATGTCCTTGGTACCAGCACTCACTAGCGAGTGTGTGTGACAAGCTCCAATCCCCATTCTATTCTAGGTAGTAGAGGACACAGGTTTGTAGTTTAGTCAGCATGGGAGGATGTCGGGGCTAGAGCTACAACCCAGGAAGGCAAAGAACGTCTTACGATGGAGTGGTGGTCATGCAGATGCGTTATTGTTGTGCAAACTTTGCATAAATCAGGTTGTCCCTGGCATCGCTTGTATGTCTCTCCATTGTCCTGGCATTCATGAAAGGCTCATTTAGACTTTTGGCCTCCTCCTCATACTCTGACAAATCCTCATCATCTGAGGAGGGCTGATGTTCCTCACGCACTTCCCCTTGCAGCATCTGCCAGATTGTGTAATGCACAGCAGACCATGACTATTCGTGACATCTCTAGGGTGTATATTGCAAAGCACCTCCAGACCAGTCAAGGGAATAAAAGTGCATTTTAAAAAGCCCAATACTGTGCTTGATGATGGCTCTGGTGGACGGTGAACTTGATTGTAGCACTCTTCTGCCTCACAATGGGGTTGCCTCACTGGCATCCTAACCCATGTACTCAGGAGTTAGTCCTTGCCACTGAGGATCCATCCATCAACCTGGGTTAGGGCCTCAAAAACCTCTGTGAGCCATGAATTGTGCAAGGTACATGATTCATGACAGCTTCCTGGAAAATGAGCACAGACCTGCATTATTCTTCTCCTGTAGTCACACATCAGTTGTACGTTCAAGAAGTGAAACACTTTACAATGTACAAATGCAACTGTCTATTCCCAGGGAGCTTTTATGGCCACATGAGTGCAGTTGATGACACCTTTCATTTGAGGAAATCGTCAGTGCTGAAGTGGATGAAATCATTGGCACAACTAAATCGGACATCAGCCACCTCCTTTATGCACCTAATGTGTGGCAGTCTGCACTGTTAGCTTTATCCTGAGGGTGGACTTTATTGAAAATTCTTACACGTTAATGAGCATACATGGCATGCAAATATATTACAAGTATGAACCGCCACAGGCCGGCATATGCGCGTCACAGCACAAACAAGCCACTGACTTTATCTCTACATCTCAATCTGCCATCAGGACACCAAAATTTCCTAACCCACCTAATTATGTCACCTCACATGCCTTGTATCCTGCCCTTGCAGATTCCATAAAATCTACCCCCCACCATGGTGGTCAAGCTGTGTACATTACTTCTGATGGGATCTGACCAAGGCTGTGTACAACTACTCCTTCCCTTTGAAACCCTTGAGATCAAAGCCTTCATTCAGTTAGCCTTTTTGGTGTTCTTTGTACCTGTCTACTAGCTTTAATGATTTGTAGACTTGGGCTCCTAAATTTCTTTGCTCATTTACAGTTCCTAGTTTGCTACCGTTTAGAATATATTTACATTTATTTTATCTGGGTCCAAAGTAGATGAATTCACATGTTCACATTATACACCATCTACCATAATTTTGCCCACTCATATAATCTATCCATGACACTTTGTAACTTCTTGCTCCCATTTGCACTACTTACTGGCATCCCTAATTTAGTGTCACCTGAAAACTCATTGGGGATAGTGCACTGTAATATCAAGCCCCACTGTTCTTCAAGCCGGACAAATGTGAAAAGTTTGACCAAATCACCAGATTGCCCCAATTTTACCTAACTGTTTAATTTAGGTTAACAGAATACGAACACCAGGTTTATATACTTAGTAAATAACTGATTGCACAGCCTGTTGGTAACCAATGGCAAAAGAAAGAAATACGAACTGCTAATTTCTAACTCTATAACCTAAGTTCTACCCCTTCTTAAATCCCTACACACACACACACACAGACACATACATAAACACACACAAGACACATTAAACATGGATTTTAGTGGTGGGATAAAACAGTTCAGTAGCACCAATCCAAAGTACAGGATTTAATAGGTTGATTTTGATTGATTTCTTCCAAATTCCTTTTAGTTTGTTGATGAAACAAGGTGGTCTTCCAGCATTTTTAGTATTTAGTTCACTGGTTGAGAACTTGCTTTCCAATGTTTCTAACAGTGTTTTTCCCCTTTCGTTTTTGCAAGGGTTTCCTCAGAGAAAGAGAGGGCAGGTCATAGAGATAAGAGGAAAATAGATTTTAGATATTTTCTCTTTGCAGGCCAGGAGCTTTCTGCTGCACTGCTACCACACAAAACCCTGGTCAGGAGCCCATTAAAATGCTCTTGTCAGGTAGCTCCCTTGGTCCAGGACTCCTTTCCAGCACCATCCTGTCTTTCAGGGCACACTCTGTTCTAGGACTGCAACATTTTATATATCACACATCCTGTTCCAGTGGACATGTCTTTCAAACTGCAACCATTGTAATTTTAATCCACAATCCAACAGAAAATAAAAAAATATGTCCTTTACAACAGTCCAACAGAAATAAAAAGATATGTTCCTTACAATATACAATTTGCTGGTCCTTCATCAAAGGTATTAATAAATAACGTGAAATTTTGAGACCACAGATCGTTCAGGAACAGCACTTATCACATCCTGACAATCTAAGGATGTACTGAATATTCTTAATCTCTGTCTCCTATCACCCAACTAATTTCTAACCAACATCAAAAGGTTACCTCCAATTCTGTACATTCTCATTTTTGCCAATAATCCTTTTTGTGCAACCTTATCTATAGCCTCCTGGATTTCCATTTAGATAACCATAGACTCCTTTGTCTACCTTATTAGTGACCTCTTCAACAAACTCAGCTACTTTAGTTAGACATGACTTAGCTTTAACAAAACAGTGCTGGCTCTTGTGGGCTATTACTTTGTGAAAAGATACTTCCATATGGCACAAGGGAGAAGTGACATCAGTGGCCTTAGCTGCTGTATGAAAGACTCTAACCTTTGATGATATAATCAGTCTCCCGTATCTTCACCATGTGGAAAGTGCTCAGTATAATTGACAGACACCATCAAATTGACTGCATCAAAAAATAATGAATGTCATTGCACTGCTATCTTGTTATGTGGGAACAGATACTGCATACATAAAAAATTACTTTAAAAACTTAAATCTATTGCATAATGAGACTTAATGATTTCCAAGTCCTCCTAAAGTATAAGCATATTGTTCATGCATCAGTCCTTCATTCCACTAATGTAGAGGCTGGTCCTATTTCGACACCAATGTATCTCAACTGGTGTCCCATAGCATTTATAACAGTAAGGTAGATGTTTAATAAGGACATCAGAGACTTCCTGTGAAAATATATAATTTCCCACACTGCAGATATCACACTTTGTTACAGATACAGAATAATCTTGAAATACTGTGTGTTTCTTCTATGCTTTAAGCCTGGACATGAAAAAGAAGGCAATTTTTCTTTTAATTTTTTCTGATCGCTCACTTTACACAGTGGCTCTGCCCCTTCATACAAATTAGGTATCCATGCACTGTTCTACAAACTCTGGCAGGGTGCTGGAAGGAATTGGCAAGTTCATTTCTTCAGGAATCAAGCGACTTTTATGACTATTTTCAGACTGTTTATCCATCATCCAGTACCGGATGAGCAGAAATTTACTCCAGTTAAGTATTGGGAAGGCTGGAGCCATTGTTTTCAGTCCCTCACCAAACTCTGATCCCAAGATGAGCTTCCAACCTCATATTTGTGCCATTACTAAGATGATTTATTTCCACCTCTTGTCTATGTCCTTTTGAAGTTCTACACTGTCCTTCTAGCAGCTTACAACACTCCAAAGCTTCATATCATCTGCAAACTTTGAAAGTGTCCACTGCCTGACTTTGCCCCTGTCTCAGCTCAACTACTGCCAAAAGTCTTTATTACCTCTAGACTCAGCTATTCCAATGCACTCCTGGCTAGTCTCCCACATTATACCCTCCATAAACTTGGGGTCATCCAAAACTCTGCTGCCCGTGTCTCAACTCGAAGCAATTCCTATTCCTTTATCATGCCAACTAGAGAACAGGCCATCCTAGACTGGGTATTGTGTAATGAGAAAGGAATAATTGGCAATCTAGTTGTTCGAGGCTCATTGGGGATGAGCAACCATAATGTAATAGAATTCTTCATCACGATGGCGAGTGTCATAGTTGATTCTGAGACTAGGGTCCCGAATCTTAGTAAAGGAAATTACGATGGTATGAGGCATGAGTTGGCTATGATGGATTGGGGAATGTTACTTAAAGGGATGACGGTGGATAGGCAATGGCAAACATTCCAAGAACGCATGGGTGAACTGCAACAATTGTTTATTCCTGTCTGGCGCAAAAGTAAAACAGGAAAGGTAGCCAAACCATGGCCAACCGGGGAAATTAGAGATGGTATTAGATCCAAGGAAGAGGCATACAAATTGGCTAAAAAAAAACAACAGGCCTGAGGATTGGGAGCACTTTAGAATTCAGGAAAGGAGGACCAAGGGATCGATTAAGAAGGGGAAAATAGAGTACGAGAGTAAATTTGCGGGAACATAAAAACTGAATGTAAAAGTTTCTATAGGTATGTGAAGAGAAAAAGATTGGTGAAGACAAATGTAGGTCCCTTACAGTCAGAAACGGGGGAATTTATAATGGGGAACAAAGAAATGGCTGACCAACTAAAAACATACTTTCATTCTGTCTTTACAAAGGAGGACACAAATAACAGACCGGAAATGTTGGGGAACACAGAGTTTAGTGAGTGGGAGGAACTGTAAGAAATCATTATTAGCAGGGAAATGGTGTTGGGGAAATTGATGGGATTGGAGGCTGATAAATCCCCAGGGCCTGATAATCTACATCCCAGAGCACATAAGGAAATGGCTCTAGAAATAGTGGATGCATTGGTGGTGGTCATCTGAGATTCTATAGACTCTGGAACAGTTCCTACAGATTGGAGGGTAGCGAATGTAACCCCACAATTTAAAAAGGGAGGTAGAGAGAAAACAGGGGATTATAGACCAGTCAGCCTGATGTCGATAGAGGGGGAAATTCTAGAGTCCATCATAAAGATTTAATAACTTGGAAAACTGTAGCAGAATTGGACAGAGTCAGCATGGATTTATGAAAAGGAAATCATGCTTGACAATTCTACTGGAATTTTTCGAGGATGTAACTAGTAGAGTTGATAAGGGGGGGGCAGTGGATGTGGTTTTTTTTGACTTTCAGAAGGCTTTTGACAAAATCCCACATAAGAGATTAGCGTGTAAAATTAAAGCACATGGGATTGGGGTAGCATATTGAGATGGATAGAAAACTGGTTGGCAGACAGGAAACAGAGTAGGAATAAACGGGTCTTTTTCGAAATGACAGGCAGTGATTGGTGGAGTACCGCAGGGATCGGTGCTGAGACCCCAGCTATTCACAATATATATTAATGATTTAGATGAGGGAACTAAATGTAATATCTCCAAATTTGCAGATGACACAAAGCTGGGTGGGAGGGTGAGCTGTGAGGAGGATGCAGAGGTGCTTCAGTGTGATTTGGATAAGCTGAATGATTGGGCAAATGCATGGCAGGTGCAGTATAATGTGGATAAGTGTGAGGTTATCCACTTTGGTAGCAAAAACAGGAAGGCAGGTTATTATCCGAATGGCTATAAGTTGAGAGAGTGGAATGTACAATGAGACCTGGGTGTCCTCCTACACCAGTCGTTGAAGGTGAGCATGCAGGTGCAGCAGGCGGTAAAGAAGGCAAATGGTATGTTGGCCTTCATAGCGAGAGGATTCGAGTACTGGAGCAACTATGTCTTGCTGCAGTTATATTGGGCCTTGGTGAGACCACACCTGGAATATTGTGTGCAGTTTTGGTCTCCTTATCTGAGGAAAGATGTTCTTGCTATAGAGGGAGTGCAGCGAAGGTTTACCAGACTGATTCCTAGGATGGCGGGACTGACATATGAGGAGAGATTGAGTTGGTTAGGATTATATCCGTTGGAGTTCAGAAGAATGAGGGGGGATCTCATTGAAACCTATGAAATTCTAACAGGACTAGACAGAGTAGATTCAGGAAGGATGTTCCTGATGGTGGGGGAGTCCAGAACCAGGGGTCACAGTCTGCGTGTATGGGGTAGACCATTTAGGACTGAGATGAGAGAAATTTCTTCACCCAGAGAGTGGTGAGCCTATGGAATTCGCTACCACAGAAAGTAGTTGAGGCCAAAACATTGTATGTTTTCAAGAAGGAGTTAGATATAGTCTTGGGGAGAAAACGGGAGCAGGCTATTGAGTTGGATGATCAGCCATGATCATGATGAATGGCGGAGCAGGCTCGAAGGGCCGAATGGCCTACTCCTGCTCCTAGTTTCTGTGTTCCTATGTTCCTATGTTTCTGTGCCTGTGTTCTCTGACATACACTGGCTCCAATTGAGCAACATCTTGATTTTAAAATTCTCATTCTTGTTTTCAAATCCCTCCTCCTTATCTCTGTAATCTCCACCAGCCCTCTGAGACATTTGCACTCCTATAATTCTGGCCTCTTGTGCATCCTCAATTTTAATCCCTTTACCACAGTTGGTCATGCCTTCAGGTGTCCAGGTCCCAAGTTCTGGAATACCACCTCCCACCACCCTTCACTCTTCCCTGCCCCTCTACCTCAGTTTTCTTCTTTAAGGCATTCCTTAAATCCTACCTTTTTGACCAAGCTTTTGGTCATCTGACTTAATATCTCCTTATGTGGCGCTATGACATATTTTGTTTTATAGTGTTCCTGTGAAGCGCCTTGGGATGTTTCATTTTGTTAAATGTGCTATATAAATATAAATTGTTGTTGCTTATTCTTTCCCTGTTCAGTTGGTAAGAAATCAAAGACCTTTCAGCAAAATGGGTCTGAAATGCTTTTCAGTGACAAAGACCAGCTAAATAACAGCTTTTGTTTACAGAGTTTGGGGGAAAAAATTTCAGTCAACAAATTAATTATCTTTTGACTTGATTCACTTTTCTCAAAAAAATGTTAAAGGTAACAGTTTTTCGAGATCCTTTACATAAAAACATAGTCAAAAGATTCCAAAATTTAACAAACATGTTATTGAGAAATAGATTTTTTATTTTACTTTTGTTCATTTAAAATCTTATTAGATATTTGAGATGAAAAAGGAGATAGAAATTAAGATAAAAAAGAAAAAGCATGCTTGTGGCAGGAGTCAGGTAGAAAATACAATTGAGAATCAGGAGGAATATAGAATGTTCAGAATGGAGGTGAAAAAGCATATTGGAGAAGTGAAGAGGGATTATGAGAAAAGACTGGCAGCCAACTTTAAGGCGAATGCTAAAGTCTTCTGTAGGCATATAAAAAGTAAAAGGGTGGTAAAAGGAGGAGTAGAGCCGCTTAAGGACCTAAAAGGGGATTTATACATGGACAGAGGGGCAATGGCTGAGGTATTAAATGGATACTTTGCATCCGGCTTTACCAAGGAAGTAGATGCCACCCAGGCCATGGTGACACATGAGGAAACTCTGTCACTAGAAAGGTTCAAAATAGATAAGGAGGAAGTGTCGAATAGACTGTTGGTACTTAAAGTTGACAAGGTACTGGGACCGGACGAGATTCATCCAAGGATATTGAAGGAAGTGAGAGCAGAAATTGCTGGGGCAATGGCCATAATTCAGTCTTCCCTAGGCTCGGGAGGTGCCAGAGGACTGGAGAATTGCAAACATTATGCCCTTGTTCGAAAAAGATTGTAAGGACAAGCCCAGCAATTACAGACTGGTCAGTTTAACTTCAGTGGTGGGCAAGATTCTAGAAAGAATTATTCAGGATAGAATTAGTAGCCCCATGGAAAAATATGGGTTGATTTGGAAGGGCCAGCATGGATTTCTAAAGGGGAAATGGTGTTTAACTAGCTTGTTGGAGTTTTTTGAAGAGGTAACAGAAAAGGTCAATGAAGGTAATGCTGTTGATGTGGTGTACATGAACATTCAAAAAGCATTTAATACAGTGCCACACAACAGACTTGTGAGAAAAGTTATTGCTTGTGGAATAAAAGGGACCATAGCAACATGGATACCAAATTGGCTGAAAAGTAGGAAGCAGAGTATAATGGTCAATGGATATGTTTCAGGATGGAAGAAGGTTTGTAATGGAGTTCCCCAAGGGTTGGTATTGGGACCCTTGCTTTTCCTGATATATATTAATGATCTGGACCTTGGTGTGCAGGGGGCAATTTCAAAGTTTGCTGATGATATGAAGCTTGGGAGTTTTGTAAACTGCTAGGAGGACAGTGTAGAACTTCAAAATGACAAAGCTAAGTTGGTGGAGTGGGTAGATAGGTGGATGACGCAGCTCAATGTGGAGAAGTGTGAGGTGATGCATTTTGGTAGGAAGAACATGAACAGACAATATAAAATAAGGGGTGACATTTTGAGGTGGGTGCAGGAGCAAAAAGACCTGGGTGTTTATGTGCATAGATCATTGAAGGTGGCAGGACAGGTGGAGAGAGCAGTTAATAAAGCATATAATATCCTGGGCTGTATTAATAGGGGCATAGAATAAAAGAGCAAGAAGCTTATGCTGAATTTATATAAGGCACTCGTTAGACCTCAGCTGGAGTATTGTGTACCGTTCTGGGTGCCACATTATAGGAAGAATGTGAACACATTGGAGAGAGTGCTGAAGAGGTTTACAAGAATGATACCAAGAATGAGAAACTTCAATCACAAAGGTGGATTGGAGACGTTGGGACTGTACTCCTTGGAGAGAAGAAGAGGAGATTTGATAGAGATGTTCAAAATCATGGGGGGTGGAACAGAGTAGATAGGGAGAAACTGTTCCCGCTTGTAAATGGATCAAGAACAAGAGGGCACAAATTTAAAGTGATTTGCAAAAGAAGCAAATGTGACGTGGGAAAAATTGTTTTCACACAATGAGTGGTTTGGGTCTGGAATTCACTGCCTGGAAATGTGGTGGAGGCTGGTTCAATCAAGGCATTCAAGAGGGCATTAGATGATTATTTGAATGGAAACAATGTGCAGGCGTACAGGAAAAGGCAGGGCAGTGACACTAGGTCGTAATGCTCATTTGGAGAGCTAGTGCAGACACGATGAGCCGAATGGCCTTCCTCCTGTGCCATTAAAATTCTGTGATTCTGTGAAAAAATGGTGGATCAAAAAGCATTCAGAAAGCATTTTGTGATTGGTGAGGTCCTGGTGGTCAGATTGTGCAATCACAGCATTATACGTTCTCATTACAAAATAGCAGCTGTTGCATGTCACCTAGTATGACACCTTAACATTAAAAATGCTATCGCTCATGGTGGGATATGCGAATTCCTGATTTTTCTATTTGTCTTCTTCTGTCTGCTTCAACAGTTTATCTTTCTCTCTCACTTTCTCTCTCTCCCTGTCTCTTACCTCTCTTATTGTTCTTGATGTATTTCACTTTGCCATTTGATCTTTCTTTCTATCTGTGTCATCTTTCCTTGTCTCTAATATCAGTGTTCTTCTCTATACCTCAGCTTTTTTTCTCATTCTTTCATTATATATCTTTGTGTGGCCTCTTAATCCTTTTTTCTGCCCCCTAATCTGTTGGCATCACTCTGCTAGCTAGATAATTTGAATCTCTGGCTGGTGGTGTGCTTGGACTATCTTCCAGTCCCAAGGAACAGAACAGTTTGAGTTGAGATGCAGAGAGGGCAACAACAGCTTGTATATATAGATATCTATAGTGCCACAAATGTAATTCAAAGTCCCAAGTCACTTCATGGGAGTTTTATAAAGCAAAATTTGACACCAAGCCATATAAAATGGTAATAAGGCAGATGACCAAATGCTTGCTCAAAGAGGTAGGTTTTAAGGAACGTCTAAAAGGAAGAAAGGGAGATAGAGAAGTGCAGAAGTTTAGAAGGGGGATTCCAGAGTTTAGGGCCTTCACAGCTGAAGGCATGTTCATCTTTGGAGAGCAATTAAATTCAGGCATGTTCAAGAGGTCAGAATTAGATGAATGCAGATATCTTGGAAGGTAGTGGAAATGGAGAAGGTTACAGAAATTAGGAGGGGCAAAGCTATGGAGGGATTTGAGAACAAGGATGAGAAATTTAAAAATTGCTGATTGGGATCCGCTGTAGGTCATTGTGCACAAGGGTAAAGGATGAACAGGACTTAATGTGAGCAAGGACACGGGAAGCAGATTTTTGGATGCCCTTAAGTTTATGGTGGGTAGAATGAGGAAGGCGATCAGAAGTGTGTTGGAGCCAAGTTTAGAAGTATCAGAGGCATAGATGTGGGTTTCACCAGCAGGTGAGTTGATGCAGGAGCAGGGTTTGTGGAGTTACAGAGCTGGAAAGAGATGGCCTTATTGATTGGAAGCTCATCTCAGGGATCAGATATGATGCCAAGATTGCAAATGGTCTGACTCAACCTCATGTAATTAGCAGGGAGAGGGATGGAGTCATTAGCTGGAATAGAATTGTATAGCACAGAAGGACAGGGTGGGAGTTAGTAGTACAGACCGAAGACAATTACTTCCATCTTGCCAATATTTAATTCGAGGAAATTTCTATTTGTCCAGTACTTGGAGTTCTGCAAAAGATGACCATGAACCGGGAAGGCAACAACACATTCAAGGACTTTGGAGAGGAAAGGGAGGTTGGAGATGTTGCATAAGTTTAAAGGGACAGTGGGTTCATGGGTTGGTTTGTTGAGGCAGATCAATTATGTGCAGCCCATACTAGAGTAGAAGCAAACCAGGAAGCAAGCCACAAACCAAGAGAACAGGAAGACTCAGTGCTGAGATGATGAGGCAGTTGGAGGAGCAGAGGCTTGACAGTAGAAAGACAGGATGACTTAGCATGGTTAGGAAACATAAGGAGGCCAGGTAGAATAGGACTGGTGCGCCAGAAGTAGTAAAAATGGGTTAAAGATCAGCTTGAGAAGAGTAGCTGTGTCACATTTGTTCCCCACTTTTGTGTGCCAGCAAACTGCTATTGCCCTTCCCTTGACATATCTTCGCCAGTTCTGCTGACATTTTACTTTTCAAAATGATTTGTGATTTTTGACTTTTTAATTGGTGATGAATTTAATTGTCATCTGCGTTGTGATGTCATTATGCACTTATCATCATGCAATAATATCAACAATCTTCACAACACTTGAAAACCAAAATCTGGTTTTGGACAAGCAAGCAAATGTCAATTCTCCAAACCCCAGAAGGAGTTCAGCCTTAGTTTGATTATTGTGGTGTATTTACATCATATTCCCACAAGGTATGACATAATGCCAGCTTGACTATCCCTAACATTGTTATGAAAATCCATTTGATCTAATCAGATTCAACTTTACATCTTATATGGTAATTACTGCACCGAAACAGGCCATTTGACTTGTCCATGTAGGTGTTATGCTCCACATGACCTTCCTCCCAACCATTCTCAGCTAACTCCGTCAACATATCCTTCTATTCCTTTCTTCATGTGATTATCCAACTTCCCATTAGATGCATTAATGCTAGTCACCTAAACTACTCCTTAAGGTAGTGAGCTGCACATACTATCCAGTCTCTAGGTAAAGAGTTTCTCCTGAATTCCTTATTGTATCTATTGATGACCACCTTATATTTATAGCCCCTAGTTCTAATCTTGTCTGCAAGTGGAAAAATCATCTCTATATTTATCCTTTCAAACCTTTCATAATGTTAAAGACATTCATCAGGTTACCCATCAATCTCCTCTTTTCTAGAGCAAAGAACCCCAGCCTTTTCAATCTTTTCTTCTCAGTTTTAATATCATCCTGTTTTTTTTAAAAACATTCTCCAGTTCCTCTATGTCCTGTTTTATAATGTAGAGTCTGGAATTGTTCACATTACACCAAATTTGGACGAACCAAAGTTCCAAACATGTTTACCCTTCACAATAGTGAACAGATAATCCTGAAACATAAAGATAACCTCTGGCTTCTTTTCTCTACTACAAGCTGTCTATTCAAACTCCTCTCCCTTGTCTACTCAACCCTCACCTCCAACAACAAGTGCAAGGAATTTTTGCATTACCTTGCCTCCAAAATTGAGACCATCCAATCAGCTGTCTCTGCCACTTCCTTTCCGTCCCCTAAGATTCCCTTTCCTGCCCTAGCCTTGAACTTGTAACTTCCTCTAGTTTCACTCCTTTCCTGAATTATGTTCACCTTGTCCATGAGTCACACCTCCTGCTCTCTCGATCCCATTCTCACTAAATACTGGATACTCAACTTCTTTTCCTGGCTCTCATATTACTTGGCATTGTTAACCATTCTTTTTCCTCAGGTTATGTCCCTCTGCCCTTCAAACCTGCCGTCATTACCCAATTCCTCTCAAAATGAACCCTTGGCCCCTCCATCCTTGCAAACTACCATCCCAACTCCAACCTCCTTTTCCTCTCCTAAGCACTAAATTTGGTTCTATCTTTCTCACAATTCTGTGTTTGAATCCCACCAATTTGGCTTCCACCCCATCACAATATTGAAATGGCTTGTATCAAAGTCAGAAATGTAACTAAAAAGGCAAGCTTTTGATCCTCATTCTTCTTGAGCTATCCACAGCCTTTAGCACTGTTGATGATACCATCCTCCTCCAACACCTCTCCAGCTGGGTGGGACTGCACTTGCTTGGTTCAATTCTTAGTTATCTAATTGTAGCCAGAGAATCATCATCAGTTACTTCTTTTCTCAATCCTCTACCGATAGCTCTATTCCTCAAGGATCTATCCTTGGCCCTTTCCTATATGCCTCTCGGTGACTTTACCTGACAAGCAATGCTAGTTTCCACGTGCGTTGACAACACCCAACTGTACCTTATCACCAGTTCTCTTGATCCCTCCATTGTCTCTAAATTGTCAGACTGCTTATCCAACATCCAGTACATGAGAAGACTCCTGCAGAATCACCTTTGATAGACTGGATACTGTTGTCCTAATGGCTGTTTAATCACATGAAGGCCCATGGCAGAAACTTGTGACCCTGAGTGGACATCATAGGAAATAGGAGCAGGAGTAGGCCATTTGGCTTCTCGAGCCTGCTCTGGCCATTCAACTAGATCATGGTTGATCTTCTACTTCAACACCATTTTCCCACACTATTCCCATATCCCTTGAAATCTTTAATTTCCTTGAATTGAGGGACAACCACCACCAACAACATGAGAAGAAATTTCCTCCAGTTAAATATTGGGAAGACTGAAGCTATTGTATTTGGACCCTGCCACCAACTCCAGTCTCTTGCCACCAATTCCATCCCTCTCCCTGTTTGAGGCTGAACCAGAATGTTTGCAACCTTAATTTTATATCTGACCTAGAGATGAGCTTCCAAAGTCATATCCACATTATCATTTAGACCGCTTAATTCCGCCTCTGTACGGTAGCCAGACTCCATTCCAAGTTACCTGCTGAAACTTCCATCCATGACTTTGTTACCTCCTGATTTGATTATTCCAAATCACTTCCAGCTGGCCTCCTTCATTCTACCCTCCATATACTTAATGTCTTCTGCCTGTAACCTAACTGGCACCAAATTTCATTCACCCTTAATCCTTTTACTTGCTGACCTATAGGGCTCCTGTTTATGCAACACCTCAATTTTAAAATTTTCATTCTTGTTTTCAAATCCGTCCATGACCAAGCCCCTCCTTATCTTGTCATCTCCTTCAGCCCTCCAAGATCTCTGCACTTCTCTAAACTCTTGAACATCCTCGATCTTAATCATTGCACCATTGGTGGCCATACCTTTGGTTACCTAGGCTCCAAAGTTCTAGAATTTCTTCCATAAACCTATGTACGTCTCCACTTCACTTTCCTCCTTTAAGACACTCCTTAAAAGCTACTTTTTTTACCATGTTTTGGTCATCTGCCCAAATATTTCCTTATTTGGCTTGATATCGTAGTTTACTTTGTAATGCCTCTTTGAAGAGCCTTAGGATGTTTTATTACATTGAAGGCCCTATACAAATACAAGTTGTTGTTGTTTAATATAACTTCTCTGCTTATCAATTCTGTCCTTTTAGAAATAAAAACAAGTGCTTTGTGCACAGTTTTATGGCCTTATCACAGTATCTTTACAGTGCAGAAGGAGGCCATTCGGCCCACCAAGTCTGCACTGGCTCTCTGAAAAAGCATTCCACCTAGTCCCACTCCCCTGCCTTATCCCCGTAACTATGCACATTGTCTCATTCCAGATAGCAATCCAATTCCCTTTTGAATACCCCGATCGAAACTGCCTCCACCACTCTTGTTGAAACTTACAGAATACTGAAAGGCCTGGATAGAGTGGACATGGGAAAGATGTTTCCATTAGTAAGAGAGACTAGGACCCGAGGGCACAGCCTCAGAGTAAAGGGAAGACCTTTTAGAACAGAGATGAAGAGAAACTTCTTTAGCCAGAGAGTGGTGAATCTTTGGAATTCATTGCCACAGAAGGCTGTGGAGGCCAGGTCATTGAGTGTATTTAAGACCGAGATAGATAGGTTCTTAATTGGTAAGGGGGTCAAAGCTTACGTGGAGAAGGCAGGAGAATGGGGTTGAGAAACTCATCAGCCATGATTGAATGGCACAGCAGACCCGATGGGCTGAATGGCCTAATTTCTGCTCCTATGTCTTATGGTCTTATGGTCTCTTTCAGGAAGTTTGTTTCAGACTCCAACCACCCTCTGGGTGAAAACATTTTCCTCACATCACATTTACTCCTTTTGCCAAATATGTTGAATCTGTGTCCTCTAGTTCTTGATGTTCCCTTGAGTGAGAATGGTTTCTCACTGTTACCTTGTCCATACCCTTCAGGAACTTGAATACCTCTATTAAGTCTCCGCTCAGCCTTCTTTTCTCCAAAGAAAAGAGTACCAGCCTCTCCAGTATATCCTTATAGCTACAGTTCTTTATCCCTGGAATCATTCTTATGAATCTCCTCTGTACTCCCTCCAATGCCTTCACATCCTTCCTCAAATATGGCGCTCAGAACTGGACACGGTGCTCCAAATGAGGCCTAACTAATGTCTTATACAAGTTCAACATGACCTCATTACTCTTGTACTCAATGTCCCTAATAATAAAGCCTAAGATCTTATTTGATTTGTTAGCTGCTCTCTCAACCTGCCCTGTCATGTTCAATGACCTATGTATGTATACACCAAGGTCTGTCTGTTCCTGCACCTCCAGTAGAGGCTCTCCCTTTATTTTATACTGTCTCACCATATTTTTCCTGCCAAAATGAATCACCTCACAGTTCTCTGCATTAAACTTCACCTGCTGCTTGTCTGCCCAATCCACCAACATGTCTATGTCCTTTTAAAGTTCAAGACAATCGCCACCACAATTGACAACATTCCCAATCATGGTATCATCTGCAAATTTTGAAATCATGCCCTACACACCACAGTCTAGGTCATTAATACTTGTTATGCTTTTTTTTATCCCTAGCCCCAAACCCCTCTGCTTCTCTATCCCATTTTACCCTAAATGAGGATAGCCCTTGGGTTACCTACCCTTGGCAACTTAGGGATTTGTCTACCCGTAAATGCAAAGACTGATTCCGGCGGACTAGGCAGATGATACCAATCTAGGGTCCAACAGCCTTGAAGGTGGGTCAGCACTGTGTTGTGGAATGTGTAGAGCTGGAAAGAGACAGAAGACGTGCTGGTCATCCACTACATCTGGATCTATGTCCAGCTGTCCAGACTTGCCTTGACTCTGGACCAAGATAGGTCAGGACAAGAGTGTGTGGCTGCTGATGCACAATTCTCCCTCACTATTATGCAATTCATGCGCAAGTCATGTTCATCATCTTTCTATTACCTGTCATTCACCATCCATCTGACACAAGTCCTGTGCAGTTGGACGTGTGACATAGCAGCAGGCATGGATTCACTGGGAGCTGTAGCTGTGAACCTGCACACGTGGCTCAGGCCATAGGATCATTTTTCACTGGAAAGAAGCAGAGGTGGAACTCGGCAGCCCCCTGAGTGATTGAGCAGCCTGTTTCAGCACTATTGCTCAGCTCCCTATAATGAGAACTGAGCTAGAAAAGGGACCCTAAACATTGTCTTCTTCACTTCCCTGGCCAGCAGACCATAGCTGGCAGGAATGACATCAACATAGTCGTAAGTTAATCTCAAAACAGAAAGTAAAGGTGACATCGGTCACCATAGGCACATGGAACATGTGCACCCTTATGGACAATGCCACAGTGAGCAGACCTGATAGAAGAACTGATCTTGTCAACAGAGAGCTGGCTAGGTACAATGTCCAGATTGCTGCCCTCGGCATGACCCATCTACCTGAAAAGGATCAGCTGAAGGAAATTGGTGCAGGTTACACATTCTTTGAGTGGCTGTGGGGAAAAAAGCATGGCGGAAAGCTAGTGTAGGCTTTGCTGTTCATGAACCATCTTGTCAGTAAGTTGACTTGCCTTTCCAAGGGTGTCAATGATCATCTGATGGTGCTTTAACTGCCCCTTCACAGCAACAGGCAAGCAACTCTCATCTGTGCATGCATCCTTACCATGAACAACCCCACTGAAGTTAGGGATAAATTCAATGATGACCTCCAGTCCATGATTGCTAGTGTGCCAAAGCTAATTATTCTTGGTGACTTCAACACAAGAGTTTGTGCAGATTACTAGGCAAGGGAAGGGAGTCATTGGAAAAAAAAATTGTGTTGGCAGTTGTAACAGCAATGGTCTCCTCTTTCTGAAGATGTGTTGGGCATGATCTTTTAATTTGCAACATAGTTTTCCATCTTCCTAATGGCAGCATGATGTCTTGGATGCATCCCACTCTATGCATTGGCATCTAATCAACTGTGTCATTACCAGGCAGAGGGACTAACAGGATGTGCACATGACAAAAGCCATATGGAGCACTAGCTGCCACCATCTTATCAGTTGAGAGTGAAACATCAAGCTCTATCCTCTTAGACACCCCGAGGGCATGACGGTCTAGAAGCGTCTCAATGTCTCGAGGCTCTCACATGCAGAAATAAAGGAATCTCTTTCATAGAGACTTGAGAGTCACATGTGCACAGCAAAAATATATACTCTCCATGTTGAAGAATACTGAGCAACCTTAAGGGATGAAGTGTGCTCCACTGCTCTACGGGCATTTAGCCCTATCTCAAGTAAACATCAGGATTGATTCGACGAAAACGATGAAGTAATCCAGAAACTAGTGGAGATGAAGCATGGCGTTTACAGGGTTAACCTCAATGACTATCATCACTATCCAGGCACAATGCCTCCTGCAAAATCTGCAGGATTTTCCAAAGTAAGCTCAGGGAGATGCAAGAATTTTAGCTGAATCAGAAAGCAAATTAACTTCTGCAGACCATAAAGACAGGGAGAGATTCTACGATGCTCTGAAATCTGTCCAGGGGCCCCAGTTTATTGGTTCATCACCAGTCCTCGGTGCCGATGGGTCAACACTGCCCAGATTCTGGAAAGATGGGCAGTGCACTTTAACCACATTGTCAATCAGTCTTCATCTGTCAATGAAGAAGCAATCAACAGGTTGCCACAGGTTGCTTTTAACTGCTCTCTTGATCCTCCCACATTGTTAGAAACGATGAATGCAATCAAACTTCTGTCTCACAGAAATACTTCAGTAGCTGATGCTATCCCAGCTGAGGTCTACAAGGCTGAAGGTCAATGCCTGCCTGGTCAAGAAGCTCGATGAACTCTTTCATCCATGTTGAAGCAAGGAACCATTCCACAAGGACACAAAGATACCTCCATGCCCACTTGTACAAGCGGAAAGTAACTCGCCTACCTTGGAACACACTTAGAGGAATCTCACTCATCTCCACCACCTGTAAAATCTTCACTAGAATCCTTCTGAACTGCTTAGTGCATAATCTTGACCAGGACTTGCTGCCAGAGAGTTGGTGTGGTTTTAGAAAAGGGCAAGGAACCACTGATATGCTGTTTGCAGTTAGCTCCAGGAGAAGTGCCAAGGACAGAACATGGACCTCTGCAATATGTTTGCTCACCTGACCAAGGCCTTTGACGCAGTCAGCAGTTAGGGCCCTTGGAAGGTAATGGAGTAATTCGGCTGCCTGAGAAATTCATCACAATGGTTCAACACGATTTCTGTCTTCCCCATTCCCAGTCACTAATGGAGTTAAATTGGGCTATGTGCCAACTTTTTTCAGTATGTTTTTTTCTCCACCATACTCTCATGCTTTCCTCGATGGTGATCCCGGCATCAAAATCAGACGGGAAGCTGCTCAATCTGGGGTGACTCCAGGCAAAGACCAAGACCTCCAAGGACATACTTCACGATTTCCTTTTTGATGATGACTATGCATGAGCTCAGTTCAGAGTTCAACATACAATGTAGTATGGACTTGTTCTCCAGTGCATGCAAAACTTATGATCAGTGTGAAGAAAACTGGAATAAATATAAAAACCATGCTCCAGGAAAGCTCTATCTCGAACCCAATTCTTCAGTCCATGACCAGAACCTGTCAGCAGTGGATAACTTCATTTATCTTGACAACACACACTCTTAAGCTATCTGTATTGATGGCATGACACATACAAGAATTGCCAAACGCAAGTCTGCCATTCAAACGTCAGCCTGGGAATGAAGAGGAGTAAGTCTTCCTACCAACTGAAAATCTCTGGAGCAATATCCTGCCCATTCTGTTCTGCGCAAGTGAGACTTGGACTGTGTACCAGTGCTATGTCAAGAAGCTCAACTGGTTGCACTTGTGCTACCTTCAGATGCTTCTGAAGATCAATTGGCAGGACAAAATACCAGACACTCAGGTGCTCACCTGAACTGGCATGCCAAGCATCCACACCACTGAAACAGTCACAACTGAGTTGGACTGGTCTTGGAGCCAGAATGCCTGGCAGTCACAGGAAGCACTACAAGGACACTCTAAAGGCTTCATTTTCGAGTCCTGGGAGAAGCTTGCCCAGGATTTCATCACCTGGCATGACCAAATAAAAAACAGTGTGACCTCCTTCAAAAGTAAGCGCATATCAGAGGCAGAGAGAAAACACAAGGAGAGTAAATCCCGAGCCAGTAACCTATCCAAAACTCAGTTGCCTGTGGTGTTTTGTCCTATGTGTAACAGAACAGGGGCGCTGGCAATAATTCTCAATACCTCTCTGGCCACAGGAAAGGTGCCAGAGGACTGGAGGACAGCCAATGTGGTACCGTTATTCAAGAAGGGAGGAAGGGATAAACCAGGGAACTACAGGCCAGTCAATCTAACCTCAGTGGTGGGGAAACTATTGGAAGCAATTCTGAGGGACAGAATTAATCTACAGTTGGAGAGACAGGGACATTCAGCATGGTTTTGTTAAGGGGAGGTCATGTCTAACCAATTTGATTGAATTTTTCGAAGAGGTGACCAGGTGTGTAGATGAGGCAATGCATTTGACATAGTCTACTTGGACTTCAGGAGGCTTTTGATAAGGTTCTGCATGGGAGACTGATAACGAAGGTAAGAGCCCATGGGATCCAAGGCAGTTTGGCAAATTGGACCCAGAATTGGTTGAGTGGCAGGAAGCAGAGGGTGATGGTCAAGGGGTGTTTATGTGACTGGATGCCTGTGTCCAATGGAGTTCCAAAGGGATCGGTGTTGGGCCCCTTGCTCTTTGTGGTATATATAAACAATTTAGACTTGAATGTAGGAGGGTTGATCAGTAAGTTCGTGGATGACATTAAAATTGGTGGGGTAGTAAATAGTGAGGAGGATAGCATTAGATTACAGGAGGATATAGACGGGCTGGTCAGATGGGCTGATCAGTGGCAAATGGAATTTGATCCGGATAAGTGATGCACTTGGGCAGGATAAACAAAGCATGGGAATATATGATGAATGATAGGACCCTGGGAAGTACCAAGGATCAGAGGGACCTTGGTGTGCATGTCCACCGGTCCCTTAAGGTGGCGGGACAGATCGATAAGGTAGTTAAGAAGGCATATAGGATACTTGCCTTTATTAACCAAGGCAAAGGATATAAGAGCAGGGAGGTTATGCTAGAACTGTATAAAACACTGGTTAGGCCACAGCTGGAGTATTGCATGCAGTTCTGGAATCCGCATTATAGGAAGGATGTGATTGCACTAGAGAGAGTACAGAGGATATTTACCAGGATGATGCCTGGGCTGGAGAGTTTTGGTTATGAGGAGAGACTGGATAGACTGAGGTTATTTTCCCTGGAGCAGAGGAGCTTGAGGGAGGATTGAGGGGTATAAAATTGTGAGGGGCATAGATAGGGTAGACAGGAAGGAACTTTTCCCCTTGGTGGAGGGATCAATAACCAGGGGGCACAGATTTAAGGTAAGGGGCAGGTGGTTTAGAGGGGATGTGAAGAACAATATTTTCACCCAGAGGGTGGTGGGAATGTGGAACTCTGCCTGAAAGGTTGGTAGATGCAGAAACCCTCATAACATTTAAGAAGTATTTGGATGTGCACTTGCGATGCCATGGCATACAAGGCTATGGGCCTAGTCCTGGAAAATGGGATTAGAATAGTTAGGTACTTGTTTGACTGGTGCAGAATTGATGGCCCAAAGGGCCTTTTTCTGTGCTGTAGACCTCTATGACGCTATGAGAATCTTCCAGGTGCAGGTCTGCCTTCGCAGTCAACCACGTATCCACCTGAACCCTCCCAAACACACCAGATGATCCTTGAAGGACAAACAAGAACCCCATTTTTATCCCAGTCTTAACTCTGTTTGTGGGAAGTCCTTAAGTTATGTTTATGCATCAAACATAGACCTTTGATGGTAATGATGTTAATGTTGCCAATGTACCATATGGACTGTCTATTGTCTTTATCCTTCTGCTTTTGGAGTCATATTTCATTATCAAGCTAGAAGGTTGAGATTGTAGGTCTGTTTTTTCTTCACAGTTTTCTCTTTTGAAATGTAATTATTCACTATATTGGAATGGACAAACCTGGTGGATAAATTGGTAGACCATCAAGAGTCACTAAATTCTGATCTTGGGTGTGCATGGTAGAAGGTTTACTAGATTAATACCAAGAATGGGTGGGTTGTCTTATCAGGAAAGGTTGAGCAGACTAGACTTGTATCCGCTGGAGTTTAGAAGAGTAAGAGGTTGCTTGATTGAAACATATAGGATCTTGAGGGGTCTTGACAGGGTGGATATGGAGAGGATGTTTCCTCTTGTAGGAGAATCTAGAACTAGGGGTCACTGTTTAAAAATAAGGGGTTGCCCGCTCAAGACTGAGATGAGGTGAAATTGTTTCTCTGAGGGTAGTGAGATTTTTGGAACTGACTTTTTCAAAATAATGGAAGTAGAGTCTTTGAATATTTTAAGGGAGAGGTAAAAATATTCTTGATAAACAAGTGGGTGAAAAGTTATCGGGGATGGGCAGGAGGTTACAGTCAGATCAACCATGATCTTATTGAATGGCGGAGTAGGCTCGAGAGGCCGAGTGGCCTACTCCTGCTCCTAATTCGTATGTTCATATGGTACAGCAATTTCCAAAGCATGGGAATAAGCAAACTACAATACAATGAGCACACTTTAAATTTAAGCTTTCTTGGGCTGTGAGATTGAATTCTGAGAGATTGGAGATTAATGTAGCAGGCTTTGCAATGACGGAACATCTTGCATGAGATTTTGCTCCTCAACAATTCTAGCGGATGATTGCAAGATGAATAATTATTGTGTGGATAATTGAGATTTCACTGTAGTCAATCTTTGGGTCACACTGTTTTATTTATCAATGTATCCATCACGATCTCCCATCAATGTTTTTTCCTACTACAGCCCCCATTTTCCTTCCTTCAAGTCTGAATGCACAAACTTAAGCATACAGCAGACCCAGCCATCTATCAATAAATCTGGTTTTGCCATCTTTGACCTTCACCCAGATCTATGAAACTGCCCTTGCTTCACTCCGATCCTAGCCAGAGCATACCCAGCAACCGCATCAATTTCCTCATGCCGATACTAATGTCAGAAGTCTCCCACGGACATTTCATTAGCCCCCTCATTCTCATTTAAATGAGATCCTTTGGCTGTTTTATCTGTAGACACAGGGACAACAGCCACATGTATGCTGATGATATATAGCATTATCTCCTCAGTATTTTTTCTTACCTCTTAACTGTCACTGCCATCAGACATCCAATTCTAGATCCAATCATGGTCTAAATCCTTATAGTGAAGAAGTACATGGGTTCTTGCTGCTGGTCACCCATTCTCTATAAACTTCAAATTATCCAGACTTCTGCATCATGTATACTGTCACACAGTAACCTCCACCAGCAACCTACCTCATCACTTGTCCAGCCCTCACTGGCACCTACCTCTAACATTTTAAGTTAATGATTCTTCTAATCATCTTTAAATTTCTGTATTGTCTCACCCCACCCAATCTCCACAAACACCTCCAAACTTATATTCCCTTTCCCCCAAGAATCCATTCTGCTGATCCTGGTATTTTCTGCAACCATCTCCGTCTCCCCAGCCAATCGTAGCAGATCATTCAGCTACCTGAGTCCTTATTCCTTGGAGTTCTCTTCCTGTACCACTGTACCTCCCAGCAATTTTCCCTGCCCCTCACCTTTTAAAAGTCTCCTTAAAACCAATCTCTTCAACCAAGATTCCTTTTCTGGCTCAGTGTTCATTCTTCATATGGCTAACTTTGAAAGACCTTTGGATCTTTTATTTGTATTAAAGGCATTATATAAATGTTGTACCATTTGAATTGTAACACAGTATAGCAATCTGGCATACATTACCATAATGATATAGTTCAGTTTGAACAACTCTCACATTTGTTCACAAAAGCTTTTTCACTGAGTCTTAGATACGTTGTTGAGTTAACTGTTTTTCAATTTCCATGAATATTTCAATGTTATTTGTTAATTTTATTTTAGGTAGAGGTGTTGTTTGCCCTGCTTTCTGACCATGCTTCTTATTGCCTCTGCTTCAGTATTGGTATTCTGTGCCATGTTCATTCATTACATGCTTATTTCTGGACATTATTCATCTTTACATTTACTTGCAGAAATGCTTAGACTCTTCCAAATTTAGTTCTTTTTATTTTTATTTTCTAGGTTAAAAGTTATTTTTATTCTTTTTAATATGATAGATATTTAAATATTTCAGGAGTTTTTGAGACGAGTAATACAAACATCTTAAGCACTGGTTATTTATTTTGAATCAGAACTTTGATTCCTGGTTTCTTTTCTATCTTCAGATAGTCATATTAAAATATTTCACCATAACTATGACATTTTCTTTATGATTTGTTGCCCTTCTTTTTATGGGGAGCCACGACCAGTGAATTGGATGTTGCAAAATATAATCAGGACCTTTTCCTACTACTAGGTCATCCATTGATGATGATGATTTTCCTCCCTCAAATATCTTTTGGATAATATCAACTTTCATTGATATGTACTGAATGTAACTTGAACAAAGGCAAATTTGAAAGGAATTTAATCTTGATTTTTTATATCCTAAATCAGAATTTGTTTTTAGATTGCAGTAGCTTCAAATTAAAATCATCTGAACTGGATAAATTAATTTACTTTGATGTCTATTTAGTGTAAAAACTGCAATATTCCCATGCTGGATTAAAATGCTCTCTGATATAAATGAGTTTAAGTCAGGCTGGTGTAAACAGTCTGATTTGCAAGCTTATATGAATGGTCTAATTGAAATCCCCTTTCATCTTGTTCCCATAGATGTGCATGTTTGTCATCTAATTTTGTTAGTCCATAATATAGCATGACAAGGAAAAGTTGTGAAGAGCAGATAGATGAGATTGAATTTAGATCAAATTGAAATGGAATCTAATCAGTTAAAGTTAATGTATTAAGAATCAATTTGATTTACAATATAAGTTTGTTTATATCTGCTAAAAGGATGGGTGTGAAATTGGGATTGGCAGCACCAGTTGTTTGGATGCCATGGGTGCTGTTTGGGGGAAAAAAGTTCTGTCAGCTGAGGGTGCAAACTTTTGGGATGAATTGCACCAGATGCCACATTGATGGGGGAGTTAACACTGTCAGAAGTAAGCAGAGCAGGCAGGTCATTAAGCTAATCACCATACAAAGCTGATTTGATGCCGGTGGTGCCAATTTGAACCTCAACGCTCTAGCCTCGACCCCTTCTTCCCTTCCAAACCCACAACCGTTACCATCTAGAAGGACAAGGGCAGCAGACACATGGGAGGACCACCACCTGGAAGTTCCCTTCTAAGTCCCTCACCATCCTGACTTGGAAATATATCGCTGTTCCTTCACTGTCGCTGGGTCAAAATCCTGGAACTCCTCTCCTAACAACACTATGGATGTGCCAACGCCACATGGACTGCAACGGTTCAAGAAGGCAGCTCACCACCACCTTCTCAAGGGCAACTAGGGATGAGCAACAAATGCTGACCCAGCCAGTGAAGCCCATATCCCTTGAATGAATAAATTTGAATAATTTCTTAACTTTAAACAGCCAATCACACATTCAGCAGCAGGAAAAAATCCCATCTGCATTGCTAAAACGAATTATCAACTGCTTACAGATTAGTTACTGGTTGATTTCTTCTGGCTGTTGCTTCATGTATTTGGTGCTTTCTATAGTTGTTTAAAGTTGCAAAAGTCTACATGGAGTAGTATGGCAGATACTGGGGAATTTATGCTGACTTTAAGGCTCCTGCACAAACATACGAACAAGGCGCAGGAGTAGGCCCTTCAAGCCTGCTCCGCCATTTAATAAGATCATGGCTGATCTGATAGTAACCTCAAATTTGCATCTGCCCTACTTCTGATAAGCTATCACCTCCTTACTTACCAAGAATCTATCCACCTCTGCTTTAAAGACTCTGCTTCCACTGCCTTTTCAGGAAGAGAGCTCCAAAGACTCATGACCTTCTGAGAAAAAAAAAATTGCCTCATCTCCATTTTAAATGGGCGACCCTTATTTTTAAACAGTGACCCTTAGTTCTAGATCCTCTCACAAGAGGAAACATCCTCTCCTCATCCACCCTGTCAAGACCCCTCAGGATCTTATATGTTTTAATCTAAATCACCTGTTACTCTTCTAAACTCCAGCAGATACAAGCCTAGCCTGCTCAACCCTTCCTCATAAAACAACCTGGCCATTCTAGGTATTAGTCCGGTAAACCTACTCTGAACTGCTTCCAATGCATTTATATCCTTCCTTAAATAAGGTGACCAGTACTGTACACAGATGTGGTCTCCCTCATGCTCTGTACAACTGAAGCATAACCTCCCTACTTTTGTACTCAATTCCCCTCGCAATAAATAATAACATTCTATTAGCTTTCCTAATTACTTGTTATACCTGCATACTAGCCTTTTGTAATTCATGTACTAAGACACCCAGAGCCCTTTGCATCTCAGAGCTTTGCAATCTCTCACCATTCTTTTATTCTTCCTGCCAAAATGGACAATTCCACATTTTCCCACATCATACTCCATTTGCCAAATCTTTGTCCACTCAATTAACCTATCTATATCTTTTCGTAGCCCCCTTATATCCTCTTCACAATGTACTTTCCTACCTATCTTTGTGTCTTCAGCAAATTTGGCAACCATCCCTTCCATCCCTTCATCCAAGTCATTTTTATAAATTATAAACAGTTGAGGTCCCAGCACTGATCCCTGTGGCACACCGCTCGTTACATCTTGCGAACCTGAAAAAGACACATTTATGCCTACTCTCTGCTTCATGTTACAGCCAATCTTCTATCCATGCCAATATGTTACCCCCTATACCATGAGCTTTTGTTTTCCGCAATAACCTTTAATGTGACATTTTATCAAATGCGTTCTGGAAATCTAAGTATAGTACATCCACTGGTTCCCCTTTATCTACACACATTACTTCCTCAAAGAACTCCAATAAGTTGGTTCAACATGATTTCCCTTTCACAAAACCATGTTGACTTTGCCTAATTACCTTGAACTTATCCAAGTGCCCTGCTATAGCTTCTTTAATAATAGCTTCTAACATTTTCCCTAAGTCCAGTTGCTCCTGGACATGGGTGTGCTAATAGGAATTTCCCTTGGAATATAGCATGGTTTAGGGAATGTAAAGGGCTCATAGAGCAGGACAGGCCGCTGAAAAAGGAGGGGGTGAAAGTTTTTCTCAGCAAGAGATCGTATCCATTCAGAGTGTTTAGGGAGCAATTCTCCCAGCTGAACCTCAGAAAGAACATGTGTATCATCTGTGCTTCATTAAGAACATCCTCACTGAAATCTGCCACCTGCTGCAGCCACAACTACAGCCTCTTGGCAGGTTAAAGACCAAACTGCCAGTGTCTGTGAAGGTGACTGTGGCAATTAACTTTTGTGTGTCAGTCTCCATCCAGGCTGAAGCTGGTGGCATTTGCAACAACCTGCAGTTTGCTATCCACTATTGTGAAGTGAGGTCACTAATGCTATTTATTTATTGAGGGCTAACTACATTTCATTCTCTCTCTCATCAAAAAGAAGCAGCTGGAGTGAGCATAAGGCTTCACTAGGGTTGCAGCCTTCCCAATGGTGTAGGACGCCATTTGGCTCCATGCATATCACTTTGCAGGCACTGCATGCCAACTCTGTCCTACACCATATCCACTCCCTCAACGTCCAGCTGGTGTGTGACCATATGCAAAGAATCATGCAGATCATTGTGCAGTACCCTGACAGCAATCATGACACCTTCATTCTGTGATAGACCCCTGTGCTAGTTGTATTTGAGACGCCACAGCAAACCAAAGGGTGGCTACTAGGTGACAAGGGTTATCCACGGACCACATGGCCAATGACTCCACTGTGCAACCCACTTACACATGCATAGTATGCATACAATGAAAACCATGCTGCCACAATACAGTGACAGTAAGATAAGTACAAAAGAAATTGGAACAGGAGTAGATCATTCCGCCCCCTGAGCCTGCATCACTATTTAATATGATCATGGCTGATCTTTTCTTTCAACTCCATTTTGCTGTCTGACCATAAGACCATAAGACATAGGAACAGAAATTAGGCCATTTGGCCCATCAAGTCTGCTCCACCATTCAATCATGGCTGATGAGTTTCTTAACCCCATTCTCCTGCCTTCTCCCCGTAACCTTTGATCCCCTTACCAATCAAGAACCTATCTTTCTTGGTCTTAAATACACTCAATGGCCTGGCCTCCACAGCCTTCTGTGGCAATGAATTCCACAGATTCACCACTCTCTGGCTAAAGAAGTTTCTCCTCATCTCTGTTCTAAAAGGTCTTCCCTTTACTCTGAGGCTGTGCCTTCAAGTCCTAGTCTCTCCTACTAACGGAAGCATCTTCCCCACATCCACTTTATCCAGGCCTTTCAGTATTCTGTAAGTTTCAATCAGATCCCCCTTCATCCTTCTAAACTCCATCGAGTATAGACCCAGAGTCCTCAAATGTTCCTCATATATTAAGCCTTTCGTTTCTGGGATCATTCTCGTGAACCTCCTCTGGACACTCTCCAGGGCCAGCACATCCTTCCTGAGATACAGGGCCCAAAATTGCTCACAATACTCTAAATGTGGTCTGACCAGAGCCTTATAAAACCTCAGCAGCACTGCTTTTATATTCCAGTCCTCTCAAAATAAATGCCAATATTGCATTTGCCTTCCTAAATACCGATTCAACCTGATAGTTAACCTTAAGAGAATCCTGGACTATGACTCCCAAGTCCCTTTGCACTCCAGATTTCTGAATTCTCTCCCCATTTAGAAAATAGTCTATGCCTCTATTCTTCCTATCAAAGTGCATGACCTCACACTTCCCCACTAATATTCCATCTGCCACTTCTTTGCCCATTTTCCTAACCTGTCTAATTCCTTCTGCAGCCTCCACTCCTCCTCAATACTACCTGTCCCGCCACCTGTCTTTGTAATTTCTGCAGACTTAGCCAGAATGCCCTCAGTTCCTTCATCTAGATCATTAATGTATAAAGTGAAAAGTTGTGGTCCCAACACTGACCCCTGCGGAACTCCACTAGTTACCAGCCGCCATCCTGAGAAGGACCCCCTTATCCCCACTCTCTGCCTCCTGCCAGACAGCCAATCTTCTATCCATGCTAGTACCTTGCCTCTAGCACAATGGGCTCCTACCTTCTTGAGCAGCCTCCTGTGCGGCGCCTTGTCAAAGGCCTTCTGGAAGTCCAAGTGGACAACATCCATTGGTTCTCCTTTGTCTAACCTACTCGTTACCTCCTCAAAGAATTCTAACAGATATGTCAGGCATGACCTCCCCTTGATGAAACCATGCTGACTTTGCCCTATTTTACCATGCACTTCCATGTATTCTGAAATTTCGTCCTTAATAATAGACTCTAAAATCTTACCAATGACTGAGGTCAGGCTAATCGGCCTGTAATTTCCCGTCTTTTGCCTCACTCCCTTCTTAAACGGGGGTTACATTAGCGCTACATCTGCTCTCCGTATCCCTTGATTCCATGGGAGATCAAAAATCTATTGATTTTTAATGAAGAAATTTCTCCTCATCTCAGTCCTAAATGATTGACCCCTTGTGCTGAGGCTGTGATTTTGATGCCCCAACCAGGGGAAACAGCTTCTTAATCTGAACATCAATATTTAGAAGTTTCGTAGCTTTTAAAAAAGTGTGCTGCTTTTCTATTCTCACCAGCAAAGTGAATGAACTCTCAATTTCTCACATTATACTCCATCCGCCATCATCTTGCCCACTTGCTTAACCTACCTTCATCTCTTTGCAGTTTCTTCTCATAGCTTTCATTACCATCTAATATTGATTTGTTAGCAAACTTGGATATTTTATTCTTGGTCTCTTCATCGAAGTTTTCGCTAAAAATAAATGTGCATTTATATAATGCTTTTTGTCACCACTGTCTCAAAGTGCTTTACAGCTAATTAAGTACTTTTGAGGTGTTGTCACTGCTGTAATGTGGGAAGCATGGCTGCCAATTTGCAGACAAAAAACCTCCACAAACAGCAATGTGATAATGACCATTTTTTTTTGGTGACGTTGCTTGAGGGATAAATTTTGGTCAGGATGCAAAGAATAACTCGGCTGCTTTTCTTCGATCATGGGATCTTTTACATTCACCCATACAGGCAAAATGAGGCCCAGGTTTAATGTCTCATCTGAAAGTCAGCACCTCCGATAGTGCAGCATTCGCTCAGTACTGCATTGGAGCATCAGAACAGATTTTTATGCTCAAGTCCTGGGGGAGAATGTTCTCCCTGTTAGGAGGGCCAGTTGGGAGTGGGCCCAGGCGGGCATGGAGCCGATCGCCGCCCACAATCGGCTGTGCGCCACCATTTTACGTGGGCGGGCCATTTTACGTCAGCCTGCCCAGTGTGACACGTGCAGCGCTACCGGTGTGGGCGGTGGGGGAGGGAGAGTCAGGGTCTGCGCTCTTTGCGCATGCGGCGAAAGAGCGCAGAAATCTCCCTGAGGCATGGAGCTGGGAAGTGTTTCTGAAATGTTTAAAAAATATTTATTCATTTAATAAACCCTTCATGAAACCTCATCCCGCCTGTGGATGAGGTTTCATGAAAAATGTGAAGGCCGCTGGGCTCTTCGCCTGCCCGCCGACCTTAAGGTTGGTCACGCAGCCCTGTCAAATTGGCTAAGTGGTTTATTAATGGCCTTTACAGGCCTTTGACAATTTGGCGGGCGCGCAGCTGATTCTGGTGTGTGCCCGCCGAACTAAAGATCGAATGACACGTGATTTCGGGACACTTGCCCGACGTCACCGCGCGCCATTTTATGTGGGGGCCTGCCCCTGCACACCAAACAGAAAATTCCATCCCTGGACGGGGGGACTTAACCGGAACTTGGTGACTCAGAGGTGAGAGTGATATCAGCTGAGACCCGCCTGGCACTCAATAAATACATTGGCCAATAACCTCTGATCTCTGGGGTGTCATACTCTGGGGATACCACAAAGTTGCACTGGAGGGAACCCCCCCCACAGGTAGTCTGCATGTAAGGATTGCGTGACAATTGCCCGGGAAATTCAAATATCTGTTGGCCAATTGCCCTGCAATAGGAACCATCCAATACTCCGATGGTTCCGACCGTCTGACAGGAATAGTTAGCCAGGAAGTTAGAAAAATTAAATCCGCTTCTAAATCCTGGGTAACTATAGTACTGACTCCCCTCCCGACCACCACCACCACCACCACCCCTCCCCACACCCCCCCAACCACCATCTACCCCCACCCTATCCCCTCGACTAATTAACCTCCTGACCCCTTGCAGACCCCACAACTACTCTCCCCGCCCCCCGACTACCCTACCGAACTTCCATTTATTCCTACTTTTTGCTCCCTGTCCATTGACCATGCTAATGTATTACCCCCCGATCCATGGGCGCTAATCTTGTATATTAACCTTTTGTGTGGCTCCTTATTGAATACCTTTTGGAAATCCAAGTATGCTACATGTACTAGTTTCCTTTTATTTGCCCTACTAGTTACATCTTCAAAAAACTCTAATAAATTTTTCAAACATGATTTCACCTTTGTAAAACTATGCTGACTTTGTAGTTCCCTGTTTTCTCTCTCCCTGCTTCCTTGAATAGTAGTGTTACATTTGCTAACTTCCAATCCACTGGCACTGTGCTAAAGTCTAGGGTATTTTGGAAAATCACAACCAGTCCATCCACTTTCTCTGCACCTACCTCTTTTAGAGCACTTGGATGTAGGCCATCAGGTCTTGGGAATTTGTTGGTGTTTACTCTCTTCTGATATTAATAGCTTTAACTTCCTCACTCTTATTACCCTCTTACCCTCTATTTCTGGTATCTAATTTGTGTCTTCCACTGTGATGACAGATTAAAAGTATTTGTCTAACATCTCTGCCATTTTCTCATTTCCGAAGATAATTTCTCCTGTCTCTGCCTCCAAGGAATCAATATTTACTTTAGCTACTCTCCTCTTTTTATATGCAGTCTAAAGGCATGCTGAAAAGGTTGGACTGCTCTGGAGGAGCCCTACAGTTCTCAACAGTATGGGTGTCAATATTTGTTGTGGCCTACTGCATGCTGTACAACCTTGGCATCATGAAGCGACAACCTTTGCCACCAACAATAAGGTGAGCAAGTTGGAAGCAGGAGGATAAAAATGGAGAGGAAGAAAAGAGGCAACATAAACATTAACGGCCCCTTTCTGGCCAAGCAGTTGGTGAAGAGCTTATCCAGGTGCAATACCAGTAACTGCAACCCCTGTTTTCCATTCAATCCCTCAGCTTTCCTTCCCTCTGTCATTGACTATCACAATGTATGCTTGGCTGCAATGCAAAAATAAAACTCATGGTAAAATAAACATTTCAAACAAATTTTACAAATTAAGTAATTCCGTTTGCAAAAGTCAACTAATCACTCCTGTGCATTCCCTTAGCACATGTCATGCGTGTATCTTTGGCTACCCTAATACTCCTATGCCAAACTAATAGCCATAGCATGGCTGGTAGAACGTTGCTGACTTTCAGTGGAGGAGACTGAAGATAGCCTTAGAGGGCGAGGCCAAGCAGCGCTGGGTCTAGAAGATGCAATGTGGACTCCTTCTCAGTATGAGCAGCAGCAATTTGGGCTGGCTGGCAGGCAGGCAAACGAGTATTGCCCTTTTCTTAAAAGAAGGCATTAGGTTCATACTTCATTCCCACTCCCCTGGGGTGACTTGCCTGCAAGTTTGAAATTGAGTGATGGTATATCTTCACCATCACTGTCTTATTACTGTTCTTCTACTACCTGTTCTTGGGTATCTGAAATGAGAAAAGCTCAATGGTCAGTTGCCTGACGAGGTGGGAGAGGCAAGAGGTGCATGCTTACGTTATCTGTAGCTTCTAAGTTGGATGAGAATATGGCTGAGAGGGATGTGAGAAGGAGAATTGAGCATGACGTTGCTGTCATCTTTAGTTTCAGCCTCACTGCTGGCTTTGCCCTCAGCAATGGACATCCCAATAATGGCCAGCACCATCCCATCACAGGAGTCATGTTGAATAGCTGGTAGCATGTGCATTCAGTAAGATGTGGATGTAAGTCTTGCAGTAGTGCTAATTGTTTGAGGGTGCAGTGGAGAATACCAATGTCAGGTATGAATCTTGATCAATAGAGTTTTTGGTAGGTGAGTGAAAGGAGTACGGTGAATTGAGCGCGTGAGGTGACTGGTGTATTGGTTAGTTATGGAATCTGTGTATGTGTTTTGCAATATGTATTTGTATAAAGGATTGTAAGAACAAAACATAATGCCAAGAGTCAATGTTTTAAGGGAATTTATTTAAAATCTTTACATAAATATTGTCCCTGTGAAATATTTTGACAAGCTAAAATCTTCCCAATTTTTTGTCATTTCCACCAGCAATGTTTCTTTTCCTAAACAATATGATCCTCTACCTGTTTCTGATATATTGTGTGATTTCTTATCACATCTAAATAATGAATAAAATAGTTTATCGCAAACACAAAGGCCATAAAATTATTACTTCATGGGAAGTGCTCATTTTCCCTCTTTATCTTCTTTTGGTAATATTTACCCACTCAGCAACTCAGGCTTGCTTCAAGGCCTCTCTTCTTTACACCTGGCTCAAGATACCTCAATGGAACCCGTGTTTGTCCACTGAATGGAGATACCAACTGAGCCATGGAACCACTAGAACCATTAAGAAGACTGTTTAAATGACGCTTCCTCTACCACAACAGGTTTGAGAGATTTCTCCAGTACAAACTTTCCCCAGTTATTGCTTTGTATGGCATTCTGCATTAATTTGCATTAAAATGGGAACAATATGTGGAGCCTGCCAACAAGACTACCTCCATCTGATGAAGAAGATCCCAATGATGGCAAGTGATGAGCCGAAGTGGGAAAGCAACAGCAGCAGTCTGGAGCTTGTGCTTTTTGTCAGCAGCTGACTGATCAATGCTCAATGGATCTAATCCTTTCCATCCCCCCTATTAACATGCCTCAACACTGTCGTACGGTGTTGGGCATAGTCAGTAGATCTTAGAAAGGTAATTTTAAGTAGTTCAATATTAAGTATTTATTAACTGATAGACATATATATAAATATATATATAGGTACGGTAGAGGTCCAAGTTACGACCTGTCTCCACACTTGCCTCTACACATGGCTCTGTCCAACACAATGCTGACCCCTAGGTGTGGGTCATGTGCTCTTTTACATCACTGTATGGGTGGTACTGTATTCAGTCCCATGTGAACCCTTTATGTGGCAGACCATTATATTACAAACACCACCTGTGCCAGCCTGTGCACCCTGGAATAAGGTACAGCCAACACTCAACTGTACACAACAACTGACTGTGGAACTAAACTTAAGATAAAGTTGCAATCAAAAGCTGGGTTTTTCATGCATGAGTTAATTAATAGTATTATTCTTAAGCACTTTCTTGCAAATGGTACTACTTCTATGACAAACTTCCCTAGTGGCCTTAATATGGTGGAAGACCACTGTTGCTCAGATGAAGGTCTTTGAGATGCTCTTGATCAGTAACCTCTAGCTCAGGCCTGAGAGGGCCCAACTATAGATTGCATGCATCTCAGCGCTGAGTAATTAGGTCCAGCTGCTTTTCTGGCACCCTAGAATGCATTGGTTGAGGTAAAATATATAAGGCCATGAAGAAGTTTGAACACGAGGATGAGAATTTTAGATTGGAGATGTTAGAGTAGCCAATGTAGAGCAGCAAGCACAATATTCATGGGTGAGCCAGACTTGTTGCAGGTTAGGATACAGACTGTAGAGTTTAAATAAATTGAAGCTTAAGAAGGGTGAAAGCTGGCTAGAGAAGCATTGAAATCGTGGAACTTGGGGGTAACAAAGACATGGTTGAACATTTCGGAAGCAGATGGACTGAGGCAGAGTGTCATACTGGTGATGCTGTTGAGTTGGATGTAGGTGTTTTTTTTGATGGAGAGAATATAGGGTTGAAAGCTCAGTTCAAGGTCAAATATGATGCTAGGGTAGCAAATCGTCAGCTTCGGGCTGAATTTGGAAGCAAAGGTTTGTGGCATTGGCCTGGATTTTATATTCATGTACAGAAAGTAGTATGAATATTACAAAAGACAGATCTAATTAAGAGAGAGATTAGGAAACAGAAAAAAAAATCAAAAACATTTTGTGTTTTCTTAAAACATCCAGGATTAATTAATTCCTGAACGAATAAGATTCTTCATTTCTAAAATTAAATTTTCAGGGCTCGACAGGTTGTTTGGTAGTAATTATTTACTATCATGCCATTAAAAATTCACTTGCTCCTGAATGTCTAATTGACTGCATAATAATGGTGAACATTATTAGCTTTGTCATTGTTATTAACACAAAATCTAGGTCATTGGTTTTGGTTTTCCCATAGTTTAGTTGAAGAATCTTATCCAAGACTTGTACTGATCTGAGAGTGGATTGTAAAATATCTGCAATGCAATTGATGTGATCCCCATCCTTTCCAAGCTTGTGGAGATGGAAGAGCACAGAATCTTCAATACTACCAAGAGCTGGTGGCTGGATTTTCCTGATTCCTTCCTTGTTGGAATGGAGGCAGGTGGGATTTAAAAATGGTGAGCAGGACCCAATCCTGGGATACCCACCCTCATTCCTGTATGTTGGATTTTTATGGCCCTGAGATAAGGGCTTAGGTAATGAGCTCACTCACAGAAATCCCGCCCTTGCCTACAACATCAAGGGGATCAGCATTTTAGACACCCCCACAACCATTTCATTGGAGTTGGGCCCATTTTGGTAGGTGACCTGGTTCACAGCATCTCAGAGGAGTTGTGAACCATGGGGGAAGCTTAGCATGGAGTCAGAAACCTTTTGACAGGTAAGTTCAAAAGGTGTTAGCAGCCTCACATCATAATGTAATGGTGTATGATAAGTTAAATATGTTCAATACAATTATTAAAGATAGTTGTTTGATTTGATTTAAAAAGATAAGTGACCATCAGATTGACCAGCAGTGGAACAGCTGGTCTTCTGTTCAAGTTACTACAGAAGGCGTTAATGTATTAAGTACAGCCATCTATTCAGCCTCTGAAGCAGTGCAACAGATTCCATCTTTTCAGACTACCTCAAAGGGATAAATATATTCAGCTCTGGAGGCTTTGTTGATACAGCTGTGTGGTAGAATTCAATTATGAATGATTGTCTCATCTCCAAACTCACTAATGGATTCAGCTTAGCAGGGGTTATTAACAGAGCTGCCAAGGGAACAGTGAGCTCCATTTTGATTGAGTTTTTTGAGCAGTTAATAGGATTAAGGTTTTTTTGAAAAGGTTTTTAATGGCTGTTGGTTTATTTTGGCAGTTTCACGAGCATCTTAAAGACTTTCCAATGTCATTTTTGGATTCATGAGTTGGTCCATAGTGGACACTGGGTGAGTGGGCATTGGGGTGGTGGAGGCTTGTTGAGGGCTGAGAGCTAGAGTGTCTAATACTCTTGGTTTCCTGTACTCAATGAAGATTGCAGGAGGGCATGCCAGGAGCAGCACCAGGCATATCGAAAAATGAGTTGTCAACCTGGTGAATCTACAACAAAGGACTACTTGCTTGCCAAACAATGAAAGAAGCATGCGATAAGTGAACCCACAACCAGCAGGTTTGATCTAAGCTCCGCAGTCCTGCCACATTCAGTTGTTAATGGCGGTGAACAATTAAACCACTAACAGGAGGAGATCGCTCCACAAATATCCCCATCCTCAATGATGGGGGAACCTAGCACATAAGTGCAAAAGACAAGGCTGAAGCACTTGCAACCATCTTCAGTCAGACTGCCAGGTAGGTGATCCATCTTGGCCTTCTCCTCAGGCCTCCAGCATCACATATGCCAGTCTTCAGTCTATTCGATTCACTCCACATGACATCAAGAAATAACTGAAGGCACTGAATAGTGCTAAGGCTATTGGCCCTGATAGCATTCCAGCAATAGCACTGATGACTTGTGTTCCAGAACTAGCTGCACCCCTAGCAAAGCTGTTCTAGTACAGCTACAACATTGGCATCAACCCAGCCATGTGGAAAATTGCTCATTATGTCCTATCCACAAAAAGCAGGACATATCTAACCAAGCCAATTACCACCCCGTCAGTCTATTCTTGATCATCAGCAAAGTGTTGGAAGATGTTATCGACAGTGCTATAAAGTGGCCCGTTACTCAGCAATAACATGCTTAGTAATCCCCAGTTTGGGTTCCGCCAGGGCCACTCAGCTTTTTTATTTATTCATTCATGGGATGTGGGCATCGCTGGCTAGGCCAGCATTTGTTGTGTATCCCTAATTGCCCTTGAGAAGGTAGTGGTGAGCTGCCTTCTTGAACTGCTGCAGACCTGATCTCATTACAGCCTTGGTTCAAACATGGACAAAAGAGCTGAACTCCAGAAGTGAAGTGTGAATGACTGCCCTTGACATCCAGGCAGCATTTGACCACGTATGGCATCAAGAAGCTTGAGCAAAACTGAAGTCAATTAGAATCAGGGAAAACGCACTACTGGTTGGAGTCTTACCTAGCACAAAGGAAGATGGCTGTGGTTGTTAGAGGTCAATCATCTCAGTCCCGGGATATCACTGCAGGAGCTCCTCAGGGTCGTTTCCCACGCCCAACCATGTTCAGCTGCTTCATCAATGACCTTCCCTCTATCATAAGGGCAGAAGTGGGGATGTTTACCGATGATTGCACAATGTTCAGCACCATTCGCAACTGTTCAGATACTGAAGGAGTATGTTCCCATATGGAGCAAGACCGGGATAACATTCAGGCTTGGGCTGATAAATGGCAAGTAACACTCACAACACACATGTGCCAGGCAATGACCCTCTCCAACAAGAGGGAATCTAACCATTTCCCCTTGACATCCAATGGCATTACCAACGCCAAATCCTCCACTATCAACATCCTGAGGGTTACCATTGACCAGAAATTGAACACCAGCCATTTAAATACTGTGGCTACAAGAGGAGGTTAGAGGATGGGAATTCTGTGGCGTGTAAGTCCTGACTTGGAACTATGTTGCCTTTCCTTCACTGCCGCTGGGTCAAAATCCTGAAACTCTCTCCCTAACAGCACTGTAGGTTTACCTACACCACATAGCCTGCAGCAGTCAAGAAGATGGCTCACCACCACCTTCTTGAGGGCAATTAGAGATGGGCAATAAAGCTGGCCTAGCTAGCGATGCCCCATCCTGTGAACAAATAAATTTAAAAAAAACCAGGCCAATGTCCCAGTGAATAGATTGGGCTGTATGCTTGCCTTGGCACCTACCTGCTTCCATTCCCACCTTAGGCCTGACTCCAGCCTGTCCCTGCCACATCACCATGAAAGTAGCATGGGAGGGCACTGCCACTCAGGTGGCAGGATCATGATGTCAGGAAATGACCCAACTCGCAATTCCTGCCTCAAGGATGAAAATCCGGGCACTGGTGTGAGGGTCTTCCTTTGTCAAGGTAACCACTCACTGAATGGTTGACTTCAGTGATTCTGATACATTGTGTCACAACGCCAGTCAAGCTGGAAGTAAGTTCCTCCATACTCTTAGACATGAAGCAGCAGCTCCTTGGCAAGTTTTATAATACTTAATATACTTGTAGCTTTGCAGAAAGGAGTTTTCTTTTGATGCCTGGGCCCTTAAAGTCAGCATCTCTTTCCTCTTCAGTAGAAGTAGGAGGTGAATTTTCCCTGGGCTGTCCTTTCTACTAAACTCTGCTCCTGCTGACTTAATACACTGAGTACTGTTATAATCCTAGTTGAGGCCACTAATTGTCATGATCTCTGCAGTGACATGAAGCAGAGGAGATTGAGTGGCTACATGATTGAGGTGTATAAAATTATGAGGGGCATAGATAGGGTAGACAGGAAGGAACTTTTCCTCTTAGTGGAGGGATCAATAACCAGAGTGCATAGACTTAAGGTAAGGGGCAGGTGATTTAGAGGGGATATGAGGAAGAATTTTTTCACCCAGAGGGTGCTGGAAATCTGGAACTCACTGCCTGAAAGCGTGGTAGAGGCAGAAACCCTCATAACATTTAAGAAGTATTTGGATGTGCACTTGTGATGCCATGGCATACAAGACTATGGGCCTAGTCCTGGAAAATTGGATTAGAATAGTGAGGTACTTGTTTGACCGGCACAGACTTGATGGGCCAAAGGGTCTTTTTCTGTGCTATAGATCTCAATGACTCTTTGTCATGTAACATGTTTTTTTTAGAACCTGAAAACCCAGGTATTCACTAAAAAAATGAAGCCACAGGGCTCATTGTTTAAATCAACATAATTTCCCTAAACAAAAAAAAATCAAAGACCATGAATATTCATAACTACACTCTATCTTAAATGGTCAGTTACATTAAAGATATTAAAAGTACAATGAACACAGTTACTTATTTTCTAAACCAAACTTCTTAACTCCAACTTCCTTCTACACCCATTTGACTTACACTCCCAAAACTCAAGTCAGATACTTATCAACATTTTTACAAGATTAGCTACTTGGTCTGAGTACTGCTTAGAAGATTTCTTGGGCCTTCCACTTACTTCTGGCAAGGTTTGCCCTTCATATCTGCTACAACCGAGCCACAATTGTAAACTCCCAGTTCAACACAGGCATCCTAAGCGTAGCCACCTCAGGCCAGAAGTCTCCTGGTTCTAATATCCTTTAACTCTGGAGTCTTGAATCTATAACACACACTCACCTCTCAGCTTGGCTATCCCAGAAGTCTAACTCACTGCTAGGAGTCCTTCAGTTAACAGGAGATTTAAACTCTTTTTAGTCAGTACACCGAATTTCAAATGAATTCTGCTGGAAAATGATGTTCCTTTCTCTGAAGCCAGATTGTTCTAAAAGCTGAAAACTAAAAACCCTGCATGAGACTAGAGCCATTCCCACAATCTACTTAGCCCTATAATTAACTTATTGTTGACCCCTTGCTATTCTATTGTTTATCTCCCAGAAAACTTGGTTACATGATCATTTACTGGAAGCCAGGTGCTTTACCAGAAATTAACTCCTGGCAAAGCCTAGTTCTTAAAGGGACCAACAGAGCAAAATAAAATATGGGCCAGAATTTTCACGTCGGCGTGCAGGGGCAGGCCCGGCATGCCGATGCATAAAATGACACGTGGTGACACCGGGCATGCATCCCGACCTCACCGCGCATGATTCGGGTCTTTTGGTCAGCGGGCGCATGCTGGAGGCGGCTGCACGCCCGCCGGACTGTCAAAGGCCTGTTAAGGCCATTAAAAAGCACTTGAAGTAATTATCAATGCTACCCATCCAACCTTAAGGTTGGCGGGCAGGCGAAGAGCCCAGCCGGCCTTTGTGTTTTTCAGGAAGCCTTATCCACGGGCGGTTGAGGTTTCCTGAAGGTTTTATTAAATAAATAAATATTTTTTCCACAATTCATAAACATGTCCCAGCTCATGTGAAACTGTCACAAGAGGGGACATGTCTAAATAATTTTAATCTTTCTTTATTTAAAACTTTCAATATGAACTTAATCTTCCTGAGGCAACTCTGTGCCTCAGGGAGATTTCTGCGCTGTTTCGCGGGCATGCGCGAAAGAGCACAGGCCCCAACTCTCCTTCCTCCCTCCACGAGCACAGGTAGAATGGGCGGCAATCGGCTCCGTTCCCATTCCCTACTGGCTCACCCGACAGGCAGAAAATTCTGCCCATAAATATCCCCCCACCCGCTGCAAAAGCACATGAGCCATCACAGTACAGAGCCCTCCAATTCACTATCTGTCACATCCAGGGATATTTCTGTGTTAGTGTTTGGCAAAGAAGGACTAAGTGCTTCCTTCCAACTAACATTCTGCCAGGTTTAGTTCTTCAGTTGGATCCAGGAAAATCGCAGGGCTCAGCCTTGCACCGAAAGGAGAGGAAGTAGCTGGTAATTGGGAGTAATGAGCTGAATCAGATTGCTTTGCTGTTTGTATATGTAATTACTTGAAGAAAGAGAACAGGTATAAATAATAGACAAAAACCTTGCTCAGCATGATCTCAAATTTCACTATTGCTACTTAGCCTACTGCTCCAATATACCTATAGTTTTCTCCTTCATGTGGTTAAGGGCATGGTTCTCTCTTGTTCTGAACCAGCACGTGCTGAATGTGAGGTCTGAGTTAGTGTAAGGTTATTCTGTAGCATTCAGCAGGTCTGACAGCATCGGCGGAGAAGAAAAAAATTGACGTTTTGAGTCCTCATGATCCTTCAACAGAACTGAGTGAATATTGGGAGAGGGGTGAAATATAAGCTGGTTTAAGGTTGGAGGTGGGGGGGGGGGTTAGCGAGAGAAGTTGGGGGGGGGGGTTGTGGTTGTAGCGACAAGCAAGCAGTGATAGGAGCAGATAATCAAAAGATGTCACAGACAAAGGAACAAAGAGGTGTTGAAGGTGGTGATATTATCGAAATATTATGCTAATTAAGAATGGATGGCAGGGCACTTAAGGTATAGTTGTAGTGGGGGTGGGGTGGAAAGACTAGCAGGGCATAAAAGATATAGATTTAAAAATAATGGAAATAGGTGGCAAAAGAAAAATCTATATAAATTATTGGAAAAAACAAAAGGAAGGAGGAAGAAACGGAAAGGGGGTGGGGATGGAGGAGTGCAGTAAGTTCAGAGAGAGACAGATTAGAATGGGTGAGAGGAGCAGAGAAATTGAGACGACTGATGTCACGCCAGCAGTTCTCAATGAAAAGATCAAGAGAAGGTAAGAATCCAGAGGGAGGGGTCCAGGTGGAGGGAGAATATTGGAGTTAGGTAAAAGGATCCGTTGAACGGGGAGAGGACTCCTGCCCAAAGAAGTGAGCACGGAGACGAAGACGGCGGAAGAAGAGTTCAGCATCATGCCGAGCCCGAAATTCATTGAGATGAGGGCGTAAAGGTATGAAACTAAGTCCTTTGCTGAGCACTGAACATTCAGCGTTGGAGAGAGGAAGGTCAGGGGGTATAGTGAATATACAGCCGGGGTTAGAATTGGAAGATGGGGTGGGGACGGAGGGACAGGCAGGGGTGGAGGGTCCTAGATGGGTGTTGGTGTCAATGAGTTGGTGGAGCTTGCGTTCCTTAGTACTTGAGAGAAAGAGAAAAAGTTTCCTGTTGAGGCGACGGATGAGACGAAGAATAAAATGAAACTGGGGGAAGGGGCAGCTTTGAAAAAGGGTTTGCTTCCAATCTCCACCCATCCATCATTTTCACATGGTCCATCTCTGATACTTCCTTGACCGCTTTGTCTCAATTTCTGGTGATAGACTGTCCACCAATATCCATTACAAGCCTACCGACTCCCACAGCTACCTCAACTACAGCTCCTCACACCCCGCTTCCTGTAAGGACTCCATCCCATTCTCTCAGTTCCTTCGCCTCCATCGCATCTGTTCTGATGATGCTACCTTCAAAAACAGTTCCTCTGACATGTCCTCCTTCTTCCTTAACTGAGGTTTTCCACCCACAGTCGTTGAAGGGCCCTCAACCCTGTCCGGCCCATCTCCCTCCCACAACTCTTTCTCCGGTACATCAATGATTACTTCGGTACTGCTTCATGCTCTTGTCGGGACTTGGAAAAATTTATTAATTTTGCTTCCAATCTCCACCCCTCCATCATTTTCACATGGTCCATCTCTGACACTTCCCTTCCCTTCCTTGACCTCTCTGTCTCAATTTCTGGCGATAGACTGTCCACCAATATCCATTACAACCCCATCGACTCCCACAGCTACCTCGACTACAGCTCTTCACACCCGGCTTCCTGTAAGGACTCCATCCCATTCTCTCAGTTCTTTTGCCTCCGTCGCATCTGTTCTGATGATGCTTCAAAAACAGTTCCTCTGACATGTCCTCCTTCTTCGTTAACTGAGGTTTTCCATCCATGGTCATTGACAAGGCTGTCAGCCATATCTGGCCCATCTCCCACACATCCACCCTCATGCCTTCTCCTCCCTCCCAGAAACTTATCTCACTTATCATCCCACCAGCCTCCGCATTCAAAGGATCATCCCCCGCCATTTCCACCAACTCCAGCATGATGCCACCACCAAACCCTTCCCTTCACCCCCCCCCAGTGGCATTCCGTAGGGATTGTTCCCTCCGGGACACCCTGGTCCACTCCCCCATCAGCCCCTACTCCTCAACCCCAACCTATGGCACCTCCCCATGCCCACGCAAAAGATGCAACACGTGCCCCTTCACTTCCTCTCTCCTCACCATCCAAGGGCCCAAACACTCATTTCAAGTGAAGCAGCATTTCACTTGCATTTCCTCCAACTTAGTCTACTGCTTTCGTTGCTCCCAATGCGGTCCCCTCTACATTGGAGAGACAAACGTAAACTGGGTGACTGCTTTGCAGAACACCTGCGATCTGTCCGCAAGAAACACCCAAACCTCCCTGTCGCTTGCCATTTTAACACTCCACCCTGCTCTCTTGCCCACATGTCTATCCTTGGCTTGCTGCATTGTTCCAGTGAAGCCCAACGCAAACTGGAGGAACAGCACCTCATCTTCCGACTAGGCACTTTATAGCCTTCCGGACTGAATATTGAATTCAACAACTTTAGATCTTGAACTCCCTCCTCCATCCCCACCCCCTTTCCATTTCTTCCTTTTGTTTTTTCCAATAATTTATATAGATTTTTCTTTTCTCACCTATTTCCATTATTTTTAAATCTATATCTTTTATGCCCTGCTAGTCTTTCCGCCCCACCCCCACTACAGCTGTCCCTTGAGTGCCCTACCATCCATTCTTAATTAGCACATTCGTTTAGATAATATCACCACCTTCAACACCTCTTTGTTCCTTTGTCTGTGACAACTTTTGATTATCTGCCCCTATTGCTGCTTGCTTGTCCCTAAAAACACACCCCCCCACTTCTCTCTTCTCCTCCCCCCCACCCCCCACCTTAAACCAGCTTATATTTCACCCCTCTCCTAATATTCACTCAGTTCTGTTGAAGGGTCATGAGGACTCGAAACGTCAACTCTTTTATTCTCCACCAATGCTGCCAGACCTGCTGAGTTTTTACAGGTAATTCTGTTTTTGTTTTGGATTTTCAGCATCCGCAGTTTTTTGTTTTTATTCTGTAGCATTGTCTGCTTGCTAAGAGGGTGAGGCATAAAGTTGTAAGTACATTAGGGAGGTTGCCAATGTGCAAGAGGGTGTTTTCAATGTGAAAGCAGTCAACAGAGGAGTGAAATACTTAGCAGTTGCTTCCAGTTTGAAGCAGAATGCTTTTTGCACCTGCTGTGAGACCAGAAGCAACAGTAGAGTTTGTGTGATTTGAATGAAAAGGAAAGTAGATGCAGCTTTTGATCAGTCGAAGAATGTGAATGGGAAATGTTTGGGTGCTGGGGAATTATGTGTGGGGAGGGGGAGTGGGTGGCAATGCTATGGCGAGGCGTACTGAAAAGAATTTGATAGGAAGAAAATATTCTCACACCTGCTGCTGCACTGTTTGTGGCACTGAACCCACGTCCTGGGATGATGTGGGCTTGACATTGTCGCATCCCTCCAAGTTCACTACATTGTCTTCCCAGGCACCTGCCTGACTGTAATTGTAAGTTGTCTCCAGAAACTCCTGCAATAGCAGCAAAAGATTTAAACACAGAGTTGAATGACGTCACAGTTTTAGAAGTGCATTCACTCTTTAAGTTGATATTGGCTCTGCCGGGAACTTGCCCTTCAGTTGGATTGGTTGCCTATCACTGTCAGGAATGCATGGATAGACTATTCACCAATGCAAATGTAAATAAAAGCAGACCATTCAATTAATTATTCCTCCCACTGCCCACTCAAAAAATCCCCATAAAAAAATTGATAGCAGTAGCCTTCTAAAATGACCCATCCCAAGTTTGTGGTGAAGCAAGTTAGTGTATGGGAGAAGCTCTGAATAAGCATGAGGTGAGAAACCAACATGATAAACATAACAAAAACAGAATTACCTGGAAAAACTCAGCAGGTCTGGCAGCATCGGCGGCGAAGAAAAGAATTGACGTATCGAGTCCTCATGACCCTTCAACAGAACTGAGTGAATATTAGGAGAGGGGTGAAATATAAGCTGGTTTAAGATGGTGGGGGGAGAGAAGTGGGGCGGGGGTGGTTGTAGGGACAAGCAAGCAGTGATAGGAGCAGATAATCAAAAGATGTCACAGACAAAGGAACAAAGAGGTGTTGAAGGTGGTGATATTATCTTAACAAATGTGCTAATTAAGAATGGATGGCAGGGCACTCAAGGTACAGCTCTGGTGGGGGTGGGGTAGAAAGACTAGCAGGGCATAAAAGATTTAAAAATAATGGAAATAGGTGGGAAAAGAAAAATCTATATAAATTATTGGAAAAAACAAAAGGAAGGAGGAAGAAACGGAAAGGGGGTGGGGATGGAGGAGGGAGTTCAAGATCTAAAGTTGTTGAATTCAATATTCAGTCCGGAAGGCTGTAAAGTGCCTAGTCGGAAGATGAGGTGCTGTTCCTCCAGTTTGCGTTGGGCTTCACTGGAACAATGCAGCAAGCCAAGGATAGACATGTGGGCAAGAGAGCAGGGTGGAGTGTTAAAATGGCAAGCGACAGGGAGGTTTGGGTCTTTCTTGTGGACAGACCACAGGTGTTCTGCAAAGCGGTCGCCCAGTTTACGTTTGGTCTCTCCAATGTAGAGGGGACCACATTGGGAGCAACAAATGCAGTAGTCTAAGTTGGGGGAAATGCAAGTGAAATCACCCCTCTCCTAATATTCACTCAGTTCTGTTGAAGGGTCACGAGGACTCAAAATGTCAACTCTTTTCTTTTCCGCCAATGCTGCCAGACCTGCTGAGTTTTTCCAGGTAATTCTGTTTTTGTTTTGGATTTCCAGCATTCACAGTTTTTTGTTTGTATCTTTATGATAAACATAACATCCTACCTTGAAAAAGAGAAAAATAACTTGCATTTGTATTTAAAAATTGAACGCATGCTGATGTAACTGTTTTAAATAAACCACTTTTACTTTGAAGTTGCTTCCGGAGGAATTTCCCACCTGCCTCCCTTACCCTCCCACACGATGAGCTCTGACAGTGCTTGCAGCATTATAGAAATGAGGCTTGACCATGAAAATTGATCAAGTCACAGACCAATTTGATCAGGTGGGCTGTGGGTTCACATTTCCCACCTTCTGCCCAATGGAATCAATCACTCTGAAATTGCTGCCAGTATAATTGAAACAAAAGAATTCTGATAAAGGATCGATTCTAAGCACTAACCAGTGTTTTTCTCTTTTAGATGTCAATTAAACTGTTGTGTGTTCTCAAACATTTTTCTAACATGAGGCTAAAAGTTGCTGTTCGTAATAATAGTGGGCAAGTGCTTACTTGGAGGACATTTTTCAGTCAGCTATTTTAACAGGTGGGTTAACCTATTGGAAACAAATTGGCTAATACACTGCATTAAAAACATGATTAAAAGTGAGTCAGTTGGTCATTTGTCTGCTCTTATCTGCAACAGTAATTTCTGGCCCATCTTGCTCTTTTGAGTCTCTCAAAAAGGCATCTTTTTGTGCTGGAAACAAAAACTATTCCACTTTGCAATTTTTTTTAAAAACGCATAAAAATAGGGTTTACTGGCCCTTGGAGCCACATTTGTGTCCTCGGGTGGAGTTGACCGTTTTTCTCTTCTCTATGGTTCATTATTTCTTCTACTGTTATTGTTTGTTAATGTCACTCCTCCCATTTTCCCTTAGTAGTTGATTATTTTCAGTAGATAGTTTGGGGTCTGCTTAGTTGCAGTATAGTATCAAAGGGACCTACACCATGCATGTACACAACCTGAAAATCACTTTGAGAACATTGGGTACAACAACCTCTTCACAATGAGGTCAACAGTCCCTGATCGTACATCATGGTACAACAGTAAAATCCTAAATTTGGGCAGTTCAGTGTGATTCTATAAATATACCAAAATTCATCAACATCTAATCCCATTGCTATTTTATTTTCAAATCCTGACAATTCTGCAAATATGTTGACATAAAGCCAGTTAATGCATTCACAGAAGAAATAGCTTTTAATATGTAACCACTTGAGGAACAAACATTAAATAAATGTACGTGTAATGGCAACTCTCAGAAACCAATGCCTCATCTGAAAAAAATACATCCAGTTCCTGAACAACCAACACTGGGAAATAAATAACATGTGATTGAATAATTGCTCTAACAGCTTTCAGTTCCACCACCTAACCAAAGCTGATATTTCTTGTAAAACATTGACAAATATAAACAATATAAAATGTTAACTTGTTGGCTTATAAAGCTGATGTTTGATGTGTATCTATCCAATTAATTAAGTAATTTTGAACTGCAGTTACTGTTGGTATGTATAATTTGCTAAGGGAACCACCTGTTTTATTCTTTGTTAATTTGAGGTTTATTTCAAATCCAGAAAAGCTGGCTTTTCTTCAAATCATAACTAAGCTTGCAAGCTGTCTCCAACCATACAATAATCAAAGAGCATTTTTTGTATGTTAATTGATTTTTTTTAGCATGAACCTCACTTATCAGTGCTGTTATGCAGATGGAAAACTTGAAAATGTGGGATGTTAGCTTGATTAACAGATCACAAATATATCACTCCTGCAGATGTAAGATATTTATTGAAACCTGAACTCATTGAATAAAGTTCCAGGAGTTCTTAAAAATGCTTCTTTCTATTAAGTCTCAGCACATGTCAAGATGTTCTGTCTGCCAGTTTTTGAGTCTTTAATAAAGGTCATCTTTATCTTTAAAATGACTTTGCATGAGATTAAAGCACAAAAAGATTGTTAGTAGCATTATTTAGAGAACCTTTTTTTTCTAATTCCACCCAAGCAGGTCTGTCATTTCTTTTGAACCATATAATTACACACCTCTGTTAATAATTCTAAACAGCAGGAGGTCATAGAGAAAAGACCACCAACCAAGATGAGCTTAGAAAATGCTTGAATTTATCTGATGTCAATACTTTATTTAAGCAGAGTTCTGTAATGTCTAAATTACAATACAAAGTTGAACCAAAGGAATATTTAACTCAACTCTCAAGTAAACTTTTATGGTGCAAATGATTCATAGACCCTGAAATCAAAGTTGTATAAATTGCCATCTGATGCAACACTGGTGTGGACCGTGAATCCATCTAGCAATGGTACAAGGTCACTTCAGACTTAACTGACCTTATTTAATTTGCATTAGCATATTTTAACATGAAAAGCTAGCACAACCAACAAACCTATAGAACTGCCTCACTATGAAACAGCAATATGAGTCAATTATTTTCAATCTTTCTCAGTTCCATTACCTACAATGAGTTTCATTGGTATCTATTGGGATGATAATGTAATGCAGCGTTAAAAAGAACCATTTATAGTACCTACTTAAAATAATAGGGAAAGAATATCCAATGACACAGAAAAGAGATACTCTATTTCAACCTGTGACGTTTGTAAGTCGAGTAGTATAGAAAGAACTTGCTTTTATACAGTACCTTTCACAACAGCAGCACTTTACCTTTTAAGTGCAATAGGTAAACACTGCAGCAAACATGTTCACAGCAAGGTCCCACAAATAGCAATGAAATAATAACCTGATAATCTGTGTTTTAGTGATGTTGCTTGAGGGATAAATATTGAACAGGACTCTCCTGCTCTTTGAAATAGCGCCATGGGATCTTTTACATTCACCTGCAAGAGCGGACAAAGTCTCGGTTTGATGTCTTATCCAAAAGATGGTACCTCCAACAGTGCAGCTAGCTCCTCAGTACTGCATTTGAGTTTCAGACTAGATTAAAAATGATTCTTAAGTATCGGATGCGGGGCTTAAAACCACAACATTCTGACTCAGAGGCAAGAGTGCCACCACAGCCAAAAGATCCTGGATGCCTATGCTTGACTGTTCCAGTAGTGCTGTTGTTCCTATTCAATGCCCGCTGGGGGGCAATGACCCATGATTCTCATTGTTAGAAGAAAGGGAATCTAGGACCACAGGTTCAGCCATGTGGAAACCTGATAACAATTTGAGAGAATTGAGAAAAATCTGGGTCACCAAAGGTCAAGATTTTGCATTGAAAGTTGTCATTAATGGCAGTCCTACAGTGTGGAACTGTCTTTAAACATCATCTCCATGCAAAAGCCTCACTTTTTGCAGGGAGAGATGGAAAAGGACTGAGGATTCCAGGAAACGCTCTGTCTTTTTCTTAAAAGAGTGCGCCAAATATGTGCTTGTTGCTGAAATCAAAAAAGGATGAGTGCAATTTTGATTATACAGGCATACACTAGCCAGTGAAAGGTAAAAGAATAAAAGCTGACAAAGAGAGATGATGTGTGGGAAAAATGTTAAATACATATCTGGGAAGGTTTCAAGGATCAGCTCTTTGAATATCGATATAATTTTGTTCAAACTGCCTTGCAATGTTGGTTGAACTGTCACTAGCTGCAAGTGAGAGTGAAAAAACCTGTTTTTCACTTGAAATCAATTTACTGGCAAGGTGAGTCTTTTTGAAACAAATGAATTGCATGTATATTTTCTTTGTTGCATAATATTTTCAAAAAAATAATCATTTCAGAGTAAATATAAAGTAGATAAATTGTGGAGCTTAAAACCTCCAAATACACTGTCAGAATTGTGTTCTTCATTTACACTTACGAATTATTCTATTCATGTTACAACGATCGGAAGATTTATCCTGTACCATTATCCTGCACTTGGGCATGTACCAAACAGTAACAAATTTAAAAATCAAACCCTGTAAGATTAGAATAAGTAAGAGATGAACTGGGATTCTAATTATAATATGTGGACCAATGTGATTTTATTCTATTTGTTTCAGAACTGGAATTACTCTGGACTGACATTAAAATTGCAATGGGGGCATTTTCAGTTTTGACTATGGTTATTTTATTGGTGACAGCTTGACAACTGTAGTGTAAACATTGTGTAATCACCTCCATTTTCACTTAAAGCTAAAATTATCTGTCTTTCAAGCACTTTTAACTCTTCACATACTGCAATGTAAGTGATTCTTTGATTATTTTGGGCATAATTCTTTCAAGAAAGTAGAAATGTGCATTTTTTGTACACAAATGGATTCTTATGAAATAATACATTCTTCTATGGGTTTTGTTGAACAATTTGCATGAAACTATTTACTTTTAAACCATATATGGAAAGACTGGACAAGATAGGGCTATTCTCTTTAGAGCAGTGAATGTTGAGAGAAAATTTGAAATAGGTGTTTTAAATTATGAAATATATTGATAGAGTAAGTAAAGAGAAACTGTTTCCCATTGCAGAAGGGCTGATAACTGAGGACACCGATTTAAGGTGATTGGCAAAAGTCCCAGAGGAGACATGAGAAAACATTCCTTTTCACTGCAAATTATTGTGGTCTGAATGCTCTGCCTGAAAAGGTGGTAGAAGCAGATTCAATAGTAACTTTCAAAAGGGAATTGGATAATACTTGAAGGGAAAAGACTCTCTGGTGTATGGGGAAAATATTGAGCCGTGGGACAGGTTGAATAGCTCCTAACCAAGAGCTAGCACGTGCATGATGGGCAAAATGGCCACTTCTGTGCTATATTATTCTATAGTAATCACTTCCAAATCTTTTTCTACTTTTTGCTAATGAACATAACTTCAATTTTTAAGTGTTTCAAAAATTAATGTTAAAATGCATTTTTTGCTCAAAAATGGAGCAAATATCAAAAACTACCACAATATCCCTCAATTGAACAAATTCAAATCACATTAAAAACAAACATCGCCTATTTGTTCACACAGGCTAGTTCAAGTTTGGATCATGACTATGATGCTTAACACCCTTTAAGACCAATGTTTTAAGTAGGCAAATCCAAGTAATTAGAGTTACTTAAAAACAGCTGAAATCCGAGGAAAACTGTAGTCGCCTTTAAGGTTTTTTTTGCATCCTTCCTGATAACTCATGAAGAACATATGGATACAAGCCATAGCAGACATGTATATATTTGTATTAAAAACTTTGCGTAGGATGTGCACACTATTGTTCCATTGGGAACACGTTAAAACGTCAACACTTATTTTTTGCAATTACCCGTCACACCACTAGGTGACAGTCTTGGGGATATGACAACACTGACTTTTACTTTGCGTAACACTATATAGTACTATATTTTCCCCACTAAGCCATTAAGAATACTTTCTTTAAAATGTTTTTGTTCATATTCCTCTATCTGCTAATTGCCAATTTTCTATTAGTGAACTACTGCAAAAGTAGAAGTTTTGTTTTCAGAACATTCATTGTGCATTCCCATTGTATGCTCCTTGTCTATAGTTACCAATTTAACAGGATTTAAGTGGTTAAGCAAAGCTGTACTGGTAATATTGTGACCAGGCTTGCAAATTCTGGGTCATTGGGCAGCACTCTTTCTCGGGATCAGAAGGCTATGGAATTGAAGACCCACTCCAGAGACCTGAGTACATAATCTAGGCTACCACTCCCACTGCAGTACTGAGGGAGTACAATAGTCAGAGATGTTTTCCCTTGGCTGAGGCATTAAACCAAGCCCTGTCTGTCCCCTGAAGCAGTTATAAAAGATCCTACGGAACTACTTCAAAGAAGAGCAGGGGTGTTCTCCCCAGCATCCTAGTCCATATTTACCCCTCAACCAACTTCACTAAAGAGATGATCTAGTAATTTGTTTCTTCTCTTTGTAGGAACTTACAATTTAGTTGCTGTGTTTCATAATTTCAACAGTGACTGTGCTTCAAAGATACTTCATCAGTTGTGAAGCACTTTGGAATGTCTTGAGAATACAAGAAATAGGAGCAAGAGTAGACCATATGGCTCGTCAAGCCTGCCCTACCTTTCAATACAATCATGGCAGATCTTGGGCTTCATACCTGCTCTTCATACAGTGCCCACTCTACATACTCCTTAGTCCCTGGGATACCAAAAGTCTGCCTATCCCAGCCTTGTGTATTTCAATGATGGGGCATCCAGAACTCTCTGGGTTAGAGAAATCCAAAGATGCATACTGCTTTGCGTGAAGTAATTTCTCCTCATCTCAATCCTTAATGACTGGCCCCTTATCCTGAGATGGTACCCCAGGGTTTTAGACTCTCCAACCAGTGGAAACAACAGGCAGAACTTTCCATGCCCACTCGCATCAGGTGTGTTTGGTGGTGTGAGCAGACAATATGGCGCAAAAGCCAAAAATCGGTTTCACAGCATCATGAAACCAGCTTGCAATCGTCCGCAGAGCCCGTCAATGGCGGGCCATGTTTCCTGCCATCGGATGTTGAGAACCTCATTGTAATATATCTGCATATCATTATACGGCCAGCCTGCTGGAATCATCCCCCCCAGGCTAGATTGTCCGCCCACGTTGCCGGGAAAACATGCCGATGCAGAACATGTCTTGACAAATGTGATGTGCAGAAGTCGGGAATTACCACCAGGGCTTTGCACATGTTGCAGAAATCCAAAGAGCAGGAGATGCTAGATCCCGACAGCAACAGGACCCATGGCATGCTGGGTGGATTCTCATGGATATGGTTCCACTGTGAAGCAGCGCATGGAAGGTGGAGAGACATTGTTGAGGGTCTGCTCATAACAGATGATGGTTGAAGGGGCAGAGAGGAAGGTCCAGCTGTGTTTGGGAGAGGAGGATGTACTGGGGAATGGGAGAGGAAGGTCGAGGATCATCTGGGAGAAAAAGAGATTTCCAGTGGGGGAGTTGGTCAGGGGAGAATGAGATAGTTGGTGGGGGGGAAACAAAGATGTTGGTGGGGAGGTTGGGAGGGGGAACGAATGTTTCGGAGGTGGGGGGGCTTGGGAGGGGGGAGCAAAGTTGTTTGGGTAGGGAGGTTGGGTGGGGGGAGGGACTACTGGGAGAGGATGGAATAAAGGGGGAGAAGATGGCAAGGTATGTGTGAGGGGGAGTGGAAGGTGTAAGGGAAGGAGTCCAGAGGGAGGAAGGAGTGCGGTGAGAAGGAGGACTCCAGAGGGAGGAGGAGTCCAAAGGGAGGCAGCAGTCTGGGGCTCTGGGGCGGGCGGGGAGAGAGGGAGAGGGGGGGGCGGGGAGCAGCGAGGGAGGAGTGTGGGAAGGGGAGGGAGTAATGGTGTCTGAAGGAGTCGGAAAGGGAAGGACTAAGGAGTTGGGGAGGCATCCGGGGTGGTGGGGGGTGGGGAATGTTCAGATGAATGTGCACGGGAGGGCTCTGATGAGTCCATGACTGTCTCTTGTGGAGCAAACTGAGAGTGGGCATGGTGTGAGGGAATGGTGAGAATGACCGAGGGCAGAGTGAGCTGGTAGAATGAGAGGGTGAGGGTTCGATGATATCAGCAGAAGGGAGGGCAAGGGTGGTTGGTGGGGACTCGGAGGCAGGCACGGACCGTGGGGGTGGGAAGGAAGAGGTCGGGGAGGTTAATGTGGATGGGAGTGGGATTTTTGGGAAGGAAGGGAATGTGCATGTTCACCTGGACATCTCCTAAAGAGAAAGATTGTAACTGGTAGGTCATGGAGAGGAGGTGGAAGGTGTCAGGGGGTCAACAGTGATCAGGGAAAGGAAATGGGTGATTTGGAGAGGGGAAAGGATGGGGGTGCAAAAGAAAAACTATTATCACTATGCTGGCTAAATCGAAAGTGAAATAAGTCGTGGTGGGTGAGATCAGGAGCTGCATGGGAGTGTGATCAGTGGGTGGGTGGAGGTGCAGGTCAGCTCAGATGGACAACTGAAAGCAAACCCCAGCAGGCAGCATTGAAAATGCTCAGGAAATAAAGGTAAGTATGATACAGGAAAGATCTTCATGCGTGGTAGAGTGCTTGCACCAGGCTCCGAAAGGCCCTTCCACACACACACTGCTCCCTCCAGAATCACTCGTGGGCCGGCTGCGTGCAACTGAACTGCTAGTGGGTGGGGATGCAGCGGGAGGATTTGTGAAGCCTGTCAATGATGCTGAAAGACACCGTTACACATTATTCTGCGAAAGTGATTATATTTCCAGATTGTAAAGTGCTGCAGATGCCAGGGCTTGCATCAACAATTTTTCTGTCTATTTTCCTACCTCCATAGAGGCCTCGCCAGCACAGTTGCCAACAATGCAGGAAACCCTCCAAAAACGAGGAAAAATCTGCTCCAAATATATGTTTACAAATCCGGCACATATGAGCCGTAACACATGATGACATAGGCCAGAATTTTACGGCCCTGTTGCAGCGGGGACAGGGCCGTAAAATGCAGCGAGCCATTCTAAACTTTATTAACTTAGGGACCATAAAATCCCAGTGTCGTAAAATTCCACCTGTTTATTCACAGGATCTGGGTACATGCCTAGGAAAACCCACATCACCAGTTCTTGATCTCAGTTGTGGCATTTTGGAAAGCCATTTGGATAACAGGTGTTTTGGAGGAAGAGGTTTAATGTTAATAACATTTCACACATGTTGTAACAAGTTTCAAAGTGGCATTAGAGAAAGGGATTTAGTTGGCTGAAGGAGAAATGTAAGTTAAACAATAAGTGTTAATTTGCTTTACCTTTGAGAGTCCTAGAATATGTGTGAATTGCATCTACATTCTGAAACAAGGACCAAAAATATGAAGAATTTGCAGCTGCACCCTTGCTTGTTCCTGTACAGAGGGACAAATGTTACTTAGTGAGCAAATTTTGCCTACAGCTACAAAATATATATTTTTATTTTCGTTCAGTTACTTTTGTAGCTAAGCACCAGATCTAAATACAAGTCATAAGAATAGGATAGAATTAGCTTTGGAAAGAACCAGTTCGGGAAAAATAGCTATAAAAACAAAAAAACTGCGGATGCTGGAAATCCAAAACAAAAACAGAATTACCTGGAAAAACTCAGCAGGTCTGGCAGCATCGGCGGAGAAGAAAAGAGTTGACGTTTCGAGTCCTCATGACCCTTCGACAGAACTTGAGTTCGAGTCCAAGAAAGAGTTGAAATATAAGCTGGTTTAAGGTGTGTGTGTGGGGGGCGGAGAGATAGAGAGACAGAGAGGTGGAGGGGGGTGGTGTGGTTGTAGGGACAAACAAGCAGTGATAGAAACAGATCATCAAAAGATGTCAACGACAATTGTACAATAGAACACATAGGTGTTAAAGTTGGTGATATTATCTAAACGAATGTGCTAATTAAGAATGGATGGTAGGGCACTCAAGGTATAGCTCTAGTGGGGGTTATTTTTTATAATGGAAATAGGTGGGAAAAGGAAAATCTTTATAATTTATTGGAAAGAAAAGGAAGGGGGAAACAGAGAGGGGGTGGGGATGGGGGAGGGAGCTCACGACCTAAAGTTGTTGAATTCAATATTCAGTCCGGAAGGCTGTAAAGTCCATAGTCGGAAGATGAGGTGTTGTTCCTCCAGTTTGCGTTGGGCTTCACTGGAACAATGCAGCAAGCCAAGGACAGACATGTGGGCAAGAGAGCAGGGTGGAGTGTTAAAATGGCAAGCGACAGGGAGGTTTGGGTCATTCTTGCGGACAGACCGCAGGTGTTCTGCAAAGCGGTCACCCAGTTTACGTTTGGTCTCTCCAATGTAGAGGAGACCACATTGGGAGCAACGAATGCAGTAGACTAAGTTGGGGGAAATGCAAGTGAAATGCTGCTTCACTTGAAAGGAGTGATTGGGTCCTTGGACGGTGAGGAGAGAGGAAGTGAAGAGGCAGGTGTTGCATCTTTTGCGTGGGCATGGGATGGTGCCATAGGAGGGGGTTGAGGAGTAGGGGGTGATGGAGGAGTGGACCAGGGTGTCCCGGAGGGAGCGATCCCTACGGAATGCCGATAAGGGGGGTGAAGGGAAGATGTGTTTGGTGGTGGCATCATGCTGGAGTTGGCGGAAATGGCGGAGGATGATCCTTTGAATGCGGAGGCTGGTGGGGTGATAAGTGAGGACAAGGGGGACCCTATCATGTTTCTGGGAGGAAGGAGAAGGCGTGAGGGCGGATGCGCGGGAGATGGGCCGGACACGGTTGAGGGCCCTGTCAATGACTGTGGGTGGAAAACCTCGGTTAAGGAAGAAGGAGGACGTGTCAGAGGAACTGTTTTTGAATGTAGCATCATCGGAACAGATGCGACGGAGGCGAAGGAACTGAGAGAATGGGATGGAGTCCTTACAGGAACCGGGGTGTGAGGAGCTGTAGTCGAGATAGCTGTGGGAGTCGGTGGGTTTGTAATGGATATTGGTGGATAGTCTATCACCAGAGATTGAGACAGAGAGGTCAAGGAAGGGAAGGGAAGTGTCAGAGATGGACCACGTGAAAATGATGGAGGGGTGGAGATTGGAAGCAAAATTAATAAATTTTTCCAAGTCCCGACGAGAGCATGAAGCGGCACCGAAGTAATCATCGATGTACCGGAGAAAGAGTTGTGGAAGGGGGCCGGAGTAGGACTGCAACAAGGAATGTTCCACATATCCCATAAAGAGACAGGCATAGCTGGGGCCCATGCGGGTACCCATAGCCACACCTTTTATTTGGAGGAAGTGAGAGGAGTTGAAGGAGAAATTGTTCAGCGTGAGAACAAGTTCAGCCAGACGGAGGAGAGTAGTGGTGGATGGGGATTGTTCGGGCCTCTGTTCAAGGAAGAAGCTAAGGGCCCTCAGACCATCCTGGTGGGGGATGAAGGTGTAGAGGGATTGGATGTCCGTGGTGAAGAGGAAGCGGATGGGGCCAGGGAACTGGAAATTGTTGATGTGACGTAAGGTGTCAGAGGAATCACGGATGTATGTGGGAAGGGACCAGACAAGGGGAGAGAGAAGGGAGTCAAGATAACGAGAAATGAGTTCTGTGGGGCAGGAGCAAGCTGAGACGATCGGTCTACCGGGGCAGTTCTGTTTGTGGATTTTGGGTAGGAGATAGAAGCGGGCCGTCCGAGGTTGGGCGACTATCAGGTTGGAAGCTGTGGGAGGGAGATCCCCAGAGGAGATGAGGTCAGTGATAGTCCTGGAAACAATGGCTTGATGTTCAGTGGTGGGATCATGGTCCAGGGAGAGGTAGGAGGAAGTGTCTGCGAGGCTGAGCGTCAACTCGCAGACACTTCCTCCTACCTCTCCCTGGACCATGACCCCACCACTGAACATCAAGCCATTGTTTCCAGGACTATCACTGACCTCATCTCCTCTGGGGATCTCCCTCCCACAGCTTCCAACCTGATAGTCGCCCAACCTCGGACGGCCCGCTTCTATCTCCTACCCAAAATCCACAAACAGAACTGCCCCGATAGACCGATCGTCTCAGCTTGCTCCTGCCCCACAGAACTCATTTCTCATTATCTTGACTCCCTTCTCCCTCCCCTTGTCCAGTCCCTTCCCACCTACATCCGTGATTCCTCTGACACCTTACGTCACATCAACAATTTCCAGTTCCCTGGCCCCAACCGCTTCCTCTTCACCACGGACATCCAATCCCTCTACACCTTCATCCCCCACCAGGATGGTCTGAGGGCCCTTAGCTTCTTCCTTGAACAGAGGCCCGAACAATCCCCATCCACCACTACTCTCTTCCGTCTGGCTGAACTTGTTCTCACGCTGAACAATTTCTCCTTCATCTCCTCTCACTTCCTCCAAATAAAAGGTGTGGCTATGGGTACCCGCATGGGCCCCAGCTATGCCTGTCTCTTTATGGAGTATGTGGAACATTCCTTGTTGCAGTCCTACTCCGGCCCCCTTCCACAACTCTTTCTCCGGTACATCGATGATTACTTCGGTGCCACTTCATGCTCTCGTCGGGACTTGGAAAAATTTATTAATTTTGCTTCCAATCTCCACCCCTCCATCATTTTCACGTGGTCCATCTCTGACACTTCCCTTCTCTTCCTTGACCTCTCTGTCTCAATCTCTGGTGATAGACTGTCCACCAATATCCATTACAAATCCACCAACTCCCACAGCTATCTCGACTACAGCTCCTCACACCCCGCTTCCTGTAAGGACTCCATCCCATTCTCTCAGTTTCTTCGCCTCCATCGCATCTGTTCCGATGATGCTACATTCAAAAACAGTTCCTCTGACAGGTCCTCCTTCTTCCTTAACCGAGGTTTTCCACCCACGGTCATTGACAGGGCCCTCAACCGTGTCCGGCCCATTTCCCGCGCATCCGCCCTCACGCCTTCTCCTTCCTCCCAGAAACATGATAGGGTCCCCCTTGTCCTCACTTATCACCCCACCAGCCTCCGCATTCAAAGGATCATCCTCCGCCATTTCCGCCAACTCCAGCATGATGCCACCACTAAACACATCTTCCCTTCACCCCCCTTATCGGCATTCCGTAGGGATCGCTCCCTCCGGGACACCCTGGTCCACTCCTCCATCACCCCCTACTCCTCAACCCCCTCCTATGGCACCACCCCATGCCCACGCAAAAGATGCAACACCTGCCCCTTCACTTCCTCTCTCCTCACCGTCCAAGGACCCAATCACTCCTTTCAAGTGAAGCAGCATTTCACTTGCATTTCCCCCAACTTAGTCTACTGCATTCGTTGCTCCCAATGTGGTCTCCTCTACATTGGAGAGACCAAACGTAAACTGGGCGACCGCTTTGCAGAACACCTGCGATCTGTCCGCAAGAATGAACCAAACCTCCCTGTCGCTTGCCATTTTAACACTCCACCCTGCTCTCTTGCCCACATGTCTGTCCTTGGCTTGCTGCATTGTTCCAGTGAAGCCCAACGCAAACTGGAGGAACAACACCTCATCTTCCGACTATGGACTTTACAGCCTTCCGGACTGAATATTGAATTCAACAACTTTAGGTCGTGAGCTCCCTCCCCCATCCCCACCCCCTTTCTGTTTCCCCCTTCCTTTTTTTTCCAATAAATTATAAAGATTTTCCTTTTCCCACCTATTTCCATTATAAAAAAAAACCCCACTAGAGCTATACCTTGAGTGCCCTACCATCCATTCTTAATTAGCACATTCGTTTAGATAATATCACCAACTTTAACACCTGTGTTCTATTGTACTATTGTCGTTGACATCTTTTGATGATCTGCTTCTATCACTGCTTGTTTGTCCCTACAACCACACCCCCCCCCTCCACCTCTCTGTCTCTCTATCTCTCCGCCCCCCACACACACACCTTAAACCAGCTTATATTTCAACTCTTTCTTGGACTCGAACTCAAGTTCTGTCGAAGGGTCATGAGGACTCGAAACGTCAACTCTTTTCTTCTCCGCCGATGCTGCCAGACCTGCTGAGTTTTTCCAGGTAATTCTGTTTTTGTTCAGGAAAAATAGCTATTCACCCACCTTGAAAAAAAGCTTTTATTTGTAAATATTTTGATCCTCCCAAAATCTGGCATGCTGCTGGAGGATTTCATAATGGTATTATGTGCCATAATATTTAGTTATGCTACTTGATATCTGACTTTCAGTTTTAATTTTTAATTAACATTTTATATATCCTCATTAAATGTCCGTTTTAAGATAAAAGGAGCGTAATATTGACGCTGGGTGATAGTGTGAAATGGGCCATTTCAATTTCACCATCCCTTACGTATCTCTCCCAGTTTGCATTTTCATTGACTTCAAGGAAGTTATCCCCAAGAAGTGCTATAATGGTCAAATCATTTCTGTGTGCCTCTTTCCATTAGAGTAATTCCAGTTCATAGTTTTTTTAAAAATATATTCATTCGTGGGATGTGGATGTCGCCGGCAAGGCTAATGTTTAATTTCTCTTGAGATGGTGGCACTGAGCTGCCGCCGTGCATGTCTACAGTCTGAGTGATGAAGGTACTGATACACCATTGTTTGGTAGGAAGTTCCCAGAATTTTGACCCTGCAATGATGAGGGAATATTAATGTATTTCCAAAGTAGGTTGGCGCGTAATCCCTGGTGGTACTGGTAGTGGTGTTCCCATGTGCCTGCTGCCTTTGTCTTTCTCATTGATAAGAGTTTGCTGATTTGGGTGCTAGCACTGTAAGGTAAATAAAAGAGTTTTCAGAGATATTGGCATTAACACTCAGTTGTGACTCTGAGGTGCAAATTATTACAGACACCTGCGGTGAAACTTTGCAGCTGATTTCCTGAATGTATGTTTCTGTATTGAGCCTTACCAGTTGGACCCAACTATTGATAAGTTGCAAATAAGCTGCCAACAATTTTCCACCCATTCCCTGAGATTTTCATTATTTATCTAGAATTTCTCCATTCTTGACTATGTTCTGTTACAGTTGTTCCATGTCTCAACACTCTTCACTTGTGTTCACCATAAAACACTGCTTTCCTAAGCAAGCCCACACCTGTTATGAACTGAAAAGTAACCCTATGTGTGTAGTAATGCATTCCCAGATAAGTGTAAAGCTCCACACTGACAGATCATATATTTTAAGCTAACAGATAAATTATTTATTGCATTAAAAAATACAGAAAGAAGTTGGGATCAATAGAATATTAATACTGCATAGCTTTGAATGATTCATTAAACTGATTCAAAACAACAAAAGTTCCAATTTCTAGCATTTAGGTAACTTTTGAATGAGTTTATAATGAAAAACTTCACATGAGAAACTAGTCACTTATCTCCTATTAGCCCCCAACACAGACAGTGACATAAAAACATTGTAAAGAATGTGAGGTATCAATCTGGTTATGTGTCTCTCTTTCCTTTAATATTCAAGCTCACAATGATAAAAAGATACTTTTCATGATTAATAGAACTGTCCTACTTGAAATCACTTCCTGCAGTGAAAGATCAGAGATAAAAGATGTTGGCAGCTGTAAACAACGTTAACAAACCATTAACCTAGTGTAACAAGATTTGTGCTAATTAAATTTGAATGCCAGACTGTCGTTTCTGTATTTTTCCTTATCACACCAAAACCTATAATTTTGAGTTAAGAATATAAATTTATTATGAATGTGTAATGCTCCGAGATAGAGGTGTATGTTCACTTAGCATACAGACTTTCAAATTAGAAAGGCAAAAGTGTGTTAAAAGAAATACAGTGATAGCTTTCATTTTGAAATTCCCAAGACCCTGGTAGCTTGTTTGAAGCAATATAACAGAAACATTATTACTTTAAAAAAAAATGCAGGTTGCTGTTTCTATCACCTTTATTTGTTACAGCGGTAGATTTCATAGTTGTTAGTGACTATCCATTACATCCCTAAAACAAATATTCTTTGAGCCTTAACTGTAATCATTGGGTGGTCATTTGACTATGGTCAAACCATGGTCTCTCTCCAGATTTGCACATTTCCACTTCCAGCAGAGATCATCAGATAGCGATTGAGAGTGGACATCTGTTTGATTTTTTTTTCATGCTTTGTTCAAAGGTTCTCAAACTACCCCAACTGCCACTCTGGCTGTGATCATCTAACTCAATACAGACTGGGAATCCTATCTGGGGTCATCTGTTCTTTATAGCAAAGCTGTAAACCATCTATTGGGGAACCTTCTTGTCATTATAATGGAAATGTTCTGGATGCATGTTTCAAATATTTAGTTTAACCTCTACTATAATCATTCATTTGTGAATTGCTGAATAATAACAATATACAAAGATATTTTAAGAATGTACTAAGTCATCATTACCATTTCAGAAATAACTAAAATAAATCCGTCTTCTGTTAAATAAATGCTTATATGTCCTTATGTACTTTTTAAAGTCATATCTACATCCCGAACTATAGTTTATATTTTGAATTACCAAATTCTAGCAGATATTGAAGTAATAGCATGAAACAGTTTATTTATTTTAAAAATGATTTATTACAATTAAATTTATAGAAACAATACTCCCTGATGCCTTAGATATTAAACAGCTACTGTTTGGTACTAGGCCATGCAGATGAAGTAGGCCCAAAATTGATTAATAAAATACTAATATAATCACAATTGCAAGAAATGGATTAATTACATAACAAAAATTTGCATATACATATGTTGCTATACTGAAAAATTCAAAAGCTACTTGAAAAATGTGTCTTGTAACCAGCATATCAATAAGAACAAGGTTGAAGAATTATTTTTGTTGCCATGAGGAAATTTCTCTTTTGCTTGAGAGCAGATTGGGAGAAGGCTCCTTGAAGCAATGTGCCTAAATACATTGCATATTCAACATCACATGTAGTGGCTATGCCTATTACACATAGTTTTTGATGTTTTCATTGAATTTCTGTTGCAGATCTGTGAATACATCCAAATAGATCAAAGTCTTCATCCATAAAATATGTGTTGTTAATTCAATAGGTAGCTAATGACCAAGATTTGATAGCACATAAAATATTTTTATATGGGTCAAACTATTCATTTTGGCCAAATGGAGTTCATTAGTAGAGGAGTTCAGTGCAAAGAGAATTAGAGAAGGCCCCTTCCATAATTTCCACTTTATACTTTTAAATTCACTCCTGTAATCTCTATCTCCCCAAAGAAAATCCGAATTTCAGTATTTATAACCTATCTCATTGATCTTGAACTCTTCTCAGGTGCATTAGCTTTTGTTTTTCAAATGAACTTAATACCATAATATGCCAAATGTTGAAGCAATATCAAATGTACAAACCTAGTTACAGGATGAGGCAGTGTACAGGAGGATGCTGATGGGCATGTACACCAAGATGCTTAAGCGCAAGGCAAGCCTACCAAAGAGCATCTTGTTGCTGTCATGAAGCAAACAAGCTCTGGAAACAAGTGTTCTTGGATTTCTGAGGAGGAACCTTTGGTATTGCAACAAAAATATCAGAATTATAGCTTACCAAACATTTGTTCATCCAATCCTGGAGTATGCACATTGTGTGTGGGATCCATATATAGCAAAAGATGTAAATAAGATTAAAGCGATCCAAAGACGTGCTGCATGATTCTGCACAAATCAGTATGGGACATACATGAGTGTCACATCCTTACTCAAAGATTTAGAATGGGAATCACTACAGCAAAAGAGGGAGAAAAAAAATAGACTGATCATGTTCTATTAAATGTGGAATGGACTGGTGGGAATTGACAGAAATATGTACTTGCATGGTGCTCTCTGGCAACGACAAAACACATGGTAGTCATCTACGTAAACTACAAAGACCATTTGTCCCCAAGAGAGTGTTTCAACAATCTTCATTCCCAAGGACGATCCCACAACGGAACAAGCTGCCAAAGAAAATAGTCACAGCCACATCACTTGAAATCTTCAAGACACATCTTTAGATTATTTCCATTTAAAAGTTTTCATTATTAGGACTGCCATTCCAGCTGGTCACATCTAGTATTGCTAGCACTACCCATATACATGTTGACAAAATAAGGATATTAATCTGTGATGCTGACACGACTAAAGCAGGAAGCAGAAGAAGCATACAAGAGTCCAGCTTCAACTCAGCACAGAGCTTGGAACCCATCCTTTCCACTGTGGAAGTGGTGACAAACTCCATGACAGCACTTGCTACCCAGCTGAGATGATGAGTCTGGCGGCTGATGTCTTCGCTTCCACTGCAGCACAAGCAGAAGCCATCCAAAGCCTTCATGCTGGAGTGGAAGCTCAGACTGAGGTAATGAGATCCATGCTTGGTGCCATGCAGGCTAGGATTTCTGTCATTGTAGCTGAGGACTCCAGTATTCAAAGGGACATGCAGATTCTCACAGCAGTACATCAATTTCTCTCAGCATGATAGCATTCTTGCTCCCACCACTGCCTCTCCACCAGTGTCATTTCTGTTGCCTCTCAATCTACTAACCCAGCCTGCTGTCGCCCATGCCAAGCTGATACAGTCCAAAGCAGGGTCCATAAGACACAGAGCTGCTCGAAGTTGTTCTAAAGCCATCTACAGTCTCCCACAGTGAAAGTCAGCAGCCTTCCCCTAGCCATACTACAGCCACTAGGGTAGCATCGTGTAGGAGCATTAGGGTAGGCAAAGGCACCTGTCAGATAGGCACAAAGGGAATGCACAAAGGTGCATGGTTCAGTTTTGTGTGTATTATTGGAAGTGTTGTTGGATAAAATTGTCATGGAATGGCTTTTTGTTGGTGGCTTTTATTTCAGGATTTTGGCCACGAGGAGGTGATGGTAGCAATCAAGAAAGCTAGATGATGGAACGTGTAACAGACCACCTGTTCATTGGAGCTGAATGAATGGTGGGGGGGGATCCTCCAAACAGCACAGGAAGTAGAACCATTGCTACAGAATACTCAAGGTTTGCTGCACAATGTTCCTAATGGCTGCATGGTTCTCATTACAGGTGCATTGTTCATGCATTGTCAGGTGACAGAGGGGTGTCATCAGCCAGATGTAGTGCGGGTATCCCTTGTCACCCAGCAACCAGCTTCTGGTTCTTCTGTTGAGCCAAGAGCTGGTGCAGATTGAATGTTTCATAACTGCTTCCAAGATTGTGGGCATTCACACAGAGGATTTCCTGGGCATGGTCACACACCAATTGGATGTTATGTGTATAATAATACTTACTTTAAAGATAATCTTCCCGTTAACACATGGGGCCCGCAGAGCCATGTGTGTGGTTGATGGAGCCCTGCACCATTAGAAATGTTGCTACTCTGCAAAACCACATGTTCACTCCTCTTGCTTCTCTCTGGTCAGTGAGAAGTCAATGAAGTTCTATCTTCTTTTATACAGGGCCTCTGTCACCTCCCTACTGCAGCAATGAGCTGCAAGATGTTGCTAATGGTGCCTGGTCCTGCCTGAAAGATTCCACTGCCATAGAATTTGAGAACGATGGTGACCTTCACAACACCAGTGGGCAGTGGTGTCTTTTGCCCTGCTGTGATCCTGTAAGTTGGGTTGTAGGAGGTTGCACAGTTCAATGACCACCCCCTTAGTGAAATGCGGGCACATGCCACACTGGCCCCTAACTGAAGTGGAAGGAGGAGAACTGCATCCTAAAGATTCTAGGCGAATAGGGCCTTCTACTGAGAGGTGGCCAGCTCCTCCTCCCTCTGCTTCCCCTCTCTGCTGCTTGTGTTCCATTTCCAAATAATGTCGCAGCTCAGGAGGCACTCCCAACTGTAGCCCCCATTCCTGAAGCAGACTTTCTCTTGATAGCAAGACCTCTGACCTTGTTATGATCCAAGAAGAAACAGAAGCAGCGTCCCCTTGAAAATCTAAAAAGTTAGCAAAACTCCTCCACTACACAGAACACAGTATTTTCACTAACTCTGCATCATCAAAAGTAAGTCAAAGGGCTGGATTTTACTGCCTTCCGCCAGGTATGTTTTTGGCAGGGTGGCATGTAAAATATGTTGGGTGCCCAGCCCACCTCCATACTGCCCACCCCTGACCTGTTTGCATAATACAGGGTGGGGGGGTGGTGGGGTGTGTGTGGTGAGTTGCCAACTCCCCTCCCCGCAATTGGCTGTCCACCCTTATGCCTATTGAGGCACTTAACTGCCCAGCTAATGGGCAGTTAGGGGCCTCAATCTGTTTCCACTCCCATAAAGCACTGGCTAGTGGCAGGCGGGGCAGAGTACAAATGCTGTTTTTGAAAGGGCTTCTTTGAAAATGGAGGGAGGGCATATCGATCGGGTGATATCCTGTGTGCATCAGGGGCACCCTCCCCAAGATGTTACTCCCCCAATTCGTTCCTCGCCTCTTTCACTCCAAACCCCTGCACCCCACATCATCTTTTCCCCTCCTTAGGCTCATTGATCCCTTCCCACCCTAAAAGCCTGGGACTGAGCTGCCTCCAGTCACCATTGCTCCTCTTTTTGTGTCTCTCTGTAGTCCCAGCAGTGGCCCTTATTGAATTGTGGCGCTGTCAGGACTGCTAGAGCTGCCTGCTAATCAGCTTGATCAGAGGATTAGAGTTCCTGTCTGCTGAGGGGCGGAAGTCCGACCCTGAGCCAGTTATCGAAGCAGGGCCTCCTTCCAGGACGGGGGCGAGCAATTCGCATCCCACCACCCCCACCCCAGAAAATCCGGCACAAAAGCACCCTACCTGTAAGTTGGATGGTTAGCCCTTTAAATAACACCAGTGGAGCTGGGGAGGAGGGGGTGGCCGGGAGGCGGGGTGAGGGGTGGGGTGGGGGAGGTGTCCCTCATGCAGTTGAACATATGTTGGGCTGGGAGTTTTTAAGGGAGGGCATTAACTGAACCTCCATGATAGAGTGTGTGCCAAATCAGTGTCGTGGCTGTTTGATGTCATCATCTGCCACTCTTCATGCTTCTTGTGTACACACCCAGCACATCTGCTCTCATTTCCTGTCAGCCTGGGCGTGCTGCACGGGTAATGCTGGAAATAGCTGGAAACATTTCAACCGCCATTTTCTGAGTTCAGGGCTTCAATAACACTGGCACCAAGGGTGCTACAGAGCTCAATTTTGTAGCTTGGATCTCCACCAAGTACTTACTTGCCATTCATCAATCCCACTTCTGATTTGTGTTCCACATACACCACTATCTGAATATGACAAAGTATTTGCATCTCCGCATAATGCAATGTATGCAGTGATGGTTGTTCCTCTGCATGCATGCCGAAGGCCATTTTATTTTAAGTACTGTGGAAAGAGTGTAGACTGGACAAGAGGACTGTTAACTAATTGTATAGACTCACTGATGGAACATGTGTTGCAAATCACTAAAATTTTGATTAATATGATACATACTAATTGGTCTGCACACTGCTCCAACCCCTTGAGGCCTAATAACTATAAGAGCCTACTTCTCTCCTAATCCAATAATTCTCTTTTAATATTCAGTTAGAGGTTTTCCCTGTTAGAATCCACCACCTGTCCCACCTATTAACCTTCTCTTCTGTGCGAATTCAGGTAGGATGATTTGGTTCATGGAAACTCTTTCCCAAACTACATCCTCTGCCATCAAGTCAGTGCAGAATACAACCTGCTATTTCTATTTCCTCCTTGTTATATCCTTAATTGTGTGACAATTGTGCTTTTGTACATACATACATGTCTGTATGAACTGCCATTCAAGCTGATCTCTAGGACCTGAATGTTCACAATGATGGAGAGTGTCTCCAGCTTAGCTAAAATTGCACCAGAGCCCCAATTCCAGAAGTCCTGCCAGCCAATCTGACACCCACCGTTGTTGCCAGGGGTGGGGAGGAGTGTGGGGTGGATAGTGGTGGGTGGAGAATGGGGGTGAGTTGTAGTTTGCACATCTGTGGTTCACAGAGGCAACTGCGCATATTAAAGTGCAGCTGCCTTCAGAGATCCAACTTTTGTTAGTGTGATGTCCAAAACACAACTTGTGGGCTTTACACTTTTCAAAGAACAAAGAAAGTACAGCACAGGAACAGGCCCTCCAAGCCTGTCCCGATCATATTGCCCGTCAACTAAAACATTTTGCACTTCCGGGGTCCGTATCCCTCTATTCCGATCCTATTCATGTATTTGTCAAGCTGTCTCTTAAACACCATTATTGTACCTGCTTCCACCAACTCTTCTGGCAGCGAATTCCAGACACTCACTACCCTCTGCGTAAAAAACTTGCCCCGCACATCTCTTCTATAGTTTTCTCCTCTCACCTTAAATCTATGTCCCCTAGTAATTGACTCTTCCACCCTGGGAAAAAGCTTCTGACTATCTACTCTGTCCATGCCACTCATAATTTTGTAAACTTCTACCAAGTCGCTCTCAATCTCCATCGCTCTAGTGGGAACAATCTGAGTTTCTCCAACCTCTCCTCATACCTAATAACCTCCAGACCAGGCAGCATCCTGGTAAACCTCCTCTGCACCCTCTCCAATGCCTCCATATCCTTCTGGTAATGTGGCGACCAGAATTGCATGCAATATTCCAAGTGTGACCTAACCAAGATTCTATACAGCTGCAGCATGACTTCCTAGTTTTTATACTCAATAACCCTGCTAATGAAGGCAAGCATGCCATATGCCTTCCTGACTACCTTATCCACCTGCGTTGCCACTTTCAGTGACCTGTGGACCTGTATACCAGATCCCTCTGCCCGTCAATGCACTTAAGAGTTCTGCCATTTACTGTATAATTCCTGCCTGTATTAGACCTTCCAAAAGGCATTACCTTGCATTTGTCCATCTGCCATTTCTCCGCCCAAGTCTCCAACTGATCTATATCCTTTAACAATCCTCTTCACTATCTGCAACTCTTCCAACCTTAGTGTCGTCTGCAAACTTACTAATTAGCCCAGTTACATTTTCCTCCAAATCATTTATATATACTACAAATAGCAAAGGTCCCAGCACTGATCCCTGCGGAACTCCACTAGCCACAGCTCTCCATTCAGAAAAGCACCCTTCCACTGCTATCCTCTGTCTTCTATGACCAAGCCAATTCTGTATCCATCTTGCCAGCTCACCTCTCATCCCGTGAGACTTCACCTTCTGTACCAGTCTGCCATGAGGGACCTTGTCAAAGGCCTTACTGAAATTCATGTATATAACATCCACTGCCCTTCCATCGTCGATCATCTTTGTCACATCCTCGATCAAGTTAGTGAGACACGACCTCTCCTTCACAAAACCATGCTGCCTCTAACTAATATGGCCATTTGCTTCCAAATGGTAGTAAATCCTGTCACGAATAATCTTCTCCAATAATTTCCCTACCACTGACGTAAGGCTCACTGGCTTGTAATTTCCTGGATTATCCCTGCTACCCTTCTTAAACAATGGAACAACATTGGCCATTCTCCAGTCCTCTGGGACCTCACCCGTCGCCAGTGAGGATACAAAGATTTCTGTCAAGGCCCCAGCAATCTCCTCCCTTGCTTCCCTCAGTACTCTGGGGTAGATCCCATCTGGCCCTGGGGACTTATCCACCTTAATATTCTTCAAGCCGCCTAACACCTCTTTTTGGATCTCAACTTGATTGAGGCTATCTACACATTCTTCCGTAGACAAATCGACCACTAAGTCCTTCTCTTTGGTGAATACTAATGAGAAATATTCATTTAGTATCTCTCCCATTTCTTCTGGCTCCACACACAGATTCCCAATTCTGTCCCTGACTGGGCTTACCCTTTCCCTGGCTACCCTCTTGCCTTTTACATATGTCACATTTTCAAGAGGCTTAAACTTACTAGAATTCTTTGGACAGGTAGGGTAACCTTGACGGTCAGGTACCTTTTTGGATAGGCACAGGGACATATCTGGGAGAGGTCAAGTGCCCTTTGGGATTGTTAAAATTGGACATGAATGTGCATAATAAGTGGATGAACCCATTGGAACTGTCAAGACATTTAAATCCCCTTGGAACCATACAGCTGTCAAGGCATTTAAATCTTCAGGCCTTTAAATTTAAGAGTCTAGTTTTTAAACAAATCAATGCTTGCTATTTCACTCTGCCTATTGATATGCACCTGTGGGTTATAATTATATAATTTGTGCTGCATGACTGATTCCACAATCTATCATTACCACAGGGGAGGTGCCTGTCAGTTCACAGTTTGATTAACAGCTCCAAGAGGTTATAAAGTTTTTGACATGGGGCTATGAATACAGATGCTTGCCTCTATAATGGATTAAGTAATTGAAGGAATTTAAATGTAGTGAATGGGTTTTTATCATTAAGAGTGTTTCTTTTTTAATAGTGAAGTCATCAATAGAATTTTATTTTATTTCAACTCAGCATGGATGCTGAGGTCTGTCCATAGTGGATACTGGATAAGTTGGCATCGGGGGGTGTAAGGGCAAAGGCTGGGGGTCATTCATTGACACGGAGGGTGTGAGGGGCCATGGTGGGGGGGGGGGGGGGCGCGCATGAGGTAGCATGGGTTGTCATGGATGAGGCATGGAGGATGTGTAAGAGGTGAGGGGTGAGGGCATTTTTTTTACAACTGGGACAAAGTGTTGGAGCACTGCGCCAGCCTTTCAGACAGAACTCCGTTTCAGCACCTGGCAGACGCTGTGGCTGCTTCTGCACTGGTTCCAGGGTTGATGGGCCTTGACTCCACCATTAACAGTTGCTACCCCACAACCCCCCCACACCCACCAAACCCCCAGAACAAAAGCCATACCATCTGGGCACTTTTTCCCAAATTAGGTTTGCAGATTTGGGAATTTTCCCAACTCTGCGCTCCTGACTCAGGATCAAAAGTTCAGGCCAATATCAGACCTAACCATTTTTGCTCTGGTGCTGGAGCACTTCTGGTACTCTTTTTCAACTTATAAGTCTACTGGGACCCCTCCCAAGAGTCCACAGAGGTAACCTCATATTGACAAAATCTGTGATTTTAATGTGATACCTTTTGCTTTCACTCAATTTTTCATATGTAAGGGAGCAAACAACTATTTCAGCACAAGCCCTGGACATCTATTTTACTGCCTACACTAATATGGCCTTTGGCACATTTACAGCTCATAATGAGTATTTCTGTCCGCCATACTGGAGACTCAGTTGCTAGTTTTTTTTTACTGCAAGACAGGTGTTTTTGAATTTCTAGTCCATAATAGTGTCTTCAAGCACTGCAATAAATGGCACTCCCCCTCCCTTCCCTTATATCAATAGGAAATTGTTGGGTGATATACCTGGCATTGTTGAAAAGCTGGAGGTATCCAGAAGCTACGAGAGAGGGATGAGGCTGGCAGTATTGGCGGTTGTGTGAAGGTGAGGTGAAGTATTTGAATGTTAGGCATTAGTACTGATTGCTAATCAAGTGATGGAGTTGTGAAGCATTGAAGAGGTTGAGTTATTGGTTGTACAGTGGGTAGGAGATGCCATTGAAGATGCATTCACTGGCCTTGACTACTTATGTGAGGTCATTGAATTCCTTCCAGCACTTCAGCCAGGTTTTTGGATCCAGATTCTGGAGACTGACCTCCCTGGCCACCTGCTCCCATTCTCTTCTCTTCTGGAGGGCCTCCTGGCTCTCTTTGGAATATGGCATCTTTCCTCCTTTCCACCTTCTTTACTAATTCCTCTGGGGCTGACCACAAAACCCTAGGAGCTATCTCCCCTGCCTGTTGTTCCATTTTCTGTGCTTTTCCATCCAACCAAGTCTTCCATCAATAGCCTGCAGCAGCTTCTGTATCTTGAATGCAGCCTCACTTTAAAAGGGGCAGGCTGCCTTTAAGAGTCCCAGACCCTCACGCTTCTGGACTCCCTGTTAACTGTGCAGGCAGTCAACAGCATGTTCCATGCTGGGCTGTACGCTAAAAACAGTTAGATGAGGAGGCAGAACACGGTTTGTGTGCTTTTTGTTTTTATCTTTGTGTGCTGCCTGCTTCAATGGGATCGGGTGTGGGATAACCCCACATTGCGAGCCCACACCTGAAAACAGGCTTTAATCGAGTGTTCCCCGCCACCACCCCCCCCCACCTCCATCGTGTTGCTGACCCTACCAGAATTGTTTTGAGATATGGAGCTTAGTGGACCTGTTTTCCAAATCAGGATATTGCCACACCTGGTCTATGGAGAGCAGTTTTTTTCCTTTTACACACGGCAGTGCAAGGGTCTTATGACTAGATCACTTGGATGGATGATTCGTTGCTTTCCCTCTCTCTACGATTGTACAGTGAGCATGTCCAGCAAGTACAGTTGTGACTTCAGTAAGATAAACCATAAAGAGTAGCAAGAACATCTCTCATGGATGCTTTGGGACTTAAACCCAACAACACTCAAGGCTATCTTCTGAAGAACAAGAATGAGAGAACAATTCAGAGACTTTATAGATGCATATGTTTCTAGCAGTACCAAAAGGACTGAGGCCATAACAACCTCAGCAAAGGAAATTCCTAGCACTGATGAGGTTCCTCAGGGTTGGTTACGGATACAGGATATAGGCCATTTTTATTCAGCAAAGCTCACTAGTTGGCTAGTGCAGCCAACTAGTTAGAGTGCAGCACTCACCACCACTACTTCCTAAGTTACGGCAACACTTGGTGTAGGGCATATACAGAATGCATATGCAGAAACTCATAAGTCAGAGGGGGTACTATCATTCCTCCCCCATTTAGACACCACATGCACTTGAATACTAAGGATAAAAATGTTTTAAGATCTAAAATACCTTGCAGTTTGTCATTTTTTTATTGTGCTGAAAACAAAGCATCAGTTGTCCTCAAGTAAAATAAATAGAACCTATGTAAGTCTTAGTGAACACTAAACAGGAAGACCAAATAGCAGATCTCTTGCTTTTTTAAAATTCTTTCATGGGATGTGAACATTACTGGCAAGGCTAGCATTTGTTGCCCATTGTTAATTGCCCCTGAGCATGTGTTACTATGAGGCACTTCCTTCAACTGTTGCAGTTGGGGAGGTGGTGGTGCAGAACTAGTAATCCAGAGACCCAGGGTAATGCTCTGGGGACCTGGGTACAAATTGTCAGATGATGAAATTTGAATCCAACAAAAATCTGGAATTAAAAGTCTAATGATGACCATGAAATGATTGTCAGTTGTCATAAAAAAAAAACATCAGGTTCACTACTGCCCTTTAGGGAAGGAAATCTGCCTGGTCTGGCCTGCATGTGACTCCAGACCTACATGTGGTTGATTCTTAGCTGCCCTCTGAAATGGCCTAGCAAGCCACTCAGTTGTATGAACTTGCTAAAAAGTCTAAAAGGAACAGAGCCAGACCGGCCACCCGGCAATTATCTAGGCACCAGAAATGACGATGGCAAACTCAGCCCTGTCGACTCTGCGAAGTCTTCCTTACCAACATCTGGGGGCTAGTGCCAAAATTGGGAGAGCTACTTCACAGACTAGTCAAGCAAGAGCCTGATGTAGTCATACTCATGGACACATAGCTTACTGACACAGACACTCCTATCATCATCCCTGGGCTTGCCCTGTCCCACCAGCAGAACAGACCCAGCAGAGGTGGTGACATAGTGGTATACATTCAGGAGGCAGTTGCCCTGGGAGTCCTGAACATCGACTCCAGACCTCATGAATTCTCATGATATCAGGTCAAATATGGGCAAGGAATCCTCCTGCTGATTACCACGTACTGCCCCCCCCCTCAGCTGATGAATCAGTACTCCTCCATGTTGAACACCACTTGGAGGAAGCACTGAGGGTGGTAAGGGCAGAGAATGTACTCTGGATGGGGGACATCAATGTCCATCAGCAAGAGCGGCTCGATAGCACCACTACTGACCGAGCTGGCTGAGTCCTAAAGGAAATAGCTGCTAGATTCTGTCTATGGCAGGTGGTGAGCGAACCAACAAGAGGGAAAAACATGATTGACCTCATCCTCACCAACTTGCCTGCTGCAAATGCATCTGCCCATGACAGTATCAGGAGGAGTGACCATCACACAGTCCTTGTGGAGACAAAGTCCTGTCTTCACATCGAGGATAACCTCTATCGTGTTGTTTGGACTAACACTGTGCTAAATGGGATAGATTTTGAACAGATCTAGCAACTCAAGACAGGGCACCCATGAGGCGCTGTGGACCATCAGCAGCAGCACAATTGTACTCAATCAATTGTAACCTCATGGCCTGGCATATCCCCCACTCTATCATTACCACCAAGGCAGGGGATGTACCCTGGTTCAATGAAGAGCGCAGGAGAGCATGCCAGGAATAGCACCAGGCATATTTAAAAATGAGGTGCCAACCCGGTGAAGCTACAACACAGGACTACTTCCATACCAAACGGCATAAGCAGCAAGTGATAGATGGAACTAAGTGATTCCACAACCAACATATCAGACCTAACTCTGCCATCCTGCCTCATCCAGTTGTGAATGGTAGTGAACAATTAAACAACCTGCTGGAGAAGGAGGCTCCACAAATATCCCAATTCTCAATGATGGGGAGTCCAGCACATCAGTGCAAAAGATAAGGCTGAAGCATTCGCAACAGTCTTCAGCCAGAAGTGCGGAGTGGTTGATCCATCTCGGCCTCCTCCAGAGGCCCCCAGAATCACAGATGCCAGTCTTCAGCCAATTCAATTCACTCCATGTGATATCAAGAAATGGCTGAAGCCAAGGATACTGCAAAGGCTATGGGCCCTGACAACATTGTGGCAATAGTACTAAAGACTTGTGCTCCAGAACTTGCTGCACCCCTCTCCAAACTGTTCCAGTACAGCTGGAACGGCATCTACCCGACAATGTGGAAAATTGTCCTGGTATGTCCTGTACACAAAAAGCAGGACAATCCAACATGGCTAATTACCGCCCACCAGTCTACTCTCCATCAAAAGTAAAGTAATGGAAGGTGTCATCAACAGTGCTATCAAGTGGCACTTGCTTAGCAATACCCTGCTCACTGATGCTCAGTTTGGGACCCACCAGGGCCACTCAGCTCCTGACCTCATTAGCCTTGGTTCAAACATGGAAAAAAAACGCTGTACTACTGAGATGACCTGAGAGTGACTGCCCTTGAAATCAAAGCAGCATTTGATCGAGTGTGGTATCAAGGAGCTCTGGCAAAATTAGAGTCAGTAGGAATCGGGGGAAAGCCCTTACTGGTTAGAGTCATACCTAGGACAAAGGAAGGTGGTTGTGGTCCTCAGATACTGAAGCAGTCCGTGTCCAAATGCAGCAAGGCCAGTCCAATATCCAGGCTTGGGCTGACGAGCGGCAAGTAACATTTGCACCACCCAAGTGCCAGGCGATGATCATCTCCAACAAGAGAGAATCTAACCATTGCCCCTTGATGTTCAGTGAACTTACCATTGCTGAAACCCTGGGATCAACATCCTGGGGGTCACCATTGACCAGAATCTGAACTGGACTAGCCATATAAATACTGTGGCCACAAGAGCAGGTCAGTGGCTAGGAATACAGCAATGAGTAAGTCACCCCCTGACTCCCCAAAGCCTGTCCACCATTTACAAGGCGGCACGAGCCATGAGTGTGATGGAATATGCTCCACTTGACTGGTTGAGTACAGTTCCAACAACATTCAAGAAGCTTGACACCATCCAGGACAGACCGTCCACAAACATTCACTTCTTGCACTACTGAAGCACAGTGGCAGCAGTATGTACCATCTACAAGATGCACTGCAGGAACTCACCAAGCCTCCTTAAGCAGCACCTTCCAAAGCCAAAATTACTACCATCTGGAAGGAGAAGGGCAGTAGCCACATGGGAACACCGCCACCTGGAAGTTCCCCTCCAAACCACTCATCATCCTGACTTGAAAATATTTTGCCGTTCCTTCACTGTCACTGGGTCAAAATCCTAGAACCCTCCTCCCCAATAGCTCTATAGGTGCACCTGCACCACATGGACTGCAGCGGTTCGAGAAGGCAGCTCATCACCACCTTTTCAAAGGCAATTAGGGATGGGCAATGAATGCTGCCTAGCCAGCGCTCCCACATACCATGAATGAATTTTTAAAAAGTCCATCTGGTGTTGGGTACACCCATAGTGCTGTTACAAAGGGAGTTCCAGGATTTTGACCCAACAACAGCAAAATAATATAGTTCCAAGTCAGGATATTGTGGGTTTGAAGGAGAATTTGCACGTGGGTGTAAACTCCCATGCATTGTTGCACTTGTCCTTCAAGCTCCTAGACATTGAGTGTTTAGAAGGCCTTGTCGAAGTTCTTGGTAAGTTCTTGCAGTGCTTGTTGTATATGGTACACATTGCTGCCAATGCATTAGTGGAGGAGGGACTGAATGTTTAAGGTGGTGAATGGACTAACAATGAGGCAAACTACTTTGGCCTGGATGGTGTTGAACTTCTCGAGTGTTGTTAGTGATACAATCATCCAGGCAAGTGGAGAGTATTCCATCACACGCCTGACTTGGGCCTTGTAAGTGGTGGACAGGCTTTGGGAAGAGTTACCACAGAATTCCCAGCCTCTGACCTTATCTTGTAGGCATAGTGTTTATATGGTTGGTCCAGTTCAATTTCTGGTCAATAGAAACCCCGACATTGATGGTGAGGGTTTCAGCGATGGTAATACCGTTGCATGTCAAAGGGAAATATTTAGATTCCCTCTTGTTGGTGATGGTCATTGCCTGGCACTTGTGTGGTGTGAACTTTACCTGTCATTTATCAGCCCAAGCCTGACTGTTGTCCAGGTCTTGCTGCACATGGACACGGACTGTTTCAATGTCTGAGGAGTTATAAATCATACTGAACTCTATGCAAGCATCAGCGAACATCCCCATTACTGACCTTGTGATGGAGAAAAGATCATTGATGAGCAGCTGACAGTGGTTGGGCCTAGAACACTTGAAGAACTCCTGTAATGATGGCCTGGATTTTCATCTTTGAGATAGGTAGCTGGAGTCAGGAAAATTCCTAACATAAGAATTCCAAGAATGCATACTGAGGTTTGCCAAAAGAGCCAAGAGACATCTGAGCCCCACGGTAAACATTGCTTGATTGTCAGCTCTGCCTCCCATCTCTGCTGTCAATTACACAATGTTTATTTATACAAGATTAAGAGGTTTCAATGGCTTGCAGTTACTGCCGTTTATACTTTAAAAGGTCTAGATGATTGACATTTTTATTACCCTGTGGATTTTTTTAACATCGTGATAAGTTATGAATTAATGACTTTTTAATGCTTTTTATTACACATTCTATTGTCATTATAGGGTTAATTGATTCTATACAATGTATAGTGGGTAAGGGGCATGGAAATGGGAGTGGTTGAAGAGACATAGCCTGGAATAGGAGGCATGAGGGGCAATGTGGGTGGGGGGGCTGGGTGGGGACATGGCCTGGCAAAGGGGGCATGAGTAGAACCTTTTGAATGTGCCAATGTGCCTTTCAAAAGATTCCCTCATGCAGACTATGGCTCATAACACCTTTTGAGGTGCCGTGAGCCACAAGTCTTTATAAAGCCGGCTTGACTCCATGAAAATTGCAGAAGAGTTGGACATGCCTGTCTCTGTAATATAATTGGCCAGGTCAAGAGTGCTGGGTGCGGGATCATGACCCAAACCAGCCCGTACCCTTAAAAGGCACTCCTGAAAATCCTAAAGCCCGGGAATGGGTTGAGAAACCCGGAATCGGGAACACCCGCCATCTTTAAAGGGCTCCTGAATCATCCCGACTCGGCAAAAATCTAGGCCGATGTTCTGAGGCTGAGATGATTGGCCTAGATTGGAGTGTAAACATATCCAATAGAATGTAATTATAGCCAGTTGTGGGGCTATTTTCACTGAAATTGAAAAAGTTAAGATGAGATCTGATTGTATTCAAAATGTTGCAGAGCTTTGAAAAGTGAAGAGGAGAAAAGCTATTGTCATGGTGGTAAGACAGTTGCTAAGAGGTCTTAAATTTAAGAACATCAATTAAAGGGACAAAGGAAAATGTTAGGAGAGTTTAATTTGTATTATAGGGGGTTGTTTGGACTATGAAATACCCGAAGAGGAACCCAAGTAAAAGCAGAAAAAGAAGTAGATAAGTATTTGAGAGAAGATTTTTACTAAATAGTTTGGGGGATATGTAGTAGAAAGGCACAGAAAGTTTCCTTTCAAGGAACTGTTTCAGGTATAATTGGCCATTTTCCTCCCGCGCTGTAAAATTATATGATTATAATGGAAAATGACTGAATTATCACTTTCGACTGATTTTGCATTTCTCTACTCTATCATAAAAATTAGTACACAGGAAAATAGGGCCCTAAGTGAATAGCAGTGTGATAAATTCTTCTTGTTAGGAAAAATTACAGCTGGTAACTTAAGCTACTTCAGCATGAAATTGAAAAAGAAGTATTCTAATTTAATTTGCATTCTTGATTTAATGAAAAAATGTAGATTAAACAAAAAATGGAGACACCGTTGCCTTAAAACATTTTTTTAACTTTGAGAGGTCTAAACTGACAACATTAAAACAGTTTATTATATGACAGCATGGCTGTATTTATTTGTACAGACTCGCAGCTTCCAGTCAGCCTTAGTGGTTATTTAATATCATTGGTTATTTTCAGTTGCATTTACTCTATCTGTAACATCTTTATCAATGGGTTTCTGCATTTTTCATTTCTCACCTAAGCAGTGCACATCGTTCCTTAATCAAATTCACTGGGATGGTTCTGCGGTTCAGTAGCCTCAGGAGCTGCTATGTGCCTTGAATAAATTACAAAAAACATGTTGATTGATAGATGCTGCATGTCAGGAGAGAAGATAACTGTATCCTCTGTAGCTTGCTAAAAGGTCACACACAGAACATAATAGGAATATTCACAGACAATCTTCAAATGGCACTGGATCATGGAAAGGTGCATCACCTACCTTATGTCACCAGTGCCCCTAATTAATTGTTTTAAAAAAGAAATGTAATCACAAATTAGCTTTACTTTTTGATGGTGAAACATTACTGACTTCGAAGAGCAAATAGACATAAGTAGCATACTATTCCTTTAGTGGCCTTCAAGTGCAAATTATACATTTTTCTGCGATTACCACTGAAAAATAGGGGTGACTATTCCTTTTTAATGAGAAGTAAGAGACTGTCATTTTCTTTCCTCATAAGTAATGATCTGCTAATGAAATCATGAGAATTTTCAGTTCTGAAATATTCCATTTCTGAGGATGTTATTTTGTTAATGGGCTGTTAATTACAGAAGAAAAACAGATATTCTCTCATTTTTGGCCAAGAGAGGAATTTCACCTCCTCAACATGATTATTTTCTCATTTTCTGTTTGACTTACTTCTAAGCAGGAGGAGAGAGATATTAACATCTTTTAATAGTTTATTTTCTGTATCATCTCTAGTGGCTGATCTCTGTGTTGTGTCACACAGGCAGAATTATTAAAAATAGTTTGCAGTAGCTTGAATTTTGTTTCAAGCTTTCTCATATGTAGTATGATCATCTAGGCTAAAAATTAGTATCATCCCAATAGCTGTAACAGCACAGTTTGTTGAGAGATGCAAGTACTTCATAGAAATTGGAAGGATTTTGAAAGAGTAAATAGAGAAAACTATTTCCACTGGCCAGAGGAACCAGCTTTAAGAATTGGCAAAAGAACCAGAGGAGAGATGTTTTTATGCAGCGAATTGTTATGATCTAGAATCCACCTGCCTGGAATGGTGGTGGAAGCTGATTCAGTGGTTTGTTTCGTGGCCTAATCAATACAAGGAAAGTTTCCCTCTAACCATGTGTAACTCTGGCCTGTATCAGGTAGGTTACTTCAAAACCATATTAACACTATATAAACAATATACATGATAAGCTATAGGGTAATTAAATCCCCTTTGAGTACAGACTATTCCATCTGTTCTACCAAGGCTGTAGCACGTGACTGCTGATGTCAGTGTTACATCATGCTGCGCATTGCTATCTCATTACTATGAATATTAACCCATTATACTACAAGTAGGTCTTTCATTTTTTTGGCATTTTTCTTGGGATATGAATGACAGCGGCAAGGCTGCATTTTTTGACCATGCATAGTCGCCATGAGATGAGGACCTTTTTTTGAATTGTTGTGATCCTTGTGATAATGATGCTTCTACATGCTGGGAATTCCAAGCCTTTGACTCATTCATGAAGAGCATCTACCTATGCCAGGATGGTGCGTGACCTGGAAGGGAGCTCAGTCATGATGATGTTCCTATCCTATTTTCTTCCTTGTTGATAGAGATTATAGGTGTGGGAGTTGCTGCTGAAGCAAGTTTTTAAGTCATGGTAGTGCATTCTTTGATAGTAATTATAGCAATCACTGTCAGAGTGGAGGGAGTTGATACTGAAGCCAGTGGCAGGAGTACTGGTCAAAAGGACTAACAAGCCTCTAGAAAATTATGTCATCCAGGCAGGTGGTGAGTGTTCCATCACATGTCCTTCATTGAGCATTTATTTTCTATCAAATTTATAAGCCCAAAAATTCCGATCAAAGAACAAAGTCAGGAGGATCACTGAAAAATGGGGAGGGGGTGGGGTGATGGTTGCAATTTGAGGCAAAACCCAGATTTATCCCATTTAAGCTAAATTATGATGGCATTGCAAGCATGAACGTCTTTTGTTTGTCTGTTCCCTCTACTATGTCTTGGGGAGTTCCTAGGCTCTTGTCACTGTCAGAGAAGTATGCTGCCAATCAGCTTTTTTTGGCTGCTTTTGGCTTTGCTTCTTCTGATACACCTGTATTGGCACAGACTGCCTGCTTTGATAATGACTTCCTCCCTGTGATTTTAGATTGCGGTCCATGGGCATATAGGGGTTCATTGGACTTCTACTTTTACAGCAGGACTCCCTGATCTTCAGGCCTCTCAAATCTTCCTCTGCTCCTCATGGCCTGATTCTGTCAGTCTTAAATTCACCTCGCTATGCAAATAATTTTCAACAGCAATCAAAATGTCATATTTTGGGACTTTGTAACATTATATCTTTGCATATTATCATCCATTCCTTGCTTAAAACTCTTTATTTAGCAGGTCTTTGTTTTTTAAATGTTTTCCCAATTGCTTAGATTTTGGACACGAGTTATACTAAATCTTCTATATGGCATTCATAAATGTTCATTTTTAGGAATTGGGTGAACTAGTTATGTTATTTCCTTAGCAGAAAGTTTATGATAAACTTCCAGCTTCTGTTATGTGTGTCAGACACTGTAAGTGGTGGTACGGGTGATTCCGCCATTTCAAATTATTATTTTTTTCCCATTAACTGTGTACCATTTAAGACAACTACATTACTGAATTGACATGTACAATTCCAAAGGCATAAAATTTTTCATGACAAGATACATGGACAATCAGATATTCGGCTTCCTTTTTTTATACTCTTGTTGGATTTCAGCTAACTGATACTGAGAGCTTATTTATCAGTATTGTTCTGATGACATTTGTTTCAGTAACAATTGTTATGATCTCTGTAGAGACTGATAATGTTTAAAAATAAATTCAAACTTCCAGTTAATAGCTGAAAGAATGACCTGTCAAAATTTCATGTTTCAAACTTTTACTGTAACAAATTACTAAAAGCGATATTGGCTAAAAACAATTTTCTTTATGTAGGCAACTTATACTTTAAACTGCAGAGAGGAACATTCCCCTTTTATACTTGTCACCTATTGCACTCTCCCGGCCTTACGTTCCTTATCGCAAACAGTCCATAGTTGGTCCCAGTTTCCAGTAGTTTCCCGTAGCTCACCCACCTTTGGTACAATTCTCCAGTAGCACATCCAATTTTACAGCATCAAATGAAGCAGAATTTAAAAATCTTTAGTGTAGAAGGAGGCCATTTGGCACACTGGGTCTGCACTGCCTCTATGAAAGAGCATTCTACCTGGTCCGACTGCCCTGCATTGGCCCCGTAATCTTGCACATTCTTTCTTTTCAGATAGCAATCCAACTCCCTTTTGAATACTTCAATCAAACCTACCTCCACCACCCTCTCAAAGTTCGTTCCAGACTCCAGCCACCCTCTGGGTGAAAATATTTTTCCTCGTATCACAATTATTCCTTTTGCCAATTATTTTTAATTTACACCCATGTTGCCCACATGTCTCTATATGCCATGAACGATTAACCCATTTTTCAGCAAACAAAAATAACTTTTTTAATGGAAAATCTGCATTCTTTTAAGACAGATGCTTTGTCAGTTATGACACTTCCCAAACACATCTGCTAAAGTCAAGCTCTCTGGGCTATGTTTCCCCATGTCAGCACCAAAGGGTTTCCAGGTTCAGCCTGTGACCTGAGCTGATTTAGTAGATCTCATGCACAATGAAAGTAGATGCTTTACAATTGGTTGCAACACTCTGGTGCTAGGCAGGGGGAATTCTCAGTCAAGTTTCCTGCTGCTCAAAATGTACATAATGAAGTAGCCCATATCAGAAAATGTATTAGCGGATAATGGGTGAAGAGAGGATCAGGCTTGGCTGTGATCCGCAGCTAAATGTTGACAGCGACTTTGAAGATTTGATACAAAATGATAATGTAGGTGTTGGAATCCTGAAGGCACCTGTAGAACTGTACCTCATCATGATTTGGTGTTTTTGAGAAAATTGAAAGAAGGGTAACAAATGCACCTATTGGATACTGAGAAAAGTTTTCAACTCACTTACAAGACATTAGTTAATAATCCCATGTGACCATCTGTAGGGAAAAGCTAACTCTCAAGATGTCACCAAAGGCAGAATCTTCTGTTCGGCGTGTGGGGTCAGGCCCCGCACACCGGCGCGTAAAATGACGGCGCACAGCTGATCCCAGGCAGCAATTGGCTCCGCCAGATTATTAATGGGAGGGGCTGTATTGGTTGAAAGAAAAAAAATCAAGGTTTTTACTTGTCTATTACAGTCACTTTGCAGCCTTGCACTTACTTTGACACTTTGAGCTTCTTAATTTGCTATTGTGATTGAGAATAATACTGCAATTGATAATAGTTGGAAGACCAATTAGCTAACCACTAAACAATGCATTCATTTACACAAAGCTGAAAATCAATTTTTGATATTTCTGCACTTCTGATGTCAATATTGCTAGCAAAAACATGGACAAAATCTTCCCAGTGCTGTGAAAGAAGGTTTGGAAGTGGGAATGGGAGCAATTTGCAAAATTTGCACATCAGGTCATCTCCCCCTGCAATCCTGCCTCTGAGCTATCTCACTGGAGGTGGCCTAGAGGTGGCAGCGGCTATGCACCCAACTGGTCCCAATATTAAGCCTAGTCCATGACCATTCCCTTCCACACTGATAGCACTAAGAGTTGGAGCCCTCTATATTTTCATATCTTAGGCAGGCTTCTGAGGGTGCCTCTAGTGGCCTCCTCCTAGGATAATCCTCCCAGTCACTGTATCAGGTGACTCATTCGTGGTTGGGACCCTGAAATGTTCCTGATACCTGAAATATTTCAAAGTGCACAAGGTTATTCCCACTAAGTGCATTTCATTCATTGTTCTTTGTGTATGATCCTCTGCTTCTCTAAAGCTGCTGTGAACAGTTACTATTTTTTAAATAAATTTAAACTGCCGCATTATCAAGTAGAAAAATTGAAACACGCAGCAAATGTCAAAAATGAACACAGGCTGATTACAGGAATTCTTATACAGAAAATAACCAGAGAAATTTCCCTACATGAAATAATATTAATCAAATTCTTTCTGATGGTGATGACGACGTCTCTCTTGTTTTATTGAAGGCAACTAAGTCCTGGATAGACAGCACCACTTGTCTTCTTAATATTGCCTACAAATTGGACTCCATAGCACCAAAATGACATCTGCTTTAGCTCACTCCTGGCTTGGCCCAAACTGAATAATATCTTGGTGAGAGCATTAGCATGGGCATAAGGAGCATGTGCCAGAATTATGCAGAGTTGACAAATTGTGACATCAGTCAGTGTGTAACACTGATCTGATGTCACTGCTGCCTTTTTGGACCTTGCTGTTCTAGTTTATGCCCTCTTTTAACCTCACACAGCTGGACATGTGTCCAGCAGGAGCAGGGAGTTTCATTTAATGGGCTCATCAACAACTTGCAGGTTAATTGCTGATTATTTTTAACTGACTGTTTGAGTTTGTGCTGGGTGTTTGGAGGAGTTGGTGAAAGTTGGTGAAGTTTGCAGGGAGTGGCCCTGCATGCAGAGAAGACATTGGTCATGACTGCAAGAGCTCTGGGCACACCATTTGCCCCCAGTCACAGAGGCTATAATAACAATCTGCCTTTTGGCTATAGTAGCATGAGAGGGAGATGGAACAGAGTCAGTAATGAAAAGCCAAGTTGCTGACAGAGGGAGGAGAAGGCAGGGGACAAGGCTTCTCAGCCGGATGTCTTATTCACCAAGGGTCTTCCAGATGCATTTCTCTTACCTCCACCTAAACCAGGAGCAATGTGTTCACCGCCTGCAATTCTGCTTCTGTTTCCGCTTCTGCTGAGGTTCCATTGTCATCACAGACTAACATTCGTATTCTGCCAACATTTACAAATGTAGTTAGCACTAGCGGAACCAGACATGATCTGCTGATCTGGTAGTAATGTTAATGGAAAACTTATAAATGGAGATGATCTAAAGATGGGTCTTGAAGATTTAAAGTGACGGGGCTGTTAGTATTCTCTTTGGCAGTTTGTTCCACTGTGAGATTGTTCTTGAAAAGAATTATTGTTAATACACTGTCTCGGAAACAAATGGCCTTTGTAGTTTGGTGGGTGGCTACCTCCAGTTTTGCCATTGCTGGGGAAGTTGGGGGGTGGTGGCACTAGATTCATGAAAAAGGTGCTCACTGCCATCTCTTGGAGCTAGACCAGCAGCTTCAGGGCAGGGTGAGGATGATGTTGCTGGTGGCTGAAGGTGGCCATGGCCCTGAATCCCTTCACATTGGGATCCTTCCAGGCTGGAACAGGTGACGTATCTAATATCTCCCAGTTCGCTGTGCATTATTGCATCAGAGAGGTGACAGAGGCTTTTTATTGCCTGAAGGAAGAGTTCACTATGTCCTCATTGAACAGCGAGAAGCAGGTGGAGCATGCACATAATTTTGCCAGCGAAACAGACTTTTCGTGGTGCAGGGCGTCATTTGACAATACGTACAAGGCCTTGTAAGCACTGCATCGCAATGTTGAGATGTACTCTAACTGTAAATGTTAGCACACACTGAAAATGCAGATAGGGTGTGACCACGCTCAGCACATCATGTTGATGAATGCCTACTATCCTTTTCACTGTACTATCAATTTTTCAGCCACCATATCAAACCAGGGGGTGGCTGCTGGACGAAAAAGGCTATCCACTCTACATCTGGCTCCTGACTCCCCTCTGCAACTCAACCACATATGGCCAGCATGTATGCAATGAGAGCCATGCTTTCTTGTATTCTTTCATGGGCTGTAGGCCGCCACAAGAAACATCATTGAGCAGATAATTGGAGTAACGGATACTGAAGTAATGGTTCCAGTATCTCGACTGCTCTGGAGGAGCCTTCCAATAATTGATGGAGTGGTGTCCTGACCCGCGGTGCACTGCTTCATCTGCCACAACCTGGCCATCATGAGGTCACAGCTCTTGTTAACAGGAATTCAGCAAGCAGCTCAGGAGGAAGGGAGGAAGCAGCTGCAAGTTCTAACCAAGTTGTCTGTGAGTGCTTCTTTTGACCCTAGTTCCCATGAGTAGAATCCCAAATTCCCCTTGTACTGCATTCTCAGACCTTACCATTTCTCTGTTATGGACTATCACAGGGTCCTCTTGTCACAATCCAGAAATAGAAGGCACTACAAAACAACTATTCCATGCCAACTTTAACCAAGTACCAACTTTAATCAAGAATACATTGACTGTTCCATACAAAACTCAACTAATCATCCTTATACATTCTCTTAGTATCAGCCTTGAGGTTGCATTTGCTTGGCCTAGCACTCATACGCAGTTCTACTCCAATGGCTGCTCAATATTTACTGATTTTCATTTTGTCGAGGCTGTAGATGACTTCACAGAAGGGTCTTGAGCTGTCCTGGGCATACAAAGGTTTGCATTTGAACTGCAACATTTTGACATGAGCAGCAGCAGTGTGAGTTGGCAGGCTGACGGGCAACGGCAGGGACACTAGTGGAGTGGCAATGTTGGAAGCACAAATGCTGTCATCCAGATAGAGGACCATAGGCTCATGTTCCAAGGAACCACTGCTCCTCCCCTAGAGTAATCTGCTGGGTCACAGATTGCTGGACTGCTGCAAGACACAAAAAACCCACTTGAGAACGAGTATCTACAGCCACTACTAACCTTGCACAAACTTGGGCCCCCTGCTGAGGCAGGTGGCTACTCAGCGGCACCTTTGGCTCCAGGCTGCATGCTACTTTTAATTAAATGAGCAGCAGCTCAAAGTTTGCATGCTGCCTAAATTACTTTGAATGGGTGCAGGTTAGTTGCACGTCACAAACCCCACCTCCATTTTAGGGGACAGTTGAATTATTATCCCATTGTCTCCATATCTGAGATAACATTGAGAATGGATGGAACTTCAATTGCATATTACAGCACTCTCTTCAAGAGAGATGCCCTGAATTCATCCCAATTTCTTTCAATCAAACGTACTTTATTTGTTTGCTTTTACAAGCTAATGCCTGCACTTATGGCCAATCAAGTATAATCATACTTTTAAAATTTCCAAATGAATACGTATCACTCATTAGTTTCAGCCTGTCTCCCCCATCGAAATAAATATCTTAATATATGGGTGGTCATAAAGTAATCTTCACTATACGTAGACAGATGGAGGATTGCATTTATTCTGAAAGCAAAACTATCAAAAACAGTGGAGACAATACAAAAGTCATGCATCAAAGTGTGTTCTAGCTGATGTCTTCTTTGGAGAGTTGGTGCTCAGCAATCTGATATTTGACCCAAGCCATTATTGTCCTGTATTATTTTTTTCCTTAAAAGTTTTTTTTGTCTCTCAATAAGACCTCCTCGACAATAAGCAGATATATATATATATATTTAATATTTAAACAGATATATATATATTTATATTTAATGTTTGTTAATATAAAAAATAGACACAAAGGAACCACATTTTGCAGCCGATAGAATTCAAAGAAAATAGCAAATTAAAATGCAGTAACCACCTTTTCAGCCTCTAATTCATTTTGCAAATACGTGCACTATTTTGAGTAACTGGGTCAAGAAGAGTACCCATAAACTATACAGTAAGACCAAGAAAAATGGTTTGTAAAGTCATGTTTCATATTTACTATAATAAAGCCATTCAGGACAGCAAAATGAACTGAGTATGACATTTATCTGTATAGACTGTAGCAGTTAGTGAATAATGAGGTGTTAAACTAGTCTGTTTAAATGAATAATTAACCGATTACTGTTTGTAAAGGTGAGAATGGGGGTAATTAATCTGTTAACTAACCATGCAATGTCAGTGTGGACTATGAAATTATACAGTTAAATGAGCATTGCTGTCATAATTATACAGTTACTAGAACAGGGTTTATATAGAATTGAACAGGAGAGAGCTTTATCTTTTAAAAATGAAAGTGTGTTGGTGAGGTAGACTTTTGAACAGTTGTGTTTAAGTTGAGGAATAAATAGCATATTTAAGAATATTTTGCATTCATGCCAGTTTATGTAAGTATCAGTATTCATTTTTTTCTCATGAGGTTAATTTTAAGCATTTTATAATAACTTTTAAATTTTGTGGCCAAGGACCTTCTGCCCTCCCTTTATCCAGCTCTGTTTGGAACTGGGAGAGATGGGGCTAAGAAATAGAAGCGTACTTTGCCCTGTCCCTCCCCATTTTCCTATGCACTGCTAATGACCTTCAATGGATCTGCCTGCTTGTGAGTGGGCAGAACAAAATAATATTCAAAGGACAGAATACATCTTTTGATGAATGTTGCAAGATTTGATGCATAAAAATACTGAAAGTAGGGGACAGCTGTTTGTCCATAGTGCCCAGCACTGTTAGGGGTGATGGATGGATACTTATTTGTTAAAAAATATCTCATCAACCAATAATGTCACCTTTGGCAACGTAGTGGCTTTGGAAGCCACTCAGTCATTCTCCATACATCGCCCAAATGAACTATTCAGCAGAAGCTAGGAAACTTGCCATAATTATGCTCATGAGACCCAAAGCTTGGTCTTGATCATGGGCATGTCATTGTGATAGGTGGAAGTCTTGACTTGCCAAAGGTATGCACTAGTTCCACCAAAGCAGAATGTCTGGACTTAAATACTTAATCCGAACGAATACATGATCAAAACACAGTTTTTAAGTGACTGAATCAAGTAGACAAAGAAAATGACCCAAACAAGCATGACCCAGACCTCCCTGTCGCTTGCTATTTCAACACACCACCCTGCTCTCATGCCCACGTGTCCATTCTTGGCCTGCTGCAATGTTCTAGTGAAGCTCAACACAACCTGGAGGAACAGCACCTCATCTTCCAACTAGGCACTTTACAGTCTTCCAGACTTACTACTGAGTAACGATTTCAGATTATGAACTCTCTCCTCCTTCCCCACCCTCTTTCCAATCCCCCTTTTCCAATAATTTATCATTTTTTTACAACTATATATTTTTCTTTTCCCTCCTATTTTTAAATTTATTTTGATCTATTGTTTCATCTCCATCTTTTAGCCCATTTTGATCCCTTCCCCTCACCCCACCTGCACTAGAGCCATCTGCCACTAGCTTGCTTCCCTTAATGTCCCCATTAGTACATCCTTTAGATAATATCACCACCGTTAACACCCCTTTGTCCTTTTGTCTATGACATCTTTGGCAGTCTCTTCTTAGCCTCCACCTATTACTGGCCCCCTATCGAGCTCTCCTGTCCCACCCCCTTCTACCAGCTTATATTTCATCTCATTTCTATATGTCATAGTTCTGATGAAGGGTCATATGGACTTGAAACGTCATCTGTATCCCTCTTTGCAGATGCTGACAGACCTGCTGAGTTTTTCCAGATATTTTTGTTTTTGTTCAAGAAAATAGCAATGTTAGTTTTACTGAGAAATACCTTTTAAATTTAGAATCTAGTTTCCTATGTGTAGTGCTTATCATGTGAAACAGTAAAATTGAATATCACCTCACAATCTGTAATCTCATGCCTTGCCATCTCTCTCATTCCTTGATCACCATTAAGCTGGAGTACCAAATCTGATTCAAAGCAGAGTGTAGAAAAATGTGGCATGGGCAGCAGTCAGAATTAGTGAACCTACTGCACAGGGCTAAGCAGCAGAGGAATGCTCTGTAAACCTACCACATCCAGTGGAGAAATTATGGCAGGCAACTAGGCAGCTAATGGGGCAAGGACGCTCCAAGAACTTGCCTGTACTCAATCATGGTGAAATGCTCCAAGAGAGGAGGTTGAAGTGTTTGGAAGTGTATTCAGCCAAAAGTGCCGAGTGAGCTGTCCCATTCAATGCTCTCTGGATTGAGCCATCATCATAGGTGCTTGTATCCAATGAACTTGCTTCATTCCACTTGACATTGAAAAGTGGCTGCATCTACTGCAGATCACAGAGACTATGGGTCCTGAAAACATCACAGCTGTAGTTATGACATCCTGTGCACCAAAGCTAGGCATTTTGCTACATAAGTTGTTCTAATACATCCATGACACTGGCATCTACCCAACAAAGTGGATTGCCCTCTTCTGTCTTACCTACAAAATTCTACTTTCCCCTTCATTACATCAACTGTCCCCAATCCTGCCTCAACTCATCTGCTGTCAAAACCTTCATCCATACCTTTTTTACCTCCATATTCAACTACTCCAATGCTCTTCTGGCTGACCTCCTATTATTCACCAAAACACTCATTCAAAACGCTGCTGCCCATATCCTAACTTGCATCAAATTCCATTCAATCATCACCACACTTTTCCCTGACTATATTGGCTCCCAGTCCATCAAAGTCTCTATTTTAAAATTCACATCCATGCTTTCAAATGCCTCCATTCCCTTACCTTTCATATCAGTAATATCTTCCAGTTTCCTGCATTACAACAGTAACTACACTTCAAAAGTACTTATTGGTTGAAAGTGCTTTGTGATGTTCTGAGATTGGGAAAGGCACTATAACTGCAAGTCCTTTTTTTTTTTACAGCCCTACAATCTTTGGAGATATCTGCACTCCTCCAATTCTGGCCTTTTGCCCATCTCCAATTTTAATCGTTCCACCATTGGTGTCTGAGCCTTAAGCCGCATCAGCCCGCAGATATGGAAAGCTCTTCCTTTCCACCTCTGTTGTATGTTCTCCTCCTTTAAAACATTGTTAAATCCTACCCTATCCATGTGATTCAGTGGATAATGCTCCGGTGAAGCTCTTTGTTTTTACTATGTTAAAGGTGTTATATAAACATAAGTTGTATTTTGTTGAAGTGGGTCCAAATTGCGGCCATTGTATGGTTGTAAGATAGGAACAACAAAGCCGAATTTTGGGGACCAATTTTGTGCCCCAAGAACGCCTGACAAACCTCTGATTTGAAATTTGGTCAGACCATTTTTCAGGTGACCCTGGCAGCTTGCTAAAATAGGCATTAAGCCTCTTTATATATCTACATGAGAGGCCTAATGCCTGTACTTTTTGTAGTACCTCTCAGCTGTTCTTGCAGCTTGTGGAAGGCTAATGATGTGTGGGAGCAGAGGGTACACTTTGTCACCACAAATCATGTAAGCTGCTTCAAGTTCTTACTTAACGAGATCTAGGAGGGCATAATCCCTGTGGACAAAAAAATGTTATGACAATTTACAACAAATTCGCATTTAAATGTGTAGTTGTTTGCATTCAGTCACACGCCATTAATACTTTCAGTAAGCGAAAGCCTTTTCTATTCAGAAAGTTTAGGGTGTTTATTATAGGAGCTTGCAATGCAACATCAGTGCATTGCACTTGGCACTTTGGGGGACCAGACAGCTTCATAAAACTGTGGTTCTATCATTCTACTGCCTCACTTGTACCAAACCAAATTAAGTTTCCTGAAAATGTCCCGATAGCACTCTGCACAAGTTCCTGGTGACTGTTGAAGGGAAATAATATCTTTCTAGCATGCTGTAAATAATGGGTTGTTACTCATCTATCTGTCATGTGAACCAAAACCTTATACAGTGGTCTGTTATATGGAACAATGTCACATGTCCTTCTGATATCAGGAACTATACATGCACCAACCATGATCTCATCTTAATCCAATAAGTCTAGACCCTCCTCAAGAAAATAAATAAATTGATTAAACATGGCTCACGACTCCTAGGGCTATTCTGGTTAGCTGAATTAACCCCTCTCTCTAAAGAAACCCTTTATTCAGTTCGTCATGATAGTTTCAATTTCTCCAGAATTTGTGTGAAGCTCTTAGAACCATAATTTACCAGTTAATCTGGAAACAAACGAAAACAAAAATAAAAATACTGAAAAACTCAGCAGGTCTGGCAACATCTGTGGAGAGGAACACAGTTGATGTTACGAGTCCATATGAATCTTCAACAGAACTAAGTAAAAAAAGAAGAGAGATGAAATATAAGCTGGTTTGGTGGCGGGGGGCGGGGAGGGGGGGGGGGGGCGGGGGGGGGGGTGTGGTGGGACAATTAGAGCTGGATAAAGGGCCAGTGATAGGTGGAGATAGCCAAAAGATGTCATAGACAAAAGGACAAAGAGGTGTTGAAGGTAGTGATATTATCTAAGGAATATGCTAATTAAGGGGAGAAAGCAGGACAAGCAAGGTACAGATAGCCCTAGTGGGGATGGCATGAAGGAATCGAAATAGGCTAAAAGGTAGAGATAAAACAATGGATGGAAATACATTTTAAAATAATGGAAATAGGTGGGAAAAGAAAAATCTATATAAATTATTGGGAAAAAAGGGGTGGATCGGAAAGGGGGTGGGGATGGAGGAGAGAGTTCATGATCTAAAATTGTTGAACTCAATATTCAGTCCAGAAGGTTGTAAAATGCCTAGCCGGAAGATGAGGTGCTGTTCCTCCAGTTTGCATTGAGCTTCAATGGAGCAATGCAACAGGCCAAGGACAGACATGTGGGCATGAGAGCAGGGTGGGGTGTTGAAATGGCAAGTGACAGGGAGGTCTGGGTTATGCTTGCGGACAGACTGAAGGTGTTCTACAAAGCGATCACCCAGTCTGCGTTTGGTCTCTCCAATGTAGAGGAAACCGCATTGGGAGCGACGAATGTGGTAGACTAAATTGAGGATGCAAGTGAACTGCTGCTTCACTTGAAAGGAGTGTTTGGGCCCTCGGACGGTGAGGAGAGGGGAAGTAAAGGGGCAGGTGTTGCACCTTCTGCAGTTGCATGGGAAGGTGCCGTAGGAGGGGTTTGAGGTGTAGGGCCTGATGGAGGAGTGGACCAGGGTGTCCTGGAGGGAACGATCCCTGCGGAATGCCGCCAGGGGGGTGAAGGGAAGATGTGTTTGGTGGTGGCATCATGCTGGAGTTGGCGGAAATGGCAGAGGATGATCCTTTGAATGCGGACTTTGAATGCAGCTTTGTCCTGGATGCAGTATCCAGTTGATTGAATGTTGTTGGAGCTGCAGTCATCCAGACACATGGAGAGTATTCCATCACACTCCTGACATGTGCCTTGTAGATGGTGGACAGGCTTTGGGGAATCAAGAGGAGAGTTACTCACTGCAGAATTTCCAGCCTCTGACCTGCTCATGTAGCCACAGTATTTACGTAGCTGATTTGAATGTTATTCTGGAGTCTCTTTTGATGACTGTCACATTCTCTACTCTCCAGTTGTCAAGAATGTAACCCTAGTCCAATGGCCTATGGAAAATAAGCATTAGGGTGTTCAAAATATTCTCAACCAACTCATGCAGAACCCTGGCATATCTATCTTGAGCTTCTGCAAGTCTAGTGCATCCCTTATGATTTGAAAGGTTTCTAGTCTACATTCACTAATAAATGTGTCTTTATTTCAGAACTTTATCTCCCAGTTTATTTGTGAATATTTGCAAAATATTTTTTAAAAATTCTTTCATGGGATGTAAGTATTGCTGGTAAGGCCAGAATTTGTTGCCCGTCCCTAAGTGCCCTTCAGAAGGTGATAGTGGGCCATCTTTTTGAACCACTGCAATCTATGTGGTGTAGGGACACCCATGTTTTTATTAGGAAGGAAGTTCCAGGTTTTTGACCGACAACACTGAAGAAATGACAGTTCCATGTCAGGACACTATGTTGTTTGGGGTCAGCTTGCAGTTGATGGTGTTTCCATGCATCTGCTGCCCTTGTCCTTCTAGGTGGTAGAGGTTGTTTGCAAGTGCAGTCGAAGGACACTTAGCAAGTTGGCAGGTTGCTGCGGTGTATCTTGTTTATGGTACACACTGTGCGTCAGTCGTGGAAGGAAGCAATGTTTAAGAAGATGGATGGGGTGCCAATCAAGCAGGCAGCTTTGTCCTGGATGCAGTATCCAGTTGATTGATTGTTGTTGGAGCTGCAGTCATCCAGGCAAATGGAGATTATTCCATCACACTCCTGACATGTGCCTTGTAGATGGTGGACAGGCTTTGGGGAGTCAAGAGGTGAGTTACTTACTGCAGAATTTCCAACCTCTGACCTGCTCTAGTAGCCACAGTATTTACATAGCTGATCCAGTTAAGTTTCTGGTCATTGGTAACCCCCAGAATGTTGATGGTGGAGGATTCAATGATGGTACTGTCGTTGAATGCCAATGGGAAATATTTGAAGTCTCTTGTTGGTGATGGTCTTTGCCTGGCACTTGTGTGGCATGATTGCTGCTTGCCACTCTTCAGCCCAAGTCTGAATGTTAACCAGGCCTTGCTGCATATGACCAGGGACTGCTTTGTACCTGAAAAGTCACGAATGGTACTGAGCACTACGCAATCATCAGGGAACATCCCCACTTCTGACCCTTTCCTGAAGGGAAAATCATTGATAAAGCAGCTGAAGATGCTTGGGCCTAGGACATTACCCTGAGGAACTGCAGCAATATCCTGACTCTGACATTACTGGCCTGCAACAGCCACAATCATCTTCCTTTGTACCAGGTATGACTCCAGCCAGTGGAGAGTTTTCCACTGACTCTCATTGACTTCAGTTTCGCTAGGGCTCCTTGATGCCACACTTGGTCTAATTGTGCCTTGATGTCAAAGGCCGCCACTCTCACCTCACCACTTGAATTCATCTCTTTTTTTCCATGTTTGGACCAAGGTTGAAATGATATCTGGAGCCTTGTAGTTCTGACAGAATCCAAATTGAGCATCTGTGAACAAATTATAGCAGTGTAAGTGCCGCTTGATAGCATTGTTGATGGCACCTTCCATCACTTTGCTGATGGCTCGCAGTAGACTGATGGGGCAGTAATTGACTGGATTGGAATTGTCCTGCTTTTTGTAGATAGGACATATGGGCAATTTTCCACATTGTTGGGTAAATGCCAGTCTTGTAGCTGTACTGGAACAGCTTGACTAGGTGCGTGGCTAATTCTGGAGCACAAGTCTTCAGTACTACTGCCGGATTGTTGTTAGGGTCCCTAACCTCTGTAGTATCCAGTGCCTTCAGCTGTTTCTTGATATCACATGGGGGTGAATCAAATTGGCTGAAGATTGGCTGTGATGTTGGGAAACTCAGAAGGCAGCCAAGTAGGATCATGCACTCAGCACTCATGGCTAAAGATGGTAGCAAATGCTTCAGCCTTGGCTGAATCCAATTCTACTGCTGCTGATAGCCGTAGCACCTCATTGGTGCCCCATCTTGGGCTGTTCGATTTTGTTAGATTTAGACTGGTGGTAGTGCCACACAACATGATGATGGTATCCTCTGTGTGAATATGTGTCCACAAGGATATTATGGCTGTCACTCCTCCCAATACTGTCATGGACAGATGCATCTGCGACGGGTGGATCAATGAGGACAAGATCAGGAAGGTTTTCCCATTTGTTGGTTCCCTCATCACAGGCCCAGTGTGGTAGTTATGTCCATTGGGACTCAGCCAGCTCGGTCTGTAGTGATGTTACTGAGCCACTGTTGGGATGGGGATTAAACTCCCCTATCCAGAGTACATCTGTGACTTGCTCCCCTGAGTGCTTCTTCCAAGTGGTGTTCAACATGGAGGAGTACTGATTCATCAGCTGAGAGAGCTCTAGAACGTGGTAATCAGCAGGAGGTTTCCATGACCATGTTGGACTTCATGCCAGGAGACTTCATGGGACCCAAGGCCAATGTTGAGCATTCCCAGGACCACTCCCTCCTGAATGCACACCATTATTCCATCACCTCTGGTGGGTCTGTCCTACCAGTTGAACAGTACATATCCAGGAATGGTGATGGAGGAGTATGGGAAATTGACTGTAAGGTATAATTAAGTGTCAGGCTGTTTCTTGACTAGTCTGTGAGACAGCTTTCTCAGTTTTGGCACAAGCCAGATGTTAGTAAGGAGCACTTTGCAGGGTCAACTGGCAAGGTGTGCCATTGTTGTTTCCGGTGCCTAAGTTGATGTCAGTGGCATGTCTGGTTTTATTCCTTTTTGACTTTTCCATAGTGGTTTGGTACAACTTGTGGGCTACTAGGCCATTTCAGAAGGAAATTGAGAGTCCTTCACGTTGATGTTGGTCTGGAGTCACGTGTAGGCCAGACCCAGGTAAGAACAACAGATTTTGTTCCCTGAAGGATATTAGTGAACCAGATGGATTTTTGCAACAACTTAATAGTTTCATTGTCACCATTACTAAGAGCTCAGATAATTAATTTAATTCCAGATTTATCAATTAATTGAATTTAAATTCCACCAGCTGTCTCATCTGAATTCATGTCTCCCAAACAGGAACCTATCTGATAACATTACCACTACATCACTTTCTTCTACCACCTATTTTAGGAAAAATTGTATTTGTATCTTTAGGAAAACAGCTTGAAAACATTCCTAATTTCTTCTACACACTTTGTTTATATTTGCTACTGTTTTAATATTTTCATTAATTCCTTCACAGTTAGCTCATCTAAAATTAAACTTCTTAATAGTTTTTTTGTTTATGTTCTGTACTCATTTCTACTTTAAAAGTAACATATGCCTGAAAGAGGAGAAATTCAATTTTTCAGAGACAGATAGAAGGAGAGATTTATTCTAACTGCAGAGGGAGGTCACAATTGTGTGCAAGAAATAAAAGAAAATGACCTGCATGTTAGACTTGAGCAAAATGTAACAATGGGCAAAAGTAAAAGATCTCACTTGAGTGTCAGTATAAAAGAGAGATTCCAATTTGATGATGCAGAGAGGTTAACGATCTAATGATTTCAAAATCAGTCCAATCTAACTCTGGTAGCATTGCATAATCTTATTCTGCTTTCTAGGAGCCACGAGTACCTCTTTATGGAACAATCTTGGCATTGTTCCAATATCCTGTAAATTAAATAATGTTTTGAAATACCTTAGCTAGCTCTGAAACTTGCAGCACTAACCATCCATTCAATTGTCTTTTGTTTGCAACTTGAGTTAGAAGACATGGGTCACCCTGATGTTTCATTTGTTATTTAAGGATTGTGCCAGGTAGATCATTGAATCAGCTCCCTTTTGGTTTTTGAAACTAATCCCAAAGGATTACCACATTATTTCTTTGACACTATAGATTTATGTCACATTATCTATCTTTCCTGAAAAGTTTTCCTTTTGCTTTCCCCCAGAAAAAGGCAATATAATATGTACTGCAGTCACTGTTCCTTCAAATAATCAACTGTCTAAAATTTCACTTTTTCACCCTTCTTACTGCCTTCCTTACATCAGGTGACTTCATTAATTCAGAAGCATGGGGAAAGAAATATTCAGGTATGTTCCTTAGGCTAATTGAGGATCATCTGATGCTCTGTTTCTTTTGGGAGAAATGCTTTTGCAAATAAAAATTAGTGAAGTGGCTGTGCTGTTCAGTCATGAACAGGTACACACCAGGCAGAGTGGGGGCCCTCTTTACCAAGTGTGAAGATGGATTTTTAAAAATATTTTTTGGAATGTAGTGGCATTCTGTAAAGAAGTGTGTGTGTGTGTGCAATTAAACTAGAAGAAGATTAGTAAAGACAGCTTGCCTGTGGGAGCAGAGAAATGAAAGATTAGGAGATGGATGCATGCACTTGTAATGAGAGGCTTTGGTTAGATTGAATGTACAAGTAAATAGGTTGGGTTTCAAATTTGCATAATAAGCAGGAACTTGATTTTTCAGCTGTTAAGTTTCAAAGGGAACTTAGAAGTGACAAGGGACTTTTACAATTTATGGAGGTTTCATATGTAAACAAGGGAAGGTTATTAAATTTTATTTTACCCAAAAGTTGAGGCAATAGGAAAATATTTAAAAAATTGTATTTTGGGAAAATTGAGTTCAAAGAGGTGCTTAGAACAATGAGGTCTAAGATCAAAGGGACAAAGGATATTTATGGAAAGATGTTTGTTGAGTTGTGTTGGCTGTGTTGGAGGTGTCCTGAGACCAGCTCTGTGCTGAGAAAAGTTGTGAATTTAAAGCAGCCATCCAGTTTCAAGCCGGAAAACTCTTTGTTTCCAAGAAGAGGAGTATTTCTGAACTTCCTTCTGTTTTCCACAGCAGAGTGGAAGAGAGTGAGAGGTCGTGTGGTATACTTTATGAAAGTAGCAGCAGGTTTTGCCTTGGTTAATTTTATTGGATTTTTATAGTTAAAAAACTATAAAGGAACTGTTGCCAAGTAGTTTACATGTGTGTTTTGACCAAGTGAGTTTTTTGGGGGGAATATTTTGTAAGACTGTTTAACTATGTAATTTTAATCTTGTGTGTTTTTTTTTCTTGTGAATAAAACTTCTACTTTTAAAATCCTACAAGTGCTACTAGGATTCTATGCTTCTAAGATTAGTAGTTTTCCCCTCATTTTCAAAAAAGTTATGATCGGTAAGACAAGTTTCCTTCTGGGGCTTGGCTTGCTCAGTGGATAACATCGGCTGCAGACACGGGAAAGTTCAGAATGAATATTGGGGTGGAATTTTACAGCCTGGTCACAGTGGAGGCGGGGCCGTAAAATGCAGCGAGCCATTCAAAATTATTATTAAATCATTAACTTCGGCAGGACCATAAAATCCCGCCAGCTTAAAATTCTGCCCTTGGAACTGTTATCAATTAAAAAGATATACATTGCAGCCACAATTGCTATAATTTACTACTTTCTGAATATTTCCGGATAATCTGTGCTGTACTTATATGTTATCGACAGTACTGGAGCTTTTGCCCATATTTTGAAAAGTGAGACATTATTCTCACACATAGATCTGACCAGAGATACTTGTGCGTGTCAGAGGAGAAGTGCCTTTGCAATGAATGCATGACTAAGGAAGCCTGTTTCCAGGTTTGGATTGCCAAACATGTTATCTTGAATTGCTGGTAGTAGAATATGTGCATGTGGTGACAGACATGAACAACCTGTGTGCCAAATTGGTTGACTATACATCATACAGCTAGTATATTTTACAATTGCTTGACATATTGTGCCATGCAAGAGATGAGTGTAGCAAAGTTTTCACTGTTACATTGCACCTTTGAAGTATAACCCACATTGATTAGAAGCATTGGAATAAGGTGGTTCTTGTTTTTGTATCTTTAAATTCTTCCTTTGGGAAAGTGTGAAGCATGTGTGGGGCTGATTCTATGGCCATAAACATCTTTACATTAGCTGAGTCCTATTTTGCTGATGTCAATTTATGCTGAAAGATTTGTGAATCTCGTTAGAATATATCCATATAGAAAATGGAGGAAAATCACCATTAACAATCGGATCTGAAGAAAGTGTGAAACTCATGCTATATAATTATTTTCCTTAATTATGAAAATTGAAACTTTAACTCATTCAACTATTATTTATGCACTTACTCCCACACTTCAGAACCATCAGTCGGTAAGATTTTTATTTTTAATCTGACTTATGCTTATATCGTAAAATGCATTAAAAACAGAAAAAGAAGGGAAATCTCAGTGAGAATAAATTTATAAAAATACTCAGGAAATTACAATAGAACGTCAGAGAAATTATGTTGCATCCAATTGCAACTGAAAACCTGATTGCAATTTGAAGTCCAATTTCAGGAAACCTGGGACTGAACCAGCTTATAGATATTTTTTCATGTTTCAATGCTGATACATTGGGTACTCAGAATGGGAAGTGTCCTATTCCAAGAACTGAAATCTCTCAACTTGGTTAGTGCAATTTTCTTTGATAAATGAATTCTGCATTCTGTACTTCGTTTTGTAGTTAGCAGTATATGTTTGAATGGTAACTCTTATAGGTGTATGTTTAGATTTCTGCCATATTAGATGTTGTAAATACTGTGAGATTATCTTGAGTATTGTGAAGTGATAAATTGATCTGTCTGCCAAAACACATGGAAACATGTAAAGAATATAGAAGTAATGGTCCCAGAAACCTGTAGCTTTTCTGACAGGCTAGTAGGAATCCCTTGAAACTGTCCTCAGGTTGTCACACTGCTTGTCCGACATCCTGTGCTGAATGAACAGACAATTCCTTCCAACTAAATATTGGGAAGACTGAATCCATTGTTCACAGTCACCACAAACTTCATTCCCTAGCCACTGACTCCATCCCTCTCCCGGGCAATTGACTGAGGCTGAACAAGACTGTTTGAATCTTGCTGTTGTATTTGACCCTGAAATGAGCTACATGTCATCACTAAGACTGCCTATTTCTACCTCGGTAACATTGTTCTACTCCATCCCTGCCTTAGCTCATCTACTGCTGAAATTCTCATCCATGCCTTTTGTTACCACTAGACGTAACTATCCCAATACACTCCTGGCCAGTCTTTCATTTCCATAAATGTAAGCTCATCTGAAACTCTGCTTCCTGGACCTTAATTCACGCCAAAGCACATTTATCTGTGTGCTTGCTGATCTACATTGACTCCTGGTTAAGCAACACCTTTGTTTCAAAATTCTCATCCTTGTTTTCAAATCCCTCCAGAGACTCACTCCTCCTCATCTCTGTAACTTCTTCCAACCTGATAGTCCTTGAGATAATTTGCACTTCTCCAAGTTTGGCCTCCTGCACAACCCCAATTTTAATCTTTCCACCATTGGCAAATGTGCCTTCATCTTCTGAAACTGTAAGCTCTGGAATTCCCCCTGCTCCACTTCCTACTTTTTCCTTCTTTAAGATGCTCCTTAAGACCTATCTCTGACCAAGCTTGTGGTCATCAGCTCTAATATCAACTAATGTGGCTTGGCATCAATTTCTGTCTGAGTATGCTTTTGTGAAGCACATTAGGCTATTTTAAGATGCTAAATATGCTACATAAATGCAAGTAGTTGTTGGAATAACCGTAGACTTGTCCAGTATTTTGCTGAGACTCTAGCACAAATCCACTTGACCATTGAAAGATTTTGACATAAGGAGGGGCAGGGTCAGGCCTAGAGACAGGGACTACCGAAACCAAGAGCTTCCACTCGTAGACTCCAAATCAGAACCAGAGTTTGATTTTAATAATGTTTAGCCAGGTCAAAAGAAGCAAAGTTAGGGTCCAACTAGAAGTTCAGGCTGGAGCTGCTCATCGGTAAGAGCCCAGAACATTTTGGGGAGTTGAATGGCCCTTCATTTTAAGATTGTTCTTTGGCAGTAGCCCATCCACTAGCCCAACTAACTAAGAAATAGTGGCATTGGGGTTGGAGTACTGTCACAGAAGCAGTTGCACAACTGAAGACCTTTCCTTGTTCCTGCCCATGCATTGACACCTGTGGAAGAAAATTGTACATTTTGAAGGCTCATATTTCTAGCAGAACTTTGAAGTAATGAAGGAAAACATCTCAGGATCTTTGTGCCTTGGTTTCTATTTTAAAAGCAATGTTTCTTCTTTAAATATTAATCATGTATATCAGCCTGCATTTATATAGTCAGATGATCATTTGATTTTCCTCCAAACTGTCAGTCACAGTACTATATGAATTTGTCAATTCAGAGTAATTGAAAATTTCAAGTGCCCACCATTTTCCAAAATATGTTTCAGTCTAAATTTCAGCCAGAATTTATTCCATTCAAGTCGCTTTAAAACAGCCAGTAAAACATACATTTGTGCTTTTATTTGTAACCTAGTATTTCTTCTGAGTTTTCAGTATCTCTCTTGTATTGTAATTCAACTTTCCTTAAATGTAGGTAGGAAGTTGCCACTACATTGAAATACCACCTCTTGTGCTTCTTGCTTTGAATGTACTTCTACAGCCAAGAAAGAAAGTGGGAAGCAACCACTTTGTGTACCCATAATATTGAAGACTATTCTTTATTTTCAAGATCTAGAAATGTGATTGCTCTGCATTCAAAATTAAAGTTGACAACATGAGTTCTGAATCTAGAAATTTATTTCTGTTGTAAAATCTTAGATAATTTTCAAATGGTACTCAATGTAGAACTAACATTTTTGGTGGTAATTCTCTTACCTCTAACTTACATGTAGTAAAAGTGCAGACAGCATCTGTAGAAAGAGGGAAGAAAACATGGAAATCATAGAAAATTTACAACACGGAAGGAAGCTGTTCGGTTTTTTGATGTGTCCGTACCATCGATGAAGAGCTACCCAGCCTAATCCCACCTTCCTGCACTAGGACCATAGCCCTGCATGTTGTGGCTCTTCCAAGATATCCAAGCAATTTTTAAATATGGTGAGAGCTTCTGCATTTATTACCCTCTCAGGAAGTGAGTTTCAGGTCCTACTACCGTCCAGCAGAAAACAATGTTTCCTTATCTCCCACTTAATCATTCTACCAATTACTTTAAATCTGTGCCCCTGGTTTTTGATTTCTCCAAGAGGATAAATATTTACCACCTACTGTATCTCGGCATCTCAATTTGGTCACTTCTAGCCTCCCGTATTTCAAGGAACACAGCCCTCACCTACCCAATCTTACCTCAGAGCTAAAATTTTCCAGGACCTGGCAACATTCTCATAAATCTCTTCTGCATCCTCTCTCATGCAATCACATCTTTCCTGTAATGTGGTGATCAGTTCTGAATGCATTGCTCAAACTGTATACATTACTTTAACTATTCTAGCACATACTCCCTGCTCTTATATTCCCTGCCTCAGCTAATAAGGGAAAGCATGCCATATGCCTTCTTAACCAACAATCATCAACCCGACTTGTCACCACCTCAAAAAGTTCATTCAACTTAATCAGACCTGACCTTCCCTTAACAAATCCATGCTGACTTTCCTCGTTGTTGGGTGGAACTTTTCTTCTACCCAAAATGTTAACCTCCTTGTCTCTACAGATGTTGAATTTTCTGTTTTTGATTATGATTTGCAGAATTTGCAGTTTTTTCCTTCCTTTTTATTTGTTAAGTGTAGCTATATTGTGATGATGAGGCATTGCTGATTCAACATTAAATGACTACAGTAGATCTTGACATATAAGTCAGCCTTTGAAGCCTCAAAAAATCCTTCCAAAAACAGTGGTCAACTTGTACGCTGAGTATAAAATGTGAGCCACCAATGTTGGTGCGGATGGTCACCATTTTGAAATGTGAAATAAAACACTATTAATTCAAATTAAATCAATGTGACACATTTTACGAGGACAATTTTAACCACAATCAAAACATTTCAAAAACCGTCAAATTCATTGGGCAGAATTTTTCTGTCGGCAAGCTGGAGCCAACGCGAAAATGATTCGGGAACCCCCGACGTCATCCCACCCCATTTAAATATTCAGGAAGGCGGGGGGACAGTGCGATCAGCCGTCCACCCGCTGACCTGTCAATGGCCAATTGAGGCCATTGAGAGGATAATTAAAATAATAAGGCTGGTGGGCAGGCCAGGAGCCCCAGTGGGCTTCTGAAGAAACATGAAACCTCATCCACTGGCGGGATGAGGTTTCATGTCTGGTTTAATAAAGTTTTTGTGATATTTATTAACATGTCCCATCTCATGTGACTGTCGCATGAGGGGGACACGTAATAATTTTTTTATTTTTCTATTTTTAAAGTTTCAAACACTGTCAGCGCTCTCCCTGAGGCAGCACTTAGTCTCAGAGAGATGTGCATTATTTCACGCACATGCACGAAAGAGTGCACTTTGACAATTGGGGAATCCCTCACCTCCCACCCCCACATAGGAAGCGCATAGTGCTTCCCGTCAGGCAGCCCGCTAGGTGGGCCTTAATTGGCCCGCCCACTTAAAATGGCAGCGGGGCCCATTTCAGAGCGGCGTTCGGCTGCCTGCCTGCTGCCGAGCCATGGAGCCCGCCCGCCCATCAAGGGCAAATTTCTGCCCATTGTCTCCAGCGTCTAAAACAAAGTGTTCATTGAATTCATTCTGGGTGGTATGTTATGCTCTCCCCACGGCACGTTCAAAGGTGGGGAGAGCATTTAATTGGGCAGGATACTGGCAGGTGGGGACCCTGCCATCTTCCCACCTCCACTCCGATTAAGACCATGAAGGGAAGGCCCATGGATGACCTTGCCATCCCGCTGCCATTTGAGGCCCTTAAGGGCCCATTAATGCCCCACACAGCTGGTGTGAAGCCAATGGTGGGCCGCCTTGTTGCCACATGGAGAGCATTTGCAAACATGTGTGGGTTGCTTTGATCTCCCGGGATTGTCCCTTGCTCAAAGGCACTCAACATCTGATCAAAGGACCCAGCATCAGGAAGGGGGGGCCTGCTGAGACCCAACCCCCTGCACTTGATTTTGACACCCCTCCACCCCTCTTTCCACCCTTCCCCCATGTCCCTTGCCTATAAAACCTCTCCCACTATAATTTTATTATAGTCTAGGTCATCTGTGATTCTGGACATCCAGTTGGTGTCATTCTGCCAACAACAACTGCCTCCCTGGTGGCATTGCTGAGCAAATGAGCTGCAATGTCTGATTGGTCAGCAGCTCTTAATGGGTAGGACTTTCTGGCCGGGGAGGCCCTGATCCTGTGAAAGCCTATTGATGACCTTTAATCTCTTGATTGGCCCATAAATTGGGCGGGGCTTTCCCAAAGGAGGCAACATGTGTCTCTTGCCAGTTTTCAAGCCCTGTCACCTCCATAAAATCCCCCACTTTGAGACATTTTGGCTATGGCATCATTTTAAGGATCCCACTCTGAATCAGATAAGGCATTTTTAGTCTTAGAATCATCCCTTCAAAACAAGCATCTTCTTATCCATCCATTAAATTGGATATTCTGCGTTTTTTGAACAATCTTTTGACATTTCTTCATTAATGGTGTCCCAAGTGTGAATGTCAAAACTACACAAAATATCAAGCAAGGCAGCATGCACATTTCCACTCTTTGTGAAGATTTTTCTTCATCACCTATTCTATTCGGCACAAATGTGATCCTTGAATACCTTGTTGAGGCACACATCATGTTAGACTCCCTGATATAACTACAACTTGGGCGTTATTTCTTGGCAGGCTCCTCTTGATCTCATCAGTTGTATGGGATCTGAACTACACTAATAAGCTGCATAGGCCACTGGGACACCTATTCCCAACATTACCGATCCACAGTTTCACTCCATCCTCATCCACCCAACCGTTGTCATAGGCATGCACAAAAATTCCTGCAGGGAACGTATTTGTTGACATGGTTTTATGTTTGAAAATAACAATAGCCATTTATTTTGTTCCATCAACCATGCAGCCCAGTATCTCTAGTGAAACTTGTCTTCTCATGAAATGTGGTTTTCACTAGAACTGTTTTTGCATTTTTCCACTTAACAGTTCAGCTGCTGGGCATATCAAAATTCATAGTGTTTCGTCCATGTTGCCAATGTGACATAATGGGTACTTGTGTTTTTGTCATTGTCTGATGATGAATCACTGGAAACTAATAATTTTGACATTGAGCTCTTTGGTATTCTTTGAGGTGAGCGACCTTGGTCTTCTGCCACAACACTAGACATTTTCATTCCATAAAGCAGCTTCATCAACTAGCTGTTGCTCTGAAATCTTTGCTGGACTCAGGGTTTGATTTGCTCACTTAAGTGCATATATGCACATTGCTTTTCTGGTGATGATGTAACCATTCTGATGATTTTTGAGGACCCATTCCGATACATGCTTCTTAAGATTAGGCCAGTGGCTGGTCCCTGTTTTCCTGGTGCACATGGTCTTGGGCATCTTCTTCAAGGTCGATTCCTTCTTCTATTCTCATACCAGTTTTTCACGAACACTGAATTCCCTTGCTGCAGCTCAGTTATTTGACAAATTTTACTTTTAACTTGAAATCAGCTTCGTACTTCATTCATTTTTTTTCATTTCTCTGGAGGAACCATTTCTGTTTGTCATTTGCTATGCACGGTCTGCTCTGTGTGGGCATGTCTCAAACTCCCGTGCATTTTCTTAGTAATTTGACCTGCATCACCTGCTTAACTCCGTGTGCCAACTTATAAGGTGCATGAAATATGCATTTCTGAGGTGAAAAATTGAGGCTGGCTCCTGTTACGATTATAGCATCTTGGCGCCAAAACAATGGGGTGGTTTTATATGCCAGGTCAATTTATTTGCTGCGATCTATGGGGATATAATAAATAATATGATAGTATAATCCCTGTCTTCTCTTCTCTACTGCCAAATGTCCCCTTAACCCCTTCTCTGCTGACTCCTCTAGTCTCATTTTCAATAACAAATGAGAGAACTTATGTCACAATGATTGAGATCCTCTATTCAGCGGTTTGTCCTGCTTTCCACCTTTCCTTTGCCCACCAAACAAAGCTGTCCCCAAGGTTCCCTTGCCCTGGTCTTCATCTTGTGTCTTTTTCTTATTTCACTGTTAGTTCCCCTCAGGCTCCCTCTGCACTCTTCCTGTCCATGAGACCGAACTCTAGATCTGTTGAGTGAGTGTGGTCTCAATGTGACCAAGCTCAAAATCAGTATTGTTCCCTGTGGGGGAACTGTAAACCAAAAGAACCAAATTTGCCAAATGACCCCCAATAAAGAAATTACCAAGATTTCACTATTTGTAACTTTTACATTAACATCAGTCAGAACCAATGAAAATTAAGCATGAATTAACAGACAAATGATACTTCAAATAAAAAGATAAATTTTGCTTTAAATTTAAGTAATCTACTCAACAAAGATAAGTCTTTTCCAATCACAGGCAATCCCCTTTGGCATGTATGGTATTATGTAGACATGCAATTTCACCATATGCCCAGTATTCTGCTCTTTATTAACTAGGTAGCTCAGGAGTCCTATCCGACAATACCTCCAAGTTTCACAGGTGTGATTATCATCAGCAAGGCATACATCTATGAGCTCTCTCTCCCTCAGGTCATGACAGTCCTGTTGATGCAACTTTCCAGACTTGCTTGTCAACTGACTAACCAATAACATCCCAGACTACAGTTTGGCCACTTCTGGGAAGACATTCAACTCTTTAGCATCTCTGAGCTATTCACACAGCTTTCCAGGCTTTTGACCTTTTTAGCCAGCTTGCAGATTGCCTGCAACAGCTCTAGTCTCCTTTTTGCCAAACCTAAAAACCTCTTCCTGAGAGTGATATGCTTCTTCTTCTCAGAAGCATTCTCTCTGTTCCTCTTTCTGTCTCTGTCTGCTTTCTCTTCCTGTCTGCATCTGTGCCTTTACACTCCAGATCCTCTCTTTGTAACTCTCTTTTGTGTCTGCAGCTCTTTTTTGTGCCTGGTCGCACAGTGTCCATATCTTAACTTCCTTCCTGTTGGTACTGCTTCTGGGGCAATGGCCCCCAGGTCACATGAATCAGATTTCTTATTATCCAAGAAAGGTATGATTGATTCTTTTACAATTGGTGCAAACTCTTAAAAGTACATTTTAAACATTCTTAAAAAGAGTTACTGATTCCACTGACACTTTGAAGAAATTACAAATTTTCCTTATTGTACTGTTTCCCAGTCAAAGTTTGTCACACTATATTTTACAAAATGCTGAGTGTAATAAATTCCTGTCGTCCATTTCAACAGGAAATAATGGCATCAGTTTTTACTTCTTTCATATAAATTGAGAATAAAGTGATAAATGTCCTTTTATGGGTATATTTTCCTATGGCATGATTCCATTGGATAGTTGGATTCAACAAATAGGGCTGCAAGACAATAGCCCTAATTTTGCAACCCACACTCCATGGGACCACAAAATTGCTAAATTTACTCAACTTATTAAATGCTTTTTAATCACTGATTTCTTGCTTTGTTTTCTTCCTATCTAGCATCAGTTTCACTTAATGAAACGGGTTACATTATGTTCAGTTTATGCCTAATATCAATGAGATATCATTGTTATGCAACCAGTTTTGTTCTACATACTGGTAATGCAAAATGTGCTCACTGTTTAAACAAAACAAATGAAATATATGGCAAGTTAGTCTGCTTATTGATGGCACTGGATGAGGCAAGGGAAGGATTAAGGGAAACAAGGAGAGCTTAAAATAAAAACAAATGTGTTAGAAGTGCACAGCAGCTCAGTAAACCTTTGTAAAAAGCAAGTAAGGTTCTATGTGCAAGATCTTTCCTCAGAACTACAACTGCAGCTTTTCTTCTTTTTATTTACACCTGAAGAACTTCCTTTTTGAATATGCCATGAAAACCTTTACGCCCATCTGAACAAGCTGATCAAACCTTAGTTTAAAATATAATTTAAAGTACAGCACATCTAACAATGTAACCCTCAATATTATGCTCAGTGTCAGCTTAGATTATGTGCTGCAGTCCTGGAATCAGGCTTGAATCTACAAAGAATGCTTATCCAGCAAATATTTCACCCTCACCAATATCACTAAAAGTGATTATCTGGTGCTAACTGACCCAAGGTGACAAGCCAGCTAAACCAGTCAGAATTTTTCCTGTATATGTGGTCATGTTGATAATAGTGTGATGACTCTTCCTGTTCTGACATTGCCACTATGTATCAAATTACCTTAATGGCGTAATTCCTATTTCTTCATCCCTTCTAAACCTTTTTTAAAATCTCTGTTTCAAAGGTAATGGGTTAAGCAAGTTTATTGGACATATTTATGCAATGAATTTACAACAGTGGCTGGATATTCCTGTGGGGTTCAGGACCCAGATGTAGGGACCAAATGTGGATGCTGAGCCCACATTTACTGGCTGACAGCAAGACCAGTGATGCTCTCTTCCAGGAGGCAGCCTCCTAATTGGCTGCCTTTGTAACTCTTTCGAGTACAAACCCGTTTCCATCTGTTTCAGATGAAGTTACATTGCTTCATAGTTTGCCATTGTGAGATTTGAACTCTAGATCTTGGGGTTACAAACCCAGTACCATAACCACTTGGCTATTTAGGCCAAGCCTTACAAACACGTTTCCATCTGTTCCTATTCAGATGAAGTTACATTGTTTCATAGTTTGCCATTGTGAGATTTGAACTCTTGATCTTGGGGTTACAAGCCCAGTACCATAACCACTTGGCTATTTAGGCCAAGCCTTGGCTGCCTTTGTATTTGCTGTTCAATTAAGGACAGAGGGTGAGTTCCCAATGCTGAAGGCCCAATCAGGAGATCATATCTAGAGCCTCAGCAGTCACACCAGAAGCAGTGGGCCACCTCGTCATGGAGGCACCCTTGCTGCACAACATAGAAGGGCAGCACTGAAGGCTCCCAAAGCCGGTAGGCATCGGGAAGAAAGGGAAACCACTCTATAGACCAATTCACTGATGGAATTCTGGCCTTTTATCCACATGGTCCCATCACTGGGGCATAGACCCTCTTGCTCCAATGGCCCTTGACTGCCACTCAGTGACTGCCTTGATGGAGCTGACAGCCTCAGCACATGACGCGCTCTACTCCAATGTTGGTATGCCAGCATCGCCTCATAATGGTCTCTAAGAGTGGCCTTAATTGGATATTGGATTAAGTAGCTGTCTATCTCAGAGGACCAGGCAACCAACCAGTACACAGCCCACCCTGGGAAAGACCCCATGGGTGGGAATGCATCGGGGAGTCAGCCCAATACAGTTCCCCAATATTTTCTAGGCCCACCCCCACCTCCAACCCCATCTCTCAGAGCCAAGAAAATCCAGCCCAAAATTTCTGTTTAATGTACTTAAATATATTTTTTATTGATCATCCAGATGTATTTAAAAAATGTTTAAGGAAAAAGAAAAAAAACAAACGTAGGAGGTCAGAAATAAATAAGATTTTCTTTATTCATTTACAGGATGTGGGCATCTCTGGCAAGGTCAGCACTTAATGCCCTTTCCTAATTGCCCTTGTGAATGCAGTGCCACCTTACATAGAAGAAACATAGAATTCTGTGTGATAAATTTTCTATCGTGTCTATGTCAGCTGAAAAAAAGTTATCCAGCCACATCCCTCTTTCCAGTTCTTGATTCGAAGCCTTGTAGCTTACAATGCTTCATGTGCATCTGAAATATGATAAGGGCTTCTGCCTCCATCTCCTTAAACCATTGATGTCCATATGGTGAAGGTATTTGATTTGTGCAGTTAGGTAGAGAGTTGCAGATTTTTAACCCAGTGACAATGAACAGTAATATTTCCAATTCAGGATGGCATGTAATATGGAGAGAAACTTGAAAGCACTACCATACATCGGCTGTCTTTGTCTTTCCATGTGGTAGTGATCCAGGAACTGTCGAAGAAGACTTGGTGAGTTGATGCAGTTTTGTAGATGGCACACATACTGCAACCACAGTGCAGTGTGGGAGGGAGTGAATGTTTAAGGTTATGAATTGGGTGCAGATCAAGTGGATTGCTTTATCTTGGATTGTGTTGAGCTTCTTGAATATTGTTGGATCTGCACTCATCCAGGCAAGCGGAGAATATTCCATCACACTCCTGACTTGTGCCTTCCAGATTTGGAAGAACTTTGTGGAGTCAAAACGTGGGTGACTCACTACAGAATGTCCATTTCCTGACCTGTTGCTGTAGACACTGTATTTGTGTGACTGATCCAGTTATGTTTCTGGCCTATGATACACCCGCAGTTTCAGGGTGTTGATGGTGAGGAATTTGATGATGGTAATACCATTAAGTGTAAAGGGAGATCATTGTCCTGCACATATGTGGTGCAAATGTTAAATGGCCCAAACCTGAATGTTGTCCTGGTCTTGCTGAATTCAAGCACAATCTGCTTCATTATCTGAGGAGTGGCACTTGTTATCATCAGATATACCCCCAAATCGACTATTGGTGAGCAGATTATTGGTAAGTAAGTTTGGCTTGATAGCCTTTTGCTGATGATTGAGAGTAAGGTGATGGGCAGTAACTGACCAGATTGGATTTGTCCTGCTTTTTGTGGCCATGACATACTTGGACAATTTTCTAGTTTATTGAGGAGATGCCAGTGTTGTAGCTGATGTTGTCAGGAGCCATCTAGGCGCTCAGTTGTTTTTTGATATCAGGTGATTTCATATCAAATTTGCTGATGGCTGGCATTGGTGATGTAGGGACCTCAAGAGGAGGCTAACATTGACCATCCACTCAGCCCTTCTGGCTGGAGATAGTTGCAAATGCTTCAGCCTTGTCTTTCGCACTCAAGTGTTGGGCTCTGCCATTACTGAAGATGGGGAATGTTCGTGGAGCCTTCTCCTTCTGAAGTTGTTTAATTGTCCAACATTACTCATGATTCGATATGGCAGGACTGCTGAGGTCTGACCTGACCTGTTAGTTGTGGGATCATTAGCTCTGTCTTACACCTTACACTGTTTAGCATGTATGTAGTCAAGTGCTGTAGCTTTACCAGTTTGGCACCTCATTTTTAGATACACCTGGTGCTGCTCCTGGTGTGCTCTTATACACTCTCATTGGACCAAGGTTGGTCCTCTAGCTTGCTGGTGATGGTAGAATGAGGGATATGCCAGGCCGTGAGGTTACAGTTTGTGGTGAACTATGATTCTGCTGCTGCTGGTGGTCTGCAGCACACCATGCTCGAAATGCAAGCAGTTCAGTCACTGTTTTTCTAGAAAATATCAACATTTCTCAGAAAAATTAACCTGTCTTTTCTCTTTGCGGGTGCTGACTGATCTGTGATTTTCTGTTTTTTTAAGAACTTAAAGATGAGTGTTCTGAAACACTACCCCATTACAAAAGTACATTAGCATTGTGAAAACATTCCAGTACTACATGCTGAAAGCACCATGGTTTACAGTGTTAAAATAATTTTGATGACTTGTCATGGCGCGAGATTACAGTAACTGTAATGATCCAATCTAGCATCCAAGTCCATACATTGGTTTGTTCCACCAGATGATACGCAAATTAGTTTGTTAAATAGAGGAATATTTTTACAAGTGGTTTATTAATATTATTAAAATTTAGAAGGTTAAAATGTGCAATTCCTTGTATTGTATCACCTTAGCCATGGCAGTTAACCGGTTATCTTGGAATTTTAACCGAATTTGATAACAATATGGTAATAATCTGTTTTTTCTCCAACAGCAACATTGCATGATGTCACTGAAATAGAATGGAAAAATATTAATAAATTTTTATTGTGAAAAAATACTGCATCATAAACAGCAGGTTGAAAATACAAAACTGTGACATTTTGGACAATTTTTATTCCTTTTTCACCTCCGTGCTGTTAGCTTTCAGAAAGATAAGCAGAATTGCTGGGGTCACAGACTACTTCATAACTGTGCCCAATGCTACTCTTTGTTAACTAGTTGAAAGCATTCTTATTAATGAGAGAAAGAAGCATTGGTTCCTTTTCTTAATTACTTGTCAGCATGGTAGCATGAAAGAATAGCCAGTTATGCACATGCACTCACTATATTTTCATATTAAAGCAAACATTTTTCTGTTTGTTTTTCCTGAATGCCCACCTCTTAAAGAACAGGACTGTTGAAATAAACTGCTTCAAATTTTTCTGCAAGTGTTGGAGTTTCTATATATTTTTTTCATACATAAGTAAGAGATAAAGATGTATGTTTATTGAAATAAATACTCCTTGAGCTATCTGCTTTCAAGCTGGTTAACTTTGTTGACAATGATGATTGTTAATATCTGTGTCCAATTTTTAGACTTCAGAGGGTTGCAAAATTTTATATCCCCAAAAACAGACATGGGGATCGCAATGTGCAAATAACCCATGCCTATTACTTCCAATGCAGGCAGTAGGCAAACTTGACATTATCTGCTAATTTGAATGATCATGGCACGCAGCCCAGTGCTAAACCGGCTGCATGCCTCAGCAGAGGCTCAAGTTCATGTGAAGCTAGGACCAGTTAAAGCTACCATTCACTACCTAAAGCCACCTCTGCACCGCTTAAGCAATTGGCTGGAGCAAGTGTTGGGGTAGAGAATCTAACCTGCAATGTGATTAGTGGCACAGCAGAGCAGAGGGTATGCATCAAGGTTATCAGATGCTACACTGAAGGCCTTGATGCGGGAGGTTGAGTGGAAGAGAGATGTAGTTTATGCACAGGGACCCAGGAAGTCCTCCAGACGTACATTGCAAAGGCAGTGGGACTAGATAGCTGTCGCAATCAATGCAGGTAGTGTAGCCCTGAAGACCTGGATGCCACGCTACAAGAAGTTCAGTGACTCAACATGAGTGGTCAAGGTCAGTGAATGCTTCTACAGATGCCATATCCTACCGCCTCAACCACTAGCCTTAAACACTTTATCATTTACCTACCAATAACCTCTACCAATCATGATCCATACTTAATATTCAGAGTTTCACTTCACCCTCACACACTTAGCACTGCTGTAAGACTCCCGCTCACAGTTTACACACGATGCCAGCTTTTCAACCATGACAGCCATATCACCCAAGCATTTGCACCACACTCACTGGTACACTTCCCTCTCTCTTGTAGAACAAGGTAGTGCATAACCAGAGGCAGCAGCACCTAAGTGGCAGGGATCAGGCATGATTGCGTGTCCTTACCCCGATAGAGGAGAGTGTATTAGAACACCTGTGACAGAGGTCATTGCCAGCAGCATGACTGAAACCATTGAAGATGACGGTATATCCATACCTAATCCTCCTCCTCACCTCCCACTTTGCTCATTCCCACATACGAACAGGAATAGGTCATTTAGCCCCTCAAGCCATTTAATAACATCCTGGCTGAGCTGCAACCTAACTCCACATACCTGCCATTGCCCCATATCCCTTAATACCTTTGCCTAACAATCATTTATCAATCTCCATTTTAAAAATAACAATTGATTGAACATCAATTCCTGCTTGTGAAATAGAGTTCCAAACTTCTACTGCTTGTGTGAAGAGGTGTTTCCTAATTTTATGCCTGAAAGGTCAGGTTCTAATTATTAAACTATGTCCCCAAATGTTGGAGTTTCCATTTGGTGGAAATAGTTTCTCCCAATCTATCCTATCTGTTCTTTTAATATCTTGAAAACTTTGATCAAGTCTCTTCTGATTTACAAACTGCAGATGGTGTAAGCATGCACCTCCCCATTTCTACCCTTCCCTTCACCACAATCCTACCCTTGTGCCTTTCTCCGTTCAGGTACCCAAAAGTACAGTCAGGCCAGGCTTTGGTGGATGAGAAAGAGGTGGAACAGCAAGAAGACATTGACCAAGAAGAAACAACATCACATACTCTCACACACCCAGCCACCAGATCAAATACTGACACTGCACATTGTAATGATCTCTGTAGAGACTGACAACCTTTAAAAAGAAATTTGAACTTCTGGTGAATAGCTGAAAGGATGGCACAAGAGTTCACATTTTAAGACTTTTACTGTTACAGCCAAACTAAAAGCACCATTGACTAAACACTATTTCAGTAGGCAATTTATAATTTAAACTACAGAACAGAACTTTCCCCTTTTACTTTTAGTACAACCAAAAACCCCTCTCCACTGTTGTACTTTATACTGCCAGTTAAACATGCATCCAATTAACCCAGAACTAGCCCAAAGTGATTCTTAGCTGCCGAGGGTTTACATCCAGTCTTTTCCCTTCCCAGCCTGGTAATGTTTAACCCCAGAACTGTGTTTCACAGTGAGGGTTTTCCTGAAGGTTCTCCCCTGAAGCTGAAGCTAGGTGAATCTTCCAGTCCAATTTAAAACTTCACTAATTTGATCTTTTCAACCTGAGCATGATTTCCAACCCGCATTCCTGCTCAGTGAACCATAGAGACTCGTTGCCTCTATCTGTTCCCTTTCTCAGATCCTGCCAGAATGACCTGTCTGTGAGTTTCTGGAATATCTTTTGGAAAGCCTGTAAGCTGATCCTAAATCGGCTTCCCATGGAGCCTTCCCTTCTCAAAGTCCATCTCCGTGGTAATGTGAATCACATAGGTCTTGTATCCAGGTAAAAATGGTAATTAGCTCTCATTTAGACTTCCAATTCCATTCTATCTTAAAACTAAATAGTTGAAGCATAATCATTTTTAAAACCTAATATTCTTAACACCCTTCTTGAACTTCAGAGGCTAACTGTCTATCCACTGTCCACACAGATGCTTCCCTTTAATCTTTAACCATCAAGCCACCCCAAGGTTGGCTGTCAGCAGGATTCAGAGCATGTTGCGCGACCCTCCCGCCCACACACCCTGCCCTTTTTTTTTACCTCAAAGACAGTTCCAAAACATAACAATCATACAAACCTCACACATAGCAACATATTTGGAGGGTAGCTTTGAAGTGGGATCTGAATGTGGTGAGTCAGCAAGAATGAGGCGGGGACAAGGATAGCACAGGTTTCATCTTGCCAGGGGACAAAGTTAAACATAGTCCTGCTGCAGAGGACTCGGATGTGGCCTTTGGCCTACGGAAGAAGGTTGATGGGTATGCATGTTGAAATGCTTGGTGCATTGGCATGCTTGTCAGAAATTTCAAGGAGCTTGGAAGGGTCTGGCACCAACTTGCATGGGATTTTGCACATAGCTTGGAGTCCATTGTTTCCAGCTTTGAAGTGGTGGCTAATTCCATGAAAACACTTTCATGATGCACTTGGAATTCTGTCCATGATGCAGTATCCAATGGCTGATGTCTCAGCTTCCACTGCAGCACAAACTGAGGTCACCCAGCATCTTTGTGTTGCATTGACACCTTAGTAATACAAGCTGCCACACAAGCTCACACTACTCTCGTGCAAAGCCAGCTTTCTGTCATGAAGCTCCACTCTGTTGCCATCATAGCTGCCGTTACCAACTTAAAATGGTTTGCAGAGTATTACAGCAGTACAACAAACTGCACTCCAAGGCTTTGTTAGGATTTCTGAGGTGCCACCCCAGTGTGTGGCAGCAGCAGCATGGAGCACAAACCTGCTGTCTTCTCTCAGGATGGCAACATTCATCATCCAACCACTGCCAGTCTGTTAGTTACCTTGCTGTGACTTACCAGCCAGCCCAGAGTGCTGAAATAGGGCAGGGCAAAGCTGGACCCTCTAGGACCAGAGCTGCTTGAGGGCATCCTCCAAGGCTACTCGCAGTCTCCCCAGTGAAAGTCAGCGGCTTTCCACCAGCCATGCTGTAGCTATTGGGGTAGCACTGTTTAGGAGCACTCAAGCAAAGGCTCAAGGAAGACAAGCACTAAGGGAATTTACAAGTATGATTAGCTGACTTTTGTATGCAATATTGGATGGTTTGATTTATAAATTTAGTTTGGAATATTTGTTTTGTGGTGGCTTTTATTTTAGCATTGTGGCGAATGAGAATGCTGTGATGGTCAGTAACAGAGGGAAGGAAAGATTTGGGACTGTTGATGAATGGGGAATTAGGGTTGCGTTCACTGGTATCACAGTCAAATGAGTCAAACACAGACATCTAGAAAGGGGTTGTGTTGGTTTCCTCTTCTCTTCCTCCTAATCCTCCTCATCTGGTTGTCGTTTAGTTGGTGGCAAAGCAGTACTCTCATGATTGCGAGGTTGTGCAACATGCAAAAGACCACCATAAACCCTTACATGTTGTGTCGAATACTACAGGTCTCCTCCAAAGTGGTCCTGGATACAGAAGCCTTTTTTAAACACACCAATTGTTACTTTATCACATTTTACGTGGCAACATGCCTTTCATTAAATGCGTGCATCCAAGTGTGTGTCGGTTGTGCACTGGAGTCATGAGCCGGATGGTCAGCAGACAGACTTGCTACCCAGTAGCTACCCTCTGGTTTGGCATGGTGCCTTATAGACAGTTGGTATAGTGAAACACTGCAGAATTAATACATCATGACTGTTGCAAGGGGCTGAATTTTATGTGCCCCAGGCGGGTATGTTTCCTGTGAGGGGGTATCATGTGAAATAGGGCAGGTGCCCACTCCCGAGCTCACCCCATAATATGGGGGTGGGGGTACAGTGGGTGAGTGCCGATATCGGCAGGCCCCCTGCCATCTTTAAATGAATAATCAAAGGTCAAATTGGCTTTATCAAGCCAATTGATCCTGATAGTACACTGCCCAGGCCAATAAACCTTTGGAGTGGGACGCAGGTGATTTTTTAACTTATTTGTGAAAAGGGGGGGGACATAGAAGGTGAGGTCAGTCTTTGGGGTCTGCCCTTTGCCAGTGGCAACCCCCCACTTAGGTCCAACCACCCCCTTACCCCCTTTGTTCCTACTGCTCCCTCCCTTAAACTCTGCCCATCTTCTTGTCCAAACTCTCCTGGCCCTATGGCAAAGACTATGGGCCCTGACAATATTCAGCAATAGTACTGAGGACCTGTGCTCCAGAACTTGGGGCAGCCCTAGCCAAGCTGTTCCAGTACATCTACAACAATGGCATTTACCTGGCAAAGTGGAAAATTACCCAGGGATGTCCTGTATCAAAAAGAGCAGGGCAAATCCAGCCGAGCCAATTATTGGCCCATCAGTCTACTCTCGATCATCAGCAAAGTGATGGAAGGTGTCATCAATAGTGCTAACAAGTGGCACTTGCTTAGCAATAACTTGCTCACAGACACTCAGTTTGGGTTCCGCCAGGATCACTTAGCTCCTGACTTCATTGCAGCCTTGGTTCAAACATGGACAAAAAAGCTGAACTCTAACAAAACTGAAGTCAATGGGTATTGGGTGGGGGGGTGCAGGGGGAGGATGGGGTCACTCTCCACTGGTTGGCTTCATACCTAGCACCTGTTGTTGCTGGAGGTCAATCATTTCAGTTCCAGTACATCAGGCAGGAGTTCCTCAGGGAAGTGTCCTAGGCCTAACCATCCTCAGCTGCTTCATCAATGATCTTCCTTCCACCATAAGGTCAAAAGTGGGGATGTTCGTTGATGATTACACAATGTTCAGTACCCTTCGAGACTCCTAAGATACTGAAGCTGTCCATGTCTAAATGCAACAAGACCTGGACAATATCCAGTCTTGGGATGATAAGTGGCAAGTAACATTCATGCCACACAAGTGCCAGGCAAAGACCATCTCCAACAAGGGAGAATCTAACCATTGCCCCCTGACATTCAGTGGCATTTCATTTCCATTGCTGAATCCTCCACTATCAGCATCCTGGGGGTTACCATTGACCAGAAATTGAACTGGGCTAGCCATATAAATACTAAATTTACAAGAGAAGGCCAGAGGCTGGAAATTCTGTGGAGCATAACTCACCTCCTGACTCGCCAAACCTGTCCACCATCTACAAGGGACAGGTCAGAACTGTGATGGAATACTCTCCACTTACCTGGATGATTTCAGCTCCAACAACACTCAAGAAGCTGGACACCATCCAGGACGCTTGATTGGCACCCCATGCACAAGCATTCAATCCCTCCACCACTGACGCACAGTAGCAGCAGTGTGTACTACCTACTAGATGCACTGCTGGAACTCACCAAGGCTCCTTTGACAGCACTGTCCAAACCCATGACCACTACCATCTAGCAGGACAAGGGCAGCAGACACATGGGAACACCACCACCTGCAAGTTCCCTGCCAAACCACTCACCATCCTGACTTGGAAATATATCGCCGTTCCTTCACTGTCGCTGGGTCAAAATTCTGGAACTCTCTCCCTAACAGCACTGTGGGTGTATCTACTCCACATGGACTGCAGTGGTTCAAGAATGCACCTCATCACCACCTTCTCAAGGGCAATTAGGAATGGGCACTAAATGCTGGCCTAGCCAGCAACACACACATCACATGAATGAATTTAAAAAACCTATGACTTACCTACTTCAGGGATCCATGGACCTTGATTTTCTTCTTCAGTCCTGGAAGCGGCTGCTGTTGCCCTCCTGGATTGGCCCACAGCTTCACAGGGTGGGCCTTCCTCCCCAATGAGGACCAGAAGTCCCACTTGGCCCTCATTAGTCTGTCCCACAGTGCTCCATGGCTGTAGGAGGGTGGATCAACATGGAGCACGTTGGCTCCGAGCTGATGTTGCTTCCACATGGCTTGGCCAGAGGTGGGCGGAAGTGTGCTGTTTCTCCCCTAGTATTGTTCAGCCCAAGAATATCAAACACTGACCTGCATGTTATGCTGTGTATGTTGACACACCAAAGAGCTGTTAAGGGAGTGGAATCCCTTTCGGTTACTGTATATCTCAAGGTTGATGTGTGCCTGCAAAGAGACTTGAATGCAGTCAGTTCCACCTTGCACCATGCGCAAGCCTGCAATCCACTCGAAGTCACATGCTTGTCCTAACAGTCCCTGACAAGAGAGAATGAAATGTATTCAGTTCTTTTGGAATGCTTTTGGAATTCTTTGGAACTCTCTGACTTCCCTTTGGCAGCAGTGGATGGCAAACTGGGAGATGTTGCAAATATTGCCTGTTCCAACCTAGAAGGAGCCAGACACATATAAAGTTAATGGCCATTCACAGCTGCTGCAATGCTGTCTTTGCCCTATGTGAGGCTGCAAAGATTTCAGTCAGGGCTAGTTGAGTGAAGCATAGATGTCTGACCCACTCTTCCTCATTGAGCTTCCTTTTAGAGAATTGATCCCTGAACACTGGGCAGATATGACCTCCCACTGAGAGCTCTTCCCCACCCCCATCACCCATTCTCCTGTTTCCAGCAGCTTGTTCTGCTCTTTGATGCCTTTGCTGATTCTCCCTGTCATGCTGTAATCCAAGAGAAATGCATTACTGCCACCATGTCTATGATCAAGTGTTTTGTACAGAATCCTTGAAACTGGGATTAAGTTCATTATGTGTCACACCACTCCCTGGAGACTCCAACAACTTTAAATAACTGTGTAAACCACTTGTACTGGCTGTAGTGGAGTTTGTAGAAGGGCGGAGCTCCAAAATGACAGCCTGGGCATGAAATCAGTGTTACACATTCATTGACATCACAGTCTTCCCACTCTGCATACTTCTGGCACACGCTCCCTCTGCCCTACACTAACACCTTACCCAAAATGGCATCTAGCATGGCCATACAAGATGTGTGCATGTGTACCATAGATGTCATTTTGGAACAATCACAGCAATGTTTCGACCAAATAACGGACACTACAGAGCCAAGTTTTGTGGCCCTGGCCTTTTCTCCTAGGCTCCTGCCAATCACTGAAATGGAAATTCAGGGACAAAAGGTGGGTATCAGTCATAGACTTTGTTTCTGATTCGAATCACCGCCGAAACAATGTTTTTGTCAGCATGCTTCTCTGTCTACATGGACAATATGTCATCAAAAGGCACCACAAGTTTAAAGATGTTTCACTATTCACACCTTAAATATAGCAATTTTTCAACTGTATTCACTTCTAATTTTCTTTATGGAATTGCATGGGAGAATATAATTAAAGAGGTAAAAGGAAATTGGGTGCTTATAATCTCAGTGGAAATTCATTGCTGTGTCACTCTAAAGATAGAGGTGGAGATCACCCAGAAAGCATGTCCTTCACTTGCAAAAGTACAAGGACTAAAATTTATCTCTGCTGTTTCTGTAGTAAAGTAAGTGGCATGCAGCATAGCAAGAGAGAAAATACTATAGCACTGACAAGCTGACACCACCAAATGACTATTCATGTATTAATTGTTTTCCAACACGCTTTTGTATTGATCAACGAGAATTATGACCAAACAATTCGGAGAAAAGTGGTTTCATGTCATCCAGTAAAATTAAAAGGCTGTTTTTTTCAGCAGGTGTGAAATACTAAACAAGAACAATCTGGTGCATATCAACATGAAAGCTGTTTAGGACTAATAATCCTGTGCAGTTAGGGTCAGGTCATTGAAATGTTATTGGAAAAGAGATTATCTTTCAGCTGTGGTATAACTCTGTTGAATGTCTTTCCTGATGGGAGTATTGGTGGCATGCGAAGGTGGGTGTATTACTACAATATAATTTAAACTATGATTTGAACACCACATTTAGCACTGGCATTGCAAAAATACTACCACAGTGTTAAAAAAGAAACAAATTATGATGTGTGATTTCTGCACTGCTGAATTTCCATTGTGCCATCCCTGTTGTCAATTCACATTATCCTGCTGCAATGCAGTGATAGATTTAAGATTAAGGCCTCTTAACTTCAGTTTTCAGTGCTTTGTCTTATATGATGAGATTGTACATTGTATTACATTACATGAAACTACCATACTCTAACCATTAAGAACTGATATATTTCAAACATTACTTTCAATGAGTTCTACAAGCCATCATAGCCTTCTTAATCCTTCTCATAAGCAGTTATTCCCTTGATCATAGTGGTAGAGACTTTTTTTTAGCATTTACTTATTTTGGTTTCAGTGCTCTAAGTTAATTAGTTTAGATATGTATTTTAAGGTTACAATTATGTATTGTTGAAATTACGATATAAATGTCTCCCATTGTGTGTATTTGTGGTTTAGGGCCATTCTATTCTTTATGGCCAAAACATAAATGCACCACTAGTACAGGTCAATTTGGCTTTTGATCCATTGGGCCCCTAATCAGTCCAGTTCAGTCTACTGTTATGTTCTTGTATAGCAAAAAAAATCTTAACAATTTCAATGAATAACACCAAGCTTTAAGAGCTCACAGTTGGAGAGATAACATTTCAATGTTGGACTGGTTTACATTGGCCCTGATCCCTGTATCTGAAATTGACACAGTAATGCAGAAATCTGGTATGTAATATAGAATTTACACACTTTAAAGTGAAAAGCTACACAGGCTTATGTTTTCTTTCTCTTGTGGAAAAAGTGCAAGGTTACACAATACAGACGGTTTTCATCTTTTCCCATAAATGCACCAATTCTTGGGATATAAATGACTGAATTCATCACCAATTCATCAGGGACACAGAGCTATGCAGTTCTGTTTACAGTGGCAGAAAGTTAATATAAATTTTCATCAGAAGGGGAAGTTTACACATATGATTCTATTTGTCCTTCATTATTAGCACCTGAGTCTAGGCTGGGAAGCATAATTGTCTACAGGCACAGGCCAAATAGATGCAAGGGAAAGGCAAATAAGCACACCAAAAATAATTTTATGGTTGTCTGTTACAATTCTCTCACTGGGATTCTTAATCTAAAAAATCAATAAACAATGGGACCAAAACTCTTCCCTCAGATCAGGCACAGCACCAGTTGAAGAAGCTCACAGAAGATGACTATTCCCTTTGGGCACTTTTAACTTTTTTCTGTGCTGTAAAACAGAACTAGACTAGGACATTTGATGAGGCCTGAGATACCAGTTTGAAGTATATGCTTCTATTCAGCAAGCTGTTTTTAGCTGTTTGTACATTAATGCAATAATGACTGCAGCCTTTTCGTTATGTTAAAAATATCCTTAAGGATTTAGAAATTGCTCAATAGGATTACATTAGATCCAATAAAATGTTGCAAAAGTCATATGGGATTCTTCAACAGAAACCCTTACAGAATATTCTGGTTCAAGGCTATGGCATTTTTTAGAAAATAATAAATAAGGCATTTTGAATTTTGCTTTTTAAATTGCATTATTTTTCTGCCTTATAAAAACAAAATGTTCTCATTTATTCCTTCATGTGATTTTTCTTAAGTTATTTGGGAGTGCAGGCAGTTGAGCCACGGACTTTCCATGGACTTTGAAGCTTGCAACACATTGTGTTCAGCCAACAGGAGGTGTTCTTGCTTTAGGCTAAAACAAACTGCTGTTTTTCCTCATTTTCCATTCCTCCCCTGTTCAGATTGTTCCCTACCATGGGACCACATTCACCTAAAATTCTGTCCAACAGTTGCCAAAGCTCATCATAATGTAGTTAGTTTACTGGAGCTTTAGGTAACCCCATTTTATGGCCATGTAAGGCAGTTACGCAGATATCTTAAAGGAAATCAGTTTTACGAAGAAGTATTTGCAAAATTTTTTCAGTTGTTTAAAACTGCAGTGTCATGAAAAAAAGCAGTGTTCTGAAAAGCATTTTTTTACAGAATGAACACGGCCTGTTCTGCCTTCCAGAATAAAGGTGTGCCAAAAGTTTTGCATTTGAGGCTGCCCAAATAATTGCTCATCACTGGCTCACACCTCGATGTGGCTATATCTTGCTCAGTTCACAAATTCTTAATGGAAAATGAATCATGAGTGTTAGTGGGAAACATGACTTTATACTTGCGTGCAATTTTTCATTAATCAAAATTAGTGAAATGAGGAAAATATACCCTTGGTTTCTATCAATTGATAATATCCGAATGCATGACAAAAATCTATGCATGCCTGCGTCCTTTATGATAGTGGTGCAGTGTGCATTTATTAGGATCTTAATTTATTACTGTATGCTCACTTTATGGCCTAAAACAAGTGCAACAATAATCAATTCAGCAGTGTAGATTGATCATGACCTTTATTTTGGCAGTTACCTGAAATAAGTGCAGGCTCCATTTCAGTAGAGTTCAAATGCAAGGAAATTATGATAAACCTTTATAAAACACTGGCTTGGACTCAACTTTAGTATGATTCTGGGAACCACACTTTAGGAAGGATGTGAAAACATTAGAGAGGGTGCACAAAATATTCATGAGAATGGTTCCAAAGATGCGGAACTTCAGTTAAATGGACAGATTTGAGAAGCTGGGACTGTTCTCCTTTGAGAAGAGAAGATTAAGAGGAGATTTGACAGAGGTATTCAAAATCAGGAGGGGTCTGGGCAGAGCTGATAGTGAGAAGCTGTTTTTGTTGGCAGAAGAATCAAGAACCAGAGGACACCAATTTAAGGTGATGTACATGAGAAAAATCTCTTTTTATGCAGTGAATGGTTAAGATCTGGAATGTACTGCCCAGTGTGTGGTGGATGCAGATTCAATAGAGGCCTTTAGCTTAGAATTGGATAAGTACCTGAGTGTAAAAAAAAAATTGCAGGGCTATGTGCAAATGGCAAGGGAGTTGGAACAGGTGAGTTGCTCTTCCAAAGAGCTAACATAGACACAGTGGGCCGAATGGCCTCTTTGTGTGCTATAACCATTCTATAATTCAATATTGAAATAAAGTTCCTGCATCATTTTGGACACAGTTTTCTGAATTGATTTGCTCTGGTCAGAGTTTGTATTGGGCAAGCTCTTAAAGGGACCACTTGAGGCTGCTCAATAAAGACCCCAAAACACTCTTTGTGGAGTTGTTAAATCTGGAAATTCTCCTGGCTCCACAGAAGAACTTGGGCTGCTACTGCAGCTCTCCTTGTTCCTGTCTCTTCTCTGGATATCTGTGGGACTCAACGTAGGCCAAATTTTGTATTGCCCTGACATGCCTTATTGAGACCCGCTCTAACCTGATTTATTCTAATAAGGCCCACAGATGAACTTACTATGATCTTTGAGCCTCATAGTTCCACACACCATCACAACATGCTGCTGGAACTTAGGCCCTGTCTATTCATTGAAGACACAGATGTTCCAAAATGAGTTCACTCACTTTCCTTTTTTGCTTAGTTTTCTCCACTGTGGGGTCACCCATCTGAGATAGTAGTGTGTAGGTCACAGTGGGCTGGCAAATTGCCTCTTCCTAATTAATATCACTGTGAGAAAGCACCTCTCCTCCATTCCATACCTCCTCACAATCAGGAGTTGACAGCATTGGGCATTGATGTTGCATCTTTTTGCCCTGTGAGATAATATACCTGTAGCCTAGCACACTACACCTTTCATACTGCTACACTGTGAATTTATTCCACATAAAAATTGTGCTAACTACATTTATATACAGACCAGGGCCAAAAATCTTGCAGACGGAGGTGTGCAGGCCCAGACAGTCGCACCACTGAGAAGCGTGACTGTTTCCTCAGGCGGTTCTGACATGATGCAATTTTGAAAACAGAGTGGGGAAACAACAAATCACCTGAAAATGGCAGGTTTGTAATTTAGTATGCAAGGGAAGCTAATTGTCAGATTGGTGAGGGGCAGTTTGCAGTTTTATATTTATTTATTCTTTCACGGAATGTGGTCATCACTGGCTGGGCCAACATTTATTGTGCATCTCTAATGGCCTTTGAGAAGGTAGTGGTGAGCCGTCTTCTTGAACCGCTTCAGTCCATGTGTAGGTATACCCACAGTGCTGCTAGGGAGGGAGTTCCAGGATTTTCATCCAGCGACAGTGAAGGAATGGCGATATAGTTCCAAGTAAAGATAGTGTACAGCTTGGAGGGGAACATGCAAGTGATGGTGTTCCAGTGCATCTGCTACCCTCGTACTTCTAGGTGATAGAGCTCACAGGTTTGGAAGATGCTGTCAATGGAGCCTGGGAGAGTTGCTGCAGCTAGTAGATGGTAACCCTGCCGCCACTGTGGGTTGGTGGTGGATGGAGAACACTGCATAAGAGGTGGAAAACACGAGGATAACCTCATTCATTGCCACACAGTGGCCATTGCGTTAACAGGGCTCCTTGAGGGTTCGATTAGTGAGAGCTGGGGTAGTTGTGGAGCAGAGAGCCTACAGGGGGCATAGCAGGGGGATCCAAGAGGCAGTGATAGTTCAACTTGTGGCAGACAAAGCCATTTCTGCAAATGGGGATCAGCTACCCTGAATTGGAGATGAATAGCGATGAGGAGCAGCCTCAGAAGCAGACACAGACCACTGCACATTAGGAATGCAGAGATGAAGAGCAGGTCTCATGGGCACATCCTGCGTAGCCATAAAATCACAGTGGCTGTGAACCTCTTCAGAATGGGGTCATTCCAAGGATCAGCTGCTGTTCTGGGTAGCATTTGTCAAGTGGCTGACTATCATTATATAAGTCAGTTCATGGATGTGCAGTTTGGGAGGGCCGTGCCTTGCATCAAATTACAAATGTATGGTCTAACTCAGGCACAGAACGCAGTGGAATTCACCTCCATCACTGGAATCCCTCAGGTTCAGGAGTGATCGATGTGACCATCAAGATATCAAAGATATCAACTGAGCAGCCAAGGAGACTCCTCAAAAGGAAGGAATTTCACTCCCTAAATATCCAGTTGGCCTATGATAACAACATGCAGCTTTGTGCGTGGTATCCAGGCAGCTGCCATAGTTCCTTCATCTTTAACCAATCTTAGATGCTACAGCTCTTCATGAGACCTGAGAGACTCTGTGAGCATCTGTTAGGGGACAAGGAATATTCCTTGAGGAGATGACTGCTGACACCAATGTGATACCCAGCAACAGAGGCACAGAGGCGTTACAAAGTGTTACCTCAACATCAGGATCACCATTGAGCAGTCATTGAACTTCCAAACACATGGCTCTGGCGCCACCTAGTACCCACTTTCAGAGGTCTCGCATTGTGATTGGCTGCTGTACTCCTCATAACATTGTCCTCCATAGAGGTATAGAACTTAAATAGGGAGCAGCACGTTTCCTTGGAGGAAGAAGAAGAATAGGCAGTGGATATGGCACCCACAGGATCAGATCAGAGCAGATTGAGCAGGGTGGCAGAGAACTCAGAAAGCTATTATCCAGTAATCTTTCTGCTGAGGGCTCCTCATCCTGGAAACCACTTGGGTCTCATACTCACCTTCATATAAGTAAGATAATGCATCCGCCATACACAATGCAGGAGTCTTCCATTGCTCCCCTCCATGAATGAGGCACAAGTCACCACCTGCCATACTTTTACTCCCAGCACAAACCTTTGAGTTGCTGCCCGATATCCTCCATTAGCCTTGATTTAATCAAAAACCGGAAACACACAGATCTCGGTTCAGAAAACACCACATCTATTGCATTGAATTCTCATAACTATACAGAAACATAATGGCCTGAATTTCATGCTCCCCTGCTGGCGGGTTTTTAGGACGGGCAGCGTGAAATTGAAAGAAGGGGATACCCCATGGGTTCCCGCTTGCCCTGACCTCACAGTGATTTTGCACTGGGGCTTGCAAGGCCTCAAACAGGACACCCACCTTTGCCCCTATTGAGACCCTTAACTGGCCACTTAAGGGCCATTTCCTTCCTAGCCTCAATTTTTAGGCTGGCTGGAGGATTCACCTGGCATGGTGGAAGCCCAACAAAAAACGGGCTTAAATCTCTCTCGGGTAGTAAAGGGCGTGGGTGGGGCTGCCTCCGTCAGAAGCCCCCTTCTGACTGACCCTTAAGGTCCAGAGGCTGCTGGACTCCTCCCACCCCCACTGGCACCTTTGCGCCCCTCAGGCGTTCCCTACTCTCCCTGCCTTGGAGCCCCTTAAAGTTACCTTGTCCTTTGGCCCTTGGACTTTAGGTTCAGGCATGTTACTGAAGTTCCTGTTCAGTCCACTGCTGCCCTTTCTCACTGCAGGCACTGGAGAGCTGCCATCCAATCAGATTGGCCGGCAGCCCTCTAAGGCAGGACTTCCTCCCGAGTGAGGGGCAGAAGTCCCACCTGCAGCTAATTGATGCTCCTTCAAGCGTGAAATGGCTGCGGGACAATCCCCACCGACTCTTTGGATGGCAGGAATGAAAAGTTGCCATCCAAAAAATTCAGGCCAATGTGTCACCAAGTTAAACATAGCGTGCCATTACTGACATGGTGGCCTTTGTTCACAACCACTCCCATTGGATGCTTCTCCAATGACTGGGGATGAGATAGAGGTACCTGCGTGTTTGTGTCTCCTTGCGACCTCACTAACGCATGATGTTACTGTCTGCACTGTTACCTCCTACTCTTTTGCTAGTGATGTGTGCTTTGGCCATGGCTCTCTCATGCTCCTGGGTGCACACATTTTGACGGTTGTGGGGGATTATGTACCCTGAGTCCATTGATCTTGTGTGCATGCTTGTGGTGTCACAAGCATGTCCCGCAGAAGCCTGTGATCTGGGTGCAGTATTGCACTCACCTTGTCCGTCCCTGGTCATTGAAACGTTTGCTGCACTGTACCAAGGTCCTTCACAGCATGCTGCAGCCACTCACTTCCTCTGCCACCTTCAACCAGACCTCCTTGGTCTGTCTGGTTGTCTTCCTTCTGCCACTTTCCAGAAGTGGAATGGAATGCTGTGTTGCCATGGCCTCCAAAAGGGCCCTAAGGAAGGCATCACTAAATCCAGGGGCTGCCCTTGCAGTGTCACCTGTTCTTGTGCTCTGCTGCTATTCTCCTTTCATTTCCTTCCAAACTAGCAATAGCAATGTTGGCTGCCGGTTCGTCTTTAAACCACGCCAGCCTTGTTGCTCTCCAACCTCTCAGTACTTCTGCCATTGGTAATTGGACAGCGAGTGGACACTTTAACCACTAATTGGCCTTCTCCTTAAAAATCGTGTCGGTTGTCAGGCACTGACGAGACACAGGGTGAGGACCCAGAAATGCAACTGACCCCAGGATGAAAATTCAGCCCATGGACCCCCAATATCACCCTCGCCTGACATTGTTCTGCCTACATTGACAGCAACTGACATAGGGGGCTGCATTTTGGCTGATGATTTGGGGTTCGGAATGTGGGTTCGTTTTTAGGTTGATTTTGGTGGAAGTGAGGGGTAAGGGGGCGGCCAATTAGTGGCCGGGGGCTGAAATGAAGGTGGGACACCAGTGAGGTGGGCTATATTCTGGTCCAATTTGGCAGCCATTGCTGTGACTGCCATCTGTGAATGATTTTTTTTAAAAAAGAAAGCATCTGAATCTTCAAATTGGCCAGGGCAGTTGGAAAGCTGGAACCCATGAGCAGGCAGGGAAATGCTTGTGTTGTTGAAATCTTATTGCTATGGAATAGATTTTCTTCAAATCTTCCACTTCTTTTCAATCAAATGAAACTCCTTCAACCCTGTTCCTGATGGACTGGAGCTGTCCAGCTTTACACAGGTCCCAACAGCTGCTCTCTCCATGAAAATTCAGAACCTTAGAAAGTGAGCTGTTAAGGAGCTGCTTAATTACCTAAACGTGCTCAATTAATGATGTGGGCGACTTCACTTTCTCACCTTCCCTCCATTCTCCTCCCACTCTTGTGAAAATTGGCACGATCAGGAATGGAGAAATTACGTCAGTGCCATTTTTTCCTGTTGCCTCTCTCTGTTTTGACCTTATCCAAGGAATGGAAACCTGGTCCAGGTAGTCTGCAAGCTGATTTTTTGAATTGAGTTTGATTTCTTCAATTCTACCTTTCCTGGCTTGCATGTTAAACTCTTACTGGTAGATTGGGGTGAACTTCCAGAGGTTCTCCTGTTTTTCTGGTGTAACTTTGGTGGATAAACTGCAGACACTCTGTGGATTCTACGGGTCTTCCATCAAGGTTACATTGGATTAATGGAAGAAACTCCATGGAGCTTCACTCCTGTATTTTTAAATTTACATTTTGAGTCTTTTGGTGGGTTTGCAATGCAAATTTGGTCAGTGCTAAGTATTTAAAACATTGTATTGAGGCTGTGGTTTTATTAACATCAGTTGTTATTTAAGACTTTTCAATATGGAGCCACACAAGAGAGCTGAAAACTGCCTAACTCAAAGACAGTGAGACAGTTTTAATTTCTGAGACTATTCTCCCAATTTCCCATTGTAGTTTTAGTGGAAGAGCAGTGAGAATGGCTAAAAGTAACCATTTGTGTTATTCCTTCAGGGCTTCCAATGAATGAACGCGATCTAGAGGTTGAGTGAATCCTGTAGGAATTCTCTCCAATGTCTAGACCCAATAATGACTTCAATTCAAATAAAATTTTTATTTTGAAATCATTTGAAGCCACAAACTTGATGTTTGTTGAACACGAAGGAGAACTAAAGATTTTCCTCATGAAATGCCACAGTAACATTTTTGGGTGAATTCAGCTTTACCTTTCACTCCTGTAAACAGATCTCATTGCCTCTATGTTCCTTTACCTGTCCAGTGTTCCCATAAATGTACAAGACACAGTGACTGAATGGATACTATCATTGCATTCTAGATGACTCAACTATTGTACACATTGCCATACAATCTCCTCAGTTTCAATAAGTGGAGCAATACACACGTGCTCAATTACCTATTGTCGACAAGTTTTTTTGTTACATTAAACAGGTAATTAACATTTTTCTGAACAAAAGGTATAATTACAGTAATTGAAAGCTAGTAAACTCCTTGAAATGGAGTGCAGATTGCAAGCAGAGTGATTTGAGACAGGTTTGGTGAGGGGGTAGGAGTTCTCTCTTTTTAAACTTTTTTCTTCAGTGCAGCGGAAAGAAATTGTTGATGAGTAACTGGAAAGCCAATTAGGAATTAGGAAATGTATAGCTTTAAGTTGTAGGCGGTATTACATTTAATGAGCACAGTAAATTATGGTATACATAGGAATTATTCTAAGTTAATTAAGAAAGCAATTAAATTAACTAACTAACATAACTAACAATGGCAGGACAGGTGTGGTGTTGCACCTGTGGGATTTGGGTTTTCTTGGACACCAACGCAACCCAGACAAGCACATCTGTAGAAAGTGTAAGCAACTAAAGGAATTCTAGATCAAGGTTATTGATCTAGATGCTGAACTTCAGCCACTGCGCAATGTCAGGGAGGGGGAGAGATACCTGGACGCTTGGTGTCAGAAGACGATCACACCTTTTAGAATAGGGTTGTCTAATTTGGTCAGCGGTGAGGGACAGAAGGATGTGACTGTGAGTGAGGCAGGCCAAGGGACTGAGCAGAGGGTGGTGTAGGAGCCTCAGACTTTGTAGATGAAAGTGAGGCCTGCAGGGTGGATGAGCAGACTGGCTATGGCACCGTGGTACAGGAAGCTGTTCAAGCTGGGGGAGCAAAAAGGTATGCATTGGTAGTCAGGGACAGTATAGTTTGGGAGATGGACACTTCTGTGCATCTGAGAATGATAATCCTGAAGGCTGTGTTGTCTGTCCAGTGCCAGGGTTCAGGATATCTGTTCAGGGCTGGAAAGGAACATGCAGTGGGAGTGGATGGTTTAGGTAGGTAGGTACCAACAACATAGGTAGAACTAGGAAAGAGGCTCTGCACAGAGAGCATGAGGAGCTAGGTACTGAAGCAGAACCTCAAAGAATAATCTCTGGATTACTACCTGAGCTACGCGCAAATTGGCATCGGGTAAATAAAATTAGAGATGATTGCTTGACTGAAAAACTGGTGCAGGAGAAGTGGGTTCCAGTCCGTGGGGCACTGGCACCAGTTGTGGGGAAAGTGGGGGCTGTACCATTGGAACAATCTACACCTGAACCATGCTGGGACCAATGTTCTAGCGAGCTGCATAACTAGGGAAGTAGAAAGGGTTTTAAACTAAATAGCGGGGGCAAGGAATCAAATTTGAAAAGATGTGGTAAATTGAATAGAGACAAAGCAAGAGAGACAGAAATTGATATGGGAAATGATAAACGGATTGTGATGGGAAGGGTAAGTCAGCAGAGAAGGCAAGAGGTTACAAAAATAATGAAAGGACAAATCTAAAGGCTCTGTATCTGACTGCATGTAGCTTTCGAAACAAAACAGATGAACTGATAGTGCAAATAGAATAAATAAGTATAATCTGATAACTGTTACAAAGACATGGCTGCAGGATGACAGATTGGGACCAAAATATTGAAGGGTCCATGACAATTGGGAAGGACAGGAAGCCAGGAAAAGGTGGAAGGTGGCTCTGTTAATTAATGAAGGTATTAGCACAATAAAGGGGGATGACCTGAGTTCAGGAAACCAGGATGTCGAAGCAGTTTGGTTAGAGATGAGAAAAGATAAAGGCAAGAAGTTAGTTGTAGGAGTGGTGTACAGCCCCCCCTAACAAGTAACCACACAGTAGGACAGGTATAAAGGAAAAAATAATGAGAGCTTGTCAGAAAGGTACAGCGATAATCATGGGGGATTTTAATCTATGTATAGACCGGAAAATCAGATGGGCAAAGGTAGCCTACATAAGGAATTCATAGAATGTTTTCAGGATAGTTTCTTAGAACAGCACGTTCGGGCACCAGCCAGAGAGCAGGCTATACTAAACCTGGTATTGTGCAATGAGATAGGATTAATTAATGACCTCAAAATGTAGGCAGCCCTAAGTAGCAGTGATCATAATACGATTGAATTTTACATTCAGTTTTGAGGGAGAGAAGACTGAGTCTAAGACAAAGGGCAGAATTGTCCCAGATTTACACTAAGTGCGGTAGTGGGCAGGAAGAACAAAGTTTTACCTGTCAGCCACAATGGCAGCTTTTCACAGCGTATTGTCCCAAACCCACCTCCTTAATTATACACTCCCAGGACACACGCCATTTTGATGGCAGGTGGGCTTTCATTTGCCCGCCACGCCATTGCCTTGCCGCTTCCTCATGCCAAGTGCCATATTTAAAGTGCAGCTGTGTGCACACCTGTCAGCGCTTCCAGCCCAGGACTGCTGCACAGAAGTCATGGCCCCGAAAGACAAGAAGACTGCAGCCCCCCCCACCGAGTGATGCGCCCTGGAATGCCTTTTGGGTGCTGTTGAGGGGCGCCATGATGTCCTTTGCCCCTGCTTTGACCACAGGAGCTCCAGCAACCTCACCAACCAGCTTGGTACGCAATGGTAGTGGTGGTCAGTGCCAGGGCTGCACAGAAGAGGTTGACCTTCCAATGCAGAAAGAGAATGAATGATCTCATCCATGCTGCCAGGGTATGCCAACCATCTCATCACTCTAAGCTCATACACTCAAGCCCATCACACATTCATTAGCATCTCACTCACTGTCAGTTCGAGGAACATCACCAATCACTCTCCCACACACATCCTCATATCTCCACCTGGCCTCATCTCCACTGGAGACTGCCTCCTCAGCCCTCACCATCTTGAGGCCACTTGCACAGATCAACTTGTGCACACACACACACACACACACACACACACACACACACACACACACACACACACACACACACACACACACACCTTCGCCCGGCAGCCTCTTCCTTTGCCTGAGGCCAGTTCACTTCCTTCCCCAAGCAAGCCCTCACCCTGCAGCTGTTGAAAAGCAAACCCCCCCCCAGCCCCCACAGCCTTGCAGCTGTTGAAAAGCCACCCCCACCTTGTGGCTGTTCTGGTAGGTAGAGACCTGCTGGTGAGCCCCCTTAAAATTTATGGGATGCTGTCTGCGAAGCCTGGTGCTGATGACCATGAGTGCTGCCCAAATTAAGGTAGGCAAACAAACCTCAAGGTCCTGAGCATAGTTCAGCACGCCAGGTTCACATCACTTATGTACAGTTGTGAAAAACATCGCCATGCAATCACGCCAATGTGCTCGGATGATCCAGCATGGGGGAGGGGCTGGTTCCGGCAAACTGGGCCCACAGTGATATGCAGATGTATTACAATGAAATTCCCAACGTCCAATAGTGGGGAATGTGGCCTGCCATTGATGGGCAAAGTGGACGATTGCAAATTGGTCTCGTGACATCGTGAAACAGATTTTTTGGCCTTCTTGCCATATTGTCTGCTCACACTGCCAAATATACCCGCTGCCAATGGGCACAGAAAATTCCACCCTAAGTATTTTAAACTTAAATAAGAACAATTATAAGGGCATGAAAGCAGAGCTAGCTAATGTGAACTCGCAAATTAGGTTTAGGTCAATAGAGACTCAGTGGCAGACATTTAAGGGGATATTTCAGAATACATAGAAAAGATACATTCCAAAAAGAAAGAAAAATTCCAAGAGGAAGACCCAGCATCCATGGTTAGCTAAAAAAAGTTAAAGATGGTATCAAACTGAAATAGCATATAATTGCGCAAAGATGGGTGGCAGGTCAGAAGATTGGACAGAATATAAAAAACAGCAACAATTAATAAGGAGGAAAACATTTGCGTATGAGAGAAAGCTAGCTAGAAATATAAAGACAGTAAGAATTTCTGTAGATATTTAAAAAAGAAAAAAGTTAACAAAGTGAGCATTGGTCCTATAGCAAGTGAGTCCGCGGAATTAATAATGGAAAATAAGGAGATGGCAGATGAATTGAGCAAGTATTGGTCTTCACTATAAAGGATACAAATAACAACCCAGAAATAGCTGTAATCAGGAAGTGAAAGAAAAGGAAGAACTCAAGAAAATTACAATCACCAGGGAAGTGGTACTGATCCAATTGTTGGAACTGCGGGCAGACAAACCCCTGAGTCCTGAGTTAAGAACAGGAGCAGGAGTAGGCAATTCAGCCCCTCGAGCCTGCCCCGCCATTCAATACGATCATGGCTGATCTCATTTCGGCTTCAACTCCAATTTCCCACCCTCTTCCCATAACCTTTCAACCCATTACTAACTAAAAATCTGTCTATCTCCTCCTTAAATTTATTCAGTGTCCCGGCATCCACTGCACTCTGAGGTAGTGAATTCCACAGATTCATGACCCTTTGAGAAAAGTAATTCCTCCTCATCTCTGATTTAATCTACCACCCTTTAGCCTAAAACTATGGCCTCTCATTCTAGAATGCCCCACAAGGTGAAACATCCGCTCCACGTCAACTTTGTCTATCTCCTTTAGCATCTTATATACCTCAATTTGATCTCCTCTCATCCTTCTAAACTCTAGCGAATATAGGCCTAAACTGCTCAATCTCTCCTCATAAAACAAGCCCCACATCTCTGGAATCAATCTAGTGAACTTCCTCTGAACCGCCTCCAATGCAACTACATCATTCCTCAAGTAAGGGGACCAAAACTGTGCACAGCATTCAAAGTGCGGTCTCACCTATACTTTGTACAGTTGCAACAACACTTCCCTATTTTTATACTCTATTCCTTTAGCAATAAATGCCAAAATTCCATTTGCCTTCCTTATTGCCTGCTGTACCTGCATACCAGCTTTCAGCGATTCATGCATGAGGACACTCAGATACCTCTGCACTGAAGCATTCTGAAGTTTCTCTCCATTTAAATAATAAGCCGTCTTTTTATTCCTCCGATCAAAATGGATAACCTCACACTTATCCATGCTAAACTCCATCTGCCAAATTTTGGCCCATACACCTAACCTGTCCATATCTATTTGTAAATTTCTTATTTCTTCATTACAACTTACTTTCCCACCTATTTTAGTGTCATCTGCAAATTTAGCTATAGTACCTTCTGTCACTGAATCCAAGCCATTATTATAGATTGTAAATAGTTGGGGCCAAGGTCTGAACCCTGTGGCACCCCACTAGTTACAGCTTGCCATCCAGACTTCATCCTAGTGTCTGAAAAGAAGTGGTTAGTCAGATAGACGTGTTGGTTTTAATTTTCCAAAATTCCCTAGATTCGGGGAAGGTTCTATTCGATTGGAAAGTAGCAAATGTAACTCCTTTATTCAAAAATTGGGGGAGACAGAAAGCAGGAAACTACAGACGAGTTAACTTAACATCTGTCATAGGAAAACGCTAGAAGCTATTATTAAAGATGTTATAGCAGGACACTTAGAGAAATTCAAGGTAATCAGGCAGAGTCAACATAGTTTAGTGAAAAGGAAAATATGTTAAACCAATTTATTGGAGTTCTTTGAAGAAGTGCTATAGAAAAAGAGGAACCAGTCAATGTACTGTACTTAGATTTCCAGAATGCATTTGATAAGGTGCCACATCAAAGGTTAATTCGGAAAATAAAAGCTTATGGTGTAGGGGTTAGCATATTGGCATGGATAGAAGATTGGCTAGCTAACAGAAAACAGAGAGTAGGCATAAATGGGTCATTTTCTATTTGGCAAGGTGTAACGAGTGGTGTGCCATAGGGATCAGTGCTGGGGCATCAACTTTTTACAATTTATATAAATGACTTGGATAAAGGAACCAAAGTTATGGTTGCTAAATCTGCTGATGACACAAAGATAAGTAGGAAAGTAAGTTGCGAAGAGGACATAAGGAGGCTACGAAATAATATAGATAGGTTAAGTGAGCGGGCAAAGATCTGGCAAATGGATTATAATGTGGGAAAATGTGAAATTGTCCATTTTGGCAGGTAGAATAAAAAAGAGGCATGTTATCTAAATGGTGAGAGAATGCAGAGCTTTTAGATGTAGAGGGATCTGAGTGTCCTAGTGCATAAATTGCAAAAGGTTAATTACAGCTATAGCAAGTAATTAGGTAAGCTAATAGAATGTTATAATTTATTGCAAAGGGAATTGAATACAGAAGTAGGGAGGTTATGCTTCATTTATGTAGGCAGTGGTGAGATCACATCTGGAGTACTGTGCACAGTATTGATCTCCTTATTTAAGGAAGGATAAAAATGCATTGGAAGCAGTTCAGAATAGATTTACTAGACTAATGCCTGGAATGTGTGAGTTGTCTTATGAGGAACGATTGGACAGGCTAGGCTTGCATCCACTGGAGTTTAGAAAAGTGATTAAAACATAAAATATCCTGAGGGGTCTTGACAGGGTGGATGTGGAGAGGATGTTTCCTCTGTTGGAGAATCTAGAACTAGGCGTCACTGTTTAAAAATGAGGGGCCACCCATTTAAGACAGGGATGAAGATAAATTTTTTCTTCAAGGCTCATAAGTCTATGGTACTCTTCCTAAAAAGGCGATGCAAGCAGAATTATTGAATATTTTAAGGCAGCGGTAGATTCTTGATTAACAAGGGAGTGAAAGGTTATCGGGGGTAGCCAGAAATGTGAGGTTGACGTTACAATCGGATCAGCCGTGATCTTATAGAATGGCGGAGCAGGCTCGAGGGGCCGAGTGGCCGACTCCTGCTCCTAATTTGTATGTTCATATGTTCAAAATGCCATCAACAACAAAGCTGCTTTAGCCTACAACATCAAATTGACTCTTGGAGCATAGCTTCTTATGTAGTTGTCTGCAACCATGGAGTTGTTGATCTTCCCCTCATCTCTGTATGTGTCAGACTGACTGAAGCCTTGGTGTGATATTAGCCAAAATATTGTTCCAGATTTCTTTGCTATCAGAAGAAAAATAATTCAAATGTATATTTCTTGTAAAACATTGGCTGGCCAGCCATTCACTGGATTCTTGGAACTGAATGTAATGTTTTGGCTCCTTCCTGGGAAGCCTGAGTTATTTATTCCAAATAATTTTGCCTTACATTTAACTAGGAATCAGTGGTGGGGTTCCAGGGGGAGACAATTTCCAAACTGCATAATCTCAGCTGTGTGAAGCCCAAATGATTTTAATTTGTGAACCTCAGCAGTAAGCTGTAACTGCCTGCCTAAAATGGGTAGCAAGTGACAACTGGCTGGCTTGCAGGTGTATGAATTTTAGGCAGCTAAGACTACCGGCCAGCACCAAACAGACAACAGTTGTCAAAATTGTAAATTGCCAGGAAGGGTTAAGGGAAGGAGTTAAGTTCGGGGTTGGGCAAACCTAAATGTTTCTTGTAAGGTCCAGAGGCGTGTGGATTAAAGACCGAAAGAGCAGGGTAAAATAGAAGACAGTGAGGTCAAGGCTGTGTGTTAGTGGGTATGGCACTCAGCCAATTGCAACTGCCTGACCACTTGGTGGTTAAAATCACTCCTTTTGATTGTTCAGTGACATGGATTCCAGTGAAAAAAATATCTACAGCATACAACCCACACACATCAGTGACTTCAGCATACCTGCACATAATGCTTATTTGCTGTAGTTTACAGAAATATTGACAATAAACAATTTTAACCTTGTGTGTGCTGGGACCAGCAAGAAAAAAAATCCAATAGTATATCACAATGCTTAATATTTAAAAGTTATTTAGTCCTCCATCACTTATAGAATAAATTCCATATTCAACTATGAGTCATCAAGCACTCTGTATGCAATACTCTATTTTTACTTAATGGATTTTTAAAATTTTAATAGAAATAAATTGAAAAGTGAAGATAAATTACAGTCATTTTTTTCATTGATAGAAGATTGATTTAATGAGGTACATGTTTCTGGGTTTGACATCCAATAATCACCTATTTTTGGTTGCAACATAAAGAAAAATTGGGTGCTGTCCCACAGCACTCAATTAGCCCCCTAACAGTGCTGCATCCAGGTATCAGCCCAGATGCTTTAAAAGATGAAACTTCTTGAGTTGTATCTAAATCTATTCATGGCAAACCTGTGACAATTGTTGTGGAATTTAGTAAAATCATTTAATATCCATGTACATGAAAAAAATATGCCAATTTGTATGATGTTAAGTACACCTTTTAGCTTAATAGATTGATCTCTTCTGTGTGCTTCTGGCTAACTAATAATAATTCCATTTTAGCTTTTTCCATGCTTTAGTAACATTTTTCACATCTAATATTTAAGGCAGTGTACAAAAAAATGAAGTACCACTGTTAAGTTATACTATCATGGAAAACAGTAACAAAAATATTATTGCTTTCACATATTGTTTGTTAATGATGTAGCTATTTCTGATGGCACAGCTTTGGTTAATGAACAAAGTTTAAATATAGAAGATGGTTAAGCAAGCTCGCAGTGCACACCACAAACTTATGCTATCATATCAACTCTCTATCTGTCAGAACCATCATTTCAACAAGTGATATGAAGGCAATACTTATAAGCCTCAACATTAGCCTCCTCATATTTGATGAACAGTGCATGTGTCTGGTTAAAACAGGTACAGAATACTCACCCCCTCCACTAGTACCTCAATCTTGCCAGGTTTTGGAAGGTATATGAGCCTCAGGATTCATAAGTATTCAAAAGTTGGGGTCTGCTAATGGCACTTAGATGCTGATACGATTTTAACCCAGGGTCACATGAATTGTGCATAGTACCAACTGTGCCTGGGAAATTGATCCAAGGACAGAAGAGGCCTCGGTAAGGAAAGTTTTGGTGTAACCTGATTGTACAGTAGAACATTACTGTAATAGCAGGGAACTTATCCCCAGTGTCCTGGTCAATATTGAACCCTCAATCAACATCACAAAACAGATTATTTTGTCATTACCACATTCCTGTTTGTGGGAGTTTGCTGCTGCATTTCTTACATTACAGCAGTGACTACACTTCAAAAGTACTTCATTGGCTGTAAAATGCTTTGAAACAATCCAGTCGTCATTAAAGCACTACATAAATAAAGCAAATCTTATTTTTCTTATTTTACTGATACGAGGAGAATATTCACCAGTGCTCACCAGGATATGAAATAGGTTCCAAATTTAGCCATCAATGTAGATTGATCAATAAGAATGTTGAGTATTAAATTTTTTTACAATACGTATCAATGCATAAAAGCACACAAATAATATGAAAGCTAGTACAGAAGATATACATCCTTGTATGACCTATAACAGATACTGGATAAATGAGTAGTGGCACATCTGTCACCAACATAGTGTGCCCTCGTCTCAAGTATTGGTTGTTTTGCTATTGTAGGTAAATATTTTGCTCATTTTACAACATGTAAGTTCTCGAGTTGTCTTGAGGCATACCTAAGCTGTACTGTACCATCTGTCAATGAATTGATAATTTTTGCTCAGTGTGTGCTGCAGCTCATCCTATATTTTACATGTTTTGTTGTATGTAGTGTCCTACTGCTGATATGTGCTGATGATAGTTTCACACTTCTTTGGGCAAGTTTAATGTTTTCCCAATGGTAAAACTCTAGACTTATCCAACTGTATATATTTATTTTTAAATTCTCCATGCCAAAAGAGAATTGTGTCATAAGGCCACAAAGGACATCCAGCATGGCATAGTGTGTACCTCTCTATCTATTCAATATGAGCACTACGTCAAACACCTTAAAGAGGAAATGTGTTCCACAAAGGTATCCCATAATTGTTAAATGTTATAAAGAGAGTATTTGTGTGATTGCACCACACTTTCCCAATATTGCTATCAGCTGAATCTTACAGCTGCAAATCAGACAGGCCACCCTCCGTGCGAATGTAAAATAGAGGGTGTGATGACATCAGGTCATCAATACAACATTATCACGCCAGTCTCTGAAGTTACAGAAGGCGAGCAGGCATGGAATTGGAAGCCTACCCGCTATTTTGAAATGACTAATTAGCAAGCTGTTGACCTTGTTGCAACCCAATCGTCCGCAAACTTTCGTTCTCCACTGCATTTTTTGGGCATTGGACATGAAAACGTTCGGGGGTATTTTCCGGCAGCTCTGAAGAGGCGCTACAAGGGTGGAAGAAAAGGCCTGCCACCAGGACCATGGCTGAGTGATTCTGCTGTTGAAGGTGGCAGCATCTGCATGTTTTATGTAACTCATTTTAGCTTTTTGGAACCTTCCATAAGAAATAAAGAAAGATTGAGAGAGCAGGGTCCTTTAAATTTGTAGCTGTGACTGACTTCCTGTTAACGTCATAACCCCCTGCCATATGACATCCTGCCCTAGACTCAAATTCGCGCCCCCCCCCCACCCCCCGGCCACCGCCCGGCCACCAAACTCCTAAATTTTTTTTTTATTCATTCAAGGGATGTGGTCTTCTCTGGCCAGCAATTCTTGTCCAATCCCTAATTGTCCCTTGAGAAGGTGGTGGTGGGCTGCCTCCTTGAACCACTGCAGTCCACGTGGTGTAGGCACACCCACAGTGCTGTTAGGGAGGGAGTTCCAAGATTTTGACCCAGCGACAGTGAAGGAACAGCGATATATTTCCAAGTCAAGTTGGTGAGTGGCTTGGAGGAGAACTTCCAAGTGGTGGTGTTCTCATGTATCTGCTGCCCTTGGGCTTCTAGATGGTAGTGGTCGTTGGCTTGGAAGGTACTGTCTAAGGAGCCTTTCTGAGTTTCTGCAGTGCATCTTGTAGATGGTACACACTGCTGTCAATGTGCGTTCGGTGGTGGAAGGAGTGAATGTGGATGGGGTGCCAGTCAAGCAAGCTGCTTTGCCCTGAATGGTGTCCAGCTTCTTGAGTGTTGTTGGAGCCGCACTCATCCAGGCAAGGAGAGAGTATCCTGTCACACTCCTGACTTGTGCCTTGTGGATTGTGAACAGGTTTTGGGGAGTTAAGAGATGAGTTACCCGTCGCACTATTCCTAGCCTCTGACCTGGTCTTGTAGCCATTGTATTTATATGGCTAGTCCAGTTCAATTTCTGGTCAATGATAACCCCCAGGATGTTGTTAGTGGGGGATTCAGTGATGGTTATACCATTGATCATCAAGGGGCGATGGATAGCTTCTCTCTTGTTGGAGATGATCATTACCTGGCACTTGTGTGGTGCGAATGTTACTTGCCGCTTGTCAGGCCAGGCCTGGCCTTGCTGCATTTGGACATGGACTGTTTCAGTATCTGTAAAGTCACAAATGGTGCTGAATACTGTGCAATCAGATGAACATCCCCACTGAACTAATGAAGGAAGCAAAGTCATTGATGAAGCAGCTGAAGATGGTTCAGCTGAGGATACTATTCTGAGGAACTCCTGCAGTGATGTTCTGGAGCTGAGATGACTGACCTCCAATAACCAAAACCATCTTCCTTTGTGCCAAGTATGACTCCAACCAGTGGAGAGTTTTCCCCTTGATTCTCATTGACTCCAGTTTAGCTAGGGCTCCTTGATGCCACACTTGGTCAAATGAAGCCTTGATGTCAAAGGCAGTCATTCTCACCTTACCTCAGGATTACAGTTCTTTTGTCCAAGTTTGAACCAAGGCTGTAATGAGGTCAGGAGGTAATTGTCTACCTTCCCACCAGATCAGCATGAGGATTTAAATTGGCCATCTGATGCTTGATTTGCTGAGCTGAGATGGCAGGCGTGAAAGCAGTGGACCAGTTTTTGTTCTGTCACTTTCACCCTGCTGTAAAATCCAGACCCATGTTTCAAGTTTCAGGCTGGTAAAAATGTCCATTTTCACATCCACTTCTGAGACTTTTAATAGCAAACATACCATGGACAACAGTACAGTTAGCTATATAATAATTACCCCTCATTATTTTTGCAGCAACTTGGCATTTTAATAAATTGCTAAAGTTTCAGTGGATGAATATAAAAAAAATCACTTGGCTCTTTTGAAAATGGAATTGCTGAAAAGCCGTACATGTATCTGCGTGTTTGCCCGTAAACACATATTGCCCCAGGAATAAAAAAAAAAAGCACATTATGGTATTTTTTTACAGCACTTGAATAGTTATTTCAAATAATTAGATTCATGGTGACTTAATTTCTTCTGGTAGCACACTGACTGGTGTGTTTATTCTTTGCACAGATTTAACCCATTTAAAGTAAATGAGTTTAGAACATCATTAAGATAGCATACAAAGAAATTTAATTCACATGTATTAACCTGTAGTTATCAGAGAAAATTAAATGCCTTGGTTCCTTTGGAAATAACTATACTGTAAAGTGTTTGTGCATCTCTTTCTTCATTTGTCAGTCTGAATATGTGTCCAGAAGTAATAAAACCTGTGAGATGAGGTTGCTTTAGCAGAATAAGTTTGCCCACTCTTACCCCTACACTTTTTATGGCAGACTTTATTTGACAAAAGCAATAAATCTTAGCAACATTCTGTTATCAGCATGAGGATTTAAATTGATATGATTAAACCAATGTCTCACTCTAGTTCTGAAAGGTTAACATTAATAAGAGTGAAGAATACAAGAACAATGCGAATCTAGGTTTCAACATTTACAATTAAATGTGCATACCGATTTGTACTTCTCTTAACATTTTGGATTTCTTTCCTTACTTGATTTGTGAAATCATGGTGTGGAGAATATTTTGTGAGTGAAGTTTGCTTTCCTAGTTACTGAAGCTGCCAGGTTGGTACTACATCTCAGGAGAGGAGTTAAAGCCAATAATCCTTCCATCAAGGAAACCCACACTTCACAGAGTTTCAAATTTGTTACAGCACAGAAGGAGGCCATTTGGCCTATTATGCCTGCACGGGCTCTCTGAATGAACAGCTCACCTAGCTTCATCCTCCTGCCTTCGCCCTGTAACTCTGCACATTCTTTCTTTTCAAATAGCAGTCTAATTCTCTTTTGAAAGCTCCAGTTGACCGTACCTCCACCATATGCAAAGGCAGTGCATTCCAGACCCTAACCACTCTCTGCATGAAAAAGTTTTCCCTTATATCGCTATTGCTTTTTTAACTAATTACTTTAAACTTGTGCCCTCTCCTTCTCAATCCTTTCATGAATGGGAATAGTTTATCCCTTTCTACTCTGTCCAGACCCCTCATGATTTTGAATACCTCTATCAAATCTCCTCTCAACCTTCTTTTCTCCCAGGAGAACAGCCCCAACTTCTCCACTCTATTATCATAACTGAAGTTCCTCACACCTGGAATCATTCCCATGATTTTTTCCTGCACTCTCTCCAAAGCCTTCACATCCTTCCTAAGGTTCAGCGCCCAGAAACAGGCGTAATACTCCAGCTGAGGCTGAACTAGTGACTTATATATGTTCAACATAACCTCCTTGCTCTTGTACTCTATGCCTCTATTTATAAAGCCCAGGATATTTGACTTGGCAGTTTGCACCAACTACAAGTGTACATACAATGATGAGGAACCAAAAGGAAACACCTGAAATTTAAAACAAATTCCTTACTAAAGGTGTCTTTCCACAAGCGCTTATCAACCAAAATGATTGTTTTCACAATTTTTTTTAGAGCTTCAAGCATTTAGACCCAAACATGTGGCTTGTGATAGAACTGTGTTTTCACTGTCTCTGCTGTCGAGATAACCCTGATGTTGACAAGACTTGCCTTTCAAAAGTGCTAGAGCTGTTCCAACTGTCATGCTCCAGTTGAACACCAGTATAGCAAAGATACTGCTACAGGCCGTACAGATAGGGACACACAGTGTATGCGACTGTAATTTTATAGATCTGACTCCCATGCTGGATCACATTCTACGTTATTTCTAGAATGTAAACATATTCTGGAAGAAACACATTTTTGCCCTTTCATGGACAGTTGCTCCAGGCATTGCCTAGATTATTAAGTCCTATTTTTTATCGAGACCAAACTAAACGATGTTTGTTGCACAGTTTTATTCTGAATCTATCTTTTTGAATAAAATAACACCCTACTGACACAACGTTGTAACATAAGAAATAGGAGCAGGAGGAGGCCATATGGACCCTTGATCATGCTCCTCTCAGTACTGACCACTTAATGTTTTAATTGTAATTATTTTGGCTATCTTGAGATGCTCCTTCTACTGCATGTATCATACATATATCATGTGTATTTTGTGTTGCAACTTCAGTTTGCAAATTTTTACTTTATTATTAGTAATGAATTCTGTACTTTGCAGTAGAGATTGAAACAACATTACCTTGCATGTTTAAAAATTAAGATTGATTAAGAAGTCCAAAGGCTAAAAATGTTTAAAGAAGTCCTCTTCCATTTTTTGTCTTTTCAATACTGAGCATAATTAAAACTGTTCTGACTTCTTTTTCCTGAAACTCTGATATTCATTTACCTCATGTAAGTCATTCCTTGAACATTGCATAAGGAATGAAGGCACATGCACAGGAATTCAATCGGTTTTGTTAAAAATGAGTGTTTATTAAAGTGATTGAATTCCTTAATATTCTGGGATAACAACAGGTAATGAGTAATTTTTATTTGTTTGCTTTGCAGTATAGTTTTATTGGTCAAATTATTAGTGAATTCAAACAAAATGAAAGGAGGTAAGCGTCAGCTTGTCTTGTGGTAAATTTTCTTTCAGTCTGGCTATTTGGAAAGAGTACTTATCCTGTCAATGTGCACTGGGGAGTGCCTGTGTAAACATTCGTGTTTCTCCCTGTTCCTCATAACAGTTTCTTGTATTGCATTTCTTCTGACCTTGCTATCTGAAACCAATTACAGGAGATCCATTCGGGCTGCATCTGTTTTCATAAGAAGCCTGGGCTGCAGTGTTTTTCTCAGAGATGAATATCAACATCAAATATGCTTCTGAGTGCCTCATTATTTATGTTTGAGAGAGGGAGAGATTTCGTAGCCTTCAGCTGAGCTCTCGAGAATGTGTCGTACTGTGCTGTTTATACATTGAAGATATTAATGGGTGTAGATGTCATTTTTCATTTTAACGTCTGAAATGTGACGTGCTGATAGGTTAAACAGCCATATTTTTCAGTTACAGTCATAAGCGGCATCTTACTTCCAGAAAATTATATTTACTTTTATTTTAACGTAATTAAAAAGATCACGATTGACTTGTTACTCTTTTAATATTTTACTTGATGCCGCAGATGTGGTAAGTAATAACTTTACTCAAAAATATAAATGGTTTCTGAGCGAACAATGTTTCGCAATTGGGAAAAGAAAGTTGTACAGACCTCAACTAAGTTTTTAATTCATAACTTACATCATTATAACATAAAGTACTGTGCCAATAGGATGCAAAAGTACAATTATGTTTACACATAGTTTACATCTTGCTATGTCTCAACAGAAAAGATTTTGGGTTGAACTTTCAGTTGCAGCTTTGAAATATGCACATACTTCATGCAACATCTGCAAAAAAAAAGATTGTGCTTAAATATTTAACGTGGCATACTATAAAGCAAAATTAAAATGAATGATAGATTGGATGTGCAAATAGTCCTTGTTACTCATAATTGAATTAAGTTATTAGAAATTGTCATTTTTCCACTGATTTTGTTTTACTTGAAAGTACTTTCGATAGCCACAATAGTAACTAGCAAGTATCGCATGATTGCAATAAATATTGCGTCATTATACACAATAATACCTAATGAGTGTAGTATTCAAGTATTTCTGTCTTTACTTTGACCATTTTCCTAATTAATATTTTCCCATTGCCTGGTATGTAGTGGTGTGAATTGATTCAGACTGACTTAAAATAAAACTGCAGTAGCCCTGAGGACTTGAGTGATGCCTGCTTAAATGTTATATCGGCAGTTAGCACCATGATGTATTTGTATATAATATAAACAAAACAAAGTCCCCTAATCTACAAACTTAATACTGCATCAAAAGATCTTGGTTTATTTCATTGGACATCAGATTTACTAAATTTTAAACAAATGTGCAATTAAAAACCATACAGTAGTTGCTTAAACCCAATCTACTGGGATCCTTTGAAACATTTTATGGAGTAAATATATACAGTAAAATCTATAAACAAATGGCCTATCTCCATGAAGTTACTTTCAGGACATAAACAGTAATATGAACCTTCATAGTAACAGAATATTAAGTAGATAACTTTGAAAATTAGAAAGAATCTTGGTTGTGAATGTCTCTCTCGTATCTTGCACATTTTAGTTCTGTGTTCCTCCTTGTTTCTTCTGACAATCCTCCAAAGCCAGTAATTTATTTAAAATAGTAGCTTTAATTTCAAAGTTGGGTCCCCTTTGTTCATATCTCAAGTCAACTTCATGAGTAAACATATTAGCAGGTGTCTTAGGCCTAAATATTGGATTTCACTGCTTTCAGTAAGCAGTGAGCTATTGAGCCACTAAATACATTTGTGAATATGTTTCCTTTCTGGAACTTCTTATTAATATGTTTCAGCTTCAGTTGGTTGCATTTTCATTCAGTTTTATGAAGATTGTTAGATATTGAAATAAAATAAATTGCTGAAACATAATACCGAAATACTTTCAAACATATTCTGTAAGTTTCATTTGAAAAAAGCTAGAAATGCTGGAAAATTCAAATGAAAAAAATGTTTTAATGTTTGTTAGCATGTGTAAAGAGAAACAGCATGTTAATGTTTTGGGTGCAGCCCTTTGTTAGAACCTTAATTTCTGTTCAGCATATCACTCACTATTAAATTGCAGAGTTTTGTGAATTCCTTTCCCCACAAGGCTTTCAATTGGGCATTCATCCAATGGCACTTTTAGTCTTAAATTTTTCAAAGGCTGCACAAAATGTTGGTTCACAGAACTAAAAAAATAAGTACTTTGTGTTTTTTTAAATAAATAAAATAGGGTGATGTGAAATAGTCACAACAATTTAGCTTATTCCATATAATTTAATCATCATATATCATATTGCCTTGTTATGCAATATACAAATGCAACCCCGCACAATATATGACGTATTGAATGTCTCAAAGTGTGGCACCTTCCAATTTTTCATCCTTTTATGTTTGAAAAAAATACTACTGAGAAACAAAATATATCAATTATTGTTAAATATGTTTTGTATGAAGTTGAACTTTCCTGAGAATGCGCTGATTGAAAAAAGAAAGCTTCATGATGTAACAATAAAGTGATTGTTTTGCAAAATTCTCCAAATGTTAGGAATATGCTTAGCAAATTGTTACCAGAGCTTTCTATGGCTAGACAAATCAATGTTGTTCGGAGATGGTGCTGCTGCACTCAGTTTGTTTACTTTGGTTTTGTGCGTCTGCCTGCCTTCTCAAAAAACTTGCTTGGAGCCAGACTGTAGCAGCCCTCTCTGTCTTTTCATAATTGATCAGGGGATGACTGGCTTCCCTGAGGGTTAAGACGTGGCAACTTTTTTCTGTTTGCTCAGCATCTCAATGCAGTAGTTCAAACATTGTTCACACCAGCTGGCAGTGTAATGCCATATGCACATCCTGTCAAAGCAACTGTTGTCATGGATACTAGAAAGTACTAGAAAACCAACCCCTTGATTCTAATCAAAAATGTACTTTACCCCATCAGAGGTGAATCGGATGTTTTTTTGAAACCAGATTGATCAAGTGAATCTTTACTCTGTGCACCTAAATTTTTTATCACACATCATGTGCTAACGATTTTGTTTTTGATGACTCCATGGATCTCTGCCGACCAAGACATTTTTCTGGAGTCTGTTACAAGGAGTTTTTGATGGGTAGTACCTGTTCATTGCTTATATTGTCAATAGGTTGATTCTAGTTAAGAAATCAACTTAATTTTGAGCTTTCACATTTTCTTGCAACATAATCCACTGGTATCCCAGTGATTTAAATTTTTGTATGCTGGTATTCTTTTGTGTTTGTATCCAAATATTTTTATTACCATTTGTTTAGTACTGACAATAGCATTATACAAGGATATAATTTCTAGCCGTACTTTTTGCTCTTCTGGAAACTGACTAGAAAATTAAATCCCTATACTTTAGTGTGATCATTTTACTTACAGCTCTAAGGATACTTGTGCTTAAAATCACAGGTGGTGTAAAAGGATACAAAATTCCATTTTACCCAAAACATATATTTAATCATAATGACAAGCACCAGTAAAATAATCAACTGTGTTTTAATTTATTGCAACATCCCTTCTTTTTCATCATTAAAATGAAGACCCTAGTTTTTCATATTGTAAGCATTTTCCCTGCCTGCAATCTACAGTACAGAATCCGCGTTAATCCACTTCCAAGATATCTGATGTTGATTTGTCAATTTTAATTACAGCTTCCAGTAACATTTGAAGTCTTGCGCTTCTGCACCAAAATGATATTATGAATATGCAAATCTATGGTAATAAGAGGGGGAGGGGGGTCATTTCTGTTGAACACACACACAGTGGATGAATCCCTAGCGGAAATAAGTCTATTGATGCAGTTTACATCAGTTTGTAATGTACTATAAGATTTGCTCTTCCTGTAGTGTTCTGCAGAAACTCTTGACTGCATATGTGCAGTTTCATGGTCAGCTGTAGATTTAAAAAGAAACTCGCCTCATGAAATATTTTAATGGGTTATAAAAACAAAGAGAAAGTAACTGATGTAGTACAAACTGATGACTGCATAAGGTGAAAATAAACATTGAAGAGAAAAGTACTGGTTATTGAAGAAAAAGGTGAACTGTAACACAAAAGATTTTCATTTTATGTGCATCCTAGATTACCGTGACATTGATAATAAAATTGAGATCACAGCTTAAGGAAACAAACTTTATGAATAATAATGTTTTTTTGGCTTGCAGGCACTACAAGCAGCAAGACAGCTTCTTCTTCAGCAGCAAACCAGTGGTCTGAAATCTCCAAAGGGAAACGACAAACAGCGAACATTGCAGGTCAGCAGGCTATTACTGATCTTTTGTAACAGCAATAATTGAAAATCTTCAGAAACTTGAGCACTTTTTTAAGTGAATATTATGTTCCAGTGCACACACAAAAATGGTGGGATAAGATTCACATAATTGGCCCTACATATGATATCTTCAAATAGGTTATAGTTTACAGCATGTTTTTTTTAAATCCAGTTGATTAAGTTACCAACATTCGTTATTTGGGTTGGAGGGAGGCTGCCAGCTCAATAATTTAACTTGTATATACCATAATTTAAATGAACTATAGAACAGTATTTCTGCTTTCAAGCAATAATAACACAAATAACTAGCTCTAAATACCTTCAGTGTACAAGGCACTTAAAGAGTATATATAGACATAGATGGGAAATAAAATCAACTTCTACCATTTACTAAACATTCATTGCCAGGCTGAGAGCAGACCTGTTTACATTCTGGACTGATGCCCACTGATGATTACACCTGCTGTTAGAGTTTTGACCTCTAAAAGTGGGGTAGACTATCTTTTGCTTACTCATCACTGCAGATCTATAGCAGTCCCTTCAATTGTTAAATAAAATTAACTCCAGGATCAAGTGGAAGAACTCTGGGTGAATTACGTATAAAGTACCTGCACTATATGAAGCTATCCTTGCAAATCCTATAAAAGTATGTTTGCAATGAATGGTTTTCTGTGAAGAAAATATTTTCTGTCGTTATTGTTTTGAAGAGGAAACTATAAGTAATCTGATTGTGTTGTTATATAGAGTTGTACAATGAGGTAGTAGCTCTACATACTGCAGTTCTTGATGCGTGTTCAAGTTGAATCATTTTTCTTGTTTACTTGGAAAGACAGGAACTTTGTTGACCCTGCAAAACACCAATCAAAACATTCCTTTTTGTTGTTTTGCATCAAGACAAGAACAGAAGAAATGCTCGCTGTCTTGCCAAAATGTGGCCCATTCGCCTTATTATGACAATTTCCTCAACTTGTTCTGTTTTAAATTACATCAGCAATTAGCATATTTTCAACCTTTTTTTAGGTTTAAATTGCAGTGTGAGAGTGTGCTCTCCTCTCAGCTAATTAGTGCTATCAAGGAACAGTAGGTTAGCTCATTAGTACCATGTGCATTTAATTAGAGAAGAGAAAATTGGAGTTAACTCATAGTTAATATTTTCACAGAGTGCTACAATGCCAACACCTTCATTTGGAGTCACACCCCTGCATAACTAATTATGGTTTAGTGGCATATAGAATGTGTGTTTAGTGAGAGCATCAAACTGTTGACAGAATTGTTTAGAGAAATGTATGGGATCTTTCCTGCTACCAAAATTGCTGGATAAAGAATGTAATTTGCTTGATCATTGTACTTGAGTCTGAATTAACATTGCTTATTAAGCATTAAACAAAACTATAGCTGTACAAAAACAAAATAATTGCAGTTTTCAAAATATGAAATGTGACTGATATTATTTGGTGCAAAAAAAATGATTGATCTTACCAAATAAATGTTTGGCTGGGATATTTGGGCAACAGGTCAACTTAAAAGATTTGGTGCAAAGGATTTATAATTGTAAATAAAGCAATATCAATTGGGGGTTCCATGATGGCTCAGCCAATTTATCTAATGATTACCTGAGACATGCAGATCAGAAAGTTCCCAGCCTGTGCTGACTTAGCTAAGTTCAATTGGGTCACCAGTAGGCATATAACAATTGCCGGTCTGACAGCATCTGCGGAGAAGAACACAGTTAACGTTTCGAGTCCATATGACTCTTCATCAAAATTTTGATGAAGTCATATGGACTCGAAACGTTAACTGTGTTCCTCTCCATAGATGCTGTCAGACCTGTTGAATTTTTCCAGCTATTTTTGTTTTTATTTCAGATTTCCAGCATCTGCAGTATTTTGTTTTTATGTTATGTAATAATTGCCCTTCAGGATCACAGGTTTAAAGATGGGGATTTGACCAGGAATTGCTACCAACAAAATCTTGGATTTATGTAGCACATTTATCATTGTAAAATATCCCAAGGCCCTTCACAGGAGCATTATCAAACAAAATTTGATACCAAGCCATATTAAGGACATATAAGGACAGATGCCCAAAAGTTTGATCAAAGGGAGAGGCTTTTAGGAATGTCTTAAAGAATGAAAGAGATGTAGAGAGGAGAAGCAGAGAGGTTTAGAGAGGGAATTCCAGAGCTTAGGGCCTCAGTAGATGAAAGCATGGCTGCCAGTTTTGTAATAATTGAATTCAGGAATTAAAGGCCAGAATTGGAAGAGCACAGATATCTCAAAGGGGTTTAGGGCTGGAGGAGGTTACAGAGATAGGGAGGGGGTAGGAAATAGAGAACTTTGAAAACAAGGATGAACGTTTTAAAATCAAGGCATTGCTTTGATCCAATCTAGGTCAATGAACCCAGGGTGAACAGGACTTGGTGTAAGATAGGGCCTGGGCAGTACGATTTTGAATGTCCTCAAGTTTAATGGAGTGGATGACAGGAGGCTGGCCAGGAGTGCCTTGGATTAGTTAAGTCTAGAGGTAACAAAGGCATAGATGAGAGTTTCCGCAGATGAGCTGAGGCAAGGACCATGTTAGAGAGGTGGAATTAGGTAGTCCTGGTAATGATGTGGATATGTGGTCAGAAGTGTGTCTTGGAGTTAAATACAACACCAAGTTTATGAACAGTCTGGTTCAGTCTGAGACACAATGAGAAGAATGGAATTGATGGCTAGGCGATGGAATTTGTGGCAGGGACCAAAAATAATGGCTTTGTCTTCTCAATATTTAGTTGGAGGAAATTTCTACTTCATTAGTGCTTGGTATCGGGTGAGCAACTTGGCAATTTAGGGATATTGGAGGGGTCAAGAGATTTGGTAATGAGATGGAGCTGGCTATCATCAATGTACACTTGGAAACTGGTACCAAGTGTTTTTATATGTTGTAATGATCTATGGTGGAAATGCATGTGTTTGACACAGAATTGAGTTCCATTGGGATGTTCTTACAACTGAATATCCTGTTAGCAACTGTTCTCCAGACTTGCATGCAAATAATTGTTTGTGGAAGTGGTACTTGTGAGTTCTTCTGTGTTAAATTACTATGAATGGCTGAGTCCCATCCATAAGAGTGTCTATCTTTGCCTTGAGACTAAGTAAACTTTCTATGCCCGTGAAATGAACAACAGATTGTGCTAAATGTTTTAAACTACTGAAATTATCCAATGCCTCCATAAGTTTTTATTCCATTCTTTGAGAGTGTAGAGATTCACAATAGATCTTATTTTAGGTTTATGATGTTAAGGAAATCTATCAATAGTCAAGTGATTATGCAATATAATTACATATTTGCAAAACAAAATCTATCATTTAACTCTTCAAATAGACAAAATAAAATTTTAAAATTATCACTACTACAGAATTTAAACTAAATCTTTGGAAATAGTTTTGAAATATGTATAGTTATTTTGCCTCCTGGAATGTCTTGCCACATGTGAGTCTACAATGATTTAAACTTTTCTTGGAAATGGCAGTTTTTCTCCAGGAATTTCAAACTGACCAATCTCTTCTCAAGTTGATTCTCTTCTTGCTATAAAGCAAGCTTCAAGCCAGCTTCTCTGATTCAGTCAGAAGCAGTCTTTTATATCCCAGGAACAAGTTATCAGGGCTACCTGCATTTTGAATATCCCATGACTCAAATTTAACAAGGAACTCATGGTCATCTACAAACAGAACCAATCCCATAGTATCATGTAAGATTAAATTATTCCTCTCTCCAGCCAATAACTGTAAATCTGACAACACTGTAGCAAAATAAGATTGATATAGGAACCTGAACTGCATTCAGCTTTTTGAAACTGCCTAGCTACCCGGGACTTTATTTATGGAAATGGCCATTAAACCAAAACTGGACAGAAATGCCTAATTTTTATCACTGCTACAATGAGACCAGGAAAACTTTGTTGTTGGAGATAAAGTAATTTTAGGTTTGCAAAACAGGTCAATTTAGTCTGTAGTGGTAGACTAGCAACAGTGATTGATAGTAGGATCACTTGACCTTGTAGTTATTGCACAACTTGTCAACCTCATGATATGCATGATGTTCTACATTCAACACATGTATCTTTGTTCTTCTTGCCAATTTATCAGTAACACATAGGCCAGGATTTTCCCGTCGGCGAGCGGGGGGCGGGGCCCACTTGCCGACGTGTAAAATGACTCGCGGTGATGTCGGGCGGAATTCTCGACGCCTGATTTAAATTTTCAGGTTGGCGGGGGCTCAGCAAAATCAGCTGTGTGCCCGCTGACTTGCCAATGGCCAATTGAGGCCATTGACAGAGTCATTTAAATAATTAATGGACCTGCCCATCCAACCTTAAGGTTGGCAGGCAGACCAGGAGCCCTGGTGGGCAATAGAAAAAGCATGAAACCTAATCCACAGGTGGGATGAGGTTTCATGTAGGTTTTAAAAAATTTAATTAAAGTTTTTTTTATAAGTTATGGACATGTCCCAACTCATGTGACAGGAGGGGACATGTCAGGGAATTTTATTTTCTCTATTTCCAATACTTTTGACAGTAGAGCCGATCTCCCTGAGGCAGCACTTTGCCTTAGGGAGATGAGTGTGCTTTTTGTGCGCATGTGCGAAAGAGCGCACTCTCGGGTTTAGGGAATCCCCCCCGCCTGCACAGGGAGCGCATAGCACTTCCGTGCGGACATCAAGCTAGGCAGGTCTTAATTGGCCCGCCCATGTAAAATGGCGGTGCGCCCCCAATTGGGGGCACGCCTTTGCATGCCCGCTCTTCAACTACCCCCCCCCCCCCCGATGGGAGGGGCATCCTGGCCATAGTTTTTTTTATTTTTTGTACATGGTTATGGCTCTGGATTCCTTGATAACCACATGTCTATGGTCATTTTGATGCTATATAAAATTAACACTAACTTATTTGGGAGACACCCACAGATCAATTGTCCAAAAAGTTAAATTTGAACAATAATCAGAGAGCTGTCTTTACACCTTCATTACAAAAATCGTAACCCTAACACTTAAAAGGGAATTTTTCTTTTTGTTATACCTGAATTCTTAATGCATCTGAACTCTTAAAATCCTCTCTTTAAGTCTTCAACTTACTTGCTTTCAATTTAATAGATGGGACACAGGAACATGGGAATTAGGAGTAGGATTAGACCATTCAATGATTTGATCCTGCTCCACCAGTCGATAATATCATGGCTGATCTTTGTGATCTCAACTCCACTTTCCTGTCTGCCCCCATAACCCTAGAATCCCTTGTTTACCAAAAATCTGTCTAACTCAGTCTTGAATAAATTCAATGACCCAACCTCCACTGCTTTCTGGGGAAGAGAATTCCACAGACTTCTGAGAGAAAAAAATGGTTCCTCATCTCCATCTTAAAAGAGAAACTTCTCATTCTTAAACTGTGTCCCCTAGTTCTCACAGGAGGAAACATTGTCCTGGCATCCACCTTATTAAGTCGCCTCTAGATAGCTGTGAGAAACTGTGGTGGAAGTCTCTTTCTATCAATATGCAGCAGGAGAATCAGGTTACATGCATCGAGAAGTCCTAAGTAAACTCTCAATTTTGAAGCCTATTTTTTTAAATATAGACCCAGGATATGTTATGGAAAGTTTGTGATTTCCTGTAAATTAAACCATAGAGTGATGTCACTGCTTCTAATTGATATCGTCACAGGAATGTTGAATTTATATGGCCTCAACTTGCAAGAAATGCATGTTTTTCAACCTGTTAATGCTATGGCAAGTAAACACATTATGAAATGTGCTATTCCTGAGAATGCAATTTTGTTTAGAGAAATGATAAGCAACCATTTATAGCGCACCTGTAATAATGATGTTTCTTGCTTCTGAAGCAATCAGTGAGTCAATTAATCAGTACAAATATCCAAAAGTTCATATCCAATTCAAGTGTGTTCAATTTAAGAACATAAGAACTAGGAGCAGGAGAAGGCCATCTGTTCTTCAAGCCTGCTTCATCATTCATTAAGATGACCATTGATCTCAACTCTACTTTCCCACCATATCCTTGATTCCCTTAATATCCAAACATCAAGTGATCTAAATCTTGAATTTACTCAATGACTGAGCATGCAGGAGAAAAGTACTCAACAACATTTGAGAAAATTATTTGTTGATGAGTCCCTGGAAATTGTAGCAAGCTTTGTTATAGTGGTTGTAAGTACAGTTCTTGCAGAGAGAAACACCCCCAGATACTGGGGGGAAACAACAGCATGGCAACATTTCACAGGAGCAGTCAACATGTTGTTAGCAACTTTGAGGACACAGTAGGAGGCCTGGAAAATGCTACACAACTTAAAGAGCGCAAAGGTAAGCCATGAATATTGCTGCAAATTAGCAGTACGGGATACATAAACTCATAGTTAGAAATTAATAACGACGTAAAGAACTGTTAGCAAGAATGTAATATGTAAGGTCGTAGAAGTGAAAATTGCAGGGTTACCCAAATAACATTATGTATGTCATGAGAGAATTTGATGCATGATAGAATTTTCTTTGATAAAATTTATTCACTTTGACTATAATTTACAGTCTCAGATTCTTCAATTCTGAAGGAAAGAAATTGTCCTTGATGGATCAAATCACATCAACATTAAAAACAGTGCTGACCTCCACTGGTAATACATCTCGATGGGTGTCCTGCCTCTATGGATCAAATGGTGCACCTTAGTCACAAGCTTCCTGAGGGTACTCATTCACTGCTTTGCTATGCCCAAGTAGCTCACTGTTATGGTACATTTACTGCCTGAGTTAGCACCTGGTGGAGGTTGCACACTTGTTCTAGTTTCTGCACTCCCAACCTGTCATTCTACAAGATGCCTGCCAATGGTTGCTACATCCGTGCTCTCTGAAAAAAACAAATTCTGTACTCAATTCACCTGTCACTGACGCGCTGCACTTCAAAATCAGACCTAAAAGAAATTGCTCACTTTTAATTTGGCTATTGGCTACAGAATGCTTCACAGGTTCATCATTAAGAACCTGAACAAAGTCTTAATAAGCAAAACTGAGATTTTTTGATCCAACCTTTCACTTATGTCCACTACTGTAATTTAGAGATGAAAAACCTTGCAGTAGAGCTAAATATTGATGAACAACTCAGTAATGTTTTCATCCAATATTATTCCTTTTCTTTCACAAAAACTGGCAGAGAGGAAATAATTTCCCCACATGGTTTATTTCAATATATCACTGTCCCTTTTCTATATCTTGCTTATAGAACATATGTATGCAATGTTAAAAACAAGGTACAATAGTAGCTTCAAAATTAATGTTTGCTTATTTGTAAATCTGTGGTTTGGGATGGGGGTGGAGAACACAAAAATTATAGCCTAGATCTTTCTGTAATAATTACTAGTAATGTAGTTAAGGCATTCAACATCATTACTCCAATGAAACTAACAGAAATGCCCAGAGTCCCCATGAGCACAGAATAGCATGGAAATCCAGAGTTGCTGTCAGTAATTTTACCCTTCTCCAGAGGATGCACTATTGAGGTTCTCTAGCACACTGCAAGCAGTGGAAGTCGATTTGAGTTGACTGGAGCTTCCACTTTTAAGCTTTAGTCTTGCTGTTAAAAACCCTTTTGGTGAAACTAGGTTCTTAATGGTTTAGTAACTTCACTTAAACACCTGAAAAGCTAACTTTATTTTTCTGGAATATCACATTTCTCCATAATGATAGAAAATAACTCACATTTTTATTTTTGTCTTTTTTAAAGGCTTTTTCATTTGTATTTTAGTTTCTGTCTTAATTCAATCATAGTCATTTATTTCACTATCTAAAAATTTAAAGTAAAAGTGAACAATATTAAATCTTCCTCATTTGCTGTGTGTGATTATCTGAATGTGATTGACTCCTTACATGCTTGCTTACATCATTAATACTATACGTCAAGAGATTCCCTTTACTTGGCATCAGGTTAAAACTGCCTATGGGAAAGGGGAAAACCACATCATAGTGATCATTAGATCTTTGTGGGCAGCTTTTTTGGAGGTCAATGCCCTCGCTGACCACACATTCCAGGCCTATATCCAGTCTTACAGTTGAGTTTCTGCATGACTGCTGAGTATGGAGAAGTGAAAGGTAGCAGCAAATATAAAGCAAATAAACGAACAAGATCACCGGTTTACTGACAGAAAGCTGGGGCATACTGTTCAGAGACTTCTGTAGCAACAGCAATGTCCTGGTTGCCTAGGGAATGGACTTGGTAGCACTGGTAACATATGTTCCTTCCACATGTAGAAATAGTGCATTGATCTGATGAATAATGCTGGTGACAACAAGAATGGAAACAATTGTGGTGGAACCTGTATGTTTTCAAACCAAATGCTACTAGTTCATTTTAATAGAGCCACTTTGCTTATCTCCTTTTTGACTCTAGGACTGATTTTCTGTTGCAGAGCAATTTTAGCACTTTCAGCAGCCTCCTAGACCAACTTCACAGAATGACTCGAAGACAAGCCAAATCAGTCATGTTGGATCTGGTATTGGGAGTTTACCAAAGGAACAGGGAATCTGGGTGTCTTAGTGCATGAATCGCAAAAGGCTAGTATGCAGGTACAGCAAGTACCTGCTAATAAAATGTTATCATTTATTGCGAGAGGAATTGAATACAAAAGTAGAGGGGTTTATGCTTCAGTTATACAGAGCGCTAGTGAAGCTACATCTGGAGTACAGTTTACAGTATTGGTCACCTTATTTAAGGAAGGATGCGTTGGAAGCAGTTCAGAGAAGATTTACCAGATTAATACCTGGAATGGGTGTAAAAACAAAAAAACTGCGGATGCTGGAAATCCAAAACAAAAACAGAATTACCTGGAATGGGTGGGTTGGACAGGCTAGGCTTATATCCGCTGGAGTTGAGAAAAGTAAAAGGTGACTTGATTGAAACATACAGGATCCTGAGGGGACTTGACAGGATGGATGTGGAGAGGATGTCCCTTCTTGTGGGAGAATTTGGAACTAGGGGTCACTGTTTAAAAATAAGGGAGCGCCCATTTAAAACGGAGATGAGGCAAATTTTTTTCTCTTCTGTGAGTCTTTGGAACTCTCTTCCTGAAAAGACGGTGGAAGCAGAGCCTTTGACTATTTGTAAGATAGAGGTGGATAGATTCTTGGTAAGCAATGTGGTGATAGGTTACCGGGGGTAGGCGGGATGCAAATTTGAGGTTTCTATCAGATCAGCCGTGATCTTATTAAATGGCGGAGCAGGCTCAAGAGGCCAAATGGCCTACTCCTGCTTCATGTTCATATATTGTATGAATTTCACATGTTATTAGTCATTAAATGGCTGTTGTCAAGGTTTATAGAAATGTAACCAATTAAAGGTAGATGGCTGTATTTGGGGTTAAAAATAGTTTCAAACTTCCCAAAGATTCAAGATATTTCAATGTATTAAAAACCTTGGGGTAGAATTTCTGCTTTGGGAGCATTTGGCAAGCCAAGCACAAATTGCACTCAAAATAGTGCTAGTTTTCAGAAGTTATTTTTGTTCAAATTTCCACCCAATATATTTGCATATCATCAAATGTAACATCTTCATGAACCAAAAGCAAACAAGAAAGAGAGACTTGCTGTGATAATGACCAGATAATCTGTGTTTTGTGATGTTGATTGAGGGATAAGTATTGGCAGGGACACCGGGGATATATCCCCTCCTCTTCTTCAAAATAGTGCCGTGCAATCTTTTACATCCAATCAGGCAGTTGGGGCCTCGGTTTAATGCCTCATCAGAAGGATGGCACCTCTGACAGTATAGTACTCCCTCAGTACTGCACTGAAGTGTTAGCCTTGATTTTTGTGCTCAGGCCCTGGAGTGGTTCTTGAGCCTGGAATCTTGTGCTTCAGAGGCAACAGCGCTACAAACTTAGCCATGGCAATTCGGTAGTGTTTAAGAACATTTTTGTTTTAATTTTGCATTCAAAGTATGCCTTTATATATATATGAACAGTAACAGTTTTATTAATACAGTAAAATGTGTTTAATACGAAAAATAAGCAATTTTAGTCAATGACCAGTCCACCAGCTGTGAGTAACCTGATTTTAAATAACTGAAAATTGCTTATAAAAATAAACTATACAGAACAATTTATTAGTTTTGTTGGCCAGTTTCTTATTGGTGTCTTTGTGCCTAACAAAAGGTTTAATTTTAAGTGCCCCCTTGAAGGCCGTCAAACAGGCACAATTAACAGAAATGCACCATGCTGATTAATTCAATCTAGAGCTATAACCAGTTCTGTGGGTGGGCCCGATTTCTAGCACGAGCTTTTTAAATTACTGCAAAGATCATGGAAACTCAATCCACTGGATGTAATGTGCACTTGAAATTCCTTGATCTTTTGAACTGCATTAGCCTTAGTTTTCAGGAGTTCTGCTGGAAAAAAAGTGTGCTGAACGGGAAGTCCAGACCAATGTCTTGTAATTCAATCTCAGTTTCAACAGTGTGTTCTGACATCAATGTTCTAACATTTGCCTCTTTCCTGTTCTAGGCCTGTACAGTTGGCCTGATATCCTGCCAACAGTGCGGGACAAGACAGCACCTCATGGCACCCTACATCCAAAACACCTAGACACATACCAGAGGATACAGTTAATGAGTTTGAAGAAGTAGCATCAGATGAATCAAAGAGGGCCAAGTGGTGGTGGTAGAAGAAGAGCACAGATGGTCATGTGGCTGCCAACAATGTTGCTTCTCTTTTGGGAAATCCAACCTGGTGACATTAGACAGCAATGTTATGCTGCAGTTGCTATTAAATATGAGAGGAAAAAAGTGTTAGATATGCTGACCAGTGCATCAGCCACCTACTTGCTTTACATTTACTGCAGCTGATACCTATGCTATGATATAGGTCAGGATTTAAACATTAAGGGATATAACAAAACTATGTAGCTACCTCCCTATTGATATGCAGTCTGCAGAGTCAGTTTGTTTTAGTCATGGCTGAGGAGAAGCGTCAGGGTCTGCTGATATGGTTAGTGGCTTAATGACAGGTGTAGCAGTCTACTGTGATGCCTGCTAATCTCCATGGCATGCATTATTATCTCCACCATTGAAGGTGGGCAGAGGTAATGTTTTCACCCCTGTTTGTTAGTCTGCTTGTTTGTAAACAATATATCTTAAAAAAACTAATGGACGGATTTCTACAAAACTTGGCACACAAATAGGCTATGGCTCAAGGAAGAGCTGATTCATTTGTGGTGGATTTGTGGATCAGATCCTGGAATCTTTTAAAATATTGAAAGAACATTGGGAGGTAGGATGAGTTGACTTTTTTTTTTAAGAATGTTGTGGGTTGTTTATGTTGTTGATTGCTTTGGGATGTTGTGGATTGTCTGAACTGCTGTGGTGCGATTTGTTACAACTGTAAAAATGTGAACAGAGTTTTTAGATCAGGTTGTTGGTTGTGAATTGGCCTGAAGCCTCCTCAGTGAGATGAAAGCTTTTATTTAAAGGATTTCTTTCTTCAGCTTTGTAGTTGCAGAGCATCAACCAGACAGGTAAAAGCCGCAAGCAAGAGCTGCGTAATTATGCATGGAGGTATGCTGAGTGCCCTCTTCACTTGTTTCACCTTGTATCACTTAAACCATGAAATGTTATATTTGGACAATTCAAAATTAATGACAATCATTAATTTTATGACTTGCTAACTGCTATAGGACTCTGTGGCCTGCATGCAGATATCTTCTTGTTCTCTGATGTCGCCTAAAAATGGGATTGCCAGAACTCCTTTCTCATTGCCCTCTCTCTTCCATATTTTTTATTGTGCATTCTTTAATTACAAACAGCTGTCTTGTGAATTACAAGATGGTATTGATTCATCTACTTGAGATTCCATAAATACATTTAAAGCAACACAGTGGAGAAAATTCATTTAAAAAAGGCTAAAAAATGTCCTGGAGATCTGGAAATCTTAAAAAAGTTAAGAATTTCCTGTCCCTTTAGGAACTCCATAATGCAAGGAGCTTCCATTAGAACTGCTCCAGATTATTGAAAGGAGTTCCCAACACAATCCCATCCTTAATGGGTGAAGAATCATTCTACTCTGTATTTCAGTGTATCATCATATTTGAATTAAGCTGCAATCCATTTTGGGCAGGAACATTGTAGGCCAACAGTAAGTTGCACTATGAAGCCATATGAACCTTCAGTTTTTTTTCTGCCTCCTTGACTTCATCTATGTGGCTAGTTGTGGTGATCAGAAATTACACTCTTCCATATTGCTGTTTTTGTCTGTACTCTTATTTAGTTTTTCACTCGCTCCAATATTCAGGTGTTACAACTGTTTGATCTGTCAGTGGCAGCACACTGTTCAGGAAGGCTGAAAACATTAGACACCGGGGAATTGTAGTATGCACTATTCATGTCCAGGAACACATGTACTCCAAGTTTTACAGTTTTAGGACACTTTTAACTCCATGATCAGGAATTTTTGAATTTGATAGTGATAACTTTCCATTTAAAATTTAGCTTGTAAAGAATGGGATATCCCAAAAAGTTCCAGAGTTAGAAATTAAGATACAAATAGGAATGGAAAGTTATTTTGGTGAGAATTGGCTTGAAAAATCTATTGTGCGTGCATAAAATCTGAGCCATTATAGTTGATTTTTGAGACAATGGATGCAAACAAACTTAGCATTAAAGAAGCAATTTTGTTTGATTTGCAGAAGGACAAGAAAAGACTGAGAGCTTTACGTTTTCACGCAACAAAGAGACCTTTTATATATATATATATATATATATATCAATATAAATATTTATATTGATATATATAAAGGATCTAGACTGCTGTGCAGGGCATGATTTCAAAATTTGCAGGTGATACAAAGATTGGAAATGATGTCAACTGTGATGAAGATGGTCTTGAACTTCAAAAGGACATAAACATGTTGATGGATTTGGCAGACATGTGGCAGGTGACATTCAATGCAGAGAAATGTGAGGTGATCTCCATCTTGGCAGGAAGAATATGGTGAGACAGTATAAAATAAAGGGAGAAACTCTAAAGGAGGTGCAGGAACAGAGGAACCTCGGCGTATATATACATAGGTCATTGAAAATGGCAGAGCATGTTGAGAGAGCAGTTAATAAAGCATATGGTATCCTAGGCTTTATTAATAGGGGCATTAAGTACGAGAGGAAGGAGGTCATGTTGAATTTGTATAAGATACTAGTTAGGCCTCATCTGGAGTACTCAATCCAGCTCTGGGCACCATCCTTGAGGAAGGAAATGAAGGCATTAGAGACTGAACAGAGGAGATTCACAAGAATAATTCCAGGGATGAAGAACTGCAGCTGTGAGGGTAGATTGGAGAGGGTGGGAATGTTTTCCTTGGAGAAAAGTAGGCTGAGAGGAGACTTGATAGAGATATTCAAGATCCTGAGGGGTGTGGAGGGGGTGAATAGTGAGAAACTTGTATCCACTCAAGACAGCATCAACAACTAGAGGGCACAGATTCAAAATAATTGGCAAAAGGAGTAAATGTGATGTGAGGAAATATTTTTTCACCTAGAGAGTGGTTGGAGTCTGGAATGAACTTCATGAAAGGGCAATAGTGGCAGGTTTGACTGAGGTATTCAAAAGGGAATTGGATTGCCATCTGAAAATAAATAGGCCTGAATTTTCTCGTCGGTGATTTGGGGGCGGGGCCCACTTGCTGACGGGACAATGACACGGGATAACGTCGGGAAGAACCCCTGACATCATCCCGGTCCATTTAAATATTGAGGAAGGCGGATGGACAACGAAATCAGCTGTCTGCCTGCCGACCTGTCAATGGCCAATTAAGGCCATTGACAGGATAATTAATTTAGTTAAAGGGCTTGTCTGTCCAACCTTAAGGCTGGCGGGCAGGCCAGGAACCCCAGTGGGCAATAGAAAAAAACATGAAACCTTATCCACTGGCGTGATGAGGTTTCATGTCCTCTTTAAAAATGTTTAATAAATTTTATGTCATATTTATTAACATGTTCCATCTCGTGTGACATGGTCACATGAAGGGGACATGTTAATAATTTTTTTATTTGTCTAATTTTTAAGTTTGTAAACTTTTCGGCGCTCTCCCTGGGACAGCACTTAGCCTCAGGGAGCGCGTGAAAGAGCGCACTTTGACAGTTGGGGAATCCCTCCCTCCCTGCACAGGAAGCGCATAGCGCTTCCTGTTGGGCATGCTGCTGGGCGGGCCTTAATTGGCCCGCCCACTTAAAATGGCAGCAGGGCCCGCTTTGGCAGTGGTGTTTGGCTGCCCACCTGCTGCCGAGCCAATGGGGCCCACCCGCCAACCTAGGGAAAAATTATGCCCATAATGTGCAAGGTCTTTCAGAGAGCCAGTGTAGACTTGATGGGCTGAATGGCCTCCTTCAGTACTGTAAAGATTCTGTGATTCTTTTAAGAAAACCATTTAACAGGACATGGTTTGAAAATAAATTCACCCACAATTTAGGCATTGAAATATATTAGAGAGATTAGGATCATATAAATTAATTTGAAAGTTGGCTGAACATTTAAGCAATTCTATCACTGGTACCCTGGTCTATTAGAATGATAGGGATGGATTTTATGGCCCCGTGTGTTTTTAGCTGGGGGTTACATGTAATATATGATGGGTGTGTAGCCCACCACCTTCCCACCCACCCATGAGCTGTCCCCCATAATATAGTAGATGGGGAAGTGCTGAAATCAGCAGCCTGCCATCCCACTATTTTCAAAAAGATAATGAGCAATTGAGCTTGTTAACAAGCGAATTGACCCATGGAATATGATGCTCAAGCCATAATACAGTTGACATAGGCAGGTGGACTGGGATGGGTAGGCCATTTTTTTAATACAACTGGTTAAAAGGCAGGAAGGAAGGGGCATTACATAATTTGGGGGGTGCCCTGTGCGCAATTCCCCTCCCCCTCCCAAGGTATTACCCTCCCCCCTTGTTGCTTCCCACCTGGCCTCCAAAACCAGACCTCCACCACCACCCCCCCACAACTCACCCCACTCCCTAGACTTCCCGATCCCTTCTCGTCCTAAAAACCCATGACTTACCTCACTCTGGATGCCATTGCTCTTCCTCCTGGGCCTGCTTGGAGTCCCAGCAGCACCCAAGACTGCTTTCCGGTGCTCGTGGGACTGCTAGAGTTGCAGGCCAATCGATTGGCTGGCAGCTCTCGAGGGCAGGACTTCCCATTGAGAGGCTGAAGCCTGACTCTCGCCTGCTTAAGGCCACTTGTTATTACTATGGGACCAGCTTGTTGAGCATTGGTCAAAGCAGCACTGGCTTTCCTTACGAGGGAGTGAGCAATACGCAGCCCCTCCCCCATAAAATTCAGCCCATGGCTGTTTTTTCTTGTGTGCAGTTTGACATCAGCAACCTCCAGAACAATCACAAAGTTACGCAGATAAATTCTACTTTCAAAATTTGAATGTATGCTTTATTTTTAAGATTTTATCTAAGTATCTAAATTATTACTATCAGTAGCCGGTATGATTAAATTATCCTGTTACTGGATAATGCTCACAACCCAGTTGTTATAACAGATTATTACAGTTGTTCAGTAAGTGAAAATCATGAAACTTAAAAGCATTTTTCTGTTCTGGTAGGTAGGAAGTAGAAAAATTGTAAACAAGTACTACTTATAACCTAGATTTTTCCTTTAAAGCTGCAGTACTCTATAATGACTGTTTTAATTCACTGGCATGAACTTAATATACCTACCAAACTATTGTAGTGTGCATTTTGGATGCTGATTTGCCTTTTCTGTTACTGTATTGGAAAACCAAAAAGCGTTAAGGTGGTCCCTCCTGGACCTGGACTATTTTGAGGGCAGGGTGTCATCTGCTGATTAGGTACTTGCCCCAGAGCATTTATGCTCCTCTTAGCCCCACAAAGTATAATATTAGACCTCTGTTTTTCAGAACCTTCCTCTCTAAACTGCCAAGTTTCACTGGCCAGAGTATCTGTGGTACACATTTTATCCAGTGGGCCCTCAGAGATGTGCTGGGGTTCTGTGTCAGGCTTGTCCAAGCAGTGGCCTGCGGGCCAGATGTGGCCCCTGAAGCAATTCTGTGTGGGGCCCAGAGCCAGTTTTCAAAATGCCAGTCAAACAAGAATGGAAAATTCTGCAAAGAACTGCTCTTCCAGTCATCGGCCGTTCCTCTCCTGTGCTAGCTGCTGATAGGCTCACTGCTGAGCCTATCGGCAGCAAACGTGGGAGAGCAACAGTCTCTGATTGGAGGAGCAGCTATCACCAGTGGTTGGGATTTTGCTAGAAAGATGTTTTCTTTTGGGGGAGATGGCGGGGGAACACGTGTGCCAGGTCCGGGGAGTGAGAACACGAGTGCCAGGAAGTGGGGACATGAGTGCTGGGAAGCTGGAACCAGAGTGCCGGGGCCCAAGGGGTGGAAAACCAGAGTACCAGAGCCCCAGGGAGCAGGGACACGAGCGCCAGGGCCCAGGGAGCGAGAACCAGAGTGCTGGGGAGTGGGAAGATGAGTGCTGAGGCACCAGGGAGCGGGAACACGAGTGCCAGGGCCCTGGGAGGAGAGGCTGACTGCGAGGCCTGGGAGTGAGATGATGCAGAACCCCAGGTCGGAGGAGGTGGCTGGGGAAGAGGCTGACTGGCATGTGTGGGAGTTTGAGTGAGTGAGTGAGAGTGTGTGTGTGTGTGTGTCTGTGTGTGTGTGTGGGGGGGCTGGGGGGGGGTGGGGTGGGGGGGTGGCTGTGCATGTGTATGTGGGGGAGAGAGTGTGTGTGTGTGTGTGTGGTGGGGAGTGAGAGAGTGTCTGTGTGGGAGTGAGAGAGTGTCTGTGTGGGAGTGAGAGTGTGGGAGTGAGAGAATGAGTGTGTGTGTGTGTGGCAGTGTGTGTAGGAGTGAGTGTGTGTAGGAGTGAGTGTGTGTGTGTAGGAGTGAGTGTGTGTGTGTAGGAGTGAGTGTGTGTGTGTAGGAGTGAGTGTGTGTAGGAGTGAGTGTGTGTAGGAGTGAGTGTGTGTGGGAGTGTGTGTGTGTGGGAGTGAGTGAGAGTGTGTGTGTGTGTGTGTGGGAGTAAGTGAGTGAGTATTTGTGTGTGTGTGGGGGGGGTGGCGTTAGTGTGTGGATGTGAGAGAGTGTGTGTGTGGGAGTGGGAGTGAGTGAGCGTGCATGGGAGCGAGAGAGTGTGTGAGTGCGTTTGTGTGTGGGAGTGAGAAGCAGATGCACCTTAAATTCAATCACCTCAAATTTAACTCTGCTACTACTGTGTGTCCACCAAACAGGGAGTTAACTTCTCCAATCATTTTAAATTTAGAAATGCATATGTCACAATGTGCTTTTTCAAGCTTGACCTCTATACATTGAACAATGCAAAGTGTTGGGCACAAAGTTGAATGTAGGTCTTTGTGTTCAGTGAGAGTCTATACTGGCTAATAGTTGTCTGCATTTGTTTTATTTGTATGAATTGAGGGTGAAGCCCAGTCAATATCAAAGCTAACACAATCTGTACAGTGAGCTTATTGTGTATAAATTTGAAGTAAATAATAATTTGAATGTGGTTAACTACGTGCATAATTTGTGTAGGAAAAAGTATGAGCTAACAGATGTCTATGTACAGAAAGCTATTTTGTTCTCTCTGAACTAAAAACAAAATGAGGTTAATGAGTACATCACCTAGTTTTAGTAGAATTATAAGGCCAAAGTTGTAATGAAATTTAGTAGTAGAATTTTCATCCCAGGGAAGAAATTGTTGAACATTTTATTATAATTCCATTATCCTTTTACCATTTTCAATGAAAATACATTGAAATGTGGAAAAGAAAAGAACTGCAATAATGACTTTGGAAAATGTTTTATAATTCTACCTTTACTAAGGAAAATATGATTGTAATTTTAATTTTCCATGATCCATTTTAATTTTTATTTCTTTTGTGATTATGACTGCCTCTGAGTATAAACCAACACAGTAAAGAACTATAATCCATTGATTTTATTGCCAAGTTATGTGTACCACAATACCCCTATTGATTGGATATGAGCTGTTTAGTTATTAGCATTTGGTATTTTAGCTATTACATCATATGCAAGAAATGAAATGATATTTTAATAAAGTGACAATACATTTTAATAAATTGAGTTGTTTGCCACAGTGTCGAATATAGAAAAATATGTTGTTAATATAAACATTGTTCAACTTCAAGCTCATACTAGAAATTTATACACAGTTATTTAATGTTACAAGTTGAAAAATAATTGTAAATATTAATGGAGAAAATATTAATGCATTAGTTTGGTGTTCCTGCATTTACTATTTTAATAGTTGTGTACCTTTGTCCGGTCATGCTGCCAACTATCCATTTCCAAGCTATTGATCTTCAAAGATATCCTTAAGCTGTGTTGAGGTAGATGGCCATCCGTTTTCCCAGCACATTCAGGGATGATAACACCATAGGTACCTAAAATGTATCACTTTTATATTTTAAACTTAAACATAGAGTACTGTCACAAATTGTTGCCTTAAAATACATTTTGTTCATTATTAGAGCCCTTGATGAATGGCTGGGCTGTTAATCCTATAATAGTAAACACCTAAGCCATGTTTCATTTTTTTGGATATACTGTACAGTTTTATGTGACTTAACTCACTTTTGTGAAATCATTTCCCTTTAATATTGTGTCAGACTAGTGCCAGGGAAGAATGGCTCCATACAGTGCAATACTTGAAATTATAAATGGTATAATATGTGAAAAAAAGTTCAAACTGTTTAAAGTGCTTTGTTGATTCACATCTTAGAAAAAAATAGTTATGTGTTTGGAATAAGGTTAAGAGTTAGAAAAGTAAGCCATACAGATGGCCAAATGCTCAGTAGAACAGGCTGAGCTGGCGAAAATGTCATGCCAAGGTAGTTGTGCAATCAAGCATTTGATTATAGTATGTAAAATCATGGAATCTTCCAGCATGGAAGGAGACTATTATGCCCTTGACCCTTTGACATGGCTAACCAATTAGACCCATTCTCCCACCTTTCTTTCCAAATGTTCCCTTCAAAGGAAATAAAAATCAGGAGAAATATAAATGGCTCCCAGCCTTTGATACTACTGCACAAAGTCAAAATGCACCACCACCCCCCTGCAATTGGTATCAATTACCTTTATTACACAAACAAATCTTTTATCTTGTGTTTGGAAATGGTGGGATAGATGTTGGCTTTTGGTTGGTTGACTGGATGCCCATACCGGTGGCTTTTAGGCTCCAGTCTTATTTACACTTGTCAAGCAAGCTACAGAGTGGCAATGAGGTATTCTGACGCAGCTTGCCAGATTCAACATGGCACAATGGGAGCCGGGGGTGGGGGGAATGCAGGGGCGGATTGAGGTGGGAAGCTTTGCAATCACGGAAGTTGCAGTTTCCAAGGTGACAGTGGCTCCGATTTGTTTTGGCCCCAAAGGAATGTATGGGGGCCACAAAAGTAATTCAAAACTTCTTACTTTCCATCTCCCATTAGTGTCTGCACTAAAATGTAAGTCAGGGTCCTTTTATGTTATGGGACCCGATTTCTATATTAAAAGGGGCCTATTGCATGATTCAGGCAGGCACATGCACTGGACAGCCAGGAGGCTCGGCCCCTTTTAAAATGGCACCGCACTAAACAGGGTGGTAAGGCTACCAAACATATTTTAAGGTGTTACTGTCTCATTAATGTCAGATAAGGCCACTGAAAATTAACCCTATTGAATGCAGAGTTGATTTCAGCAGTGTGTTGAGCTGTTACGCTTGTAATGAAAATTGCCATGTAGTCAGTCGTACAGCATGAGAGTCATGGTGATAGCAGTGAAAATGAGGGGCAAAATTAGGGTTAATTCATGTTTCAAATGCACATTAATAAATCTGTTGTTCTCAGGATATAACTGCAAGGCTAACTATTACATATGCAGAAAGGAAAAGGCAGGGTTGGTGCATTTTACTTTCAATATTTAAACCAGCATTGGTATCTGTTATCTTCCAGAAATGTCATGAATAGATACAGAAAATAATCAAAAATCTAATCTAATACTAGAGGAGTAGCATACAAGGAGTTGGAAGTTATGTTTCAGCTATACAAAGTCCTGATTATAGTCCACACCTGAAGTTCTGTGAGCAGTTATGGACACCACACCTTAAGAAGAATATAGCCTTGGAGGGAGTGCAGTGTAGGTTTACTAGAATGACTCAAAAGGGTTACATTATGAGGAGAGATTACAGAAACTAGAGCTGTATTCCCTGGATTTAAAAAATTAAGGGCAGAAATTTTCGGCGGTGTGAAACGACGCGTGTTGATGTTCACCGAGCATGCCAACATCAATGCACAGTCATGCAATAGTTCGATCGGCAGGCACGCACCAGAGTCGGCAGCATGCCCACCAACAATTAAAAGGCCTGTTAAGGCCATTAAGTAATCAGTTAACCTAAATTTTTTGCTGCCTGTCCAAACTAATGGTTGGCGGACAGGCTGGATGAGGTTTCCAGAAGCAAGTAAAAATAAAATAAAAGTTTTACAATTCAATGAATAACATGTCCTTGCTTATGTGACCATGTGGGATAATGGAATTATGATAAAATATCACATGAGGGGACATGTTTTATCACATTTTTATTTTCTTTATTTTCTTATTTTAGCAACGCTTCATCGCATGTCTAGGGAACTTGTCACATTTGCCAGCTACTGCAGGATTTGGCGCCAAGTGGAAATGGAGGACATCCACTGCGAGTGGCTGTGAAAGTGATGGCAGTGCTCAATTTCCACGCCAGTGGCTCCTTTCAGAGCTCCACAGGTGACCTCTATGGGATATCACAAGCCTCCACCCACAAATGCATCCATGGGGTCATGGATGCCATCTTTGCGAGGGCACATACCTTTGTGCATTTCACCCGGGACTAGGACAGCCAGGATGCAATAGCAATTGGATTTGCCCAGATCTTGGGTTTCCCACAGGTGGAGGGTTCTGTTGATGGCACTCACGTGGCGCTCAGATCTCCGTCACAACACACAGTCATCTATATCAACTGCAAGGAATTACGTTCGGTGAATGAGCAGTTGGTGTGCAACCACCACAGACGCATCTTGCAGCACTGCGCACGGTTTCTAGGGAGTGTGCTATGACTCCTACATTCTCAGTCGGTCACAGATCCCTGTCATCTTCCAGGGTCCACAGAGACCTCAGGTTTGGCTCCTCGGTGACAAGGGCTACTAGCAGAGGACATAGCTGATGACACCCATGTGGTGGCCTCAGACTGCAGCAGAGAGAAGGTATAACGAGTCTCAAGCTGCAACTCACAACTTGGTGGAGCAAACCATCAGCATGCTGAAAATGAGGTTCCGATGCCTGGATCGGTTTGGTGGAGCCCTGCGATACAGTTCATAGAGGGTGTCATGCATTGTTGTCACCTGCTGCATCCTTTACAAGCTGGCGCTCCAACGGGGTGATGAGCTGGCTGAGGAGGAGATGCAGGGGCTGGAGGTCTCCTCTGATGAGGAGGACACTAATGATGATGAGGGTGAGGAGGTCCTCAAAGGCGACAATGATGGTGATGAGGCCCTTGCACGAAACAGATGGGACATGCACACTCGGGAGGTCCTCATAGCTGCTAGATTTGTGGAGGAGGATGACATGCAGTGAGGAGGGGACATGCAGTGAGGTCCCCACATTGCATCTATGAATATTTGACTCCAGCCTGGCTTATGGCAGCGCACATATCCTCTGTGATAATGCTCCTGTCATGGAGACACAGTGGAGGCCCTAATAGTCGCTCGATTGCAGGAGGATGATGACTACAAGCAGTGAGGACACTCCATCATTCTTCATATAGCCTCTGAGAATGTCTGATTCCTTTTTGGCAGGTCGCTTGCACTGTATGTTCAGGGTCATAGCATAGAGATGCAGCTGTGAAACTTCAGAGGCATCTGATCCTTTGTCCACTTTCAGCACTTGACCCCTTCAGGAGCATAGCGTCACTGCTCACAGATGCTGAAGAGATGGGGGCCAGCCCCATCTTAAAGGTGCTGAGAGCACACACAGAGAATGACGGAACTCTGTGATGCTTGTCCATTGCATTCTGGCAGCAATGACGAGCACCGTTGAGGTGTCAGCATTAGTACTGTGTCCAGAGAGTGTGAGGCCAGGCCATCACTTTGGGCTGAAGGCTGCACAAAGCACAGGGAAGAGGCCCTGGACTGAGACATCTGCCTTTATCTTATGCAGAAAGTTTTCACATCTGAGGGCCATGAACACTGCTTATCAGAACAAGGAGCCATAGGCAAGGAGACATTATTGTGAGTTTATTGACAACAGCGAACATTATGTACAAGTGATTAACACCCATACCCAGGCTGTGCAACTGCAGCTTCTTAGCCTTCCTAACCCTGTCACTAAGTCTTGGCGCTCCCCATCCACAGCGGAGGTGGAGGCAGCCTGCTGACTGTGACGCCCTGTCTGTGATGATCTTGATGGGCATCCCCTGGAGGGCAGAGAATTGGAGGACCCCAACCTGCTTTCAGGGTCCTGCTGTGTGGCAGTGGCACCCTCCTCGAGCTGTGGACCTGAAGCTACTAGGGTCACAGGAAGAGGGGATTCGGATGGGCTGGACACTCCCAGAGTCTGCTGGATGAATGGCCATGTGGTGTGCACCTGTAGATTCTCCTCCGTATGGGTGCCCAAGGGTCCCTGGCTGACTCCTTGAGAATGGGTAGCTGGAGTGAGATTGGCTACCCCACATCCCTCTTGTCTACACAATATTGGATGCAAACTGTGGCATCAGCGATGGAGTTCAGCCTGCACAGCAGTGCAGGAGTGATGTCCTGGACCACAGTCTCTGTGGTGGCCGCCATCATACCATTGTTGACTTCAGTGTGTTGGCATGCCGGCACTATCACCTCAGCCCGAAGGCGGATGGACACCTCCATCGTCCCTTGCAACCTGAGAAGTGCAGCGGACATCCCTTCCTAGTGTTCTCGAACTCGCCTTTGCAGCTCCAGCAACTGTGACATGGCCAAGTCCAGAGGCTCGTCATCTGACTCAGAGTGGGCAAATTTCTGTCACGTAGCAGTCCTCTGAGTGCCAGACACCAGGGAGGTTCCTGCTGTGAATCAGAAAGTGTGATGTGCTCACTGGATTGTGATCCCAAGGCTATTCTAGAGCTAGGTCTCATCGATGTGTGTGCCTCTGCACTGGTGAAGCATGTGGGTGAGCACTAAGATGCGGCTTCAGATGCTTCTTCAGAGGTTTCTTCGATACTTGCTTGGAGGCCTGGGTCATGGACTCCGTCGGCTGTATGGCAGGTGTGCCTGCGAAAGCAAAGGGAGATAACTCACAGTATCACAGTATCTTTACAGTGCAGAAGGAGGCCATTTGGCCCATCAAGTCTGCACTGGCTCTCTGAAACAGCATTCCACCTAGTCCCACTCCCCTGTCTTATCCCCGTAATCTGCACATTCTCTCTTTTCAGGTAACAATCCAATTTCCTTTTGAATACCTCGATTGAACCTGCCTCCACCACCCTTTCCAGAAGATTGTTCCAGACTCCAACCACCCTCTGTGTGAAAAAAATCTTTCCTCACATCACATTTACTCCTTTTGCCAATTATTTTGAATCTGTGCCCTCTAGTTCTTGATGTTCTCTTGAAAGGGAACAGTTTCTCACTATTTACCCTGTCCACACCCCTCAGGATCTTGAATACCTCTATCAAGTCTTCTCTCAGCCTTCTTTTCTCCAAGAAAAACAGTCCCAACCTCTAAAATCTATTCTCATAACTACAGTTCTTCATTCCTGGAATAATTCTTGTGAACCTCCTCTTTACTCTCTCCAACTCCTTCACATTCTTCCACAAATATGGAGCCCAGAACTGGACGCAGTACTCCAGATGAGGCCTAACCAGTGTCTTTTACAAGTTCAACATGACCTCCTTACTCTTGTACTCAGTGCTCCTGTTCCTAAAGCCTAAGATACTGTATGCTTTATTAACTGCTCTTTCAACATGCCCTTCCATCTTCAATGACCTATCTGCATATACATCGAGGTCCCTCTGTTACTGCACCGCCTGTAGAGGCTCTCCCTTTATTTTATACTGTCTCACCATATCTTTCCTGCCAAAATGAATCATCTTACTCTTCTTGGCATTGAACTTATCTGTCATCCTTCTGCTCAATCTGCCAACATGTATATGTCCTTTTGAAGTTCAAGACTATTCCCATCGCAGTTGACAATATTTCCATGCCAGTGGCCTGTGAAACAGGCACATCACTCACAGCATGGTCGTCTGATGGGTGTTGCACTGCTGGATCCTCACTTAGTATAGCTGACCTCACTGGAAGCACAGGAACAGTCCAGATCCTCGCTGGCCAGCTGGATGGCTGTTTTCAAAGTCCATAAGGACCTTGATTTCAGGCATTCCTCCACTGGTAAGCGACCTCTCCCTCTTGTTGTGTGCCAGTTTGTCCTGCAAAAAAAGAAACAGAGAGAGTGTAAGCAGGATGCCTGCCAGGCCAGATGATATGGATGCCTGGCATGTGTGTGTGTTGAGTGGTCCCCATGGATGGGATGAGGGCAATGAAGGTGTATAAGATAGAGTGAATGGTGATGTCCCTTGAACTGGCAGAAGGACCCTGTGGATGTGTGATGGACTTGTGAGTGTGAGTTGTGAGTGATGAGAAGAGTGACTTACTGTTGCGGAATGGAGGAGACCATTCATCCTCTGGTGGCACTGGGTGGATGTCCTCTTTTCCAGGCCTTTGGTGCTGACCACCACTGCCACTGCCTCCCAAGCCAGATTAGTGAGGTTGCTGCCCATCCTGCGGCCAGAGCGGGGGTAGAGGACATCACAGTGCGTTTCTACTGCATCGAAAAGGCACTTGAGGGAAGCACATTGAACCTTACGTCTTTTTGCCTTTCAGGACCATGTCGTTTTTGCAGCAGTCATGGGCTGGAAACACTGAGAAGTGTGCACACGGCTGGACTTTAAATATGGCACACGGCATGATGAAGCGGCGAGGTGATGGCGTGGCAGGCGAATAACAGCTATCCCACCATCAAATCAGCATGCTTCCTGGGAATGCATAATTAATGTGGCAGGCTTGGGATGATACAGCGTGAAAAGCCGCCATTGAAGCTGGCAGGTAAAATGTCATTTTACCCGCCCACTGCTACACTTAGTGCAAATCTGGGACAATTCTGCCAATAGATTTTTGTTATCCTAAGGGATATGAGGCAAAGGCGGGTATATGGAGTTGGGTCACAGATGAGCCATGGCCTCATTGAATGTCATAACAGGTTTGAAGTGCTAAATGGCCAAAAGAAGAAGTATTTGCATTTTATGGTGCCTTTCACAGTCCATTGATGTCTCAGAGCACTTTACCAACTCCTGTTTCTATTTCCTAAGATGCTGTATACTGAACAGATTTTTAGTAAAACTGGTAATGTATATTTGCTTCAAAGATACAAATACTAAAATTTGTTTAGGATCTGATATTTATAATCAACTTAAAATTGTTAAAGTATTTATTGGGACACTGCATTCCACAGAGAGTCCACAGCCAATGGAGTGAACCAGTCAGCAATAATGCAGGCCTTTGCTGCCTTTTCTCCATTGCTGGCACCATAAGAGTTGATCAAACTGGTGTCCCTTTATCAACATGATAGTTAAAGAGTGTGAGGGCATGGAGTGTGAACCAGGGTGTGAGGTAGGGAAGGCAGGCACAGTATAGTTATTGACAGAAGCAACTTAGAGAGTAACAGAAAGTGGATGAGGCCATGTTTACCTGTCCCTGCAGAAGAGGTATGGGTTTGCTGGCAGTTATGCAGAGTGAATATGTAAATGATGAAGATTTTCAGTTCTTGCAAGGCACAGGGAAGATGGTGGGAGGACTGATAATGAGAAGGATTTTTTATTTAAGAAGAAAATGTTTTACATTAGGCCTAGGCATCTTAATTCACATAGTACACTTCCTTCCCTTAATAAGAACATAACAGAATCACAGAACTTTTATATTGCAGAAAGGGGCCATTTGGCCCATTGTGTCTGCGTCAATTCTCTGAATGACCAATTTACTTAGTGCCATTCTCTTGCCTTCTTCCCATAACCCTGCACATTGTTCCTTTTCAAATAACAGTCTAATTCCCTTTAGAATGCCTTGATTGAACCTGCCTTCACCACAATCTCAGGCAGTGCATTCCAAATCTTAACCACTCGTTGTGTGAAGAAGTTCTTTTTCATGTCAGTTTGCTTTTGCAAATTACTTTAAATCTGTGCCCTCTCATTCTCCATCCTTTCATGAATGGGAAGGGTTCTCCCTATCTACTCTGTCTAGACCCCTTATGATTTTGAACATCTCTATCAAATCTCCTCTCAGCCTTCTTTTCTCTAAAGAAAATAGTTCTAACTTCTCTATTCTGTCTTTATGATTGGAGCTCCTCATCACTGGAACCTTTCTAATGAATCTTTTCTGCAATCTGTCCAATGCATTCACATGTTTCCTAAAGTGTGACACGCAGGACTGAACACAATACTCCAGCTGAGGCCAAACTAGTGTTTCATACAAGTTTAATATAACCTCCTTGCTCTTGTACTCTATGCCCCTATTAATAAAGCCCAGGATACTAGAAGCTTTTTTTAACCGCTCTCTCAACCTGTCCTGCCACCTTCAATGACTTATGCACATATACACCCAAGTCCCTCTGCTCCTGCGTCCCCTTTAGACTTGCTCTCTTTATTTTATATTGTCTCTCCATGTTCTTCCTACCAAAATGAACCACTTCACATCTCTCCACATTGAACTTCATATGTTACCTGTCCACAAATTCCGCCAACTTGTCTATGTCTTTTTGAGGTTCTACACTATCCTCCTCACAGTGTACAATGCTTCCAAGCTTTGAATCATCCACAAATTTTGAAAGTGTGCCCTGTATACCAAGGTCTAGGTCATTAATATATATCAGGAAAAGCAAGGGCCCTAACACTGACCCCTGTGGAACTCTACTACAAACCTTCCTCCAGCCCAACAAACATCCATTTAAGCACTTCTCTCTGTTTCCTGTCACTCAGCCGATTTAGAATCCATGTTGCTACTTTTCCTTTTATTCTATGAGCTATAACTTTGCTCACAAGCCTGTTGTGTGATATTGTATCAAATGCCTTTTGGAAGGCCATGTACACCACATCAACAGCATCGCCCTCATCAACCCTCACTGCCACCACTTCAAAAAACTCTTGCAAGTTAGTTAAACACGATGTTCTCTTAAGTAATCCATGTTGGCTTTCCTTAGCTAACCCACATTTTTCCTTGTGACTATTAATTTTGTCTCTATTTATTGTTTCTAGAAGCTTCCCCACCACTGAAGTTAAACTGACTGGCCTTTAGTTGCTGGGCTTATCTTTATACCTTTTTTGAACAAGGGTTTGCAGTTCTCTAGTCATCTGACACCCTTAGATCCTGAGCCTAAGGAAGACTGAAAAATTATGGCCAGTGACCCCACAAATACCACCCTTGTTTCCTTCAGTATCCTTGGATGCACCTGATCTGGTCCTGGTGCCTTATCAGCTTTAAGTACAGATAGCCTACCCAATACCTCCTCCTTATCAATTTTAAACCTTGCTGAATTTCTTCCTCTTTCACTATGCCCTGGGCAGCATCTTCCTTGAGAAAGACAGATGCAAAGTATTCATTTAATACCTCAGCTTTGCCACCTGTTTCCGCATGTAAATCCCCTTTTTGGTCCCTAATCGGCCCTGCTCCTCCTTTTACCACACTTTTAGAATTTATGTGCCTATTGAAGACTTTGGGATTCCCTATTATGTTAACTGCCAGTCCCTTTTAATAATTCCTCTTTGCTCTTCTTATTTGCTTTTTCACCTCTGAACCTTCTATATTCAGCCTGGTTCTTGATTGTATTTTCTATCTGCCACCTGTCATAAGCATACTTTTTCTTCCTTATCTTATTTTTTTATCTCTTTTGCCATCCAGGGAGCTCTGGATTTGTTTGCCCTACCTTTCCCTTTCGAGGGAATTGCCTTGATTGTGCCTCAACTACCTCTTCTTTGAAGATAGCCTTTGAAGATAAAAGTCACATTTAACTATTGTCTGCCTCAATATTACTTGTTTTTTGAAGATCCATTACTGACCTCTGTGATGCCATTCTCTTACCCCTTACTCCTCCCACTGAAATGTTCTATCCATGACACAATGGACAGATGAGCAGAATGGTCAGCCTTGTATCCACAAGGTGGATATGCAAGTTTAATTGTAGAAAATGTAATGGATACCATTTTAAGAGAGGAATATAATCAAAACTTCTTTGGGGAAATGATTGTCTGGTTGCATGGGCCTGTTGCCTTATTTTATGAAATTTATAAATTATGAAGTTTGAGTTAATCTGAGTTCTTATTGGGCTGTAAATAGCTATGGCAGGGGACCTAATGATATCAGCCAATTGTTAGGTTGCCCTTACACATCTAGCGTTTTGAATTTTTGACATGACAAGTTGCTGAAAATGTGAGCAGATAATATTGCAGTGAGGGAAACTAGGCATCAGGACTTGAGTGAAAAGGGCAAGCAATTGTGTATCTCCTTTACCAATCAGACTGAAAGTTTGTGAAATGAACAGTTCAACGATTGAAAAGGAAGAATAAGTTAGAGTGTGGGAATTCAATGTTAAATCAGGTACAGAAAGAGAAATCAATAGAGGGAAAGATACTGGATTAGGAGAGGAAAAAAGGAGACAGAAAAGTTTTTAAAAATTAGCATTATTAATAATTCCAACGACAATTAAATCCCAAAAGAATGAAACTCCACACTTATATTAGTTAGTAGTCAGTACCAGAGAGGCTCATGGACAATCACTAACATTTAACCTGTTGTTAAAAGGGTACTTAGCTTGAAATGGACAATGCAGGGATGGCTCATCTATATATGTGTACAAGGACAGCAACTTCACGCCTTTCAATGGTGAGACAGACAACAAAGCAATGGCAAAGTGGCACATTTTAGATAATAACATGAAGTTCTGTGTTTAACAACACATCTACCTCACCTGCAGTTGCTGTACCATTTATGCACGTCTCAATGAGTGTCAAATTGCCAACAAATTATAGACAAATGCAACTGCTAACCCCCCTTTTCACTTGATTTGAGTTGTGAGGAAATGCAGTAATTTTTGTGAAGTTGAATGTCCTGAAAATAACAAAATCAGTTTAATGCAGAAAAATATACATGGATTCAAATCTTTGCAATGTTATCCAATTTATGTGAACTGTGGAGCAAGTACAGTATGAGAAACATGGAAAAACTCTTGCCTTGCAATGTATTTGAACAATAGTACATACAGATTCTACAATTGACCAGAATTAATTGATGGAAAATGAATAGTTCATATAAAGTTAAAAGATAGAGAACACTATTGTTCTGGATTTGCTTTGGGAAGTAGAGTTATAGCATTATACATTTTTCCATTTAGTGCATGGAAAATTGCAAATAGAACAATATGGGTTGTGCCTGTGTGATTTCTCAATCTGTGCTCGGTGGGAGTGCAGAAGTAGAATGCATGCTATGATTTTCTCATTTTGATACTTAATTTTAAAACAAAATTTGTTCCTTTCCAAAGTAGATGCAAATCATTAGATTTTCTTCTTATATCACAACTGCAAACACCAATACAATCCTTCGTGCAGTTTTGCTTTAAAGCTTTTCCCTCTTGTTACCTAGTTAAGTTCATGGGCAGAATTTTACATTTTGCAGGCAGGCATGCGCCTGCCCCGATCAGGCATAAAATTGCACATGATGACATTGGGTGAGTGTCCCAACATCATCTCGCACACGAGCAATTTTCAGGTCAGCGGGCACATACGGGTGTCGGAGCCGCATCAGCCGTCAATTAAAAGGACACTTAAGACCATTAAAAAGACAATTGTTCATGATTTTAGGAGCGCAAGATTGCACGGGCAGGCAGGCAGTCCGCTTTTTACAAAACCTCATCCAAGGGCAGGGTAAAAAGGGTCTGCAGCATTGCCATTGCGAGTAATGAGGAATTTAGGAGATAGTTTGCTGCTGGTTTCTTATTTGAACTTGACAGCTTCATCTCTGTTCTAAGCTTCATACTTATTATTTCCAGGCTTCATTTCAGGACTCATTGGTGTCTCCAAACCGCCAGGAGAATTTGGACTGTGTGGACCCTTCCCTGGTATCAGACAGCCTTCTGTAACCATGGTAATGGGTATTGTTGTCTTCGCTGGTGGCGCCTCATCTGAGGAGGAAGAGAGGGGTTGAAGGGGAGAGGAGGCCAGGTGTCCCAGTGCAGCTCCCAGGGGAGCAACCTGTGGTGGGAGAGGCGCAGGCACAAGGGGCGCAGGGCCAGCAGGTAGTCCAAGGCAGAAGGTGCCACAGAAGACACCGCTATTCTCCTGCCAGGGTTTACGGGCAGTGATGCAGCTACCTCAGTACGCCCAAGGTGCAATGCTGGAGGAGGCTCCGCCTCTCCATGGAGACTGTGACTCCATTTGCGAGATGATTGGGCCTGAGATCACCCCCGACAGTGTGGGTGGACACCCCATGCCAGTGGCTTTGAAGCCTCTGCCTTTCTCTGCCTCTGGCTCTTTCCAGGGAACGGTGGGGGATCTTTGTGGAACGCCCCAATCAGCTGTCCACAGTTGCGTCAAGCTGGTGGCAGAAGCTCTGTTTAGGTGGGTAATGACATTTATTCATTTCCGTATGGATGAGGCCAGCCAGCCGAAGCGAGCCAGTGGGTTTTCAACAATTGCTGGGTTCCCCTACATCTAGCGTGCAATCGACTGTACACATGTGGCCATCAAGGCGCCAGCGGGTCAGCCGGGTGCCCTCGTCAACAGGAAGGGATTCCACTCAGTGAACGTCCAGATAGTTTGTGACCACAGGACGCAGATTCTGGAAGTCCGCGCAAGGTACTCTGGTAGGTCCTATGATGCGTACGTCCTCTAACACTACCAAGGTTGTTCATGGCTCCAGCCCGACTGGATGGATGGCTGCTGGGTGACAAGGGCTATCTGTTGAAAAGGTGGCTTATGACACCTCTCCACCACCCAAGAACAGAGACGGAGCAGAGTTATAATAGAAGTCATGCTTCCACAAGGGCAGTGATAGAGAGGATCATTGATATTCTGAAGATGTGCTTTTGATGCCTGGGCCGTTCAGGAGGAGCACTACAATACCCCCCCAGAGTGGGTGTCACTGATAGTGGTTGCATGCTGCACTGTCTACACTCTCGCACTGCCAAGGGGGGGCCCACTGGAGGAAGAGGAACTTGAGGCAACTCCACAGGCCACAGAGGATGAATCCAATGGTGAGTTAGAAGAGGAGCATGGTGAGAATGTTGAGGATGTGGAGACAGACCTCTGTATTCTCCAGAGAGGCAGGGACGCCTTGATGCAATGCTCCTTCGCTAGCTGCTAAAGAACCACTCCCACCTCATGCCAGGGCTGCTGCCTCCATCCCGGATGTCTGAAATGGCTCTTTCATTTGAACCCAAAATACACTCAGTGCCTGTGTAATAAAGTTTAGAGCCACTCACATCCAGCATTAGATACTGATGTGCCCTGCATCAAAAAAAAGGTGAAGTCTACTCAGGCCATTAAGACAAAAGCAAAACTTATATAATTTTGACACTCACAACAAATAAGCATTACCATATCTGGTGCTAATGTCCACACCAGTAAACATATAAACAAAATGTGACAGAACAGAAGATCACCCATGAACAGTCCCTCTTGTGCTCATGGGATTTAAACTTACGTTTATGAATGCTGCGCCTTGGTGCCCCGTCCCACCCTCGCTGGCAGCGGCATTTGAGGGAGCCTGCTGACTATGCTGTCCTGTTGGCCTTGATGAACTTGGCTGTCGTCTTCTGGCCAGTGGAGCCTGTGTTGGCCCTGCCTGGGAGGGAGCAGCTATTGCCACAGCTGGCATCTTTCCAGTCATCGCAGTCTCATCAGCTGCCACGGTCACTGGCAGAGGGGCGGAGGAGCTGCTGTTGTCATCCAGAGCCCCCTGAGAGGAGCCCGCAGAGACAACAAGCAGGTCGTGGCCAACATGAGGTCGCTCTGCACCTCCCTACTCGCCATAGATGGACTGGTATCTAGCTGGGGTACTGGGTGCCTCATCCATCGCCCACACTGTCACTGACCAGCTGAGATCATTGCCTGTGAGGGCTTGCAGGTCCAAGTGCAAACCCAGGAACCCGTGATTCTGTCCCTGGAGCTGCCTCTCTATGAGAGTCGCCACTCTCTCAATGGAGGAGGCAGTGTGTTTGGCCATGAGGGTCAGTACAGTCCTCGTATTCCCCGTATGGAGTCCTCCTCCTCCTATAGTATGTATACTCCCAAGGATCTCCGCCAGATCCTCCCGCATATCCCACTGGACATCCAGCATCTGCCGTCCAATGGACGACTCCAGAGGCTCATCATCTGCCTTCAACTCAGCATCGTTCTGCAACTGCTGGCGTACTTGGCAGTCTCTGCCTCCGCTTGCTCCTCAAGCATGCATGAAGTGCCCTCATCGCTGTGCACTGATATTCTAGCCAACAATCTAACACCCACTGAGATGCTGGTATCTGCGCTGGTGTCTGGTTCAGAGAGCTGGTGTGACACAGGTGCATCTGAAGCTCAGCGGCATCAAGGTGGCTCTTCGAGGCCCTGCATTCGAGCGTGTGCTGGCGAATCTAAGGGAGAACAAGGACATATTATTAGTTTAAGTCATCACACTCTCACTGTGCTCGCCAGGTGCTCTCACCACAGAAAGTAGTTGAGGCCAAAACATTGTATGTTTTCAAAAAGGAGTTAGATATAGCTTTTGGGGTGAAAGGGACTAAAGGAGTTGGGGAGAAAGCGGTAGCAGGCTGTTGAGTTGGATGATCAGCCATGATCATGATGAATGGCAGAGCAGGCTCAAATGGCCTACTCCTGCTCCTATTTTCTTTGTTTCTACGTTTCTGTGAGACATGCATCATGGAGCCATCGTCTTTCAATGATCAATGGGGACTCCAGGTTTAAGGCTCCCATTAATGATGAGACTAAACAAGAGTGTTTTGCACACTCTGAAACTCTCACCTCTGTGCACTGCACTCTTACCTTCGACAGAGATCCCTGCCTCTCCTCGACTGGTTGACTGAGGTGGGTGGCAGCTCTCCAGCTCCAAAGTGTTCAATTCAAACATCATCATGATTAGGAGGTTTGGGGGGCCTCTGCCTGGCCTTGACCTCTCTATGTTGTTATGGTTCGCTTCTCCTGAAAGGACAGGAGCATTGATTAGTCCACTCTCTACCTGCAGCGCCATTGTAGCCTGGTCAACTCCACCTGAGGGACACCTTGCAGGGCACATCTGAGTTGTGGCCCTCGAGCCTCTAGGCAATTAGACCAAGCAGCCAGACCTCACTCCCTTGGCCAGCACCAGCATCAATGGCATTTGGCACTCAGGCTCTAATACCCCTCAATTAGGCTTGGGAGGAGGTTGCAGCCAATATGAGCAGCCATGACATCGTGAGGGGTCCATGAATGGACGGCCAACCCTTAACATTTCTCCACATTGATCCATGCCAACATGGTACTCACCCTTTCAGAGTCATTGAGCCTTTTGCGACACTGCACCCTATGCGCCTCACGACGTCATGGCTGCTCATCTTGGCTGCAACCTCCTCCCAAGCCTATTTGGTCCAGTGCAGTGGCCTTTGCCTTCCATCCCCGAGATCAAGGGTGTCCCACCTGACATCCACCTCCATGAGAACCACAAGGGTCTCATCCGAGAAATGGGGGACCGTGCCCTCCTGCCTGACATTGCCAGCTGCTGGTGAGGCCATTGCTCCAGTCTCCAGACCGCAGAAAGATTCTCCCCTGGCAGCCTTCAGGGTGCTGCCTCTGCCAATTTTAAAGCGCACGTTGGACCCGGCGCCTGGCAGGCCTTTCCCTACCATTCAGAAGATGCGTTTCACACTGGGCAGGCCTTAATTGGCCAGCCAGCATGAAATCACAGCCATGGGCCGATTGCAATTGGGGGCCTGTTTCCCGACTACTACCTGCCCTGCTGAAGGGTTGCTTGCAGGCTTCATTGGGGGAATCCTCATTCCAGTGCACTAAGTGCCTGATCGAGGGCCGCAGCATCAGTAGGGAGTGGTCAGTGAGTCATCCCTCTGTCCTTGCTGGCAACCTTCTCTCCGCCCATGACTCCCATCCTGTGACACCCTTCCTGCCATCAGTTACCTGTGGCCTGGGATCCAGCCACAACCCTAGAACTCGGGTGAGTGTAATACTGACAGCAGCCACTGCCTCCCCGGTGACACAGTCATTCAGTAGAGCTGCCATCCTTTGATAGGCAGGCAGCTCTTGGTGGCTGGGACTTATGCCCCCAAGGTCTCTCATCCCAGGGAAAGGCCCCCTGCTGGCCTGTCAAGCACCTGAGTGCCACATGATGCAGTGGACCTTCCCAGAATGTGGGGATGTGGGGCTTTTGCCAGCTCTCTGGCTAGCAGCCAAGACCCCCATTGCCTTCATAGGATTCTGGCCTATATTTTTTGAAATAATACGAGCTGGTGGCATCAAAGGAATTAGGTACTGAGCATGCAACTATTAAGGTGCTGAATTAAAATCAATAGTGATATAGCTGCTAACCTGGTGTGTTTCAGCTTCAATTGTGAATGGGATTTCAGATTCTTAATACTGTCAAGCTTAGTAACTCCTCTATTCCAGTTCCTCCCGGGTCAATTTATATGCACTCACTGCTTTAATATATATGGTAGCTGAACCAAAATTCTGTTTCTCCTCCAGAGTCACTGAAACTTTTCCGGAATCACATTTCCAAATTTTTTAATAGATGGACCAGTTTTATAAGCTCAAAAGATGCAGTGACATCCACTATTACCAGGGATTACACTCTACTTGCTGGCGACCTCCTTAATTCTTCCTCAGATGAACCTCCCATGAGCCGTTTCTATATGTTTAATGTCATTACAGACCTTTTTGTCAATTTCACTATTTTTCAGTATAACTTTTATCCTTGTTCATAAGAACATCAAAAATAGAAGCAGGGCTATTGAGCCCCCACCATTCAATATGATCATGGCTGATCTTGTGCTTCAACTGCACTTTCCTGCCTGCTCCTCATATCCCTTGATTCTCTGAGAAACTAAAAATCTCAACCTTAAGTATATTCAATGATGACGTGTCCACAACCCTCTGGCGTAGAGAATTCCAAAGATTCATGACCATTCAGTGAAGAAATTTATCTTCGCCTCAGTCCTAAATGATCAGCCCCTTATCCTGAAATTACCCCCTTGTTCTAGATTTCCCAGCCAGGAAAACAACCTCTCACTATCTACTCTGTCAAAGCCCTTTATAATCTTGAATCTTTCAATGAGACCACCTCTCATTCTTCTAAACTCCAGAGAATACAGATCCAATTCACTCAGCCTCTTGTCATAGTCTCATCCAAGGATCAATCTAGTGAAACTTCACTGACCTGCTGCTAATGCAAGTATATCCTTTCTTAAATCTGGAGACCAAAATTACACACAGTATTCCAGGTATGGTCTCACCAAAGCCTCATACAGTTGTGGGAAGACCTCTTTATTTTTTTAGTCCAATTCCCTTGGAATAAAGACCGATATGCTATTTGTTTTATTAATTGCTTGCTGTACATGCCTGCTAACTTTCTATGTTTCTTGTACAAGTACACCATTTCTCTGAACATCAACATTTGCAAGTTTCATACCTTGTAAAAAATATTCTGCTTTTCTATTCTTATGGTCAAAGTGAATAACATCACACTTCCAAACATCACACTCCATCTGCCACCTTAATGGCCACTCACTTAACCTATCCAGATATCTTTGCAGCTCCTTTATATTCTTCTCACTGCTTGCATTCCCACTTAGCTTTGTATCATCTGTAAACTTACACGACTTTCCGTCTCTTCGTCTAAGTCATTGACATAGATTGTAAATAGCTGAGGCCCCAGCACTAACCTTTGCAGCAGTCCATATTCACAGTCAGCTAACTTGAAAATGCCCCATTTATCCCTACTCTCTGCGTCCTCTCCATTAACCAATCCACCATCTATCCTAATACATCACCCCACCTCCATAAGCTATTATTGTGTGTATTAACCTTGCATGTGGCATCTTATTGAATGCCTTTTCGGAAATCCAGGTATCTGACATCTACTGGTTCCCCTTTTTCTATGCTAATATTTGTATCCTCAAAAAACTCCAATATGTATGTCAAACAGCATTTTCCTTTAGTAAAATCATGTTGACATGTTCTAATCGTACTATGCTTTTCTCAATGCGTTGTTAAGACTTCCTTAATAATAGATTGAATATTGCTGAAAAAAGAGACATCCTGTCAAAGTTTTTCATCTTTCACTCATCGGGACAGATTCGCAAGAATACTAAATCTCAAACGGTACTACAATTTATGCTGCATGAGAAGAGAATGCTGATTGGTTGGCAAGTGGGCTGTGATTGGTAGAGATGTTGCCATGGAGAATGCACCAGGGAACAGTTAACTGCCAAGCTTTTGTTTAAATTCAATCCAGGCAGGTCAACTATGATTGGTCAAGGCGTTGCCATGGGGACCGAACCAAGGAATGGCTGTCTGCCATGCTTTTGTTTAGTTGAAAAAGGCGCAATGCATGGTCACGTTCTTTCTGTTGCAAAGGCCCTGTGTGTGAACATATGTAACTTCTATTATGTGTAAGTGAGACACTCTGCAAGTCCGACTGATAATCTTAAATCAGTTGTCAGTGTAATTTGTAGCACAATCAAGATTGTTTAGCAAGTGTTGTCCAATTGTGGAATTACACCTAATGTTGGACACTCTGTTCTGAATTTTGCAAGCACGGGCTGGTTGAGTATGGTCAGTACTTTGCCTGTTGCGAACAGCCAAAGGATGTGCTGTTTGATATGATCCACCAGTCATTGAGACAGCCTACATACCCATTATGCCCATTACATTACACCCATTAGATATTATACCACTACATTACAATCTACATACACTGCCCATGGCAATGCCTTGACCAATAAGAGTCGACTTGCCTGGTTTGAATTTAAACAAATGCTAGACAGTTAACTATTCCATGATGCAATGCCTCTACCAATCAGAGCCCACTTGCCAATAAATCAGCATTCTTAAATTCATATTCCCTTTGAGATTTGGTATTCTTCTGAATCTGTTCTGATAAGTGCAGGATGAAAAGCTTCAACGGCCTGCCTGTTTTTTAGCAATAAGAATAGACTCTAGCACTTTTCCAATGACTAATGCTGAGCTAACTGGCCTGTATTTCCATGTTTTCTCTCTTCCTTTCTTGAATGGTGGTGTTATATTTGCTAACTTCCAATTTGCTGGGACTGTTCCAGAATCTAGGGAATTTTAGAAAATCATAATCAGCGCATCCACCTTCTCTACTGCTATCTCATTTAGAACCCTAGGATTAGGCCATCATGAAATATGTCGGGTTTTAGTTCCTTGAGCTTCTCCAGTACTTCTTCTCTGCTGATATTAATTACCTTAATTTCCTCATTCTTTTTAACCCCCAGGTAACCATCTACTTCTGTTATGTAACTTACATCTTCAATTGTTCAGCGCCTCTGCCATTTCCTCATATGCCAAGATAATTTCCTGTCTCTGCTTCCAAGGGATTATTGTTCACTTTAGCTACTCGCTTCCTTTTTTATAAACTTGTAAACGTCCCTTGATAGTTTTTTTTTGTTTAAAATGCTGGTATGATCCAAGGATCAGGTTTTTCTTTGGAACTATTGCAAACTTACCTGTATAATTGTTCTAAATAATGTTATGATCCACGGGGGGCGGGGGGGGGGGCGGGGATCTCTAAGCTAAAATAACCAAATTTATCAAATAACCTCCGAAGAAGAAATTGCCAACAAGATTTCACTTTTTGTAAATTATACTTTAACACAAATCAGAATCAACATAAATTAAACATGAAGTTATGGGTAAATGAGACTTCAAAAAAGGTAAATTTCACTTTAAATAGCCAATGCAACTAAGATAAATCTTATAAGATCAGAGGCACCTGTGTCACTCCTTGAACAAATATGGCACTATTGGCTGCACAATTCCATGATATGTTATACTTCATTCACATAGAATAGGTCGGGAATTCTATCAAACAGCAGTTTTTAGCTCTGAGTTTCAAGGATACGATTATCATTAGCAAGGCACACTTCTATCAACCCTCTCTCCCTTGAGTCATGCCAAACCTGTTGGTATAATTATCCAGAATTCCTTTTTAACGATCCAACCGATAACACCCCAGGTCGTGATTTGGTCACTTCTGGTCAAACCCCCGATTCTTTAGCATCCCTGAACTATCCATACAGCCTTCCAGGTTTTAGACATTTTTAGCTGGTTCACTTAGTGCCTCCCAGAGCTTCTGCTGATCACATTCTGCCTCAAGCTCTCCTTTGTGTCTGCTACTCACACTAATTTCGTATGGTAACTTCCTTCCTGTCGGTACTGATTCCAGGTCAAGGGTCATCAGATCACGTGCACTAGTATTTTTTATTATCCAAAAAATAGCCAATTGATCCCTTTACAATCGATGCACGCTCTTCGAAGTCATTTTCAAACATTCTTGAAAAGTTACATATTCCATGGCCATTTTAAAGAAATTACAATGTTTTTACTGTAGTTCTTAATCAAAGTTCATCATAATAACCACAAAAATGATTGCTGTATTGCAAAATTATAATTTTTTTAAGTCACCAGGACCAGATGAGGTTCATCCTAGAATACTGAGTGAAGTAAGGGTAGAAATTGTGGAGGCACTGGCCATAAGCTTCTTTATCCTCTTTAGATAAAGGGTGGCGCCAGAGGACTGGTGAATTGTAAATATTACATCCTTGAACAAAAAAGGGTGTAAAGATACAGACAGCAACTACAGGCCAATCAGTTTAACCTAGGTGGTGGGAAAACTTCAAGAAACATTTGGTGGAAACAAAAATTGACAGTCATTTTGGTAGGTATGGATTGATTTAAAAAGCCAGCACAGGTTTGTTAGTGTTTAACTAATTTTGAGTGGGTTGTTTGATGAGGTAACAGAAAAGATCGATGAGGATAATGCAGTTATACTGTGTGGATGAACTTTCAAAAGGCATTTGATAAGACCATAAGACACAGGAGCAGAAATTAGGCCATTCGGCCCATCGAGTCTGCTCCACCGTTCAATCATGGCTGATAAGTTTCTCAACCCCATTCTCCCGCCTTCTCGCCATAGCCTTTGATCCCCTTACCAATCAAGAACCTATCTATCTCGGTCGTAAATACACTCAATGACCTGGCCTCCACAGCGTTCTGTGGCAATGAATTCCATAGATTCACCACTCTGGCTAAAGAAGTTTCTCCTCATCTCTGAGGCTGTGCCCTCGGGTCCTAGTCTCTCCTACTAATGGAAACATCTTCCCCATGTCCACTCTATCCAGGCCTTTCAGTATTCTGTAAGTTTCAATCAGATCCCCCCTCATCCTTCTAAACTCCATCGAGTGTAGACCCAGAGTCCTCAAACATTCCTCATATGTTAAGCCTTTCATTCCTGGGATCATTCTTGTGAACCTCCTCTGGACCCTCTCCAGGGCCAGCACATTCTTCCTGAGATACAGGGCCCAAAATTGCTCACAATATTCTAAAAGTGGGCTGACCAGAGCCTTATAAAGCCTCAGCAGCACATCCCTGCTTTTATATTCTAGTCCTCTTGAAATAAATGCCAACATTGCATTTACTTTCCTAACTATTGGCACAACCTGCAAGTTAACCTTAAGAGAATCCTGGGCTATGACTCTCAAGTCCCTTTGCACTCCAGATTTCTGAATTCTCTCCCCATTTAGAAAATAGTCTATGCCTCTATTCTTCCTACCAAAGTGCATGACCTCACATTTCCCCACGTTGTATTCCATCTGCCACTTCTTTGCCCATTCTCCTAACCTGTCCAAATCCTTCTGCAGCCTCCCCGCCTATGCCACATGACAGGTTTTTCAGCAAAGTTAAAGCTCTTGGAAGAAAAGGGACAGTGACAACATAGGTATGAAGTTGGCTGAGTGATTATTTGGTATTTCATGGTCAAAGTGGTGCAAAATGAAGGAACACATGCCAGGAAAACCAGTAAGCACCAGGCCATATCTAAGACTTTGACAATCTTACTGTTGGTGACAACTTTCTTCGCTTGTTTCATGTCAGAAAAGCTGTGCTATCTGGAGGATTCCTGCAACCAAACATAGGGATGGTCAGCAAAGTTACCTCTGCTCTCAACTACTAGTTCATTCCTCGTGAACACTTCAATCCAGTTACATATCAAGCAGGTGGTTGATGCATTGGTCAACCCAACCAACAATTTCATTTTCTTTCCCACTTAATAATCATTGTATTTGTGCAATTCCAAAGTGCAATTCCAAAGTGCAAACAATTCTTAACTTGCATTTGCCCAACCTGCTGATTCTATGGGGAAAAATTAAACTGCATGGGAGTGGGTGTCAGTGTGTGCGGGGATTACAGCTGGAAAAAATGTCAGCATGTTGGAAACCAAAAAATACCTTGCTGACATCTAGACCTAACCGGTGCACAATTTGAGATGTGTGGGAAACCCCCGTTAGATCGGCAGTCATTATATGCAAAGGAGTGATTGGTTGAAGATTTAACCCTGCATTCTGGCTTTAGCTGCCAGTGCACCTTATCAGAGTCAATGCTGTGGTGATTGACAAGGCCTTGAAATTGACGGTTTGGAAAGCTTTTAAATAGTGAACTACAAAAGCTACTTCCTTATCTAAGTGAAAGGCTTTCACTCAGTACTTGTTTTGAGAAGATGATTTCCAACACTTTGGAGGTCATTTCTGCTCCTTTGGGCTCTTCTGACTTTGATCTGTATTTCCTTGCTGTCAGCCTTCTCAGCAACATGGGAACAGCTTATGCAGCTCTACCTTGGACTCTTGATGAGGAAAAAGAGAAACAACATCAACACCACCAACAACAGCAGCTGCCATTTCCTCAGTGGTCATGCCGGACAGAGGTCATGAACACAGTGCTCCAGCTCAAATGAGATGACATTGCCAACACGGTATACAGGAAAGAGGATCAGTTTTCAGGATATGACTGAGCACCAGTGCCTCAGGAGGTTCAGACTTTCCTTGCAGGTCATTGCTGACATCTGCCGCTCCTTGAAACAAGAGCTCTTTTCATTTGGTCCAGGCGGATATGCATTGCCGATGGCTGTCAAGGCCACCACAGTCTTGATTTTTCTTTGCCTCGAGCTCCTTCCAGGGACCTGCTGGTGACATTTCTAGGATTTCCCAATCTGCTGCACAGAAATTCATCCCTGATGACCGATGCCATGTTTGCCAATGCTGCCACTTATGTTCACGATGCTACTGATGTCAGTCAGAACGAGAAGCCTCTTGAATTTGCTGTAATTCCTGGATTTCCGCAAGTCGAGGGCATTGTAGATTTCATAAATGATGGAAATCAAGGAGCCCTATCCAGGAGTATTGGGCAATCAAAAGGGGTTCCACTCCATGAATGATCAGCTGGTGTGTAACTGCGAGATGATAGTCATGTATGTCTATTCAAAATATCCTGGAAGATGCCAGGATGTCTTCATTCTGCATCAGTCACATTTCCCACTCATCTTCAAACCTTCAAATAGAGTCATCTGAGGGCTCTTGGAACACAAGGGCTGCCCTCTAAGGACATGGCTGATGACACTTGTAACCATACAGCTGGTGAACAGGAAAGGCACAACCGGAGTCACATAGCAGAAGAGCTGTCATAGAGCAAGCGATTGGGTTGCTGACGATATAATTCAGTTCCTGAATAAATCTGGGGTGCTCTTAAGTATGTATCAGTAAGGTCAAGCTGAATAGTCGTGACCTGCTGCACCTGATACACCAGAGCACAGCAGAGAGGATTGTACTTCAGGAGGAGGAAAGTGATGAACACTCTGCATGCCCAAAGGAGGAGGAGGAACCTGATGAGGTTAGGGTCTTTGAAACTGCTCACCTAGCTTCCAGAGGCGCCTGTGATGGACTCATGCACTCATAATTCAGCTAATCTGAGCCATTGAAGCCATATGGCATACAAAAGCTGAATCTACTATGTTCTATCCCCTAGCCCCACAACACAAAACACTTTCATTGACTCCCATTGTTCGTTTTTTATCTAGTGTTACAAACCCAGCTGATAATACTGGACAAGTCAGGTCCCAGAGTGAAACCTGGCTTGATAGATCCTAACATTTTTTTAAGAAACTACGAAGGAACTGAACAAAGTCACAAGAATCTGCTGACAAACTTTTAACACAAAGAATAAAATATTTATTAAACAAGAAAAAATGAACTATCATACACAAGACAAAAAGGTTGAAAAGATGTCAATACAAACACAAGAAGATAAATCAAATTCACACAAGTCCTTTACTCCAGAAATATTTTTATAGACCCACAAACCAGTGAAGCGTTACCACTAGCTTAATACACAAAGGCTTTTTGCTTGGGACAGGCACAGTTGCAAAGGGTTTTTGTCTGGTGAGTTACTGAGCATTCACTCGATGCTTTTCACCCAACTCATATCTCCCCCCGAGACACCCAAAAACCACACTCTAAATCAATGTTTCTTCAACTGCAGAGCAAACATGTGTTCTCTAAACTCAGTCTTCCAGTAGCACCTCTGCTAAATTGATCACTTTATTGAGTGCTATACCTATTCAGTTAACTACTGTCCCAAAAGCCTTGTAGTTTTACTTCTCAGAGAGCTTAAAATTCCTGTCCCCTCTCTCTTACACACACTGAACTCCCAACTCCTGTCTTTTTTGTGTCTGTGTACCTGGACCACTGTTGCTAGGCAACAGTTAGGTTTTTTTTCTACTTCGTGTTTTTCCCCCCACAATCACTAAACTTTTTAACTTTTAACCTATCTCTTTTGCTCAGGGGTTGTAAAACCTTATTAAAATGTATATATACAAACAAACCCAAAAGACCTAACCTTTAGTCAGGAGTCTATCCAGACTCTCAGGCACCAAGGCTCACAAACAACTTAAGTGAAACTGAAACCATTTTACCTTTCTTAACATACAAATATATATATATTCAACTTTAAAATTATATTGTTGTTCACAATACTGGTCATTTTCTCAGGACTGATGGCCACTTCAAAATTGAGAGGCATCAATGGAGATGATAGGACATTGGAAACTTGAAATAAAATTTATGGTTTGTAAACCTTGGCTAGAAAATTGACAGTAACAGAGCCATTGGTAGACACGGCCATTGGGACAGTGGACAGCATGTGGCACTGTAAGAGGGTGGGACAGTAGGTTGGAAGGGTGGAATAGGGAGGAGTGGGATCTCCTTGAGCAGACACCCCACTTCCATGTTCCCTTTCTCCTTCTTCCCTCATGTTCCACACTTCCTTGCTAGCCAAGCGCTGAAAAGCACTTTTCTGCACTTTCGTGAGTTTTCCTCCTCCCTGTTTAAACTGACAGATTAAATGTGCAGGCAAAGATCAACATATACTCAACTGCCTGTCATGTTTGGTGCTCCATGCAGACAGTCACTTTTTCCATGGGGTTGGACATTAGTGCAAAGATCTGAGACATTGTGGCACTTGTGCTAGAAACAAACTCAACCAATCACTTTCCAATGCGCACAGTACCTCGAGAAATGTTAACAGAACCTCGCAGATTTTCTATTCCTGCTCCAGAATAGACCCCTTCATTGATGACTCTGAGGCTTAGCACCTGCATCTAGCTGAGCAAAGCTTGGAATGTCCTGCGCCATCTAATGGGAACCTGCCACTGTTGCCCTTGTCTCCATCCAACACTTGGTTCTGCTCACTTGTGATGTATGACTCACCATGTAGCTACCTGCCTTGGAGGTTCCACTAAAGTGTGTGTATCTAAGCTGGTGAATGCTGCACCTGAGTTCTATGAAAATGCTTCTTCAGAGTATGCAATCTCCTCTGAGGACCCCTCCACCCAGCTCTTGTGACAGTTTTGATGGACCTAAGGGAGATGAAAGGCATGAATTAAAATTGACAGGTGGAATGGGTTCAAAGGCATCATGGTGCAGATCATCATATTTCAGTTACTGGTGACATCAATCTGATGTGATTGATTGTTGTGTGTCATGTGGCTGTATGTTATCTCATTCGGTTACCACCTCTCCATCCCCAATGGCCACGCAATCTGCTGTTTGGTTAATCTTCATCTCTTCCCCCTCCACAGCAATCAGTGTGATGATTATTGGAGAGCCACTCCGGTTCTCTTTCACTCCCTGGTGTTCTGCATTACCTTCTGCAAGGAAAGAAATCAGTTATAAGTGTGATATTTCAAAAAGATGGAAGCACAGCATTTGTAGAGGGTACTGTGAGGGATAGGTGTGAGATGGCAATAAAATGAAGGTGAGTGTCAGCTGTGGCTGTTCACATGGTGATATAAGCAAGGCACCCAAGAGGCAAGAATGCATTGGGCTGCAAGTGTGTTGATCTGCAGAGTGCCATGCAGGAGAATACTGGGGAAGTCAGAGTGAGTGGTTTGGCAGGTGAATGTAGGATACCACTCACTTTTACTGTCCTGCTGGGGACATTGAACCTCTTTCAGCAGTGTATCTGTGTTTCCACGTGCAGGGTACCACACTCCTGCTGCTGACCTCCTGAGTCAATTCCAGCCATGCTTGCTTGGTTTCAGAAGCTGGTCTCTTGCTCCTGTTCACTGGGAAGAGTATCTGTCTGCAGGCCTTTGCACTCCACAGCATGACTTCCAGGGATGCCTCAGAGAACTGTGTTGGGGGTAGTCTTCACACATTAAGTCTCCTTCATTGTGTTGCTCTCCCTATTCTGTTAGATCTGTCATTGATTCATTCTGACCCCTGCTGGGGCTTTCTTTCAGTAGTGAGTCTTTAACAGTTAAGCGTGGGTCTTCATCAAGCCTGCCTACTCTAATTGGGCAGGAAACCCGGAAGCGAAATGTATATTCCACAAACGATTTAAAAGTTAAAAGCCACATCAAAGTCCACCACCTTTCGGGTTCCTGATTTACTGCCAGGCTCCCCCATTGCGAGTGAATCTATATGTTGAAATTCTGACCTGTACGCCAGTAAGTTACTATAGCTGTGTTGCAGTAGTTTGACATGTGAAGCCCATGAAAGAAGGGAGTGTAGCAAGCTATTCAACTATACATTTTGTCTTGATTGTATATCCTGCTGAGACATTGGTATTCATAAGATGCAATGAAAGCTGGAAGGTTTGTCAAGACTTGTCATAAATAAGCAATAGATGTGAAACAGTTTGACATGCAAAACTTTGTGGCATGCAGTCTTGAACCATCTGCAGGGTGCACTGGACCATTATGTGGCCAGATTCAATAAAATATACTTTATTCTTCATGATCTGTTCTCGGATCCTGCTGTACTGAGAAGCAGTGAGTCTGGACACAACCTCTTGGCGGGCATTGACCCAGATTTTTGCCACGACGGACAGTCTCTCTGTCATGGCAAAAATAGCAGAACTGCTGAAAAGTTGTAAATCCTGCATCCTAACATGGCACTTCCCATTTTCGTGGGGGCAGGAATGGGGTGAGGCCGTTTCGTGTACACGCACGTTTTGCAGTGACAGCTGGCCATTTAAATCATTGGCTGCCTCCACTCATGAGATTTTGGTAGCCTAGGAGTGTGGAACCCAAAGTGTGCAAAGTAGACCTGGTAAGAACAGGTCTCTATTTGGCGTGTTTCTTTGGATACCTTTCGAGAGGTAGGAGACTCCTGTGGGATTTGCTTTAAAATTATATTTTCCAGAAGTGGGACAAAACAAATTCCAACAGTCTTTCCTTAACCCAGGTGTGTAGGAGGGTGGGGCTTCTGGTCTCGCAGGGCAATTATTGTTGCTCCTACTGACTTGTGCACCCAGGTACAGAACTCCAGGACCTTCTGCTGGAGAAGAGCACGTAGCACTTTGAGCGAAGGAACATAGAGGATGGGCATGGCACCCTCACATATAGAATTGTTGCCCCTACTGACTTGTGCACCCAAGTTCAAAACTCCAGGACCTTCTGCTGGAGAAGAGCATGTAGCACTTTGAGCGAAGGAACGTAGAGGATGGGCATGGCACCCTCACATATAGAGGCTATGGCAGCCAGTCACTGTTAGCAGTTGGAGACCAGGGGGAGGGCAGATGGCCAGAAGGAAGAGGCTTCTTCCCACGTACCAGGAAGGAGGAGGAGAGGCAGGACAACCAGGTACTTCTCCGTAGGAAGGGTGTATAGAATTGGGACATCTTACCTCAATATGACGGAGAACTAGTGCCGAAGCTAAGCCATGAAGTGGTGACAGACATATATCGCATGGTCCGGCGGCAAGTCCTTGTCCTAGTTCTGTACACCCCTTTGAGCACTTTGAGCGAAGAGACAAAGAAGATGGGCATGGCACCCTTTCAACTTCTATACCTCAGGAATTTTCCAGGGATCATCAGGAAACCTGTCTGATATTTCCCAGTCAGCAGCACATAGCTGCATTAACATAGAAACATAGAAAATAGGAGCAGGATTAGGCCATTTGGCCCTTCAAGTCTGCTTCGCCATTCATTATGATCATGGCTGATCATCCAACTCAATAGCCTGCTCCCGCTTTCTCCCCATATCCTTTGATCCCTTTCGCCCCAAGAGCTATATTTAACTCCTCCTTAAAAACATACAATGTTTTGGCCTCAACTATTTTCTGTGGTAGCGAATTCCACAAGTTCACTACTCTCTGGGTGAAGACATTTCTCCTAATCTAAGTCCTAAATTGTCTATCCTGTATCCTCAGACTGTGACCCCTGGATCTGGACTCCCCCACCATCGGGAACATCCTTCCTGCATCTACCATGTCTAATCCTGTTAGAATTTTATAGGTTTCTATGAGATCCCCCCTAATTCTTCTGAACTCCAGCAAATATAATCCTAACTGACTCAATCTCTCCTCATATGTCAGTCCCACCATCCCAGGAATCAGTTTGGTAAACCTTCTCTGCACTCCCTCTATAGCAAGAACATCCTACCTCAGATGAGGAGAACAAAACTGCACACAATATTCCAGGTGTGGTCTCACCAAGGCCCTGTATAATTGCAGCAAGGCATCCCTGCTCCTGTACTTGAATCCTCTGGCTATGAAGGCCAACATACCATTTGCCTTCTTTACCGCCTGCTGCACCTGCATGCTTACCTTCAGCAACTGGTGTACGAGGACACCCAGGTCTCATTGTACATTCCCCTCTCTCAATTTATAGCTATTCAGATATTAATCTGCCTTCCTGTTTATGCTACCAAAGTAGATAACTTCACATTTATCCATATTATACTGCATCTGCCATGCATTTGCCCACTCACTCAGCTTGTCCAAATCACACTGAAGCATCTCTGCATCTTCCTCACAGCTCTCCCTCCCACCCAGCTTTGTGTCATCTGCAAATTTGGAGATATTACATTTAGTTCTCTCATTGAAATCATTAATATATATTGTGAATAGCTGGGGTCCCAGCACCGATCCCTGTGGTACGGAAAAAGACCTGTTTATTCCTATTCTTTGTTTTCTGTCTGCCAATCAGTTTTCTATCTATCTCAATACACTACCCCCAATCCTATGTGCTTTAATTTTACACGCTGATTTCTTATGTGGGACCTTGTCAAAAGCCTTCTGAAAGTCCAAATAAACCACATCCACTAGCTCCCCCTCATCAATTTTACTCGGTACATCCTCAAAAAATTCCAGTAGATTTGTCAAGCATGATTTCCCTTTCGTAAAGCCATGCTGACTCTGTCCGATTCTGTCACTGTTTTCCAAGTGCTCAGCTATTAAATATTTTAAAATGGATTCTAGAATTTCCCCCACTACCGACGTCAGGCTGACTGGTCTATAATTCCCTGTTTTCTCTCTACCTCCCTTTTTAAATAGTGGGTAAATAGCTGTAACTAATATCCTGCTTACTCATGTGGATGATCACATTGATTTCCCTGTAGATTTGGTATCTCAGACACAGAGCCATGGCCTTTGCCCAAATAGCAGGCTTCCCTGAGGTGCAGGGTTTCATGATTGCACCATGTTGCCATAAAGGCCCCAAGACATCACTCAGACACCTTTGTCAACTGGAAGTCCTTCCACTCAATGTACAGGTGGTTTGTGACCATCACAAAGTCTTCCTTCGTGTGTGTGCAAAGTTCCCTGGTAGCTGCCATGGCTCATTCATACTAAGGAGTTCCCAGCTCCCTCAGCTATTTCCGCCACCAACACAGATCCGTGGCTGGCTTCTAGGGGGACAAGGGCTTAAGAATTTGGGTGATGACCCCCTTTAGGAGCGCACAAACGGAAGCAAAGTGCAACTACAACAGCGGTCATGTAGTCACCAGGAGCACCCATGTGCAGGCATTTGACATTTTAAGGTGTGCTTCAGGTGCCTCAATCGCTCAGGTGGAGCTCTGCCATTTGCCCCAGCAAGGTTATCAAGAATAGTAGTGGTTTGCTGCATGCTGCACAACATTGTGCAGTGGAGGAGCCTACAAGCTGATAATGGCGACATCATGGGCAGAACTCCACCCTCTGAGGATGAGGAAAATAAGGAGGAGGAGGAAGCCCCTGTCCATTCAGAAGATACCGAAATAGATAAGGATGAGGATGAGGCCACCAATGGCAGGGCAATTGGGAGACATGTCTGTGTAGCCAGGGCTGACTCTGTGCAGGTTGGGCTCATCATCAGGTCCTCCCATATCACAGTTGCCATCAGCCAGTCCCTAAGGAGCTATGACTTCTAATTGCTTAAGGAATGCCCATCCCCCACAAGGGAGAAAATCAATGAGTTGGACTCAGTCACATTCATATGGCTGAAACCTCACCATCTTAACCATGGGCCTCATCATATTACAGAGACACATAGTAATAAGTCATTCACAACCTGGCCCGTCACATGAGTGCCAATGACTGTAAATCGTGAGCCCATGCTGCCAAATTGTCCATAATCAAACCATGCCTACAATGCTGAGAGTCACATGACGTCAGACTTTGAACCCTATACATGCCGATAGGATTATGTGTTGTAGCAGATAAGGTATCTTGCGATGATGAGCCAATAACTGTGCAACAATAGCTCTTTGTAAGAACTTGAGCACCATCCACTCTGGCCGATGGTTGTGTTTCTGACATGGTTGCCACATGCAACATTCTGGTTTAAATGACTTGGAGGCTTGGCAACATGATTGAAACATATAAGATCCTGAAGGGTCATGACAAGATGGCTGCAAAAAGGATGTTTCCTCTTGTGGGAGAATCTAGAACTAAGGACCACTGTTTAAAAATAAGGGGTCACCCATTTAAGACCGAGGTGAGGAAAATTTTCTTCTCTAAGGGTTGTGAGACTTTGGAATTCTCTTCCTCAAAAGGTGGTTGAGGCAAAGTCTTTGAATATCTTTAAGGCATTAGTAGATAGATTCTTGATAAACAAGGGGATGAAAGGTTATTGGGTGTGGGCAGGAATGTGAAGTTGAGGTTAAAATAAGATCAGCCATGATCTTATTGAATGGCGGAGCAGGCAGGAGGGGCCAAGTGGCCTATTCCTATTCCTAATTCGTATGTTTGTATGTTCGTATGGCTTCCATATACCTCTGCTTCCAGCACAAAGCACATCCTGTGACACCTGGAATGCAAATGCACCCAAAGTAGTGGGCACAGCGGACGACCAATATTACCTGCACAATAAATGGCCTCTCGAGCTGTGATGCCTACATCCAAACCAATGTGTAACACTGCAGTGCAGATGAATCTCTTGCACTCAACTCTCATGCCTCGGATGCACTTGCTGCCCAGTATCTTTTGGTGGAGTCTGATCATTGAGCCTCCCTTAAAGTCAAACCTGGATGGACAATGAAAGATACAAGGAGTATCTCAGTGCTTGAGCTTTGACCGCTGAAATCTTATGTGATACAACAGAGAAGGAAGAAGCCCTCTAAAGCATCACAAATCAGCTAACAACCTTGATTCTATTGGTTGCACATCAAGATGGATCTCAGCATCCTGCCCTCATTATTACTGGTAAGAATGGCCTTCATAGTTTTACCATTCTTTTTCAGCTCTCTAGTATACAAACACACCCTCAAGTGAAGTTAATATATTCAAGAAGTTATCAAATGTGCACTTTGAATACAATATGAAAAGTATCCATGGTGAACCGATGAGTGCCCTAGGCGAGACAGTGCCCTTTGCTCTTGCTCCCTCCTATCAAGTGTTGCCTTGGAGGAGGTGGAGACAGGCTGCTCACTTCTCTGTCTAAACGGCAGTGAGAGCATGCTGGCCAGTCTCATCATGCAGGCACCCATTAGGTACTGCCTTCAGACTGCAGCCTCTGGATCTCTGCATGTGCAGCCTTGGTCACTGGCACATGTGGAGCACACAAGGGCTCTAGCGGAAGGACTGGGGAGGTGGAGGATGATAAGGGTGCTAAGCATCTCTCGATACCTTCACCTTCCTCAGCGACCTACACAGCCCTGGTTTGACCTTCATGTGGGGTTGATGGGGCTGGCTGTTGGTAAACAGCAGTTGTCCATTTCAGCAATTGCTGTGTCAACAGTGTGACTATGCTGTTAAGGGTATATAGCTCCTCATGTATTCTATGGATGTCAGCGTTCATACACTGAGCGGACTGATCCAGACTATTCGGGGAAGCTTGCACCCTTTCCTGGTCGAGGCACTGCTCTTGCATCCACTCTGAGTGTTGCTGCATCTTTGTCTTTGTGAAATTGGTCAATCTCTCATGAGAGCTCATGCAGTGGAGCCCCTGGGACAATGTGGAGCTTATGATGGAAACTGACTCGTGCATTCACAATCCTAAAGCTCCCATTGGCTCAGAGAACTCTGTCATATGTCCACACACATCTGCTGATTATCTAAATACTGAGCCCCAAAAGGTGACTCCTGAGACTCCATGTCCCTGCTAGTGGAGCATCATCGTGACTTGCCTCCCTCCTCCGAAAGGGACTGTTCATAAATGTTTCTGACTCTGACACCTCCTCCTGAACTCAGTGCGGTGATTTTCACCCTGTACCATCAACTCAACACATGCGCTACGTCCCTCCAAAGTGCTTGTATCTGAGTTGATGGAATGTGAACCAGTATGGTGCAGCACTGCCACCTCAGGCATCTCTTCCTCCTCTCAATGTCTGAGAGATTATCTAGCTGTGGTGGGGAGGGGGCGAGGGAGCAGAGCTGGGACTTGTATGAGACACAAAAGGAGTTATTTAGATATAGCCTGGCTCATTGCGAAACCAATTTCAGATGCACACCATTGTGTTAACCATTCTCATGCTACCCGTATGATGCAACCCTATCCTTGCACTTCCTCTCATGCTAATCTCCCATTGTATTCCATGAATTGACATCATGGCTGCCACCATTATCACCATGTGCCAAGTGATTTCAACATTGTCTTTTTCACCTCCAATGGTGATTCACCATCACCAGCAAGCAACTGTTCAGGCACCCTGGCAATCTCCATGGTCACCTGTTCAATAGGATGGTTGTGTCTCAGCCAGAGGGACTCACCCCCAGTCCAGGCCATCTCTATAGAGTCCTTTGCCCTATTCGACTGAAATAGCAACATGAATTTATGTTAGCCTGATATATAGTGCATGGAAAGATATTGCTCTTCGCTGTGTCTATGCATAACAGTGCTCACTTACATCTGTCCTGTACACACCTACATGAGCTGCTTACACATACAAGCCTCAATGCTGAAGCAGAAGTATGTGCCATATCTCGCACCTTAGCTGAAGCATGATGTAACCCTTCTATTGGAGCTCTGTGTGGATGGGCCAAGCTACTCACTTTGCCAGAAAAATGCCTGAATGGAAAAAAATTACAGCATTATGGAGGAAGAGTAGGATTAATTGGATAGGTCTAACAAAAAGCCAGCACAGGCATGATGGGCTAAATGGCCTCCTTCTGTGCTGGATCATTTTATGATTTTAATGCAGCAGGTCAGTGAACCTTTTCCTGAGCATTGATGGTCTTCTTCTGTGCGCACCACAGCCACAATTTGAATCCAGGCCTTCTTGGTTGCTGCAGGTGCATTATGGCAGCCAGCAGAGTAGCGGACTGGTCTCCTCTTCTGGACCTTTTCCACCAAAACTTGAAGGCCAGCTTTTTATCCGTGCTGAGTTGCCCAACTTGCACCAGGCCCGCCTCCAACCCTTCAATTATTCCATGGTCGCTTTCCTGATTCTAATTCTAGTTCACCCCCAGGCCGAGAATCCAAAGTTTGGGCAATCATTTTTAAAGGTCTCATTTGTGGTGTTGGGAAATCTCCCATCTCTGTGCGCCCAAACCAGGAGCAAAAATCTGGGCTGTAGTTTATTGTTATCCTGTGGGATGAGTGCCAAACAGCAACTGACTTTCATTCCTACCTCATGTACCAGCATGTCTGCCTCACCATTCATTAAACAATAGTTGGGCGCAATGCTGCTCTGCCAAATGCTCAAGGATTCTATTTTTTATCTCCACATTGGTCCTTTTTTCTCATCAATCAATTCACTCGCTCCCCCATTTTCACTCTTTGCAATTTTGAAACTAGTTCTTGAGCCTTTTAAAATAACAGTTTCAACCACTTTTACCTTTTTGGTGTAGATCATTAAAGTTATACTGCAACCTTTTAAAAATTGCATGCTTGTGACATGTTTTGCTTTGCCCTTAATCACAATTCCTACACAAACCTCAGTTGGCACAGGGAACATATTTAAATTTGATTCATGAGATGACCTCGAGGCATTTAACAAGCCAGCTGATTGCTCTGCCTGCACACTCCTCAAGGCCTCTGATCTCACAGCAGTTTATATAGACAGCTATACAAGTTCATTGTGCATTATATACTATGGGAACTTTGGTAAAGGATAAGCAGCAGTAAAACTGTGATTCTGAAGTGACTAGTTTCTCCTTTTGTTTTTCACATTTCCTTTCAAGCAATGGGAGATAGTAATTCAATCACAGTCTTCACTACTGTAAATGTTGTAGAGTTTTGCTGAAAAAAATAGATTTTTTTGTCAAAGCTTTTCGCCTTGCACTCATTAGAACATTTCACAAGAATACAAATCCAAGGGAGATCACAAATTTATACTGTCTGGAAGAGAGCGCTGATTGGTTGGCAAACACTGGAAGCTACATATACTAATACACATAGCCTGGCTCTTTGTAGACAGAAAGGACATGTATGCACATTGCACCTGTTTCAGCTAAACAAAATAAGTGACAGTCATTTGCTGGTTCATGCTTCAGGGCAATGGCTTGACCAATCAGAGTCTAGCGGCCTGGTTTAAATTTCAAACAATGCTTGGCAGTTAATTGTCAGTCACCACCAACTGGTGGTTTCTCCATGGAAATGCCTCTACCAATCAGAGTCCATTCGCCAACCTATTAACACTCTCTTCTCAGACAATATGGGCAGAATTTTGCCGTCAGTGAGCAGGGGGCTGGGCCCGCTCACCAATGCATAAAATGACATGGGATGATGTCGGGTGGAACTCCTGACATCATCCCACCCCATTTAAGTTTTCAGGAAGGCGGGGGCGCAGCAAAATCAGCTGCTGACCTGCGGACCTGTCAATGGCCAATTGAGGTCATTGACAGGATCATTTAAACAATTAAAGGACCTGCCCATCCAACCTTAAGGTTGGTGGGTAGGCCAGAAGCCCTGGCAGCAACTAGAGAAAACATGAAACCTCATCCAGCGGCGGGATGAGGATTCATGCAGAATTGTAAAAATTTTAATAAAGTTATTCTGTAAATTATGAACATGTCCCATCTCATGTGACATTGTCACATGAGGGAGACATGTTAGGGAAATTTTTTTCTATTTTTAATATTTTTCAAAGTGGAAGCAATCTCCCTGAGGCACTTAGCCTCAGGGAGATGTGTGCTCTTTTGTGCGCATGCGTGAAAGAGCGCACTCTCGCTTTTAGGGAATCCCCCCCACCCACACAGGAAGCGCACAGCGCTTCCCACCGGACGTCATGCTGGGCGAGCCTTAATTTGGCCTGCCCACATAAAATGGCGGTGCGGCCTGCTTCATTAGCGGGGATCGGCTCCCCGCCCGCCAGAGATTGGGTCGGGCCCATCCACCCAACAGGCAGGAAATTCTGCCCTATAAAATTATTGTCCCCCTTGGATTTGTATTCTTGTAAAATGTCTCGAGAAGTGCAAGACAAAAAGCTTCGTTAAAAAAATTCTCTCCTTTTCAGCAATACTCAAGTTCTATGCCACCAAATGACTGGTTGTAGAGTTTGTGCTGTCTTGGCTATACCCATCAACCAATGAAAATAGAATATAAAATATCATAGATATTTTTGACCATGTATGTGGGTCTGCTTTCATGTGCAGGCTTGATTCAAGTATTCTGATTTAGTTTCAATGGCAAGTATCGTGAAGACTACATATCCCCATAAAATAGTACTTGCTGGCTAGTACTATTTTCAAAATCTTAAAAATTAACAAAATATACTATAGGATATATACACAGCTTTAAATAATTTAAGTAATTACTTATTACTAAAAAATACCTCTTTAAGCAATATACTCAATGACCAATCTATAATCATTGTAGCAGGAATGCATTGAACAAACAAGTATTGACGATTTCTAAGAATCTCCACAAAGAACCTTTTTCTAGCCATTGCACTGGAAAATTTAGTAAATATTTCAAATTGTTGCAGGGAAGATCTGGAGTGCACATTTTCCTAGCTTTTGTTTAGCAATCCATTGCAATATTATTATTTTATACACAATGAAATCCAAACATAGAAAAATTAAATACTAAGCTTGTAATGTAGTCAGGTGTGGTTGGAGGTCAGATGGTGTAAATAAGGATGTAAATAAATGAGACACCTTAGTTAAAGACCTTCACCAATATCCCCAAAACATTGTAGACCTGCAAAATCTTGGCTTGCTTTATCACAACAGAACTATTGTTCAGGTATTACAAATCACTCATTAAAAAAAAAACTAATTTCTTAATGGAGCATGCTGTACTAAATGTTGTCAAACCTGAGATTGCATCTTGTACAGTTATTTATGTTTTTGGTCAAGGATAATTAAACCTAGAAATTGCTGTTGGTTGTATTAGCAGATGAACAGCATCAATTGGGGAGACATAGTGGTAATGTCACTGGTGATGCAGAAGCCTAGGCTAATGTTCTGGGACCATGGGTTCGAATCCCACCATGGCAGTTAATGGTATTAAATTAATTAAAACATCTAGAATTAAAAGCTAGTCCCAGTAATGGTTACCATGAAACTATCAGCAATTGTCATTAAAAGCCCATCTGGTTCAAAAATGCCCATTAGGGAAGGATATCTGCCATCCTTACCTGGTCTGGCCTACATGTGACTCCAGACAGCCAGCAATGTGGTTGACTCTTAATTGCCCTCTAAAATAACCTAGAAAGCCACTCAGTTGTGCCAAACCACTACAAAGTCAAAAAGGAATGAAACTGAACAGACTAGGCACTGGAAACCACAATGGCACACCCAGCCCTGTCGTCCTCCTTGCTAACATCTGGGAGCTTGTGTCAAAATTATTCATTAAATAAGGAGACCAATATAGTACACAATACTCCAGATGCGTTCTCACCTATGCTCTGTATAACTGAAGCATAACCTTCCTACTTTTGTATTTTGTCAAGTCCCCTCACAATAAACAATAACATTCCATTAGCTTTTGTAATTACTTGCTTCTGTGATTCATGCAGTAGGATATTGTGTTTCCTCTGAATCTCAGAGCTCTACAATCTCTCACCATTTAGATAATATGCTTCTTTTTAATTCTTCCTGCCAAAATGGACAATTTCACAATTTTCCACATTAAACCCCATTTGCCAGATCTTTGCCCACTCACTTAGCCTATCTATATCCCTTTGTAGCCTCTTTATGTCCTTTTCACAACTTACTTTCCTAACGATCTTTGTGTCTTCAGCAAATTTAGCAACCATACCTTCGGTCCCTTCATCCAAGTCATTTTTATAAATTGTAAAAAGTTGAGGCCCAAGCACTAATCCCTGTGGCACATGACTCGTCACATCTTGGCAGCCAGAAAATGACCCATTTATGCTTACTCCCTGTTTCCCGTTAACTGACCAATCTTCTATCCAGACCAATATTTTACCCCCTAAACCATGAACATTTATTTTCCACAATAACCTTTGATGCAGCACCTTATCAAATGCCTTCTGGAGATCTAAGTACAGCACATCTGTCAGTTTCCCTTTATCCACAGCACATTACTTCTTCAAAAAACTCCAATAAATTAGTTAAACATGATTTCCCTCTCATAATACCATGCTGACTCTGCCTGATAACTTGAATTTATCTGTGTCTTTATATAACATCTTTAATAATAGCTTCTAACATTTTCCCTATGACAGATATTAAGCTAACTGGCCTGTAGTTTCCTGCCTTCTGTCTCCCTCCCTTTTTGAATAAAGGAGTTACATTTGCTATTTTCCAATCTAATGAAACCTTCCCTGAATCTAGGGAATTTTGGAAAATTAAAACCAACGCATGAACAATCTCACTAGCCACTTTTTTTCAGACCCTAGGATGAAGCCCACCAGGACCTGGGGTTTTGTAAGCCCTCAATTCCAACAAGTTGCTAAGTACCACTTCCCTGGTGGTTGTAATTTTCTTGAGTTCCTCCCTCCCCTCCATTTCCTGATTTACAACATTTTCTTTGCGGTTTTTTGTATTATGTTCCATTTTCTGACCTTCCACCCATCTTCGTGCAATTATATGTTTTTTCTTTGAGTTTAATACCATCTTTAACTTTTTTAGTTAGCCACATAATGTACCTATTCTATGTATTCTGAAATATCCCCTTAAATGTCTGCTATTATATCTCTATTGACCTAGTCCTTAACCTAATTTGCCAGTTCACTTTAGCTAGCTCTGCTTTCGAGCCCTCATAATTGCTCCAATTTAAGTTTCAAATCCTAGTCTTAGGCCCACTCTTCTTTCCCTCAAGCTGAATGTAAAATTCAATCATATTATGATCGCTGCTACCAAAGGGACCCCTTCACTATGACATCATTAATTAATCCCATCATGCTGCACAATACCAGGTTTAATATAGCCTGCTCGCTGGCTGGTGCCAGAATGTGCTGCTCTAAGAAACTACCCTGAAAACATTCTATGAATCATGCCAATCGCAGGACAGATAATCCATCTCTGTCTCCCCCTGAGGTCCCCAGCATCATAGATATAAGTCGTAAGTCAATTCGGCACAAAGGAAGATGATTGTGGTTGTTGAAGGTCAATCATTTCAGTCTTAGGGCATTGCTGCAGGGCTTGCTCAAGATCATGTTCTAAGGCCCAACCACCATCAGCAGCTTCTTCATAAGATCAGAAGTGGGGATGCTTATTGATGATTGCACAGTGTTCAGTACCCTTCATAACTCCTCAGATATTGAAGCAGCCCATGCCCATGTGCAGCAAGGCCTGGACAGCATTTGGGATTGGGCTGATAAGTGGCAAGTAACATTCGCACCACACAAGTGCCAGGCAATGACCATCTCCAACAAAAAAAATTGATCCATCTTCCCCCCCAACATTCAATGGAATTATCATCGCTGAATCCCCCCACTATCAACATCCTAGGGGTTACCATTGATCAGAACTGGACCAGCCTTATAAATATTGTGGCTGTAAGAATAGGTCAGAGGCTGGTAATTCGGTGATGAGTGACTAACCTCCTGACTCCCTAACCATCTACAAAGCACAAGTCTGGAATGTGGTGGAATACTCTGTACTTGTCTGAATGAGTGCAGCTCCAACAACACTCAAGAAGCTCAATACCCATCCGGGACAAAGCAACCCACTTGATTGGCACCCAAACCACCACCTTAAGGATTCCCTCCCTCCACCACCAACAAACAGTGGCAGCAGTGTTTAAAAAGATGCACTGCAGCAACACATCAAGGCTTCTTCAACAACCTCTTTATACCTGCGATCTCTACCACTTAGAAGGACAAGGGCAGCAGATGCATAGGAACACCACCTGCAAGTTCCCCTCCAAGCCACACGCCCCATCGTGACTTCTATATTGCTCTTCCTTCACTGTCGCTGGGCCAAAATAATGAACCCTCCTTCCTAACAGCAATGTGAGTGTACCTACACCACATGGACTGTAACATTTCAAGAAACAGGCTCACTACCACCTTTTCAAGGGAAAAAAGTAATTGTGTGCTATTTTAATATTTAACATCTGCATTAAAATAATAGACAAATGAATGTCTGATAAATATATTGCACATTTATCTGCTACCATCATCAATGGTAATTCCTAGGCTATAAGATTCTAATCACTTGAAATATTTTTCCATACTGAGATATCATTGGTGGGATTTTCCACACCCGTCCGCTGCCACAATCTTCCAGACCTGCCACAAATCAAGGGACTTCTGGCTGGGGCACCACCTCGCCTGCGGTGGGTCCCACCCATGATGGGGATGGAAAATCCCGGTCCATTTGTCTCAAGCAGACAGTTTATACATTTTATACATTCTGCTGAACTGACCAACAGGCATTGATACCTAACAGAGTATCATATCCAAAGTATTGCTGGAAATTAAAAGTGACATTGGATGTGATCTGTCTACTGGTATCAATAATTATAGGTGAGCACCTAACAGGTTCTATTCTGCTATGGGGGAACAAAGTTGATTGAAAAAGTCAGCATGATGCAGACTAGGAATATCCAGATGCAATTCCCAATTTTAAGTGAGTTAGTTCATCTCAGCTAGTGTATGAACACTAGTGGGAGTTGCCATGTTGTTGTGATGATCTGGGCACCAATCACTCAAAATGGATTGTGTAAACATGTTGTGGGTTTATTTATATAGACTGGGCACGTGGGAATACTCATACATAGGTAGAAGGCTTGAAGACATCAGCAGCAGAATTGTGTGTATGTGCGCTCTGCTCAGAAGAAAAAGTGGAACTAAGACTGGATCGCATGACACATTTCCCTTCTAGTGATGCCATGCTGCTATCCCTTAAAGGCATATTACAAGATCCCCCTTTCTTTTTAAAGATACTTTCCCCCCTTCCAAAGAAGTATAACTATTTACAACACATGTTCATGTTTAGTTACCATTACATAGGCTTATGGAACTGGTGAACCTATGAGTCTCTAAAAGCATAGAGGTAATCTACTGGCACGCCCATATCACATAATGGTAATCTGGAAGTTTATTTAATTGCTCACAGTGATCTGTGAGATTCTTAGATGTTGTTTCTGGTTGCTTTTGGGATCTTATCTAAGATGCAGTAGGACTGTATGGTGGTTGAGGAACTGTTATGCCTCACCATTGCGCCTTTGTGTGTAATAACTTCATAGGCTTATATTCACTTGCAAGCATAACATTGCAGCTCCCTTGAAACTGCCAATTTTGTCAAAACATTCTGGATATTTTGATGTTAGATCATGAAATGAAGTGATGGGAGTAGTTTTGAAGGTTAATCTGCCGTATGAAGTCTGACTGATTCCACAGATTGTCACTAGTGTGAGATCACGGCATGCTGGTAGATCTACAAACACTTGGCCTTTAGTTTCCATGATGTAGAACATCTGTGGCACCCAGGAGGATTGATTGCACTTGCACTCCAGGACTATGAAACCTGCACATTAAATTAGTGAACCATTGTAAACTGAAAGTTACGCAGTAATAGGTTTCGCCATGGCCTTCCATGTCTGTGGATACATGTCTTTCAGAATTCATAGGGGTAATATGTTGACACCTGTTCCTGTGTCAATCTTGGCCAATAATGAATGGTTACCAACTTTCTTAGAGCAGATAATTTTAATCTTTACAAACACTTCGGACTGTGAGATGGTGTTCATGTTTTCCGAGAGATTGATTGCATTAAACATGTTCACCGCTCTTCGTCTTGTTGTGCACATTATCGTCATTTTCTGGTTTGTCAATCACCTCATGTATATTCTTCTGACAAGATACTGGATGATCATTCTTGTTGCTTGAAGGCACTGTTGTACGAGGTCTGGATCAGTGCATGGCTCTTTGTACCTGCACTAGCCTTTGTTCTAGTGCACTGCTACTGCCAATGGCCCTTTCTGCCACAAACTTTGTATGATTGATAGAAAGCTGGGCATTTCCTTGCTATTGAATGCTGGGGTGGTACTAAAGACCTGTAAGCTTTGTCAATGTGCAAGGCTCGCTTCACACTTGCATCCATCCTTCAGTACTTATTTGATGCTGTACATTTTGGGCTTGTCTAGCAGATCTTTCTGGAACACTTCCATGGGACTGGATGTGATCATCAACTCAACAATTCTGTCTGGTAGGTCTGCGGTGAAAAATCACAATACATACCCTTTTCTCTGTATCTGCTGATGAAGTGATCTATAGATTCTGTAGGCTGTTGTCAAAATGACATGAACTCTAGTTGATGAATGCGGAAGTTGAACCTGATTCTGAACATGTCTTCCAATGTAATCCATATCTTTTGGGGATCCTTTGGCTCTTCTGCTGTTAATCCTGACATGTTCAGCCTGTGTCAAACCTCATTCCCAATTGCAAGGTGAATTTTTATGGCTTTATGACATACTTTTTATGACATACCTGAATCAAGAAACCATAGCTCTATACACTGTTTAAACATTTTGAATTCAGATAGTAGGTCAGCTGAATCCCAATTCAAACTGGGAAATTTGTGGACATTCTGACAATATCCCTTTGACCTTTCGTCTCCTAAAGTACCTGGGTTGAGTGTCACTGTAGCCGCTGTGTGCTTTTTCAAAGCGCTACCCATGAAGACAAGTCGTGACGGAAACGCACCACAGAGTAACGGCATCTTTTTATTCGGTCTGCTGTTCAGCAACTCCTGAAGCCACCTGTTATAATCACAACCTTCAATGACCTGATCTTTATTTGTTTTTGTTTGATTCTCCCTTGCTTGCTATCGATCTGGCCCACACCCTGGTCACTCGACGTTCCCGACTGAGCTAACCTGGTGCTGATCCTCGTCACGCTGTCCCACTCATGGAACTGACAGGCTATGTGCTGTAATCTCACCATGAGGGATCTATCTGCTTAACACGGTGAGAGAGTGCTCCTTATTTGAGCACCCTCTGACCGTGTCTTCCAAACTTTTCTTTGCAGTCACCCTGCTATGATTTCAACACCCTCTGATTCTATGACTTCCTAGCAGTCTAACCAAAATGTTGAGGGTTACTTCATGCCATGTAGCACAGCCTAAGACTGTTCACCATGTCGTACCTGCACTTAATCTCTCTGTCAGGCTGTTGATCACTGCTGAGCACCATGTCTTGTTGTTCTAACAATACAGACATAAATTGCTCATAAGGGATTGTGTAAACATGCTGTGGGTGTATTTATTTAGACTAGACACATGGGAACATTTAAACATAGGTAGAAAGCTTGAAGCCATCAGCAGCAGAGCTGTGTATGTGTGCCTTGCTCAGCAGCAAAAATGAAACTAAGACTGGATCACATGACACACTTCCCTTCTAATGAGGTCATGCTGCTATCCCTTAAAGGCATATTACAACAGGAGCAATGCCTTCAAGAGATGGGGGGAAAAATTAGAAAAGTAAAAGTAAAAATCTTTGGTGATCAATCTCTTAAAATAATCAATTTTCTTTCCTTCTTTTACCATGGGAATTGTTGGAAGTCTTTTTTTTTAACTTAATGGTATCCAATATCCATTAAATGCTATTTGTAATGGTATACATTAATATAAAACATTTGCAGCTGCTAATTTCATTAAAAGAAACAGATGCAAATCTGGGATATCTTTGAACTCAGCCACAGTACCATACTGGAGAATGCTCCTGCTACTGCAAACCTGGTGAGCAAGCCCCAGAAAATCATTCTCTTGGGAATTCGTTAAGTGCTCATTTTGCATGTGCGCTGCATTTTTTCACATCTCATCTTTACCACCAATACTGTTCCCACGCAGAATGCGAGAGATCCTCATTAATCATGCATTTCAATAAAGACTTCATGTTTGGCTCTTCTTTTCATATTTTTCATGCGCAAGCCCCACCCAGTGTTGTCTGTCTATTCCAAGTTGATATTACATTCAAACAGAATTCTCACATTTGGGGAGAGCTATGAAAAAGATGCAACATTTTTTTTAATCATCGAAACTTTTCATTAAAAATCTGAGGCAGAGTCTTCCTCTGGACCCAGTAAACCTGACCTGCGCTCTTTCACGGCTCACAAACTGCACACCCAATCTATGTGTGACTTTACATGCCAAGTTTGTCTTTTCACACCGGGGTTGAATTCACAGTGCAGTTTGTGAAAGCGCTATAGTGAGTGATGAGTGTGGGTGTGGGCTAGAAATCCTGCCTCGGTTCTCTAACACATTACCCCAGCTCCCAACAGTGTTTTAAGGGCCCCTAAACCTCACCCCTCACATCTCGCAACCCACCTGCCCTCCGAAGCCAGTCCATGCCCCATCGGATCGCTCATGCCACCCCATACACCTCCAAGGCCCTCCAAGTATCCTCCATGCCACTTCTATGCCCCCCCATGTATTCTCCATTCACTAGGCACCGTCCTCAGATTCTATGCCATATCAATGGAAAATAATTTACATTGGGACAAACTGAACCTTTCCCCAACTAATGACAGCCTCCATATTATTGATTCTGAGAAAAAAATGCATTCTGCCAAGTGAAAAGAAAAACCTTGTAATCCTATTGGCTGTGTCAAAAAACAAGAAAACATATTAAAGGGACAATCTTTTAATATAACGTCTTGAAACTATTGTTTATTCTCAGATGGATGGCACACCTACTGTGCTGAAACCCATTGGCACTTGAAACTCAAGTCAAGCATTTAAATAGCCACAGCTGTCCAAACAAAAGACTTCTCTCTGAGAAGGAAAGAAAAGCAGGTGCTCATTTCAATTTAAAAGCAGAGTGCCTGTCAATCAATGTAAGAGAGCAGATGGTTAGATTTTTTCAAGTGTATATTTTTTTGTATCAAAAGCAGTTTTTTTTTAATAGGAGCCATTTAAACCACAGTAGAAAAGATGACAGCACAGGCTAATAGGGCATTTTTTTCATTGTATTATAGTGTGTTCTCCCATTGGAAAAACACTAATGCATGTGAACAAATACAAAAGGCTGATCAATTTAAGGGCCAACTTACCCTTAAAGGACAGATTCCTATGATGAATCACTGCATTAAAAACACAGCCACATTACAATACATCACCTAATAGTGACATTTGAAAGTGTGAAAATACTTTGTACTTACATTTCAGTACGTTCCAGGCTCCTCAGCAGGCTTTCCTTTTTCTTCACATACCCTCAACCCTGGCGTGTTTTTAATGAACTTCCAAAACCCTGCACCACCAGATGAAAATGGCGTGCGGGAGGAAATCCAATTTTCACCCCCATTTAAAATGGGGAACCTGACCTCAGTTGGGATGGGTTTTGCACACTAGGCATTCCCAACCCGCAAAAAGGTCACAGGAAAATGGTGTGGTGTTGGGAATGGGAAGGGAAGTTGTGTTTCCAACAAAAAAAAAGGCCCAGATGAAAACCCGACCTATGGTTTTCTTTTAGATGACCAAAAAAAGTCAAATAAGACATTCCAGGGAGATCAGCTGGTGTCAAAGCCAGACTTCTTGCCTGTGATGTATATATAGATTAAGAACAATTTTTAATCATTGTGCATGCTGGAATTTGGAAGGTTAATAGTGATTTGATCAAAGTTTTCTTTTTTTTAAATTCATTCACAGGATGTGGGCTGCGTTGGGCCAGCATTTATTGCCCATCCCTAGTTGCCCTTAAGAAGGTGGTGGTGAGCTGCTTTCTTGAACTGCTGCAGTCCATGCGGTGTAGGTACACCCCCAGTGCTGTTAGGAAGGGAGTTCCAGGATTTTGACTCCGCAACAGTGAAGGAACGGCAATATATTTTCAAGTCAGGACGGCGAGTGTCTTGAAGAGGAACTTCCAGGTGGTGGTGTTCCCATCTATCTGATGCTCTTGTCCCTCTAGAAGGTGGTGGTCATTGGTTTGGAAGGTGCTGTCGAAGGAGCCTTGGTGAATTCCTGCAATGAATCTTGTAGACTGATATTAGTGGAAACAGAGACGGCAGATAGAAATTATTTTCACTGGGTGGGGTGTCTATGACAAAGGGGCAAAGTCTAAAAATTAGAGCCAGGCTTTTCAAGAGTGAAGTTGGAAAATAGTTCTACACTCAAAGGATGGTAGAACTCCTCTCTGTGCAATTGCCATTTGATGCTAGATTAATTGTAAATTTTAAAACTGAGATTGATAAGTTTTTTTTAACTAAAGGTATAAAGCATATGAGGCAAAGGTGGATATGTATTAGGTCACAGGTCAGCCATAATTTCATGAATGACTTAACATGCTTGAGAGGCTAAATGGTCCAATCTGTATCTATGTTCCTATGTTTCCATTTTTGTAATTTGCCACTGGAAGTGATGGTTTGCAACATAGATACTAATGGCGGTATAATGTCAGACATATGTCATTACGGCCATAGTATTGCTGGATGGATGTGTGGAATGATAGCATGTTCCATAACTATGCTGTAGAGGGGGGAGGGTGAAATAATTTTAAATGGTACCGTGAAGGAGTGCAGTTAATTCTGGAGCAGTTGATTACACTTCCTTACTACTTGATTTTTTTTCAACAAGAAGGATTTTTCTTCACTTGGAGACTGCTCTTGTGAGTCACAGTAGTAAGATGTTCCGTACATCTGCTGGAATATTAAGGATTGGAACAGATCTCACTATGGGCATGATGTGATTGTAAAATCAAACCAGCAGGTCCATGAGTCTAAAGTACAATCATGCCACATTTAGGCAAATGGTAGACTGTGCCCTGGGTTAGACGAAGGCTCATTAGAGGCCTGAAAATGTTTCAAATCACTGTATTCCTGGATTTAACATTTATTGGGCATTAGGATCACCCATATGGTATGAGACTAATCCTGTGACCTTGGCTGTTGAGCTAGTTCTCAGACAATTACTGTTTCTTAATCTAATTACTAAAAATAATTCTCAGATCATATTCATTTATCTTCGCAGTTTCCTCGATGCAATTGTTGTAATTACTGAAAAGTGCAACATCCTTGCATTCTAGTCAGTAGATAGGGCAAAACTATTCCCTTTGGCAAAAGGGTCGAGAACCAGAGAATTCAGATTTAAGGTTAATTTGCAAAAGAACCAAAGACCACATGAGAAAACATTATTTTACACAATTAGTTGTCAGGATTTCGAATGCACTCCCTGAGAATGTGATGGAGGCAGGTTCAATTCAATTTCAAAAGGACAAGCACTTAAAGATAAAAGAAAAAACAGGGTTACTGGGAAGGATAGGATAGTGGCATTAGCTGAATTGCTCTTGTAGAGATCTGGTGAGGACTTGATGGGTTGAATGGACTCCATCTAGGCTGTAACCATTCTTTATGATGCTATGATTTTATTTTGCTTCTATTTACCAATATTTTCCTGTAATATATTTCACTGTTTCAATTTAAATAGTACCTAACAAAATAGTGGAGATGGGCATTTCTTCAGGTTTCCTGAGCACATTGCGTGAGCTTGATGAGGAAGATGGTTTCACTGGGACACAGCAAAGGCAGATGTAATGGCAGCAATATGACCATCACCTTCACTATCCTAGCACCTGCTTTTATTTTTTGCTAGGTAATATAACAAGAGATGGAGCTGAGGTAGGTGGATGGAAGTGAGGTACAGATCAGCCATGATCTAATTCAATAGCAGAGAAGGTTCAAGGATTGAATGCTATACTCCTGTTCCTATGTTCTTATAGCCCCATCATGCTTGCCTACATGTGCCACAGAAAACCTGATCTTCGTCATCTCCATTTCATACCAATTTAATGATAATTGCCCATAAGTGAACTGAGAGCTTGCAAGAGGCAGCAGGGCATTGACTGAATATTTCAAGTTTCCCAACAATTGGAATAGCATAATATCACACATATACTGCCTAAGCTGTTGAGCCTGGCAATCACCTCCAGGCAAGCAACGTTCCTTGTTATCAAAGTGAATCGGGCAATGTGTCTCTATAGAACTTACCTACAAACTCTGTTCTGCACTGGATTTTCTCACTTCATTTTTGCTGACATTTTCCATCATTCCGACCTCCCATGCCTACCTGCAACTTGGCAGAGGCTGATAAATATTTTAAATTATTTTGAAGCTTTAGAGAAGCATCTTCTCCTGGTGCAATATGGAGATATATTGTAGGAAAATAGAGAAGTGTAAACTTGTCTGAATACCATATTTTGTGGTATGCATACTTGGGTCATCTACTGTTTGTAACCTTCTAAAAGTTGCAATCTTAATCATTGATCACAGAGGAGACAATGGTGGCTCTGAACATTATCTACTCCTAGACACATTGTATTACCCTCTTCTAGAGAAAGAAGTGCATCTTATACCCACCTCATGCAGTAGTAAGTCCACCGTGCCATCTCTGAGGGTCATTTTATTGCAGCATGCTCATTCAGTCTGTTCATTCTGGATGAAAAGTGCTTTTCCATTCATGGTGTCCATTTCTCCGTGGTCTCTTGAATAGCTGCAGCTGTGAAAAAAATTCTACCTCCCAGCAAATGAGTTCCTAGAGGCAGTCCACTTTGCCAGCAGGAGGGCACAAAAGAATTTAAGACGACTTTCTCAGGGAGTTGAGGCAGAAACGGCCATGCAAATTATGTTGGACAGTTATGCCATTGAACACCAGTCATGCAAAGGTATGCACAAACCATAAGATAAACTCAATGCATTCAATATGTGCTGTCCCACTGTGCAGGACAGAATGACCAGAGGTGATGGCACAGTGGTATACAGTTGCCAGGAGTTTGCCCTGGGAGTCCTCAATATTGACTCCAGACCCCATGAAGTCTCATAGCATCAGGACAAACATAGACAAGGTAACGTCCTGCTGATTATCATCCACTGCTCCCCTCTCAGCTGATGATTCAGTGCTCCTCCTTGTTGAAAACCAATTCGAAGAAGTACTGAGGGTGACAAAGACACAGAATTTATCTGGGTGGGGGACATTATGTCTATTACCAAGATTAGCTCAGTAGCACCACGGCTAACCAAATCCCAAAAGACATAGTTGCTAGACTGGGCCTGCGGCAAGTGGTGAGGTAACCAACAAGAGGGAAAAACCTACTTGTCCTCGTCCTCATCAATCTACCTGTCACAGGTGCATCTGTCCATGTCCATGACAGTATTTGTAGGAGTGACCACCGCACAGTCCTTGTGAAGACTAAGTCCCGTCCTCACATTGAAGATATAAATAGGATAGATTTTGAACAGACCTAGCAACTCAAAACTGGGCATCTATGAGGAGCTGTGGACCATCAGCAGCATCAGAATGGTATTCAACCACAATTGTAACCTAATGGCCCAGCATATCCCCATTCCTACCACTACCATCAAGTCAGGGGATCAACCCTGGTTCAATGAAGAGTGCAGGAGGGCATGCCAGGAGCAGCATTGGGCTTAACTAAAAATGAGGTATCAACCTAGTGAAGCAACAACACAGGACTACTTACGTGCCAAACAGCAGAAGCAGGTAGCAATTGACAGAGCTAAGCAATCCCACAAGCAGCAGATCAGATCTAAGCTTTGCAACCCTGCCACATCCAGTCATAAATGGTGGTGAATAATTAAGTAGCTAACTGGAGGAGGCTCCACAAATATCCCCATCTGCATTGATGGGGGAGGCCAGCACTTCAGTGCAATTGACAAGGCTGCAACCACCTTCAACCAGAAGTGCCAAATGGATGAAACATCTCAGCCACTTCCTGAGCTTCCCAGCATCACAGAAGGCAGTCTTCAGCCAATTCAATGCACTGCATGTGATATCCAGAAATGGCTAAAGGCGCTGGATACTGCAAAGGTCCCTGATAACATTCAGGCAGTAGAACTGAAAACTTGTGCTCCAGAACTAGCCATGCCCCTAACCAAGTTTTTCCAGGACAGCTGCAACACTGGCATCTAACCAGTAATGTGGAAAACTGCTCAGGGATGTTCTGTCCACTAAAAGCAAGACAAGTCTGACCCGGTCAGTTACTTTCCGATCAGTCTACTATTGATCATCAGCAAAGTGATGGAAGGAGTCATCAACAGCACTGTAAAGCAGCACTTACAGAGCAATTGCCTGCTCACTCAGGTTCCACCAAGGCCACTGAGCTCCTGACCTCATTACAGCCTGGATCCAAACATGACAAAGAGAGCTGAACTCAAGAGGTGAGGTTAGAAAGACTGCCCTTGACATCAAGACAGCATTTGACCGATTGTGGTATCAAGGAGCCCTAGCAAAACTGAAGTCAATGGGAATTGGGGGAAAACTCCACTTGTTGGAGTCATATCCAGTACAAAAAAGATGGTTCTGATTGTTGGAGGTCAATCATCTCAGTTCCAGAACATTGCTGCAGGAGTTCCTCAGGGTAGTGCCTACAGCTGCTTCTTCAATGGCCTTCCCTCCAGCATAAGATCAGAAGTGGGGATGTTCAATGATGATTGCACAACGTTCAGCACCATTCACAACTCCTCGGGTGCTAAAGCAGTCCATGTCCATATGCAGCAAGAATTGGACAATACCCAAGCTTGGGCTGATAAGTGGCAAGTAACACTCGCACCTCACAAATGACAGGCGATGATCATCTCCAACAAGAGAGAATCTAACCACCTCCCTTTGAGATTCAGTGGCACTATTATTGCTGAATCTCCCACCATCAACATACTGGGGGTTACCATTGACTAGATACTGAACTGAACAAGCCATATAAACACAGTGGCTACAAGAGCAGATCAGAGACTGGGAATTCTGTGGCAAGTAAATCACCTCCTGACTTCCCAAAGCCCGTCCACCATCTATAAGGCACAACTCAGGAGTGCGATGGAATACTTTCCATTGCCTGGATCAGTGCAGCTTCAACAGCACTCAAGGAGCTGGATACCATCCAGGATAAAGCATTCCACTTGATTGGCACCCTATCCACATTCACTCTTTCCACCGTTGATGCACAGTGGCAACAGTGGGCACCATCTACAAGATACAGTGCAACAACTCATCAAGGCTCCTTTGACTTCATCTTCCAAACCCACGAGCTTTACCACCTAGAAGGACAAAGGGAGCAGATGCATGAGGACACTGCCATCTGCATGTTCCCCTGCAAGCCACACATCATCCTGACTTGGGACAATATCACCATTCCTTCACTTTTGAGGGGTTACAATCTTGTAGCTCCCTTCCTAACAGCACTGTGGGTGTACCCATACCACATGGACCGCAGCGGTTCAAGAAGCTGACTTGCCACCACCTTCTCAAGGGCAATTATGGATGAGCAACAAATGCTGGCCTAGGCAGCAACACCCACAACCTATAAAAGAATAAAATAATTCTAATGCAAAACAACAGGTTTCTTAATTATTGGGTCCCCAAAGTGTCAAGACTTTTTTACTTCTAACCATTCAAATGCTGATTACAACCTGTGGCATATTTAAGTATGATGGGCAATTCATCAGCTGCCAGTGAGGAAACTGCTGTTTAGATATCAGATGCTTTCTCATTTGCAGAATGAAAGCAGGACAACTTGCAAGGTACATTATTAAATTTATTTCCATTACAATGTACATGTTTAATATGATCTGTTGGTGTGAATGCCTCTTGTGTGCCATGAATTTTTCATGTTGGATGGCTTTATGCACTAAATTCTTTCCTAGTTGGGCAAGTAGCATTGGTGGGTGACTGCATTGTAACTGGCTGGCTACAAAGGATACAGTAGGCTTACTACCTGTACCTGTGACAGACCATGATGGATCAGTACCTGGAATATCCTTTACTGAGATTGCTATGTGTTCATTGCTATCAAATGCAGCCCCTTATGCCACTTGTTTTAACGGATGGCACAATGGATACCATGAATGTGAATAACATCAAGTTACTGCTGTGCTACGTCATGCATGATGTTTCTGGTAGACATCTGCTCATGTTCATTGATCCATTTGAACACAAATGTGTAGACATCAGATCCCCCATAGGAGCAGCAAAATTGTCCTTCAGAGTTGATTCTATTACGCCTTTGTAACGAAGATCTCAATGAAGATGTTACCAGTGTTTCCACATGCCAGATATTTGCTCTGGCCCAGTTTCCCCTTTAAAATCACTGCTACTACCATCTTTTTCTTTTCTGTCCACTATCTTAAACCAGTGATTATTCCAGATGGTTCCTATCTGCTCCTAAGTGTTTGGGGAGAATTTTAAAGTTCACATGAAGGGCAGGAGTGGATTGGCTGCTAAGTTGGCAAAAATCAAAAACACAACTCCTGACCATTGTGAATGCAACTAGTTCAGGTTGAACTGCAGTGGGTTTGTGTGTGTCTAAATCCGCTCTGGGTTGTAAATTGTAATAAGGCTCAGTTGCTCATTTAAATATAATGGTTGCAGGCTGGTTTTCCAGGTCTTGGCGAAAGCCAGCAGCTGAAGGGAAGTAGGAACAGCAGCTGAGTGCTTTTCCAGTAATGCTTCAACTCCCAGCCTTCAAGCAAACCTGTCACGTTCTCTCTCCCTCATGATTCCTCTTTCCCACACCAGCACCTCCCCCACACTGATATGCAATCTCTTTCATCCCAAAATCTTGCTCAGTCTGTCCTCTGTCTCTCCTGTCCTACACGATTTCTCATCTTCTCCCTCCTGCAATTTCTTAACTGTCCTTTTCCTCATAATCTCTCCTCTTCCTCACGATCTCTGTCCTTTCCTTTACCCTGTAAGCTCTCCACTCCTCCCCCACGCAGTCTCTCCTTATGTCACGATCTCTCCTGTCCGGTCCCCCATGATCTCTCTTCACCCCTTCCTATTTTTCCATGATCTCTGTTCCCTCCAGTGGCTGTCTTGTGCAGCAAACTTCCCAAACCCTGCACCCTCTCAATCTGGCCAGCTGCTGCGAAATGGAGTACAAAATTCTAATGAGATCCTATGTGTTAATTCATTTCCAAAGATAGATGGAAGCCAGATGCCAATCCTTTTTTCTTAATACTAGATTTATTTATAGAATGCAACATTAAATATGTTTGCCTCCTCTCTGACCAACACCTAGTGTCCCAGTAGTCTTTATTTGTACTCCTGTAAGAACACAATTTAATAAACAAATTAACCAAATTAACAGCCCGTTAAAGAGACACTGTAACAAAAAGACAACAGCTCAAAAGGAAACTTAATAAATCAAATTAAAATGGTGTTTCTGGGGCTGATCATGCGCTCCAGTGCGGTACCCACTGGTCGTGGAAGGCCTCACATATACTGGCAGACAGCACGTGTTATCTCTCCAGGGACACCTGGGCACAAATGTAGCCACGGAAGAAGGGAAGACATTCGGGCTGAACAACCCCCTCAACCGCCCATTGCTGAGCCCAGGAACAGATCCATGACGATGTCCTCCGATGTGCCCGCTCCCTCCACACTGGGTAGCCAAAGATCGGGAGTGGGAGAGGTGGGGCATGTGGCAGCCTTTATCTATATGTGCTTAAGGTACTTAATCAACCAATACCCTTTACCTGTGTATCCTTAACCTTGATAATACAAGTAATGTGAAATTAACAGATTCCCCTTTTTCTTTAAATTAGAACTTTATAACACACAAACAATTTCAAAACAAATTGAAGAAAAGAAGAAAGGAAGAAAATGATTTCCCATATTCTGTATAACACATAATACAAAACATCCCTCTTCTAGGGCTGCCAATAATTTATTTGTACAAGCACTCTTTTTTTATAAAGCAATCCAACGATCGATGACTTGTGTGGACCCATTTTATCTTTGAGATCTCTTTTCTTCCAAGTAATTTTTTACACTAGCAAGGCCAATCCTTAACCTTTCTCAGTCACACTTTTTGTCAAATATACATAATTCCCACAGGGAATGGTTATCTACATAGCATTTACAGGCAAACTATTTTCAGAATGTCCCTTGTATAGGACTTGCCTTAAAATATTTGATAAATAAAACCTAAATCTATTGCTTCTAATAGAGCAAGTGTTTCCACAGCTAAGGTACTTTTAACCAGTCTTTTTCATTTTCTTAGCTTTCCAGGCCAAGGGACAACGTTTTCCATTTTCACTCACCAAGAATATTATAAACCCCACTGCAGTTAAATACCCATCCGAAAGATTGGCATGGCTAGTGTCACTAAAAATTACTAATTTTATATCTTTTGGATCACCCAAGGCTGGAATCTTGAGTGCGCATTTCTGTGTTTAGTTTCTTTAATGCTTTACTTGCTCTTAAAATATCCCCAAATGTAGCATGTTTCATCATAGTATTTAGTTCCAATACATCAAAACTGGCATTGAGTCTTGCCTGATTAAATCAGCAATTCAACTGTCCAACCAAGTTTCTCAACTGCTCTGTACCTTCTTTAGATGTGGTATCATATTTCTGTAATGATTTAGCACGATTTATCAGGGTACAAATAACGCTCTCTCTCTATGATTGTTGATCCCAGGTTACTCCCAACCTATTCTGTTTAATGTTTAAGCTTTCTAAGTCCCTCAGGATCGAGGACGATTGCTTCCATTCCAATTCGATGGGCTCTGAAATGGCTGATAAATCCAATGTATGATCTGCTGGTCCCTATTCACTTTTCCATAATTTTATCTACAATCACCATTTTGTCCTAACCATGCATTACTGTAGAAAGACTGAATCTGGTTGCCTTGTGTATAAAATGTAAAGAAAAATGTTTCTATCTTGTCCCACACCTTTAAATCCATGGCTGCTATTTCACTAAAGTCTCCTGCCAATGGGAGACTTAGAAAAGGACATAGCGACATCCTTTGATACTTTTTACGTATGTCACACTTTTTCGTTAATCTCTTCAGAGAGCCTTGTGTGCTCATCAGCTGCACTTTTTTTTTGCTTTTTTTTCTCTCAAATTCTTATCACCTGATGCCATTAACATTACTTTAATGTTCTGATTAGAAATGCAAAGTTTTGTTAAAGAGTTGCAATAATGCCCTGATTGGGTAAGCTGAAGATCTACTCACTTTCCAAAAATAATTGTTTTATCATGTTCCATGTCCTGTTTAATTTGTGCCCTTATTATAGAAGGCTTGCTCAGCAGCAAAGGAATCTTACTAGACACTACATCTCTACTAATAAAGTGGCTTACTTCAGCTATTTTTGCATGGAATTATCACTCTTTTCAGTGGCCTCACGGTGTTGTCATCCCTGAATCTGAAATGATCATATTTCCTGATCTATTTCAATCCTTACTACTGAACCATCCTTAATAATATTTTAACCAATCGGTTCCACGCACTACCAATGTACAACCACCATCTAGCATGGTACAATTAAATTAATCTGCAACTAGTACACCCATTACTAGAGTAAAGCTTCTTGTGTCTAGTATAATTCCCACAGACTGATCATAAGCATCACCTTCAATTTCAAAATTCTCTATGTCATGCGTCGCTTCGAAAACCATGCTGTTCCGCTTTGGGCAGTTCATTGCTTAATGATATTTTGAGTCGCATCTGAAGCACCTGTTAACAGTTCCCCGGACATTCCTGGGGTTCATTCATCTATTATTACTGCTCCAATCTGTCATCTGCCAGATCTGTTAAAAATGCCTTTATCCTCATTCCTTTTGTCTGTAACTCTTCTGTTGTACTGATGCCTGCGCCCCATATCTGTACAATCTCGAAAGGCCGCAATCATTGAGCCCTCCATCCTCTGTGACACTGCAGAATGTCCCATTTGCACCATCAAAGCTGTTGGAAATGACTACTTCCCCAGGATTTGTTTTTAAAAGCAGCAGACGTCTGATCCAAAAGAGTATATTTTTCTGAGAATCAAATGCCAGTTAAGACCAGGTGCCTATCCATATGTGACACTTTCCAATCTTCACCGTTGGGCAATCATCCTCTGCTGCCATGTTAATTAATTCCAAAGCCAGATGGTGTAGAAAACCAGACGTCAACCTTTTACTTAAAACTAGATTTATTTACAGAATGCAGCGTTACTTATGTCTGCCTAGTCCCTGATCCACACCCAGTGTCCTGGCAGCCTTTATTTATTCTTTTGATGTATACGTACTCAAGGGACTTAATCAATTAATGTCCTTCACCTGTGTATCCATTACCTTGATAATACAATTAACATAATATTAACACTAATATTAAATATAGCAGCATTTTGGAGTTTCTTGGTCACTGATACACATTCCTGCTCCCACCCAGCTTCCCCTTTGCACCTATTCTGATGATTTATTCAAGTTGGACTGGTGATGGATGGTACTTCCAGTTTTGGCTGAAAGACTATCATGTTGCTCCATGAAAAAAGCAGATGGGACATTAGTGCCTAAATTTTGAGGTTGGTGGGCGGGCGCGATTGGCATGCCCAGGATCGGCCGGAGAACGGACTGCCAACCACAATTGGCCCCCGGCCATGATTTCAGGCTGGCTGGCCAATTAACGGCCATCCAGCATGAAGTGCACGCTGAGAAGCTCAACACTGCCAGGGTGGAGGTGAGAGGAGGGCAGGCGCTGACGTCAATGCAGCCACGGGCCAGTGTTGAGAGAAAGCTCCTTGAAGGCAGACAGCTGCTTCAGGGAACTGAAGACCTGAAAAACCAAAAACAAAGTTTTCAGAAGCTGAAAGTGTCCCTGCATCATAATAAATCACCTAAAAATTTAGTTACTGAAAATGCTATTCACAGAAATTTACTTATATTTTATTCCATTATGGATAGCTCATCCCGCCCGTGGATGAGGTTCGATGAAAAATGTAAAGGCCGCCTGGCCTATTCGCCCGTCCATCACCCATGAGATTGGATGGGCAGTGAAAAATTGCAGACAATTGCACTGTTAATGGGCTTAATTGTCAGTGGGTGACAACTTATGCGCTTGCCTATCGACTGAAATATCATGTGAGCACAGGATGACATTGGGGCATCTTGCGTGATTTCACATAGATCAGGTCGGGTGCATGCCCGCCGAGCTAAAAATTCTGCCCTATATGTAATTAAATATATCCTTGAGGGTGTTGTTCTGTCGTCGTGCGCTTGTGCCAAGATACTCATTGTGCTGTTTTTAAAAAAATGTTCTAGGGATGTGAACAGTACTAAGAGGGCCATTTCTAGAACAATTTATTATTTCAGTTACCCTGAGGAGCTGGGAGTGGGGCCTACTTTTTGAACACTGCAGTGCTTGGGGAATTGTGTTCCCATAATAGTGTTAGGTAGGGAATTCTAAGATTTTGACCCAGCGACAATGATGTCCGCTCCAGCTCCATATCTACTATACTTTTGTGCCATTAGCTTACTTACTATTCATACATCATATGAATAATGTGGAAATACTAGAAGCTCTGCCTTGTGCTTCAAACTTCAAAGACTACCTCCTCCATGGTTTCCAACTTTCAATTTGAATAGTTCAGCAAGAGTTTGTTAATAGGATGTCAGTGTTCTGGGGTCCACAACTTGTGCTACACTACCTCTTCCAACTGCATCTGAGCTTTGGCATCTTAACATCACAGTGGTCAGGTTTGAGATGTGTTGATATTCCCATGGAAGTAGTCTCCTGCAGTGAATTCACTTCCCCCATCTTGGCGTTTGTATTGTAATTTACATAATCTGCAAATTTTCTTTCTTACACTTTATTTGAATTGTTGTTAACCTTTCTGTGTGCCAGTATAACTCTGATCATAAAAGATATTTAAAAAATACAGTTTTCCGGTGTGCTCACATGCGTCCTTGTGCTACAACTTTACAATAAACAGGTTCTAGAGTTGTGCAACATTTTTCTCACTTCTCTCCAGATCCTTCTAATTGTTGGCAAAGGTTCACCAACTCTGGGATGTACATCCCATACATACCTATTTTTTTTCTTTTTTTTTTGCATTTTGGCAACTTTGTTCCCCCATCAAAATATCCTTATGATGATCTATAATACTTGCAGAACCTATTCATTGATTTTCTCAGCTGTCACTGAGCCACTGACTGCAACAATTGTGCACTCTGTGCTGTACGAAGAAAAATTCTGACATTTAGACAAGTTAATTAGCTCATTGCCTGCTTCAGAAGCATTAGATGCATATATATTTTGATTGGTTGTTGGAGCTTTGTTGTTACGAAGGTAATTTCATTCTTGGTGATTGCACATTTCAAAAGTATGTGTTGCTGCTATTTAAGTTGTAGTTCATCATTTTGGGCAAATGAGATTTAGCCCATTTATTTTCAAACAGTAAGAATTTCATCCATTCTTAGCTAATGGTGAATCCTGACCTACAATTGTGGTAAGTGATACATATTATACACTATACATATTATATATTCCATAATCTTAATAAGAATTTCTTGGTAATTTATGCCACCATTGCCACTTTAAGAAAATAGTTCTGCCCACTAATGGTCTGCAGATGGAGTTACACTCAAAGGCCAGCATTTATTGCCCATTGCTAATTGCCCTTGAGAAGGTGGTGGTGAGCTGCCTTCTTGAACCGCTGCAGTCCATGTGGGGTAGGTACATCCACAGTGCTGTTAGGGAAGGAGTTCCAGGATTTTGACCCAGCGACGGTGAAGGAACAGTATTGCAGTCTCAAATCAGGATGGTGTTGCCATAGCCGTTGGGCTGGTTTTCCATGTAGGTTTCAGGACTCCAGCATCCAAATGGGGGTCAGCAGCCCCACTGGGAATGGTGGGTGTTGCTGAGACAAGTCAGGGACCGTGAGGGCGCCTGAACATGGAGGTGCCCTCAAAGTCATGGATCTAATTTTAAAATGATATCGCTGGTAGGCCCCTCAGAGAGATGGGGAAACCCTTCTGGGTGAATTGTTTAGGTTGCAGATATGGCCGTTCCTGCCTGCAGCCCCATCATTGGGGCATGAAGCCTCCAGCTCCAATGGTCCCTGGCCTGCATTGAACTGCCAATCTCCCCATACAGTGGCTGGTCACAAAATGCCACCAAAACCTTAACTATCCTAATTGGTTGTCCACCTATTCCCAGCATGGCCCTGGGAAATTTCCCCCCGGTGGGAATGCGTTGGACAGGCATCCTGGTGCGCTTCCCCAGAATTTCCTGGCCCTCAATGCTTCCAAGCCTGCCCGTCACCAATGGGACTGTGAAAATTCAGCCCGCTATTGCAGGCATTGATATGAAACCCATGTAAAATGGGTGAAAGCAAAAAACTTCTGTGCAGATTTTAAAAAACATTGGTCCAAATCTTCTGGTCAGGACACTGACTGCGAAGATTTCTGCAACCCAACCCTTTTGCAACTTTTCAGCCAGGACGTCTGAAGCATCGAAGGGTCAGCACAGATGTCATCAGGGAAGACCTTTAAGCACAAGAAAAATGAATGAAGATAGGACACGCCCCCTTTTCATGACAGAAGCTGCTGCATTTAGATAAGTTTTTAAAGGTCCAAATCTCTCAGTGGGCTCGTGAATGGGTGTGGTGGGTGAGTGGGTCAGTTTAGTTACGCTGGCTAATCTCTGAGATAGACCAGGTATTAACCAGTGTAACACTTCCAGGGTAGATCTGCGTATTTGGCCCAGTTGGAGAATTTTACTGAGGGTCCAGGGCAGCAGAAGTCAACCCATCAGAGATTTAAACTTCTTGGGCAATTTCCTCGCATATGTGTGCATGAGGACTTCTGCAGGGCCCTAACTTGCAGCTCCCACCTGGGGCAGAATTTTTAGCTCGGCATGCAATCCTGCCCCTGACGTCCAATCTCCAGCGATCCGGATACCAGAAGATTTGGCCCATTGTTTGGTCAGCAGGACAACTAATTGTTTTACCAAGGAGAATTCAGCCCTATATTTTTTAAATATTGATGTGCTGGGAATGTGCCAATCCAGAAGGACTAGTTTCTGTTGCAGTGGCAACGGATGCAGCACCCCTGTGTGAAGCTGCTTCCTGTGCACTCATTGATGTGCTGCACTCACAGCAGGCTCAATGTCACTCTGGAAAGATAGTGACATTTGCGTCCCTATGGACAGAATTGTCCCAGATTTGCACTAAGTGCGGTAACGGGTGGGAAAAAAAAATGTTTTCGCACCAGTCACAATGGCGGCTTTTAATGCCGCATCATCCCAATCCCACCTCATTAATCAGCATGCCGTTTCGATGGCGAGTGGGCTCTCATTTGCCCACCACGCCATCACCTCGACACTTCCTCACATCAGGCGCCATATTTAAAGTGCAGCCGTGCGCATACCTCTCAGTGCTTCCAGCCCACGATTGCTGCATGGAAGACATGGACACGAAAGACAAGAAAACTGCAGACCACCGCCTCCGCCTGCCAGTTGGCAATAAATGCCCAAGAATATCTCCCTGCCTATGACTTCTTGTTCTGATGAGCAGTGTTCATGTCACTCAGATGTGAAACCTTAGTTCCTGCATAAGACAAAGACCGTTGTTTCGGTCCAGAGCCTCTTCCCTGTGCTTTGTGTAGCCTTCAGACCAAAGTGATGCTCCAGCATCAAACTGAACACATTAGTAATGCCTGCACACCAATGGTGCTTGTCATTGCTGCCAGAATGTTGTGTGCAGGCGCCACAGAGTTCCATCATTCTCTCTGTGTGCTCTCAGCACCTTTGAAGCGGGGCTGGCCCCCCCCATCTCTTCAGCATCTGTGACCAGTGACGTTGTGCTTCTGAAGGGGTCAGGTGCTGAACACTGACAAAGGATCAGGTGCATTTAAAGTTTCATCTTCATGAAATAACCCTAATCATGGAGCGCAAGTGAGCTGCCCTCCAGCAGACAGGAGTCAGACATTCACAGAGGCTATGTGAAAATCTATGGAATGTCCTCATTGCATGTTGTCATCATCCTCCTGGAATTGAGTGACTATTAGGGCCTCTGCTGCAACTCCATGATAGGAGCCTTATCACAGAGTGTATGTGCACTGCCTACAGCCAGACTAGAGTCAAACGTTCACAGATGCAATGTGAGGATCTATGGTGTCCCCTTAGTGCATGTCCCCTCCTCACTGCATGTCATCCCCCTCCACAAATCTAGCAGCTATGAGAGCCTCCCAAGCGCGCCTGCCTCATCCAGCCAGTGCAATGGCCTCATCGCCGTAATCCTCGTCTTCAAGAGCCTCCTCACCCTTATCCCTGTCGATGTGCTGCTCCTCCTCAGCCAGCTCCTCTCCCTGTTGCAGCGTCAGGTTGTCATGGGCACAGCAGGCGACGGCGATATGTGACACCCTCTGCTGACTGTATTGCAGGGCTCCACCAGACCGGTCTAAACATCGGAACTTCATTTTCAGCATCCTGAAGGTTTGCTCCACCAAGATGCGAGTTGCAGCATGGACCTTTTTATACCTTCTCGCTGCTGCACTCTAGACCGCTGCACGGGTGTCATCAGCCACATCCTCTGCAGGTGGCCATTATCCCCAAGGAGCCATCCCTGTACCCTCTATGGACCCTGGAAGACGCCAGGGATCTGAGACTGAATGAAAATGTAGGAGTCGTGGACACTCCCTGGGAACAATGCGCAGACCTTCAGGATGGGTTTGTGATGATCACACACCAGCTGAACATTCAGAGAACGGAAGCCCTTGCTGTTGATGTAGTTGACCGTTTGTGGCCACAGAGATCTGAGCGCCACAGAGATCTGAGCACCACATGAGTGCTTTCAATGGTACACTGCACCTGTGGGAAACCCTGATCTGGGCAATGCCAGTGCTCTTGCATCCTAACTTTCTTGGTCTTGGGCGAAATGCACAAACTTGTGTGTCTTTGCAAAGATGACATCCGTGACCTCATGAATGCATTCATGGGTGGAGGCTTGCAATATCCCACAGAGGTCACCTGTGGAGCCCTGAAAGGAGCCACTGGCATATAAATTGAGCACTGTGGTCACTTTCATGGCCACTGGCAGTGGGTGCCACTCATGAGTAAGGCACTGGGACAGAAAATCAGCTGTGATCATATTGAATGGCGCAGCAGGCTAGAAGGGCCAAATGACCTACTCCTGTTTCTATTTTCTATGTTACTATGTTTCCCACTGATGGACTTCGGGAACGTCATTGTAATACATCTACATATCATTATAAACCAACCCTCCCCCATGCTGGATCAACTGAGCACGTGTTTCACAACAGTATATGTAAGGCGTGCAGCAGGTGGGCTGCCCTTCAAGGGGAACTCAGAGCCGAGTGCTCAGTAACATTACACAGTGCTCGTGGAGGTTGCCAGTTGGACTTTAAGGTTGAGGTGCCGCGCATGCAGGCGAGGGCACAGGCAAGTTGCTTTTTCCCAGTGCGGTGTCAGAGCATAGGCTGCCCTGCACGGGTGGGGAGGGACAAGGGCTGCCCTGCAGTTGATTGGAGGGAAGCGGCTATGCATCAGGGAAACCTTGTTTAAAGCAACCATTCCTCTGCAGCTGAGACAGTTAAGACTCAGACACATTGACATGCTTGGAGTCGGGCCTCTAGCTTATCTGCCCACATAAGCAACGCAGAGGCATAAATGTGCCACCAAATGCTCTAGAGCTTTTCACCGCTCGGGCATAGACTGCAAACTATTGAGCATTTGAGTGGACTGAAGAACAACTGGACGACTGGGCACATATATACTGTTGTGAAACGTGCTCAGATGATCCAGCGTGGGGGAGAGCTGGTTTATAATGATATGTAGATGTATTACAATGACGTTCCCGATGTCTGTCGGTGGGAAACATAGTAACATAGAAAGTAGAAGCAGGAGTAGCTCATTTGGCCCTTCTAGCCTGCTGCGCCATTCAATATGATCACAGCTGATCTTCTATCTCGATGCCTTACTCCCACTGTCTCCCTGTCCTCTGGATGCCTTTAAAATTTAGAAATCTACCTATTTCCTTAGATATATTCAGTGACTTGGCCTCCTCAGCCTTCTGTGGTAGAGAATGCTACAGCTTCACCACCTTCTGAGTGAAGAAGTTTCTCAGTATCTCACTCCTAAATGGCCTATCCAGTATCTTGAGATTATGACTCCTTGTTCTAGACCCCTCCCCCCTCCCCCAGCCAAAGGAAATGCGGCCCACCATTGACACGGCAGAGCGGACAGTTGCAAACTGGTTTCAGGGTGGTGTGAAACCGATTTTTGGTCTTCTCGCCATTTTGTCCACTGACACCACAAAACACGCCCAGCGCCAGCTGGCATGGAAAATTCCACCCTGCGCCTTGAAGTCAGGTTTTGAGGGGTTCTTGGAAACCCTGTACAAGTATCCAATTCAAAGCTTTTGTCACAGCATTACCTGGGAGCCAACAATGCCTTTAGGAGCTCTTGCTGCCAACTTCATGCCACAGAAATCTCCTGAGTAGCTATCAGTTATCATGGAGTTTCTCTCTGCATTAATGAGTTTCCTTGGGCACATATATGCTGAGAGACTAAGATATGATAAATAAGGAGGTGAGTGAAGCCGTAGATGTGTGTTGGCACAAGAGTCTAGACATACCTTAGCTACCTTTGAGAGGCCAATGACACTCTGCTGTCAGTGTGCAGTTCTGAGGTGTTGGAGTTAGCACTGACTGCCTCTACCACACCCCTCCATTGAGCCTCCACCAGCCTCTTGGTGATTTCAGCTCTCAGTGTGCAATAGTTTTGCTCTTCTGGCCCTCATTCAAGCCAAAGGGTCCTGTGCGGGTGCATCCAGGAATTTGGAAGCTCTCCCACTGGTTAATGTCCCTGAGGCTACTGCTGCTTCAGAAATTGTTACAGAAAAGTGATGCTCCTTTTAGCTTTCTAAAAGCTGCACCCAAAATTAGTGCTCTCAATGGCACTAACCTTACCAGCATCAATGTTACCACTCTAAACAAACCTTGCCTGTATAATTAATGTTCTAAGAGGAAACAACACTGCGTTAGTCACAGATATGTGAGCTGGCAGTTTTCTGCTTTGCCACTAACTGACAGATAGAAAGAAAATGCAACCCATGGCATCATGTTGTCTTGTATCTTTAACATTCTGCTTGTCCAGAAAACATTGAAGGAGTTTGATAGCTTGATTGAAGATGTAACCTGGTGGATTTTTCTTGATAAAGATGATATTGCAACTCAGCACAGATGATATGTTTTAAAATCATAATTGAAATTGCCTAGCTTTTAAAATATATTTGCTCCTAAAATAAATAAATATTATAAGTAAATGATTGACAGATTGCCTAAGCAGTGGTGCAAGTAGTTATAGCCCAGTGGTGGAGAACATTAGTGCCATGCCTGGTGTAACACTGGCATGCTTTGGATTTTAGACTTAAATTCAGCATACTGTGAGCTCTTTCTCTGACCCAGCTATCTGGGGAGGTGACAAGTGGAGGTGCGATGCTTTTTCTGAGGCAGCTCTCACATTTACTTTTAAATCATTAATTGCAGAAGTGGATTTTTAATACAATATTGACTCTAACTTATGTTGATACAGATTATCATTTAGTTAAAAATGCAAAAAGACCTAAAACTGCTTACACTATCTTTTCTCCTCCATATATTATGAGATTATATCCAGTTACTGTACATGTGGAAGAAAGCATGGGCCAATTTTCACTTTCAGTGCTGGAATCAATGGGAAGGTAATTTGGACTGGCTATCAAACAGGTCTGCTATCACCAGATTTATGTCTTAGCTGACCATCGGTGTGCATAGTCTGGCCTTACAATCGTGCCGACAGGAACCCAGCCCTAGACTTTATCACTATTCCATTTGCTTATTTCACTCTTCCAGCCTGGCTAGCAGGGAAGTAGATCTTATGGATGGAGATGAGGGCGCAGGAGAAGATGGGGCGGAGCGGAGGAGCGTTCACGGTAGGGAAGAGTCTGCATGGCAGCAACCCACGTGCCATTTGTGGAGCTTTTAATACACACTGTGCCATTTTAATAAATTTTCCCATAACTTCTTGGTACCATTTTCTCTTCACCACCTGGATTAAATTTTCCTCTGATTTGTGAAACATGCATAGCCCAAGCTTTGTCCAACTGGCCTTTGGAATTTGAATAGGGATGCTATGTATGTCAGAGGACCACAGTTTGCTTCCAGTAATGAGGCTAACAGTCAATGCCCAGTATAAGGTTCCAGTAAATATGGTGGTGATCCATAACTATTTTAATTCCACATCAGGCTGGTTCTGCATTGTGTGCAAAGTTAAAATTGCCCCTACCATTATAAAATGGGAAAGACAGAAAAATCAGACATTGGTTTGAAATAGCTTCAAACTCAATCCCAATCAATATAATTTCATCATTATTATAAACGATTGTAAACAATTTTTACAAATTTGAGATATGTCCCTTAACACCTGGAGGTGAGTGTGTGTCTTGTTGAAGAAAATAATTGTTTAAATATTTAAGGAAGCAATACCTAGAGATGTGAAGAGATGTCTGTGTCACTCACTACCCTAAGTGTATTCCTTTGTTTTCAGACTCCAGAGTTTCTTTGGTCTCAGTGGAGTAAACTGCATGTTAATGTAGGATGAACACTGCCTAATATTAAAATCCCAAATTGGTTTGAGTTAGTATGATTCAAATATATTGGCAGAAATTAAGTCGTAACCCAATTCAGGTAATTTGAATCAAAATATTCCATTGTGGACACATGACACTAATTTGTCATTCTATCTATTCTCTACCACCATAGGTACTGAGCCTTCCACTGGGTAAAAGCCTTATTACCAGATGAAAGTTGAGGTCCTTATGATGTACAACCATACTCTAACTATTCAGTTGATGCATACTACCATATTGGCAGTTACTGCAGCAAAAGCTGACATACCTCTATATCTCTTTGTGAGATTCCCGTGACAGCTGCTGGACGAAATAGATGGGTAGTTGGGTTTTTATTTAGTGGTTTCCCCCATAGTGCAGTTTGTGTTCAGCTGTTCCTTTGAGGTTTAGCGGATTGTATGCATATGATCTCCCTTGAGGTCCAGGGAGCTCTGCATATGCTACATTCAATTTCTGGGATGATCTAAGGGCTACTCATTCAACTCATCCATTTTTGTAGTAGCCTGGAGAGCCTGTCTCTTGCTCAAGCTGTCCTTATGCTATTCCCCTTAGAATCTGAGTACTCCCTTTTGTGCTGTACTGACACTTACTAATTCCCATTGATGTTTGATATTTTTCACTGCAGCAGCCATTAAATGCATTATTTTCAATAATATATATATAGGCGGGGAAAGTTCAAATTTGGAAGAACCAAATTTAGTAACACAAATACCAACCGAAAATACCAACCTTAATATGGCCTGGCATCTGTGGTAGTTTCCAAGATTTTGGATGATATATATTTGGTTGTATTTAAGGTTTGGGGGGAATTATTTTCCTCAAAAATATGAAATATGAAGTTTTGCCTGAGAAGTATTGTGGAGTTGTGGAGTCATGAATTGATGAGGTATTTGTCCCATGTGTTTGGTTCATATTCTGATAAAGGGTTATTTTTTTCTCCTTTCCTCCCTTCTTCTGAAGTTGTTGACTTATGCTGCAGTTTTGGTTCTTTGGATGCTGACAACCACTAAGTATCATGCCCAAGTTCTAATTCTACATGTGAGAACCTGGACTTTGATTGTCAATGGTTATCCTAGCCAAATGGATCCCTTTCTCATTCTATTCATGCACACATTCACCAATAGTCATTGAAAACATTGAAGTGACGGAAGGTATTAATTTCTCTAAGATTCTTGGAGCATGAGTAGGATTTGACCTTGATTTAACTCTGGCTCGATATTACACAAGTAGAAAATGGAGCATAGTTAAAATTCACCTGCAGTAAACAGACATGGAACTTACTAGCTCCTGGGCCTCATTAGAATCTCTCAAGTGGTTTTCTGACTTGATTGGGCAACACACTGGAAATCTGCCCAGTCCTGGAATGCCATTTCTGATGAGTCAACGAATCAGAAGTTTATTTAAAGCTGGATTAAAATAAGGTAACATGCTCTCCTACAAGATTTCAATTTAGTCATGCGTCATTAGCAACACCATATTCTCTGAAATCTCGCTGGAAACCTTCCTAAGGCCCAGTACAAGGAAGAAGTTTTCTTCTGAACAAGTAGGAGGAAGATCCTAAATCATCAAGTTCACATGCATGGAGAGATATTACAGAAATGGTCAGTTCTAGGAGCATCAAGCCAGGACCTAAATTTAACACATCAATTGGGGGCTAGATGGGGTTGGTGGGGGAGCAGTGAGGGGTTTTAATATCTTGTCAAGGGCTAGTTCTTTTTTTCTCCATCTTAAGATCCATCTCAGCATATTGACCCTTTACCAAAGTGTCCAATGGGACCAAAGGTGTGCAAGCACCATAGACAGGTGGCTATTTTGCAGCCAAGGTACTAGTTGTGTCCTCCAATTTCATCGTAACAAAATAACTTCCCACTGACCCCACAATTGTTATGTTCTTTTATTCAAGGTCAAAAACCAATCGTATGACAAGGGTTGGTAAAACAATAATGTGGGTTCTTTATTTGAAGATGCATACAGTGTTAACTGGGAGACCATATACCCGTGTTTGACCTCAACCTCTGCTGCTTGTATTCTGAGGTCAGAGTCATGGGACTACTATATCATATCTTGTCTCAGTAGTAGTGATTGACAACAGTTTAAGATGCGCACCCTTAAATACACCATATCATAACAGCAATCACCAGGAAGATAGGTGCTGGAGGGCACCAGTGGGTGTGAGCTCCCTAAGGCTACTTTGGCATCATCTCCCAAAGCAGTGACCTTCACTACCTGGAAGCAGGTGCATGGGAACACCATAATCTCCATGTGTCCCTCTAAATCATGCATTGACCTGACTGAGACATCTATTACTGTTCCTCATGGTCACTGGGTCAAATCCAGAAACTCTCTAACTAATAGCGTTGTGGGAACATCTTCACCACATGAACTGCAATAATTCATGGAGGCCTACCACTACTTTTTAGTGGTACTTAGTGATGGGCAGTAAATGTTGACCTTGCCAGCAATGCCCACATACCAAGAATGAATTTGAGAAAAAACAAGATTGTAGTCTATACGTTTTTGGTACATATGTGTATATCCATGCTTGGATTACTTGTTCTGAAAGGCCACTTCTAGTAGTACAGCTAAGCAGGATAAGAGAATTGTGTTGCACACGTGTCTGTGTTTCATGAACTTAATTGTGAACCAAAGCATTTTGTTGGGAACCAATCAACAGACAATGCACATATGGTACTCCTGCCAAATAAATGGTTTTGAGGATTTGAAATGTCAGCCATGGCTCAGTTGGTGGCACTCTCACCTCTGAGTCGGGAGGTTTTGGGTTAAAGCCCCACTCCAGGGCTTGAGTACTAAAATCAAGGCTGACAAGTGCAGTACAGAGGAAGTGCTGCACTGCTAGAGACCGTCTTTCAGATGAGATATTAAACCTGGTCTGCCTCCTCAATTGGATGAAAAAGATTCCAATGCACTATTTCAAAGAGCCAGGGGGTTATCCCTGTTATCCTAACCAATATTTCTCCCTCAATCAACATTTAAAAATAAAATCACCTGGTCATTATCACATTGTGGTTTACAGCGACATGCTGTGCACAAATTGTCAACCATATTTCATACATAACAACAGTGACTACACTTCAAAAGTACTTTATTGACTGTGAAGGGTTTAGGGGCATCCTGAGATTGTAAAAAGCATTATATAAGTGCAAGTCATTCTGATATCTTGCTTTCGGTGCCAGATACTACACTTTTATGACTATTCCTTAAGATAATCAAGCAAAAAGTATTTGTTTTTGTATTTTCAGTACAGAAAATACCTTGTGTGACCTGGAAGTGTTTGTTGTTTATCTGTACTATAGCCTACTTGCAAAATATATGCTCATGTTTTCTGGATTGACTTTTCAAATATTTAATTGCTCCAGTTGCAATAATCTACTGAGGAAGTGATTAGAATTCACAACACTGATCCAGAAGAAATAACTCTCTGTTTTCCTAAGAATTTTGTTAGGTTGATAAATTGTCGTCTTGCAACCTGACCAAATACATTAAGTTGAGAGGGAAGGTGAAAAGGAAAATAAGACTGGCAGAAAGAGAACATGAAAATAGAATGACAGTTAACATAAACCGGAGCCCAAAACCCTTCTACTGGCATGTAAATTATAAGTGGGTAGCAAGATGAGGGGTGGGGCCTATTAGGGATAAAGAAGGTGATATACAGTTAGAGGCTCAGGGCAAGGCTAAAATACTTAATGAGTACTTTGTAATGGTATTTACTGAGGAAGAGGATGCTGACAAACAGCTGGTGAAAGCAGAGATGGTAGAGGTAAGGGACAGGGTGAAAACTGATAAAAATGTGCTGGAAAGGCTGGTTATGCTTAGAGTGGATAGGTCACCTGGTCCAAATGGCTTGCATCCCAGGTTGCTAAAAGAAGTGTGTTGTGTATTGCACTGAGTAAAACGCACCATGTGGATTCACTGTAAGCAGCCATTATTGAACTAACTTTATTTACGCCTCCCCAGCAGAGAGGGCAATATAACAAAATGCTCAGATCTTGCAATATACTACAAAGTGGGAGTGGAGACAACAGAAGGACCGGCCATAATCTTCCAATCTTCAAAGGATACAGGATAGGTGCCAGAGCATTGGAGAGTGGCAAAAGTGACACTCTTATTCAAGAAAGAGGGTAAGGATATTTCTAGTAACATACAGTCTGGTTTGATTCACATCAGTGGTGATTAAGATTTTAGAAGCAATAATCAAGGAAAAATCAACTGGTACTTGGAAAGATTTGAGTTAATTAAGGAGAACCAGCATACATTTCTAAAAGATAGATTGTACTTCACCAGTTGAGTTTTTTGATGAAGTTAGAGAGAGAGTTGATGAAGGGAAAGTAGTGGATGTTGTCTACCTGGATTGTAAGAAAATGTTTGACAAAGTACCACATTAAAGTGTGGTTGAGAAAATTGAGACTCATAGGGCAAAATTTTGCCCTTGGCGGGGGTGCTTGGTGGGGGCAAACCGCTACCCGTGATCAGCACCGCACTGCGATTTCATGCTGGCAGACCAATTATGTGAGCAGCAGCACTGAGCGCTGCCTGTGCCGGGGTGGGGGTAAGATGAAAAGATATGAAAACAACAATTAAAAAAATAAAAATGTAATAAAACACGTCCCTTCATGTAACTCTGTCACATGAGCAGGGACATGTTATTAGTGCAAAATCAAAGTTTTAATTTTTATTTTTATTTATTTTTGGAAACCTCAGCCCGCCCGTGGATGAGGTTTCCAAGAAAATGCAAAGGCCTTTTTGCCTACCCACCAACCGTCAGGTTAGACGGGCAGTGAAAGTTTTAATTTAATCGATAACTCATTGGCCTTGACAGGCCTTTTAATTGTCGGTGGGCAAGCTGCCGGCTCTGCCGCGTGCCCACCGACCGAACTATCACGTGACTGCGAGTTGACGTCGGCATAGTTGGAGAATCTGCCTCCACCCACTATCAGGTAGTGCCTTCCAGATCCTAAGGTTTTACCTCATGTCATCAATCATCTAATATTAATGATTTGGATATTGGAATACAGAGTAAAATTTCAAAATTTAGCAAACTTGGGGGTATGGCAGACAATGAGGATGATACTGCAGTCAACTGCAACAGGGTATAAACAAACCCAGCAGAATGGGCAGACAAGTGGCAGCTGGAATTTAATATAGAGAATGTATGAGATAATGCATTTTGTCAGAGGGGAAAGGGAGAGGCAATATAGACTTAATAGCACAGAGGGACCTGGGGGATTATGTCCATAGATCTTTGAAGGTGGCGGGACATACTGAGAGAGTAGTTAGCAAAGCATATGGGACATAGGGCTTCATAAATAGGGGTATTGAGCACGAAGCAGGGAAGTCATGTTGAATCTTAATAAAACTCTGTTTAGGCCATGACTAGAGTATTACATCCAGTTCTGGCCACCACACTTTAGGAAGGATGCAAGGGTCCTTGAGAGAAGGCAGAAGACATTTACCAGAATCGTTCCAAGGATGGGGGATTTTAGCTAAATGGTTGGGATGGAGAAGTTGGGGTTGTTCTCTTTGGAGCAATGAAGATTGAGGGGATATTTGGTAGCAGCATTTATGATTATGACAGTTTAGATAAGGTAGACAAAGAAACGCTGCTCCCAATAGTTGATAGTTCAAGACCTGGGGGGCACAAATCTAAGGATTTGGGAAAGATGCATATGAAGAAGAACCTTTTTATGCAGAGACTGGTATTGCCCTGGAACTTTCTGTCTATGAGGGTGGTGGAAGTAGAAATAGTGAATAATGTCAAAAGGAGATTGGATGGGCTCTTGAGGGAAATAAACTTGTAGGGATACAGGGATGGAGCTGGGGAATGGGACTGATGGAACTGTTTGTTTTGCCCTACAGATTTGCCCTGACATGGATTTGATATGCCGAATGGCCTTCTGTGCTTTAATGACTCAATGGGCTGATTTTCACAGAGTCAGGAAGACTCCTTAGACCTTCAAAATGGCTGTCAGGACCAGGAGGTGGCAGTCCCACCGCCAATTCTGACAGATCCATGGGAAAGGGGGTGAGACATAAAACACACAGGTGGGAAACTTGAACTGAGTGGGGCAATTTGAAATTAGAGCTGAATTCAAAGAGACCCCACTTTTGCTGCTCCAAGGGCCTTAACTGGCAGTGTGGGAGACGTGAATTGATGGTATAAATGTAAATACTCTAGAAAGCCACATAAAGTCTGTTTAAGTATCATGATCTGAAGTTTTTTTTAAATACCCTGCTCTTTAATCATGAAAAAAACATGCTTAAGCCATCAGTGAGAGTTAAAAAATAAAACCGCTACTGAACTATTTTGATTGACAAGCCATCTGGTGTAGGTTTGGGGAAAATGCCATCTATTTGTGCATTTTCAGCAGAGGTCTTTGTTCATATTTTCCAAGGTCTATTATTACATGATTATGAATGCTTGACTGAATGTCAAAAGTTACAGTTATCACAGCGGGGGTTCTAATTTCACAGTTTGATTGTCAGTTTAAAGAGGCTATTAAAGGATTGGCTTTCTTTGATGTGGGTTTCTTTATTCATGGGATGTGAATGTTGTGGGCTAGGCCAGCATTTATTGTCCACCCCTAATTTCACTTGAGAAGGTGGCGATGACCTGCCTTCTTAAACCACTGCAGTCCCTGTGGTGTAGGTACAGCCACAATGCTGTTAGGGAGGGAGTTCCAGTGTTTTGACCCAGCAACAGAGAAGGAACAGTGATATATTTCCAAGTCAGGATGGTGAGTGACTTGAAAGGGAACTTGCAATGGTGGTGTTCCCATGTATTTCTGTCCTTGTCCTTCTAGATGGTAGCAGTCGTGGGTTTAGAAAGTGCTGCCTACAGAGCTTTGGTGAGTTCCTGCAGTGCATCTTGTAGATGGTACACACTGCTGCCACTGTTTATCAGTGGTAGAGGAAGTGAATGTGGATGGGGTGCCAATCCAGCGGGCTGCTTTGCCTTGGATTGTGTCAAGCCTCTAGAGTGCTGTTGGAGCTGCACTCATCCAGGCAAGTGGAGAGTGTTCCATCACACTCCTAACTTGTGCCTCCTGACTAGCCTCTGACCTGCTCTTCTAGCCACAATACGTATATGGCTAGTCCATTTCAGTTTCTGGTCATTGGTAACCCCAGCATGTCGATAGTGGGGGATTCAGTAATTATAATGCCATTGAATATCAAGGGGGTGATGGTTAGATTCTCTCTTGTTGGAGATGGTCATTGCCTGGCACTTATGTGGCACAATTGCCACTTGTCAGCCGAAGCTTGGATATTGTCCAGGTCTTGCTGCATTTGGACAGGGACTGCTTCAGTATCTGAGGAGTCGCAAATGGTGCTGAACATTGTGCAATCATCAGCGAACATCCCCACTTCTGACCTTATGATGGAAGGACGGTCATTGGTAAAGCAGCTAAAGATTGTTGGGCATAGGACACTACCCTGAGGAACTCCTGCAGTGATCTCCTGAAACTGAGATGATTGACCTCCACCAACCCCAACCATCTTCCTTTGTGCTAGGTATGATTCCTACCAGCAGACAGTTTTCCTCCTGACTCCATTTCCCATTGAGTCCAGTTTTGCTAGGGCACCTTGATGCCACACTCTGTCAAATGTTACCTGTTCTTTTGCCCATGTTTGAACCAAGGCTGTAATGAGGTCAGAAGCTGAATGTCCCTGGAAGAACCCAAACCGAGCATCGGTGAGCAAGTTATTGATAGGTAAATGCCGCTGGATAGCTTCATGACCCCTTCCAACACTTTACTGATGATGGAGAGTAGACTGATGGAGCGGTAATTGGCCAGGTTGGATTTGTCCTGCTTTTCGTGTACAAGACAGACCTGGGCAATTTTCCACATTACTGAGTAGATACAGATGTTGTGGATGTACTGTAACAGCTTGGCTAGGGGTGTGGCAAGTTCTGAAGCACAGGTCTGTTGTACAATTGCTGAAATATTGTCCAGGCCCATAGTGTTTGCAGAATCAAGTGCATTCAGCCATTTCTTGATATCATGGAACAAATCGAATTGGCTGAAGACTAGCATCTGTGATACTGGGGACCTCCATAGGAGGCTGAGATGGATCATCCACTCTGCATTTCTGGCTGAACATTGTTGCGAATGCTCCAGTCTTATCTTTTTCACTGATGTGCTGGGCTCCTCCATCATTGAGGATGGGGATATTTTTGGAGTCTGAACATAATTTGTTTGTTTTTATAAGAAATTACCACTTGAAGAGATTTAAAAGCTTTGAATAAATTTCATGAATGGGAGTTTTTTTTTCAAGTGTGGATGAGTTACAGTTATATTAGTTTCTTAGCAGTTTATTTTCTTTTCATCTCCACATGGCTCCTGAGAACTGCCCATGGTAGATACTCCTGTTCCTGACAGGGTGAGTGGTTATGGAGGTGGCATGAGGGGGCATGGTGGTGGGTGTGGGCATGAGTTGGCATACAACTGGTAAGGGGTGGGTGGCAGCATGACTTAGCATGGAAGTGGCATGGGGTATCTGGGGGCATGAGGGTGGTAAGGAGCATGCATTGGCCTGGGAGCCTTGTTGGAGGAACATGGGGTAAGTGCTTGAAGGCCTAACAGCTTCTAAATCAACTGGAACAAAGTCCCAGGGAAGCAGCAGACTCTGCTAACCAGCCCATTTTGGCACTTGCTCACTATGCGGTCACCTGCAATTTTTTTCTGGGGTTGGCGGGCCTGACTCAATTCAGCCCCTGCTTCCAAAGAGTGAAAATTGGGTCTAATGGAGCCCTTTAAACCAAGGCGCGTCTGCCAAGCTGGGAAATTTGCCAACTTAAGCTACCCACCTTGGTAGTGAAAATCCAGCCCTATGACCCTATAACCATAACATTAATGACCCTTGTAAGCAACCTGAGGGGAGGAGACGTGACCTCAGAGGATTTTCATTTTCCTTACTTAAAATCTGTCAGTCTTCCTTTAGAAAATGTATTATATTCTTTTATGTACTCTTGCTGGACAAACTAATGCACACAACAACCAGGAGAACATCTGAACCAAGGAAATTCTGGCCTCCAGAATAGATTCCAACCAAATGGAGGAGGAAGCCTTGAGGCAGGGAACAGCAGAGAAGGAGGGGAGCCCAATTCCAGCACTGTGTTTGGCCATTTTGTTTTACCCTTTATCTTTCATCATATAATCAGACATAACTAGAGTCATAGAGGGTTATGGTGACAAATGGTTCGATTTTTACTGCCAAGTTGGTTCAGTCAAGGGCATGTGAGGAGACAGGCGACTAGGCCAGAGTGAGCCGGAGACCGAGTGAGTGGCAAATTCGGCTCTCGTGGTATGTTCTGGAAAGTCCTTTTCAGGTTTAACTATAGATTAAGAATCAAGGTCTGACATAAGGAAGTTAGGCTAACTTGTTAAGTAGAGAACTGCTGGATCAGCAATTATTTGTCAATCACCTGAAAGCAGTTGGTTCAAGTGGTTGTAATTACAGTAGCAGGAAGCAAAATTAGCTTGTGACTCATCAGAGGGTCTAGAAAAGAGACAGGCTTTTCAAACCGCATGGTCAGTAAGGGGCGCGCAAGGAGACAGGCAACTGCACAGGAGTGAGACAGACTGAGTGAGTAGCATTTAGGCCTGGTATATATTGAATAATTTCTTTGTCAGGAACAGGAGCACCTGAACAGAAACAGACCTGGGTGTAAACCTCACCATTGGAGCTGAGTTTGAAAAAAAAACATCAAAGTGATGCCACTGAAAAACCGTAAGTTAATTGGTTGGTAAGAAACTGCTTTTAGGGAGTGTCTTTAAATAGTTGTAAATCAGTAAAGTATTATTTTTAAAGAAGTAGTTACTTGAATTTGAGGAAGAAACACTAGGAATAAGGGGAAGCCAGGGCCAGTAATGTAAAGTAATATAAGTAACCCAAAATAAAGTAAAGTTAATATAAGGGAAGTAAAGACGAGACATGGCAGGGCAGCTTGGTTGTGTGGAAGTGTGTCCTGTGATATGTGGGAAGTCGTGGGCACTACTGGGACTTAGATGACCACATGTACAGGAAGTGCTGCCAGCTGCAGAAACTGAACTCCAGGTTTTGGAGCGTGAGCAGCGGCTGGAGTCACTGTGGTACATGGACAGCACATTCAGAAAGGTGGTCACACACTGTAGGTTATGGAGATAGAAAGGGAATAGGTGACCACCAGGCATTCCGAGAGAACCAGGTAGGTAATGCAGGAGTCCCCTGGGGTCCCACTCGCTGATCGTTTTTCCCTTTTGGATACCACTGAGCGTATTGGTTCCTTAGAGGGAGTGCAATTAGAGCCAAATTTATGGCACCATGAGCGGCTCAGTTGAATAGTAGAGGAGGAAGAAGAAAGGAAGAGCAATACTGATAGGGGATTCATTAGTTAGGCAGGCACTTCTACAGCCATAGACATGGTATGTTGAGATGGTGTGTTGTCTCCATTCTTCTGGGGGAGCATGAACAGCCAGAGGTTGTGGTCCATATTGGTACCAATTACTTAGGCAGAAAATTAGGAAGCAGGACCTCAAAAGTAATAATTTCCAGATTATTCCCAGTGCCATGTGCAGGTGAGTACAGAAATAAAAGGATAAGGCTGGAAAGGTGGTGCAGGAGGGGGGACTTTAGATTCCTGGGACAGTGGGACTGGCTCTGGGAGAGGTGGCACCTGTACAAACCGGACAGGTTGCACCTGAACAGAGCTGGGACTGAGTTCCTTGTGGGACATTTTGCTAGTGCTGTTCAGGCAACTTTGAACTAACTTGGCAGGGGTGTGGGAAACAGAAGAGAATATTATAGAGTAATATCAAGGTGCACAAAAAATGGGAGGGACAGGTAGCACTAGAATAGAGAGTAGTAAATTAATAGGCGGTTTCAGGGTAAGGGGGAAAGAAATAAAGTCTAAATCAAGGTTACACTGCATGGAGTTTAGTAAATAAGATAGGTGAGTTACAGGCACAAATTGCCAAGCAGAATTATGATGTTGTGCTGATAACAGAGGCCTGGCTCAAGGAAGGGCAGGACTGGGTGTTAAATATTCCTGGGTACAAGGTTCAGGAAATATAGGGCAGGAAGAAAAGTGGCTGCATTGGTTAAAGAGAGCATTGCAGTTCTGGAGAAAGAGGATGTCCCAGAGGGTTCATAGACAGAATCAATTTGGCTAGAGCTAAGGAACAAAAACTGTGCGGTTACATTGCTTGATGTAGTCCAGAGTCCATCACCTAGTGGGAAGGATGTAGAGGAACAAATCTGCAGGGAAATTACAGAGAGGCACAACATTATAGAGTATTTACCCAAATATAGACAGAGATAGTGATCATGTAAAGGGCAGCGAGGGGCAAGAATTCCTAGAATGTGTTCAAAATTTTCTACAGTAGTATGTGTCCAATCCAACAAGAAAAGAGGAACTGCTAGACCTGGTTCTTGGAAATGAGGTGGGCCAAGTAGATCACGTGTCAGTGGGGGAACATTTAGGAGGTAGTGATCATTGTATATAAAGTTTAGGATGACAGTAGAAAAGGACAATGGGCAATCCAGAGTAAGAATAATTATCTGAGGGAGAGTGACTTCAATGGGGCAAGAACAAAGCTGGGCTGGCTAGACTGGAACCAAAGGTTGACAGAAAAACTGTAGTTGAACAATGGGCTTCCTTCAAAAAAGAAATGGTTTGAGCACAGTCAAAGTATATTCCCTCAATAGGGAAAGATAGGGCAAACTAATCCAGAGCTCCCTGGATGAAAAATGAGATGGAAATTAAGATAAAGAAGGAAATGTGTGTTTCAGGTGTCAGGTAGAAAATACAATTGAGAACCAAACTGAATACAGAAGGTTCAGAGGAGAGGTAAAGAAGCAAATGAGAGAAGCAAAGAAAGATTATGCGAAAAGACTGACAGTCAACATAAATGGGAATCCCAAAGTCTTCTATAGGCACATAATTAGTAAAAAGGTCGTAAAAGGAGCAATAGGCCTGATTAGGGTTCAAAATGGGGATTTACCCGTGGAGGCAGGGGACATAGCTGAGGTGTTAAATGAATACTTTGCATCTGTTTTTACCAAGGAAGCAGACACTGCCCAGGCCATGGTGACAGAGGTTGAAACTCTGAAACTAGAAGGGTTCAACAGAAAGAGGTATTGGATAAACTGTCAACACTTAAAGTTGACAAGGCACTGGGGCCGGATGAGATGTATTCAAGGATATTGAAAGAAATGAGAGTGGAAATTGCAGGAGCACTGGCCATAATCTTTCAGTCTTCCCGAGACCCAGGGGAGGTGCCAGAGGACTGGAGAATTGCAAACATTACACCCCTGTTCAAAAAAAGGTGATAAGGATAAGCCCAGCAATTCCAGGCCAGTCGGTTCAACTTCCAGAAACAATTATTTGGGAGAGAATTAATAGTCACTTGGAAAGTTGTGAGTTGACTAAGAAGAGCCAACATGGATTTCTTAAGGGAAAATTGTGTTTGGCTCACTTGCTGGAGTTTTTTGAAGAGGTAACAGAGAGGTTGACGAGGACAGTGTAGAACTTCAAAAGGACATAGAAAGTTGGTAGAGTGGGCAGATAGGTGGCAGACAAAGCTCAATGCAGAAAAGTATGAGGTGATTCATTTTAGTAGGAAGAACATGGAGAGACAATATTAAATAAGGGGTACAACGCTAAAGAGTGTGCAGGAGCAGAGGGACTTGGTGTATGTGTGCATAAGTCATTAAATGTGGCAGGATAGGTGGAGAGAGTTAATAAAGGCTATAGTTCCCTAGGCTTTATTAATAGGGGCGTAGAATACAAGAGCAAGGAGGTTATGCTGAACTTATATAGGACACAAGTTGGACCTCAGCTGGAGTATTATGTACAGTTCTGGGTGCCACATTTTAGGAAGGATGTGAACGCACTGGGGAGAGTGCAGTAGAGGTTTACAAAAAATGATTCCAGGGATGAGAAACTTCAGTTATGAAGATAGATTGGAGAAATTGGGACTGTTCTCTTTGGAGAGGAGAAGGCTGAGAGGAGATTTGATAGAGGTGTTCAAAATCATGACAGGGCTGGACAGAGTAGATGGGGAGAAACTGTTTCCACTCATAAAAAGATCAAGAATGAGAGGGTACAGATTTAAAGTAATTTGCAAAAGAAGCAAATGCGATGTGAGAAAAAACTTTTTCACTCAGCAAGTGGTTTGGGCCTGGATTGCCCTGCCTGGAAGTGTGGTTGAAGGCAGGTTAAATCAAGGCATTCAAGAGGACATTAGATGATTATTATTTAAATAGAAACAATGTGCAGGGTTATGGGGAAAGGCAGGAGAATGGCACTGCATCATAAAGCTCATTTGGAGAGCCGGTGAGGCACAATGGGCTGAATGGTCTCCTTTTGCACTGTAACAATTCTGAGATTCTGCTAAACTAGCATGGCAGCTAGGTGCTGCATTGCACTGTCACTCATCAGCCCATCAGCTCCTTCCCATGACTTGCTAATACTTGTCCCTCTCCCCTTTTATCAAGTCAACCACATGACTTGAGTCTTGCAAATATGGAAGGATACCACATTCACATAGATACACTGTCATTTTCTCCATTCTTCCCTAACACTAGCACAGAAATTAACACCATTGTTGAGATTACTCAGCACTTATGGGCAAGAGCTGGCAGTAGTGGAAAGAACACAGCAGAGACGGTTGGCTTGAGGTAAGTTTGGGGTGTGAGCTCTAAAACATTGTTGACCACAGCATCTCAGAGTGTCCATCTGAGCTTTAGCAATTTTCACCTTCTATGCTGAGTATGCAGGTTTTAGCAACCTAGTGTTCACTCAGAGGATTGTTGGTGTGCAGCAACAATTCTCAAAGCATTGGAAAGCCTGCCTAACACCTCCTACACTTTGAATATATGGAGGTCAAGGAGCCTACCTACCACTTTCTGGAGGAGTCCACTTCTTGCTTCTGTGACATTCTGGCACAAGACATAGTGCTCTGGAGTTTGCAGTCACCTCCATAGCTGTGGCAGCTGGGTCCCCTCTTTAAGAGCCTGTGTCACCTGTACTGGCATCTTTCATCAAAGCTAAATGGTTGCTTTGGGGTTGCAGGTTCTATCAACATCTGCCGTCTGTCTTCAAAAAGTTGGGGGAATGCTTTGGTAGGGACTTCAATCATACCACAGACCTCCAACCGTCTGCTTCCCCAGAGATCAATAGGAGTGCTGATCTGTAGCCCCATAATAGTGACAATGGTGCTTTGGGTGAGGCTCATTCTGCCATCTGCTACAATGACAGCACTTCTCCTTAGCCATTCCCCCAAACTAATGCTGGCCAGATTGCTTCGGCAGATACTGCAGCCAGGCCTTCTGAGATCAGGGATCCTATAGATTACTGACAACAGGCATATCAAGAGCTTTCATCTGAGCATTAGTATTACCTCATAGGAGTAGCAGTATATGAGAAAAGAGATGTAAAAAAAAACACTGTGGGCTGAACCCTAACTATTATATTTCTTGGCATTTATGAACAAGATTAAAGTGCGCAACTTATTCATGCATTGATGTTGTTTGCAGTGTTTCTATGTAGCTATATACTCAGCAAAGCCAAGTGACATGTATATGAATGATGATCAGTGGGTGGAAGATCCTTTTGAAGAGTATAAGGACTGTTTCAGAACCAATTACCTACCAATTACATATAAACCAGCTGCAAGTTATTGTATTTCTGTTGGTTATGATGGGAATCTGAGTGCTACCACTATTATTTTTGTTAATGCTGCAATTTTAGTGAGTTACTATGAGTTAGTGGTGGAATCAAAGTTCCTCCCCCTCTGGTTGCCCCACCTGTTTCCCTCCTCTGCCCTTAACTTGCCTAATTACTTGCTAATTAGAAACAAATTGCATCCTCCCCAAAGGATGTTTGGAAATGATAATACTCATTTGGCACATTAGGGGTTAAATATACATTTTTCAGATTGCAATGATAGAGTTTTGCTGTCTATTGTGTTCCAATTGGCAGTACTGATCTTAATCACAAAAATTGGGGTAAAAGGTCCATTTTTTCCACATTACTGATCAATACAAACAAAATCAACAAAAATTAAAATTCAGGTTGAGAATCTCTATAGTGTTCCCCTGTTTCTAAATGACTACTTACAAAAACACAACACTGCAGGTGTTGGAAATTTAAAATAAAAATAGCAAATGCTGATAAGATTCAGCAGTTCAGGCAGCATCTGTGGAAAGAAAAACATTGTTGACATTTCAGGTTGATGACCATCATCTGAAAGGTTTTCGGCCCGAAATGTTAACTCTGTTTCAGTATTCACAGATGCTGCCTGACCCATTGAGAATGCCCAGCATGTTCTGTTTTTTTTTAAATTTCTTGTTACTATTTAAATGTGTGTCCTAAATACAGTGACCAGAACTAGTATCAACAGCTTGCAGAACCGATGGCAGATTGATTTCTTTTTTCTGAACTTAGATCAAATCACAGCTGAAAATACATACTAGCCTCACAACTGCTGTAATAAAAACAGAGATTTAGGTAGTCATATTTTTTCTCTCTGTATGGCCAGCCTTCATTTCTAGACAGCTTCAGTTCAAATAATGGGAAATGTTAACGTGCCTCTCCTTGTCTATAATTATCCTTTTTAACATTACATGAAAAAAATCACACCTCAAATGCTTTATAAACAGCTAATTGGGAATGATGGAATACCTAGTGTATTCAGTGAAGGAGAAAGACCTTCATAGCTCATGTATGATCCCATCATTTGTTTATCGTCAAGTCTACCTCACTCAATGAATAGGCTCTGCATGGTGAACACTAAAACTAAATGGAGGATATTAAACCCTATCGTAAAGCCTGGGACCAGAAACAATGAGTAAAGTCTGGGATGGCCTATGGAATTTGATTCCTCACTGAGAAAAAGATTCCAGCTATTTATAGAGGGATTTTTATTTTTGGTTGTCATGATAATAAAAGAAAAATATCGAATTGCATCCGGAAATATTGGACTTTAAAAATAAGACCTGAGTTTTTAAAAATGTACACAAGCCACTAACTGGAATGCTGGAGGTGACTCCTAAAGAGGTAATGGAACCCCACCCTGTTGCCAGACAAGGTACTTCTAAAGACATTCAGAACCTAATTACTCCCTCCGGTAGAGACAATGGGACATAATGGGAGATGAAAATCACCTCATCAAGAAATCCTGTGAGCAATGCCCAGGCAGATTTATGAATTTGTTTCCCACTTGGAATATGCAAAGAAGGGGTTAAAAGTGAGCTAAAAAGCTGCCCTGCTGTCAGTCCATTGGTGGATGTTCTGAGAGAGAGTAGGTGCTAGAAGCTTGACTCAGAAGTAACAGCCACACACAGTACTCCTGCAAATCGCCATTTTGCAGGTATCCTGATCTCTCTCCCTCTCTACTGAATTCAACTCTACTGGACCCTTGAAGCTGACGAAATTATTTGTCTACTGGAGTCAACTTTACTGGAACCTCAAATCGCAACAGCTGCAACGCTTAATCGCTTACTCCCCACAAGTCAAGGACTGTTCCGCATACCTTATTTTTATCTACATATATATATATATATATATATATATTCACTTACTTCAAGCTAAATTCTTACTTTTAACCTATATGACTGTATATGCATGTGTTTTATCCTTTCTTGCCTTTAGTAGTTAATAAACTTACTCATCTTTAAATCAAATAAGATCAAATTGGCTCCTTCAAAACCAAAAAAATTGGGTCTGGGAAAAGGGTATTCGTGAAAGGGATCCTTTTTAGATTAAATCTTGTTGCGACCAACAGAAGGGTGGGGGGGGGGGGGGCGCTGCTGAATAAAGATATGGAGCCAGTTCATCCCCCCTCACCAGGGGCATAACATTTGGGGGTATCTGCAAGCCAGATGGTGACAAATTGAGGGGTCTCGCCTGGATCAACAACTTTGGGGAACCTCACCTGGAGGTGGGCAGTAACATGGTTAAAACGTTTTCAGATGCTCATGCCTCTTTAAAATTGGAAAACTGAATAGATTTGGCGATTTGGTAATTAGCAAACAGCTATTCTGAAAATACACCCCTTCATGCTTATCAAACTTAGAATGAAATAAATTGCAAACAAGAAATGCATTATTGACAAAGTAGTATACATTTTAGCATGTTATTAAAAGGATGCAGAAACGCCATAAATAGTGCATGCTATCACCAATTCCTGTGACTTTATGTGCCAACCCTGGTTGAAGGTATTCCTGGAAGTTTAATCAATGATTTTTAATCACTTGTCAAGGCCAACTGGCACAGACTGACCTGAACCAAACTGAGAGATCACATAAAGGGTGACAGGTTCATTATTTAGGGCACATCTCACAGGGCACATCATCCTAAACTTAGCTCAGCATCCACATTGCCTAACCATTCACTGGCTTGGATTCAATAAAGGAGAGTTTTCATAGAATAATAGAAATACAGCACAGGAAGAGACCATTCGGCCCCATTGCTCGTGCTGGCACTTTCTCCTATAATCTCATTTTCTCCTGACGCTTTTATATTCATTCTTCTTAAATTCTTATCCCACTCATTCCCTTTTCAATTATAGTCTAGTCTCTTCCTCATTAGGCATTCAGAGTGAGGCAGCGCATGGTCTAACAGACCTCTGTTCAAAGCTTCCTTTTCCCTTCTATTCCTTATTCCAGTGAGAATTGTGAGGCTTTGCCTCTTGTTCCCCATTTGCCTAACAGTGGAAGCATGTTTCACTGTTGACACAAAATATATTCCCCCTGTTTCACTCAGCCCTCTACTGGCTACTCCTCTCATCACTTGCATCCACCACTTTGTCATTGCCTTTGCTACTGCTTCTGGTTCTGCATGAAAGGTGGCCGACTTTGGACAGATCAAAACTTTTGGACTCGGAGGCCACCCATCAACACCAAGGACTGACAATCTTATAAACTGGTAGATCATATTGAATAGGACATCCCATCAGCTGTTCATAATAGGCTGACTACTGACCATATTCACCCCACCCATGCTTGCAAAACTTAGAAAATAATGTCTAATATTGCATGTGATTCCACGATTGGGCAGTACTCGCTGAACAATCCCGAGTGTGCTAAGAATTACACGAACAATCAATTTAAGATTATCAGCCAGCCTGACAATGTAGGTCATCTATGCTTGCTAGAAGCTACATATATTTATATACAGAGACCTGTCCTCTGAAAGCAAAAGGAATAAGTCCAGACATTGCACCTTTTTTGAATAAACAAAAGTATGGGAGAACATTAGCTCCCTGGTGCATTTGCCATGGCAATGTCTCAACTAATCAGAACCAACTTGCCAGCCAATCAGCACCATTTTCTCATGTGGTACAAATTGTTGTTCCCTTTGAAATTTGGCATTCTTTTGTCTGTCTTGATGTGTGCAAAACAAAACACTCTGACAGCATGTTGGCTTTTTTCAGCAATATTCAAGTTCTGTACTACCAAGCGATTATTTAATACGCATGCTTGGGACAGGATGGAACTTTTATTCCACCTTGGAATAAAACATAAGACATGGAAATCTTAGTTATTCCAATTGATACAAAACATTAAAAAGTATTATATTTCTGGTATTGATATCCCACAGTTTGAGCAATGTAAATGTTATTGCAAAAATATAATAAAACTGTTGTGATGTTCATGCTTAATCTGGTATTATTTTGCTTACACAAAAGACTTGCATTTATGTAACAGTCTTAAAAGAGGTGAGCATAATTAGTCCAGATTGTCACAAAGCTAAAGCAGAAGATAATCAGGAGCAGTAACCAGAAGTTTGCTCAAAGTGGTGAGCTTTACATAAGGTCTTATAAAAGATGGAGGAGCAGATTGATTTGAGGAGGAATTTCCAAGTATGGGGCCAAAGCACCTGAAGGCATAGCTGCTCACGGTGGTGCGGAAGGAGGAGGGAAGATGAAATGTCAGAGTCAAGGAACAGAGGCTGGGGGAGGAGGTGGTAATGTTGGAGGAGGTTTTTTGTTTTTATTTGTGGTGAGCTGCCTTCTTGAATCGCTGCAATCGCTATGGTGTAGGTACACTTAGAGTGCTGTTAGGAAGGGAGTTCCAATGACAGTGAAGGAACAGTGATATATTTCCAAGACAGGATGGTGAGTGACTTGGGGGTTAACTTGCAGGCGGTGGTGTTCCCATCTATCTACTGCCCTTGTACTTCTAGATGGTATTGGTTGTGGGCTTGGAAGGTACTGTCTAAGGAGCCTTGGTGAATTCCTGCAGTGCATCTTGTAGATGGTACACACTACTGCTACTGTGCGTTGGTGGTGGATGGAGTGAATGGTTGTGGATATGGTGCCAATTAAGCGGGCTGCTTTGTCCTGGATGGTGTCAAGCTTCTTGAGTGTTGTGGGAGATGCACTCATCTAGGGAAGCGGGGAGTATTCCATCACACTCCTGACTTGTGCTTTGTAGATGGTAGAAAGCCCCAGGCTTTAGGGAGTCAGGAGATGAGTTACTCATCGCAGGATTCCTAGCCTCTGACCTGCTATTGTAGCCATGGTATTTATATGTTTAGATCAGTACAATTTCTGGTCAATCGTAACCTCCAGGATGTTGATAGTGGGGGAGTCAGTGATAGCAATGCCATTGATCGTCAAGGGGTGATGGTTAGATTCTCTCTTGTTGGAGATGGTCATTGCCTGGAACTTGAGTGGCACGAATGTTACTTGCCAATTGTCAGCCCAAGCCTAGATATTGTCCAGGCCTTGCTGCATTTGGGCATGGATTGCTTCAGTATCTGAGGAGTCGCAAATGGTGCTGAACATTGTGCAATCATCAGCGAACATCTCCACTTCTGACCTTCTGATGGAAGGAAAATCATTGATGAAGCAGCTGAAGATGGTTGGGTCAAGGACACTACCCTGAGGAATTCCTGCAGTGATGTCCTGGAGCTGAAATCACTGACTTCCAACAACCACAACCATCTTCCATTGTGCTAGGTATGACTCCAACCAGTGGAGAGTTTTCCTCCTGATTCCCATTGACTCCAATTTTGCTAGGGCTTCTCAACGTCACACTCTGTCAAATGTGGCCTTAATGTCGAGGGCAGTCACTCTCACCTCACCAGAGTAAGGGAGGAGCAAGGCTATAAAGCATAACAATGACCCACACAGGTTTGAGAATTTTAAATTTGTGTCTTTGAGGGACTGGAAGCCAATATAAATCCACCAGGATAGGGTGACATGTGAGCTGGAGTTGGTGCAATATAGGACATAGGCACCAGAGTCTGGCTGGGTTGAAGGTGGGATGATGGGAATAAAAGAATCATGGAAACATACAGCAGAGAAGGAGAGGCCATTCAGTCTGCCATGCCTCTGCTGACTGTTTGAAAGAGGGTCATGCTTACTCCCACATCCCCATTTTTTTGTCTCTAAACCTGTAAATTATTTATTTATTTGTTATTATTTCATGGGATGTAGTTGCCCATCCCTAATTGCCCTTGAACTGAGTGACTTGCTTGGCCATTTCATAGGACAGTGAAGAGTCAACCACGTTGCTGTGCATCTGGAGACACATGTAGGCTAGACTAGGTGAGGATCGTAGATTTCCTTCCCTAAAGCATATTAGTGAACCATGTGGGTTTTTACAACAATCAATAATAGTTTCATAGTCACCACTACTGTGACTAGCTTTCAATTCCAGATTTTGTTAATGGAACGTAAATTACACCAGCTGCCATGGTGGGATTTGAACCCATGAGCCCAGAGCATTAGCCTAATCTAGTGACGTTACCAATATGCCACCATCTTCCCTTACATTACATTTTACATTATATTACAAAGTACATATTACATTAGGTTGGATATACTGCTCTGAAATGGGCCATTTGGCCCAACCAGTCCATGTCAACATGTATACTCCACTCAAGCCTCGTCCCATTTTTCATTTTCTAATTTTATCAACATAACTCTCTAATACCTTCTCCTTCATGTGCTCATCTAAACTACCCTTAAATGCATCTGACCTATTCACTTCAACTGTTCCCTGTGGTAACAAGTTCCACATTCTCATCACCCTCTGGGTAAAGAAGTTTCTTCTGAATTCCCTATTTGATTTCTTAGTTATATAGATGGCCTCTAGTTTTGCTCTTCCTCACAAGTGGAAACATTTTCTTTATATTTACTCTGCCAAAACCTTTCATAATTTTAAAGACCACCATTAAGTCACCTCTCAATCCTCTCTTTTCAAGAGAAAACAAACCCAGCTTGTTCATCCGGTCCTGTTAGCTATGCCCCCATATTCCTAGTATCAGCTTCATAAATCTTTTTTGCATCCTCATGCCGTAATATCTTTTCTTTTGCAGTACGGTGACCAGAATTGTACACAGTGCTCTATGTGTGATCTGACAAAGGTCCAATAAAAATGAGCATAGCTTCTTTTCTTTTCAAGTCTATCTTTAGAACTAAACCCTAGTGCTTGGTTTGCTATTTTATGGCCTTGTTAACCTTGTTACATTTAGTGATTGTGTATTTGTACTCCCTTTGCTCTTCTACCCAATTTAAAATCTTAGTTTGGGGATTTTGGGGTGGGGCTGGAAATTCACACCAAAAGGCAATGTACATTTAGCTGCCTTGGCGGATTTTCGGTCCCACCTGTGGCGGGTCCTGCTCGGCCTTATTTTCTAAGTAATATACAAATTTCATTACCAAAATGTTATACCTCACATTCATTTGCCAATTGTATGCACATTCCCCCGTCCCCGGCAAATTGATGCCATCTGCAAATTCAGAGGTTTTGGGCAAAATTTAATAAGAAGAGTGTGGCCCCACAAACAATCTGACAGAGAAAGTGGACGGGTCCAGAGGGTAGTAGAAAGATAGACCTGGGTATCTTCATTGTGGAAGTACATGGGGAGATTGAAATCATGTTTATTGATGATGTTGTCGAAAGACAGAATGTAGATGAGGAAGAGCGAAGGGCCCTGAATGTATGGCTGGGGGACTCCTGAGGTAACTATATGAGTGTGGGAAAGGAAGCTATTGTTTGAAATGCCCTGGCTACAGTCAGATAGGTAAGTGAAATCATGCAAGGACAGTGGAGGAGCAGTGTTAAAGAATAATGATGTGGTAGACCATGTCAAAGGCTGCATAAAGGTCATGGCGGAAGATGACAAGGGATAATGCACCATGGTCATAGTCACATAGAATATAACTTACACACAGTAAATGTCAAAAATTACTTTTGCTTTTTCAAAAAAAGCATCCACATTCGGATATCCACCACCTCTGCATTTATAAAATGACGTTATCTCCAAACCAGTTAAGAAATGCTTCAATTGTAGGATTCTCATTCTTGTTTTCAAATTCTTTCATGGTTACTTCCCTCCTTATCTCTGTAATCTCTTCCAACCCCACAACACTCCAGGATGTCTGCACTTGTATAATTCTGGCCACTTGAGCATCCTGATATTGATTGGTCTACCATTGGTCGCGGTACCTTCAGTTGCCTCGGCTCTAAACTTTAGAATTCCCTCCCTCAACCTCTCCACCTCACTGCCTCTTTCCTCCTTTAAGTCGTACCTTAAAACTTACCTCTTTAACCAAGCTTTTGGCCTGCATGGCTCAGGGTCACATTGCTTTATGCTCGTGCAGTGTCTTCGGACATTTTTTTATGTTAAAGGAGCTATATGTTTACAAGCTTTTGTTACAAATGTAAATAAATTCAGTCTTTTTTATTGGCTTCTTGTAACACTGACCATTGCTGACTTCCCTCAATATAGTGCAAAAAGTGCACTCTTGCAATCTTTGCATCATTATGTATTCATTTAGAATGAATGCATTTGTAGAGCTGCATCAAGTCTGTTTGCATGCTAAAGCTGAAATGTTTATAAGTTTCCAGAAGTAAATGCAATGTAATATTGTCCAGTTTTTGGAAAATTGCATCACTAGTTCATTGTAAAACAGCATCATAATTTGGTCTGTGTAACATAGGACTCTTGGAGTATAAATGCAATATATAGGGGCAGATTTATACACATGCCTATTTTATACTGTCTGTGACCTTTGAGATGTACAGTATTAATTTATTTTTGGACTCACTACATTGTGCATAATATGGTGAACATATTCAGGTTCATTAATATGTCCTGAAATTTATTTCACCCATTAATGAGAGGTGACTTATCGTGCATTACCCATCCTTTGATTGGATTCACTATGTCACCGAGTCTCTCAAGTTGAGTGTGCATGTGTTTCAACAAATCCGTTTAATAATGAAGTGTATTTTGCAATAATGGAGATTATAAAATGTAGCTTATACATACATTAATGTATCTCTAGAAAACACAAATGTAAATTCAAAATGCATATGAAAGGTAAGTTGTTATCCTACTTTTTGCTGTCCTCATCCATATGCATTATGTACCAGGTGCATAACCCTTGGGGGGTCCTTAACATCACCTCCTTGCTGTTGTGAGCGCTGTGTCATCACATGCAATGCTGCTAAGCACACAACTGTTTTCCAACATATTGGCCGAAATCTTATGATATCCAGAGCAGCAAAATCTGGATTTAAGTCTACATTGTGCTTTGGGACCCTGCGGATGTCCTGGCATGTGCACATGTACTGTAATTGCCCAAGAAGTTAAAACTTCCGATGAGCTATTTGCACTGTGCAGGACCCTCCGCGAAAGTCTCCAACACTGAACTCAATGTCAGAGACTTGGGCCAGATCCGCAGGACTGACCCAGATAATCACCCAGGAAATGTTACGCTGGTTAATACCTGGGCTAACTCAGAGATTAGCCAGTGTAGCTGAACTGAGCACCACAACCGTCCCCCATGACCCATAGGAACATAGGAGCAGAAGGAAGCCATTTGGCCCATCAAACCTGCTCCGCCATTCAAACAGATCTTGGCTGATCATCTACCCCAGTTTTTCCCCAATATCTCCACATCCCTTGATGTTATTAGTCTCCAGAAATCTATCGATTTCTGTCTTGAACATAATCAATGATTGAACTTCCACAGCCCTCAGAAGTAGAGAACTCCAAAGATTCACCAGTCTTTGAATGAAGAAATTCCTCCTCATCTCAATCTTAAATGGCCTGCCCCCTATTCTGAGACCGCTTCTGCTGGTTCTAGTTTCACCAGCCAGGGGAAACATCCTGTCTACACCCACCCCATCATGCCCTGTAAGAATTTTGTAAGTTTCAATGAAACTGCCTCTTAATCTTCAACTCGACCCAGCCTGACCAGCCCCTACCTGACTGTCCACCCGATCACCCTCCTCCCCCACCCCCACCTCCCGATCTAACTGCCCAGCCGATCATCTGCCTGACTCGATTACTCCACCTACCTCGATTACTCCACCTGCCTCGACTGCCAACCTGACCCGACCCAACCAATCCCTTCTTGACCACCCACCCTGATTACCCCACTGAAAAAGACTGCCCACCCACTCTCCCCGACCCCACTTCCCACCCCAATCCCACTGCCCACTCTGACCCCACTCACTCACTCCCCTAGCCACCCACTCACTCACTTACTCACTCTTTCCCAAACTATGTTCCACAGAACTTTGAAGTTCTGTATGGCATATCCAGGGGTTCTGCGAAAAAAAAATTGCCTAGTGTGGGCCAAGTGTAGGAGTAGACTAGGGAACAGATTTATTTAGATTAGAGTTGGTCACACCCTGTGAAATTGAAAAGGTTTTCTGACATGGTCACATAGAGGGCTCTACAAAGCGCATTGTATTGCCTGCTTGTCTGAACACATTTTGTTGTGCACACACGCAGTTGGCTGGTGAAAACATTTTATGCCGCCTGCTCGTGTTCGCTGCGCAGTACTCAGATTCGCTAGTGATAAACTAGCTGCGCAGTATTTTCAAGAAAACAACAAGCTGCTTTTGTATTTGTGAAATTTCGTAATTACACTAGGGCAGGTTACTTAGCTGTGGATCAGTGGCTAAAGGAAGGGACCTCAAAGAAATGAAAAGTACATTCTCCTGATGTAATAATGAGCAATGAAGGTGGACCACTTTAGCCAATCACTGCCAAAAAAATCAGAAAATGGTCTTTCAAAAATGAAGCAATCACTACCCACATCAACTGAATCAGCAACAGGAAATAAAAAAACGTAAGTATGATGAGAGCTATTTGTCTTTTGGATTAATGTCCATCTGAGAAAAAGATTCCCCGAAGCACAGTATGTTGTGTGCTACAAAATATTAGCCAACAGTTCTAAATGAAGCAACATTCCTCCTCCCATTAAAAATGACAAAAAGTTGGTAAGATGTAAGTACTTTGTATAATTATAATAAATATAAACATATAAGAAATGGAAAAACCTTCTATAAATTTGTTTTGTATGTTTGTACCTATTACACAAAAACAATAATTTTTTTGTGCTTTAACATTTCAACATAATAAGAATTTTTCTTAAGGGTTCCGTCAATGCTTTTTTTTAATTCATTCACGGAATGTGGGCTTCACTGGCTGGGCCAGCCAGAGGTCAACAGTGATGAAAGCAAAAAAACTGTGGATGCTGGAAATCCAAAACAAAAACAGAAACAGAAATACCTGGAAATTTTTTTCCAGGTATTTCTGTTTCTGTTTGTAGAGGTCAACAGTGTTCTATGGCTGGAAAAGTTTAGGAAACACTTGTTTGGATCATCAGTGCTTATTCCCTAATTGACCAACTGGATGTTCTTTTCTCTGAGGTAGAGTTCTTTTGCTCATTTTATATTCAATCAGAAAGTGTTTCATCTGGTATTCTGCCCAAAATCAATTGAAACTCCACAATATTTTAGCAGGGAACCTTGGGCAAATGAACGCCAAATCTGACCAAGCAGAATTCCCCTGATTTACCATGGGCTGTAACATCCAAGCTTCCCAGCGTCGGATTTGGGGGTGTACCCCAAAGATGTGCTGGGAAATCCTTCTCGTAAGTTCTTAGGTAAGGCATGGCAGTTGCCCAAAAGTACACACTTCCTCTGGACAATTTGCCTGCTCTGGGTAACCATCCAAAAAATAGTTTAGATGGTTCTGCCAGGGTTACACTAATAATTATTCAGAAAAAGTTAGAAGAATTAAAACCTCTTCTAACTTCTGGGTAACTATTGTAAAGACCAGCTCGGCTCTGTGGGACTCCCCCCACCACCCACCCCCCACCCCCCCCCCCCCCCCCCCCCCCCCCCCAACCCACCGGACTACCCCCACATCTCTGACAACCCTCCATAGGACTGCCCCCCATACCTCTGACCCCTCCCCCCCACCCCCAGAACTTCCCACACCCCCGACCGACGTCCACCACACCCCCATGACATCCAACCCCCCACCCCCACAATATCTGACTACCCCACCCCTCCAGCTTCCAACACCCCCATCCCCGACCTCTGACCTGCGAATTCCCAACCCCCAACACAACCTCTGACCCCCCTTCCCCACCCTGTGATTCCGCACACTCTCCGACAACCCCCACATCCTATCCACTTACCTTAGGCACTTACCTTCTCCCTGGCCTGTCAATTTCACTGGGCCCTTTAAACTTACCTGCTCCATGGCAGGTAGTGCCATGAAAAAGGGGGCATGGCTTCTTTAAATCTGCCAGAGCTGCACTTCGCTGTGGCCTGCAAGGAGTCTTTCGATAAAGGCCCCAAGGAGCTCTGGTGAATGGAAGTGTCAGGATGATTTTCAAGGGCAGATATGTATGTATATATTTATTCCCTCTACTTCTGCGGACCATCACTTTCCAATGCTAGTTGTAAGTTACGGCCCCATAAGAGGTATTTAGTAAAGCAGCTAACAGTAATTTCATAAAGCTAGTAATTTTTTTTTTCTTTATTCCTTCTTGGGATGTGGGCATCATTGGTAAGGCCAGCATTTGTTACCTTTATCTAATTCCCTTTGCTAGACCATTTAAGGGGGCAGTTAAGAGTCAACCACATTGCTGTAGGTCTGGAGTCGCATTAGGACAGACCAGGTAAGGATGGCAAATTTCCTTCCTTAAAGCACATTAGTGAACCGGATGGTTTTTTAGGACAATCAGTGATAGTTGCCATCATCACCATTACTGAGCCTAGCTTTCAATTCGAGATTAGTTAATTGAATTTAAATTCCACCAGCTGCCATGGTGGGATTTGATCCCATATCAAGAGCATAGCCTGGGCCTCTGGGTTACTAGTCCAGTGGCATAACCACTATGCCACCATCTCCCCAATTTATTCATGGACTACCTATGGTAAGTAAAAAGAGGTGCTCTATTGAAGACAATTATTATATGATGCAACATATCATTTATTCCTTTATTACTAAGATAGAGCAGCCTGTTTCTAGCCTCTCACTGTAAGACCTTGGGTATGAATGTTGTGAACAGCTACATCCTGAGGGCAATTAGAAGCTAATTCCTCATGGGCATATCATGAGGTTCATTATTGGATCATTATTTCTCTATAGATCAGCAGTTCTTGGCTCCTGCACTCTCCAAATTTGGAAACCCAGCAGGAAGTGACATTTTGTACATACATATATATGGGAAAGGAAAGAGCCTGGAACTGCATGTGATGGAGCTATATTAAAATTGTGTTTTGCTAATGGCAGAATTTCTATTTTATGATATTTCTAATCATAACTACCATATGGAAAATTACTCCTCGCAGGAGGGAGGAGGTGGAACCTAGATCAGGAGAGGACTACACAATCATTCTGCAACCCAGAGAAGCATTCCTGTTACTTCTGGTCCGCAAGGAATATAAATGAAAACTTACCTTAAATGGTCTCTTCTCGCCCTGGATCCACATCCACAGTTTTTATCCGGCAGGAAAATTGCAATGGCTTCCGTGCTTAGGTCAAGGTTAAAAATTCCAGTTGGGCCTGATGGTGTCATTGTACCCCAATCTGCATATTGTTGGAAGAACCTCACTTTCTTTAGGCAGGTCTCCTGCTCAAAGGAGCCCATTAATATTGAAGATGGCAGGATCCTTTGTAGGCGATGGCAGGTGTGTCAACTAGAAGATTTTAACTGCCCGCCAACATGGTTTTCATCAGGTGGGGAGGGTTAAAAATGCCCTTTTAGTTCTTTTCAACAATTCAAAAGTTTATGCTTACACAAAAAAAATTACTGTTAAAAGTACCCTCTGACTCTAAAGTTTTTGATCACATTTCAAAAACAGCCTGGTTTGTTTGTTGGGTTAGTTTTAAACATTGCAATGACAGATTTTTTTTTAGTTCATCATAACATGATTCGTTCCCAGCAGACCCTATTGTCAACAGCCGTTTCATATCTTCCTATTTTAATGGAAGAAATATGTACCAACAAAACCTAAATGCCACTGAATTCTGTCGTGGGTATCACAAACGGTGCTGCAGTAAGTGGTTTGGTTTGACAAGTGCTTGCTGTAAGCAAGTAAATGTCATTTAATATGTCAGTCACATTGTACAAGTCTGCATCAGGAGAATTTTTTGGAAAACCCTATAATCAGTTGCTGGTTACGGAAAGAACTGAGATTCTTGTAAATAGGATACTCAATGTTAAAATTGCTTCCAATCCTTTTTGTAGACATCTAATGGTATACAGCTGATGTCAAGTGGAAGTAAACCTCTGGAAAACAAACCATTTTGCAGATAGCAAAACCAATAAGTAATGTGAATTGTTGGAACTGAGAGTTTCATTGGAGTTGTCCAATATAACCTGAATTATAACCTATAGTTGATTGACTGTGTTAGTTTAAAGATGCAGGAATAACAGTAACAAAATTTACCTGTATAAATGCACGGGAGCAATAAAAGAATTATGCTAGTTCTACATGTACAATCTGATTACTGTGACCAGAGTGTTAATTGGATTCTAACTGCCAGATCTGATATATCTAGCTTTGTAGTGGAAAACCTTTTGAAAGTGATGAACTGTAATTCACTGAGCTGCTTGAAGCACTTGTAATTTACTGTGTGTCATACTATGAAGAGTACGACCTAATGGACTTCACATTACCTGTAGCATCACAAACCCTGAGTGAAACTAGCTGCTGTAAAGTGATAGTGAAAGACAGTGAGATATGTGTGGAACCTGCCATATTTAGCTGAAATGCAGCCCTCATGTCTTTCACTAATACATGATGGTTTAGGTAAGTCTGGCAAAGCTCATTATCTGTCTGCAGCTTATAAAAAAATGGAGTGAAAGCCAGTGTGAAACAATAGTTGTGGAGCAAGGATTGTAATTGGTCCATGGCTAAATATGGTAACCAAAACAAGACTAACTCATAGAATGTTGTAAAAATACAGGTTTATCTCATTTTCACAAGTGGAGCCAAGGAAAACAAATGTTTTTGTTTTGTTTTATTGTTTATTGGAGGATCTATTTCAGCTTGCGAACTTTTGTAGTGGTTTAAAAGTTTCATCTGATGAACAGTGCTTACTAGCATTATGCGCTCCAGTAATTAAAATGCCATAAACCATTCATACAGGAAACAAACATCCAGAAATTACACCAATTACAGAAAGATACTATCATGTTTTATAACAGCTCTGAGACACACGTTATTTATATACAGTAAGATGTAGTATTGCAATGTCATACTGTTTTTATTTTGAAAGCCTCCTTGATAAGTATTACAGTGTTTAGTTCTGTTTTGGAACTGGCTTATTCATGCCCAGTATTTAACACTTTACCAGTTAAAGCTCTCTCAAACTAATTTGAACCATTTTTGCTATTGGATTTTTGGAAGGTTAAAAATATGAATTGAACTATTAACTGCTGAACAACCCTGATCTTCATATTGTGAGAAAGGATGACTATGGTTATTATTCAGTTGTTCTTTATCATTTGGGGAGTGGCAAGGCACCTCAATCTATCAAAAAAAAACAATTTTGACCCTCTGAAACAATGTAGAGATAAAATGTTCTGTTTATTGTACAGATTAGTTAATCCATTGAATTGCATTAATGCTTTATATATTGCTTTTGTTGAAAGTACAAAACATGCTGGGTTGTGGTGTTTCTGACTGTGGTGCATTGTCTTTCTGATGTTTTTCCAAACAGAACTGCATGTGAAAAAACAGAGCTGCATGTGAAAAAAACATGCAAGCCAGCAGACTAGAGGGCTTCTAGGATAGCTATCCAATCTTTGATCCGTTGTTATTAGCCGTCGGTATTCAGACAGAGTAATTGCCGAGCCTCTTGGTACAAGGTTCACAGTAAATCTACCTCAGTTTTCCCTTTTCTTCCTGCCTGCCTCCATTGAAGTTGACCTCTGTCAGTTAGAGTGCCTCATCAGTGACTCCAACCGCAGCAAGAGCATCTTAATGATCTGAAATTCTTCTGAGAAGTTGGTGATGTTTTCTCATCAGGATCCAATTTGGAGCGCTTTGTTCCATTCTTGAACTTGTCTTTGGAACCACAGAATAGCAAGTCAGTTTGTAGTCTTTTATATTTTTAGAAAGCCAAAATACACTCCTGCAGGAAAAATGGGAAGGAAAAGATAGTACTTGAGAAAATCATTTGGTTTTACTGATGTTTTATAAGTGGTATATTTCCAATATCCTAGTGCACAATGGCAGTACATTAAGGATATTGTACAAATAAAATAAACTTAGGACAAAATGCATTTCAGTTGACAGTAGATATTAATATCCTAAATTCTGACAGCAAATTTAGCATCAATTACCTGATTATTTCAATATAGTAATTCAGATGTGTACAGAAATAAAGCAGAGGTACTGAGAATGGGATAGTTGATGCTAAACTGTTCTTTTTATGTGAGAATGTTTTCAGTAAGATTGGTTTGAAAATGCTTATTACTGTTAGCCCTTCATAGCCTCATCTTTAGAAGTAAAATTTACTGCAATTCAACCTCTATTCCTCTCTATTCACCACACTTGTCAGTCAGTTCAATGCTGTATCTACAGGAATGGAGGTGTTATATTCCAGCAATTATCATGTCATATACTTGAAAATGTAAATGAATGTGTGTGTAAAATTAAATTTATGGGTTGTCAGTGAAGAATAAGAACCAGGAGAGCAATTACTTATCTGCTTTCATCTCTCTAGCTCTGATACATCAGGCAGAAAACCATGCAGATAAATGCTGGAATTAGCATTATGCAGGTCTTAAAATGAATGAGCTGGTGTCTTGTGTTGCCTTCTATAGCTTTTGTTTTGAAGAGCAAGTGAAATTAAGATGATTATCATCCATCAATCTGCTAGAAAGACAGTGATATAACAAAAGAAGCTGAAATTCCATGTTTACAGTATTTGGCTTTCAAAGCGAGTCAGCTTTATTGGGACAGTTTTGTTTCGTTGAAACAGTATTAGAATATTTTGTGGGGGTTTTTTTTACCAACAATTTAGAAATACATTTTTTAGAGAAATGAGTAATGCTGAGCATTTAGAAACTAATGTAAAGCCAGTAATGTGAATTAGAAATGTATATTAACATTGCAGTGACTTATATCAATAATATTTAATAATCGAGGTAGATTAAAGCATCCACAAATTGTAGCTGAGTATAGTATCTTGTCCAAGTTCACTTGTCTATAGCAACTTTCATCAGCAAAATTGTATCCACTGTATTTGTATTTGAAACTTAAATGTTCTAATTAATTTATTCATTCATTTTAAATGCTTTTGATGTGACAATATAAATGCTAGACTGTGGGCATTTGCCCGTTCTGCAAAGGTTTCTGTAATGTAAAGTTTCAGACAAGGGCTAAGGTTTAAGTGGTAAGATCAAAAATCTGCTGGCTCTAATTCACCAAGTTTTAGGACTCCAGGAACAATGCTGTAGATTTGTTTGAATATGAATGTGCAGTGGGATGTAGTTTGACCTTCAGCTGTGATTTCAGTTCATCAGGATTAGTCAAGCTAGGCGATCAAGACTGCTAATGCATAATGACTTATAAAATGAAAAATGTGTAGTGACCATGCAAATGTTTCAGCTAATCAAAGAGGAGAACTTTAGCTTTGAGAGAAAAGAACAACAAGGGCATGTCAAGGCCTAAAGTGAAGATGTGTGTAAAATAATCTGAGCAGCTTTATTAGCAAGAGAAGGTTTCGAAGTTTCATTTTGACCTCTTCACATATTGCGCAGCATATTATGTTGCTAAATAGTATCAAAAGGAAGATTGGATGAATAGCACATTTTTTTCCTGGTAGAAATTGCTTTAAGATGATCTGATACAAAATTCACAAGGAGAGTTCAAAGCTACTAAAAAGGCAACCAATCTATTCCACATTCATTTTGCAGAATGAAGGAAAAGTATTTATTGTCTTTATTTAACACGTAGGGGTCAATTTTAATCCTACCCACCTGGCAGGAACTGAATGGGAGGGCAGTTAAAAAGGAGTAGTTTCTTAGCCGCTGTCATCTTGACCATTTCTGAATTTAAACTCCAAGGTTTTGCAGATGCATAAGATGCCCGCCTAAAGCTAGTGAGAGCCTCATAAATTTATTCAAATTGGGTTCCAATTATATCAACAGGATCCTGATGCAATTTTAGCATAAGCCTGAGCGGGGAATCCACAGCGGCCTACCCTCAAGACAAAAGGAGGCCTGCAGACAGGAGAGGCCATTTAGTTGAGTGTAAAACTTTGCTTCCTGGGACCAGGAGTCCCACTAAGAGAGGTGCAGCCAACCCTCCCTTCCATATAACCCTCACAATACTCCCCCATTCCTGCCTGTCGCTTACCTGGAAGCTGACAGAAGGCCAAGGGATACCTGTTGGCAGCTGCTCTGTTTCCTTGTTCTGGTGGCATTTAAACAAGGCCTGGAGGTTGAAACCATCTTCTGTGGCTTCCTCCTGCCTTTGCTGGGTGAAAATTAACTCACTGGAGCAGTTTCTCGCAGGAAACCTGTTCAGAGTTAAAATCTGTCCCGTGAAAAATATTCAGATATCTCAGAACCATGATTTTCATCTTTGCATCTCATATTTTTCATGTGTGTAGATTATCTGAAATTGCAAGTTTTTTTAACTCCACCCTCACCCCATCCCAAATAATTATGTAGAAAATAACATGAGATTGCAGGATCTTAATTGACAGTTCAAACTTTGATCTGCAAGCATTATATAAACTTTAAAACAGCAGCCATAATTACTTGCCATATACGTGTTATCCTATGGCATTTATTTTAAACTTTGTCTTAAGCATCACCAGTGATAATGTAAAAACAGTGGCATAACATTGTTATATTATTTTTCTTGATTGTCCGAGTATCAGGTTTTTATACAAGCAAATTCTTACTATATTTTACAATTTAGTTGGGGTAGGAGATGAGCAATATTGCAGACATGTTACAGATAGCATACATGAATCCTTACAGTAATTGGCGTTATTCATGTCCTTTCTAATTCTGGTCATCACCCATTTTTACAGGTTAATAACTCATTTTTTATGTGGCTAAGTTCATCCTGTGCCTAAGTATTGTAAACTATCACCAGGAGTCTCATATCATCTTGTATTTTTAGCCCTCTTACTATTGTGTACTAATGCACTCATCGGTGCTGTAGCTGATTGTGATATTTAACTTGAAGAAGTAAAATATGTGCTCCAGTGCTTTAGAGTAACTTTTTCCCCATCAGCTTATATACTGCTGTTTGTTTATCATATATATATAGCACTTTAAAACAAAGAAAGACCTTTTTTTACAGAAGAGGAAATTAAAACTGCATGAGAAATGTAAAGTTAATACAAGCATGTTTATGTATTTTGTTATTTTTCTTACTTTTTCTTTCACCAATGTTGTCCTCACTCCTCCTCTCATGAATGTGTTGGTTCCTACGGAGTATGATTACATTGACTGTAATCACTTTCTTCCCTCCCCCGACCTCAATCCTCACCAAATTGGGCATCTGTGAGCCTTTGGGGCCATTTCAGTTGAACTCAGTCCTGTCCTCTCCTGGCAAAGACAAGCACAACTTTTGGGACAAGTCCCTGGATAGTGATCAGAAGCACAAACATTGACAAATTTTCTAAATGTTGAGGTGCTGTGGCCAATTGTAGTGCCTCAAAAACTGTGCGACATGAGGTCCGCTCGTTCAGTACAAACAGAGCATTAAACCTTCCTGACACAAGCAACTTAGCAATTCAAAGCATCATAAGGATAACTTTGTTTAGTAAACTTAATTGCTTGCCAAGACGAACGGTTAGATTTTTGTCTCCACTACTTGGATGATAATCTGGTCATTTGGAATGAAAATTGGATGAGTTCTATAAAGGTCAGGTGATCTACTCCATAGGTCACCACTAAGGCAGTGAAAACGGAAATCTGCTCCAAAATGTTCTTTTCTCAGGTGCATGTCTTTGATGTTGTAGTAAATATAGTTTATAATATTTACTATATTGTAAGTCATTTGCTGACAATTCACAAAAAGAAAACACTGCATCCAGCTGATTGGAAATTAGAATCCATGTGAACAGTGTTAATGGTTGCTTTAATTTTCTAACAACAGAATACTTATATGTCACAAATTAGTTAATTTGTATGTGAGGGTTTATTTTGATGATGTAGTTCCTACAGTAGGTTGCATATCAATTGTCTAAGAAAAAAAGGAAGGTTTTAATTTATTTAAAGCGTAACTGCTTATGATACATATCCTTTGTTGTAACTTGTCAGCTTTACACACCCTGTATTGTTCCTGGCAAAACCAACTGCAACGAAATGCTTTTCTGGTAAGCTGAAGAAAATGCTGATATAATTTCATATATTGATTCTCCTAGTTTTTTGTCCATCGTATTAGATGTAATTTTACAGCAGCTATTTGGGGTTGTTTTTGCTAAAGAATTAAAAAATTTAATATCTAGTTTTTTAGTTAAAAATAGTCTCTACTGAAAAGCTATTGAACGATGATTACCTTCAAATTGAAAAAGTTGTTAAATTATATCAGATTAAATCACTTGTTACTATAATAACTCATTTTCTGAGTTTGTCATATCACTTTCTTAATAGTCCGTAAGAAAATGTTAAAGAGAAAATGTTTACACTGACTTTTTATTTATGTTAGAAGGTATTTGCCTTTTCAAAGAAGAAAGTAATTGCTTTTTTCAGAGGTTGAATAATTTGGCAGGTTGACAAGCTTTTCAGATTATGAGCTGGTTAGTACAAGCAATGCCTTCAAATAGTGTATCTTATTGTTTCCTCCATCTCTTACTGCAAGGTGTTGCTCATAGAGTACAACAGCATATAAGGAAACAATGTAATTGCCACAAGAAATCTTGTAGGAGCATGTCTGTGCAAAGAGTAGAAGACAAACATTGATTCTGGGCATCTCATCGTTTTGAAAATGTTGTCCCTTCAGCAAGTGCTGCAAGACCAAGCAAAGCACACAGCATGTTGCAGAATGCTGGTTTGGCTTGATGTTCTGAATCTCTCTTGCTGGAGCAGGTGCCTGTGTCAGTGGCCATGATGACTCCCCAGGTGATCACCCCTCAGCAGATGCAGCAGATCCTTCAACAGCAAGTGCTGTCCCCGCAGCAGCTTCAGGCTCTACTTCAACAGCAGCAAGCAGTCATGTTACAGCAGGTATGAGAACACCCGCAGCACACCTGCTTTTGACAAGTCACACATAGAATTGAAAATGTTTCATGAAGCCCAATTTCATTTTTGTAATGTATTATGATGCTATATTTTAATCATATACATATGCCTTATCAAAATTAGTATTCATCAAAAAAGTTTTTAGACCAATCATTTGTTTTCTGTTTGGATTTTTTAAGTAATATGTGGTTATAAGTTACTGAACATGCATATAAAATATAAGAGCTCCATTGAAAATCTGAGTAAAAAAGTTTAAATGTATTTATGTTAATTATTGCCAAGCGCCACATTTATTGTAATTTTAATGAAAAACTATTAAAGGTTGTTTCTTATCATGTTATCACCATTAAAATTGTTTGGAATTGTATAAACTGCTTTGTTTTTCATCTGTTTATTCAATTAAGCAGTTTATATGCTGTGCTGTCAGCTAAAGATGTTTTTGTAAAAGTGATTTCTGAAAAAGCAATATTAGAAGTTTTCAATTGTAATAACATCCTGCACAACCATATTTAGTAGCTTCTCAGTCATATCACTTGAAATTGCAGCCCTGTGACATCCAGCTGAATGGACTGACAGATTAATTAACTTTCTGCTAAGAACTTAACCATGGGGTTTGTCTCAAAAAAGACACTGAAATTTGCTTTACTTTACCTTCCAGTTCTTTTTCGCGCTTCTAATTTTGGCACCATTTTGTACAGCAGTATCTATTATTTTTCAGCAACAGCTTCAAGAGTTCTACAAAAAACAGCAGGAACAGTTGCATCTTCAGCTTTTGCAACAGCAGCAACAACAACAACAACAACAACAACAACAGCAGCAGCAACAGCAGCAACAACAGCAGCAGCAACAGCAGCACCCAGGCAAGCAATCAAAAGAGGTAGGTACTGAGTAACTAGGCTGCCTACATAATAGTTTGGGGTGAAAGGAGGCGGGAAAGAGGCAAGAATAAGATCACATTTTTCTGTAACAAGGTTCTCGTTGTCAAAGGTACATTATTATATTTTGCTGAGTCTAATAACAATGACAGTAGTACTTTCATGTTCCTCTTCTTTGTAGTATGGAACTCGAGAGTTATAATCCAAAGCTGCTGTCTTTTAATGTTCACTAATGAATCACAGTGTACAAAGAGCAAGCTGCATGATGGACAAAGTACTGATTATCTTGTAGTCACAGAGATTCTGAGTTGGGGAGGGAGCCTGAGTTTTTCCTCAGAGGTACAGCTCAGAGACCATGCAAATTTAGCCTACTGTTAAAAACCCAGGTTGAGTATAGACTTCAAAGTCACAGGTCCCTGATTAATGAACTGCTACTGTAGGTTTGGACTGGCGAGCAGAAAGTTACAGTTTGATGTGCTCATAAATCAACCTGACAGGCCTGTTTCCCTGGCCTACCTAGCTCTTGTCAGCAAACTGCATCAAATATAAACATAATACAAACAAAACATGTTGAGGTAGTTAAATTGATCAGCAGGTATCGTGGACATTGTCTTCAAGAAACACATTATGCAAACGTACAGAAAACAGCATTGACCTCCTGAGGCATTGTTTCTGTTTGGATTTGTGAACAGAATTTCATGCAGCCATCAAATATGGAATAGAAATTGCTCCCTTATTTCTCCTGAGGCTTTGGGCCATCCACATGACTTGCTCCATTATGCAGTCTGTTTTCCAGTGAGTGCATCAGAAGTTTTGCTTTTCCCCAAACTAAAGTGAAAGGTCTTCCACAGCAGCTTGTCTTCCTCTGAAGTGTGACTGCCTTCTCATATCCTCTCGAGTCCCAAGAACTCCAGTTTGTCTTGTAATGCCTCAAAAAATTTGAAGTTAGACTCTTTCCTGTAATAGGGCATTTCTCTGCCTTGAATGTATTCCCAGTTTTAATGTATTCCGACAAGAGAAGAAAAGAAAGCTAACAGGGCAATGCTATAAGGGCTACATCCCAGTTTACTAATAGATCACTTGAGACCACATTCATGGGCCACTAAGGACTAAACTTATTCAGCTGCAAAAGCAGCATTGCCTATAAAGAATGACTGCTGTGAAGATTTTATACAATGGGCATAGACAAATGTAATGTTATAGGTGACCTTAGCATTTGAATGGATTTTTTTTTTGGTAACCAAAATTAGTTGTCCTAATCTTCACAAAATATGTGTGAACATTTAGTAAGTATTTTAGAAAAGTATTTGGATTTATGTTTTTGTCATGGTATACATGAGTTGTATTAACAAATTAGTGCTTATGACATGTTTGTGAAAGAGATGTCACATTCATGAAAATCACTTGGCAAAGCTTTTGGGTTTGTTCATTTCATATTAATAAGTAAATAAGTAAAAAAAATTAATAAGAAAAATCAATCAAATGTTACATCATGTCATTTGCGTTTATATATATATATATATACATTAGCACGATGAAAATAGTACCCATCTCTTCCAGATTTTCTCGCTCTCCATACAGAAAAAGATTAGCCACTCTTTAATGAAAGCGGTACCAATTTAAGCTATAAGGAGGGGTCTGAGTTACCTGAGGCACCTAAGTATAAGTCAGGCACAATTTTGAATAAGTTTTCTATTCTTGTGCAAAATTGCTTCTCTCACTATATACTACGTTCCCAGAAATCATTATAATGAGCATACTATACAGTTAAACCCTGAAATAATCCATTTTTAAAATTTCAAAATGATGAAAATATATAATTACAAGTGTCTTGGTCAGCATAGAGAGGTGAATGCAGTGTGTGGCATATTTTTTTCAGTTATACTTTTCTTTCTAACAATCCTGAATATGAAGATGACCTACTGAAAGCAGATTTTGGGTGCTTGTTTTGAAAGTTAGCTCATGATCCACCTGTGCGAACCACATCAAAGATGGTTAGCATGTCTTATATGGGGTAAAAAGCATATGGTTCCACTGCTCATCATAAAAGTGTTTTAAATTTTAATAGTGGCCAATATTACAAATAAATTAAACATAAATTTATCAACAACATTTACTTAAGGACATTGTTCTTCTGAAGTCATGAGATTTGCAATTGTTTATCTCTGTGGGTTTAGTTCCTGTTTTACATTGTGTGATTGCAAATATGTTTTTACAGCAGCAGTTGGCAGCCCAACAGATTGTCTTCCAACAGCAGCTTCTCCAAATGCAACAAATCCAACAACAACAGCATTTGATGAACTTACAACGTCAGGGACTCATTACTATCCAGCCTGGACAGCCGTCCCTTTCAGTCCAATCTCTGCCACAAGGTACTGGATTGTAAATCCTACCAAAAGCTGCAGAAGCTTTTATTGCAATATTGTGATTTTGCTATTTATTTATTGTCACTGCATGTGTAAAATAAAATTTTACTTTTTAAGTACTGAAAGTATAACATACAACAAATTTGTAGCAAATTCTGAGCATTATCATATGAACATTTTATCAGAAGAGTTAAAAGTAAATATATAAAATAACAATAATATTGCTTCTTTCCATTGTGACAATTTCCCCCAGGAAACATTTAAGGTGAATTATCACAAAAATCAAGTAATATAGTCCCAATCATTTTGACTTTGCTATGATTGGATCCAACTTTCAGGGAGCAGAAAATGCTGGGATCTCAATGACTTAACAAGAAAATGAAAGTGAATATTTATATAAATGTATACAAATGCAGTGTATAAATTCTCCCAACTAGTAGAAGATAGAATGTTAAAAGTGAATGAGGATCTATTAGAAGGAAATGGGTTCACTTTCTACTTTTTTGTCCTGGTAAAGAAACTTTTGAATCAAAAAGCAAAATCAATAAATTGAATCTGATGTACAATAATATTGCAAGCAATTCAGTTACCGAGCCAATTTCTTATGTCTGCCGAAGTGTATCATCCAACTGTACCAGCAAGTCTGCAGAAGCTGTCACTGCTGCTGGTACTAGAAAATCATTTTTAATAATCTGACATTCTTTTAAAAATATATCACACAAATATGGGATTCTGGGGCAAAGTGGAATCAGACCAGATTACTATGAAATGGACAATAATCATTTCATAATTTTGGTTCACTTTGGATTTTATCCATTTGAATGCTTTATTGTAAGATAGACATAGATTTTTTTTTAAGTAACGTTCATCTTCCTAAATGCTTATTGCTGTCAAATTATTGTAAATAGGACAGTGCCTAAACCTGTAAATGATCAAGGCTGGATTCCAAAAGTGACTGCCCAGAAAAATTATCACATATACTTGGGCAATCTACTCTAACCTTAATTTTCACTATACACATTTAACCTGTTTCTCTAAATATGGCTGATTTTACATCGCAGTAGGTAGCCTCTGCAACTGACAAGATGGTTTGTAATGAATCATAATAGATTAAAGTGATTCTGAGAGTAAGACCTGAATTTTTGTTCCTGACTTGGGACCTCAGAGCTAACTCTGCAAACCCAACTCAGGAGAAAGTGCCCCGGATGGCCTGATTTTCTTTCTGGCGAGGTGGTGTGGGGTTACCGAGAGTCGGGCCTGTGGTTTTGGGGTCTGCCACAAAAAGACTAAAGAAAAATTTGAAGAAGCAATCTGGCCTGAAGAAAATCTCGAAAAGCAGTCGTGCAGAGGAAAATTGCCAGGGAAAGGCTGCAAAGAAAGGCTTGGAAACTGAAGGCAGAAATTTCAAATTCCTCACTGCATTAGAAGACTCAGAACATCTCTTGGTAGTCCACTTTCAATTCCAAGATTGCAGAATCAGCAGGTCTAGCACAGGTGAGCTAAGCCTTTTAAATTCCAAGATAAAGCAAGTCCTGAGAAGCTTTTAAATAGTTGTGGTCAGAAAGTGCCATTTAAAAACTCCACTGGAAAAGCCAGATTCCCAAGTTGGCACCTGAACACATACAAGCTCATTCCAAAAAGGGTAAAATTAATTAATTAAGTAATTCTAAAGGATCACAACTAATAAATCAGCTTTAAAGACCAGGTTTCGACACTTCCATGACCCTAAAGCATAGCACTGAAACAGCAAAGTGTGTCGCTAATCAATCCAAGGAGATATTGTTTAAAATTATTTCAAGGCTGAGTGTGAAGCCATTGTAGTGGGTGCTTGCCAAAGCCGGCAAACGCGGGAAGACCCTTTGTCTCCAAACAAATGGTGGCACCATTTTGAATTTCAGCAACTTCTGAAAGCAAAACCTACACTTTAAAATGTCTTAACCATGGATCAAAATCCAATTTGTCAGATTAGTTTGGACTTATCCAAGGACCAAACTTAAAGGAAAATTGGGCATCCTGGAGAAGAGAATTTTTAAATTACTGGAGTATATCAGGTCTAAGGAAAAAGTCAGAAAAGCTTCAGATTAATACTTTTTTATACTGGTTTGGTTAACTTGCTGATGAAGAAATCCTAATGCAATGCATTGATGAATCTTCAACCAACTTTGATGAAATATTAAAAGCCTTTGATGAATATTTCAATCTTCAAGTTGTGGAGTGCACAGAGCTTAGAAAGAGGCATACAAAACCTCCAGAAAAGTGCTGAAAAAGTAAAAGACAATACCTGAGTAAACCACACAAGGGAACTTTCCAATAGTCTCAAAGATATATCTTTTTTGAAATCCCAACACATAACCTGAGCTGCAACAGCAGGTAACAATGCAGAGGAGGAGCTGGCTGTGAATGATGGAAAGCTATCTGATGAAACCCAGAATAAACAAACCCTGCAAAAGAAAAATGAAATACGGCTAGAAACTTTTTGTATCAGAACTAAATTTGAATATCTGAAACTCAAAATTCAAGCTGAGTAAATACTTTTGATAATGTGTGAGACACTAAAATCATCAATGAACCAAACTATTCTAGATCTGAACAAACAAAATTTTGAGGTTTCATGGAGGTACAAGAACAATACTACAGAGCTGAAGAAAATGGATGGACATTTGGAAGAAAACTTGAAAAAACATTACATCTCCAAGGAGATATATGAAGAGATGATAATCAAGAACCTAGAATGGCAAGAGAAGGTAGAAGTTCTCACAAAACATTTCATTTCCAAAGAGATTTATGAAGAGATGACAATCAAGAACCTAGAATGGCAAGAGAAGGTGGAAGTTCTCACAAAAGAGCATGTCTAATGTCTCAAAAACAATTAGCAGAAGCACAATTACAGAATGTGAGCTTGAACTATAGCATTGAGGACTTATACTCTGCCATGGAAAACCTGATCAGTGTAGAGAATCAACTTTTGCTTACAAAATATACATTTGATGAGGAAAAACGGTAACTAATGAGAAAACTGGAATGTTACTCATAGGAAGTAGAACTTTTGAAAGAGAACGTGAAATGATTAAATGATGAACATGTAAAAACAAATTCAACAGAAAAGGATCTTCAATTAAAACTTGATGAACTTGACGCATCAAAATGCTCTAGTAGGAATCGTGCAAAATGCTGGGAACAGGAGAAGGAATTGCTGATGAATCTGAACAATTGTTTGAAAGGAGAATTAACAACCAAAACTGCTGACCTTCTTGAGCTTTGGTCCAATCTGAACAAAATGAAGGATGAGATGCGCTGTAAGGAAGAGCGTATCCAGACTTCAAAAGGTGAATTCCACGGAACGGATTAAAGATCTCATAGATGAATTGAAAGAGTCTAAGGAGCAGTCAGTGACCATGGAGGAAAGATTCCAAAAATAACTGAATGCATAGGTGAAGTTGTTAAACTTACGCAAGGGTTCTGCAGATAACACTAAAATAAAAACAACTCAACTTACTAGAGTTGCTGCTGAGTGGAATGAAAAGAATCATAAGCTCGAAAAACAACTGGAAAAGACTAAAGTAATCAAACATTTAGCTAACATTGTGAAACAAGTGGGAATGAAGGTTCTATTGTCGAAACATAAACTTCCATATGTGTCGTGGCGAGCTGCACAACGAAATAAAATGAAAAATGCCATGGGGATGAGCACAGTGTTCGTCTATCTGGAAAAAATAAGATAAATCAACAACTACCTACGACCCCAAGTGCTGAATTGACAAAAAGTGGTTCAATGCAAAAAGAGGATGAAAACATACTCAGATGCCAGAACAGCCTCCAAATCAACAGATTTTGTTTGCAATGACAGAGCCTACCACACCTTCGACAGTAGTGCGAAGGAAATATGGAAGACTTAAAAGGCCTGCAGACAGCCTGAACCTATGAACTCAAGAGATTTAAAGGGGAATATGTGGTAGTAATAATGATGTAAACACATGGGGTAAACTTGAATAATTTGAAATACATTGGACAAAGATTTGGGTGGGGGGGTGTAGTATAAGGGTCTGGCACTTATGGCGTTAACATGGGACTGAGTACAGTGCCACATTTGATGTAAAAGAATACATGACCTGCACCTAGGGGTCAGTCTAGTAATAGTCAGAGCCATGTGCACAAGTAAGCATGGAGAGAGCTCCTAGCTTGAATATTTACTGTATATATGTACATAGGTCTTGTTGCAAATACATACACAGTTAACTTACTTAAGACTACAAAGACTTCATTAAGCCCCACCAAATGATAATCAACACCCTACAACAGTTCCCGCTGATCCTGGAAACAGTGCAGAAGCAATCACAGGGGCTATTGGATATGGAGGCAGTCTGTTGAAAGGCCAGCTTCAGTGCTTTGGCACTTCGTCCCAACTGCAAAGTAGCAAGAAAAGAAAAACCACCCCTCTAACCCTCACCCCTCACAACCCCCAATACCTCCACACACTCCCCATGATTCATCCATGCTAACCCATGCCACCTCAGGTCCCCCACCCACCCCCATGGTCCCTCACATTCTCCATGCCAACCTGTGCCCCTCTACCCAACCTCCATGGCCCATTATACCCTTGTGCCTCTCTAATTACCCCTTTATATATCCATGCCAATTTAGTGCCAACTCATACCAACCCATGTCTCCCCACTCATCACCTTTTTCCCTTACACTTTCCACGCCAACTCACTCAGTATCCAACATAGGCAGGCCTCAGGATCCATGCTGATATAAATAAAATTCTAAATGTCTATTGATAATTTCAGTATTAAAAAAAACACTTGCATTGATAAAAAGCCATTCACTACATTTAAACTCCTTCAACCATTTAATCCCTTATAAAACAAGTATTAGAATCCAGAGTCACATCAAAGACTTTATAACTACTTGGAGCTGTCAATCAAACAATGAACTGTCAAGCCCCTCCATTGTGTTAAAGAGAGGTTATGAAATTAGTCATGCAGCACGAACCTTATAATGATAGCCTTGTTGTTTATGTCAACAGAGTGAAATAGCAAGCACTGTTTTATTTAAACTTTAGAGTTTGTTTTAATTTAAAGGCCAGAAAATTTATATACTTTGACAGTTTAACAGTTTCAAGGGGATTTAAATGTCTTGACAGTTTGACAGTCCAATGAGTTTATCCACTTTTTATGCACATCCATGCCTACTTTTAACAATCCCAAAGGACACTTGACCTCTCCCAAACGTGTCTGTGGACCTATCGAAAAAGGATACCTTACCTCTCCAAAAGGGTACCCTACCTGTCCAAAGATTTCTGTTAAATTTAGACCTTCTCTTGAAAAGTGTAAAACCCATAAGTCTTGTTTTGGACATCCCACTAATGAAAATTGTTTCTGTTTGAAGGGGCAGCTGCACTTTCATATGTGCAGCTGCCTCCATGAACCATGGTTATGCAAACTACAACCTACTCCCATTCCCTGCATTTCCCAGCAAAATGCTAGGTGCCAACTTCAGGAGTGGGACTCCCAGCACCATTTTGGCTAAGCCAAAGACCCTCTTTGTCATTGTGAAAATTCAGCTATTTTCCATGAAAGGTACCTTTTGTACCCTCATTTTCTTCTTACCCAAACACTATTCCATCATCATCACTCACACTCTCTGATGTTATGACGGAGGGATATTAATTTCAAGCTGTTCAAATTCCAAAGGGAAACTTGCAGCAGCTGCCACAACTATTTGCAATTTGTATTTATTTTGAGATGTGGGCTTTGAATTTAGTAAAAAGAAAGCCACTAAGGCTTAGAGGTTTCTTAGATAACTAAAAATGATTTTAAGCACATATGTAGGTTTACAAGTTACTACTATGATAACTTCCAGCTCCCCCAATTAATCTAACTCCCAGTTTCACCTCCATTAAGGCAACAGTAAAACACAGACATAGATGTAAACAGACCCAGGCAAAGCACGCACCCTGTCAAAGTGAATTTCTCTCAGCTTCGGTTCCTTGTGGACAGCAGCTTGAGGCTTTTCACACTTGTGTTTGATCTTAAAAGTGCTTTCTCTTGCGCACAGCCTTTTCTCCCTTATACAGATTTCCCCCTTCAAATGCAAATTCCCATTGCTTCACTAGGTCTTTGAACTTTACCCCTTGATTAATAAAAATCTATCATAGTACCAATTTCACCAGTAATTTTTGGGAAAAATAAACACACTGGGCAGAATTTTCCTATTGGCATACGGGGTCGGAACCCGCACACTGATGCATAAAATGATGTGCGGTGACGTTGGGCAAGTGTCCCGACATCACCACACACCATTGTGATATTTCATTAGGTGGGTGCACGATGATATCTTCTGCGTGCCCACCATCCATTAATGGGCCACTTAAGGCCCTTGACTCACCAATCAATGCTGATTTTTCAGCGCCCAAGCAGTCTATGGGCAGAATTTTGCCCTTGGTGGGTGTGCGGGCCCCACCGGCTCGGCAGCGGGCAGACAGCTGACCCCCACCACCGAAACAAGGCCCGCCGCCATTTTGAGTGGGCAAGTCAATTAAGGCCCACCCAGCGGCCTGCCCGATGGGAAGCACTATGTGCTTCCTGTGCAGGGTGGGGGAGGGAATCCCCAGCTGTCAACGTGTGCTCTTTCGCGCATACACGCGAAAGAGCGCACTGCTCCATGAGTCAAAGTGCTGTCTCAAGGAGATTAGTGACACTGTCAAAAACGTAAAAAATAGAGAAATAAAAATGTTATTAACATGTCCCCCTCATGTGACAATGTCACACGAGATGGGAAATGTTAATAAATATCACATGACATTTATTAAAGTTTTTAAAAAGGAACATGAAACTTCATCCTGCCAGTGGATGAGGCTTCATGTATCATCAGAAGCCCGCTGGGGCTCCTGGCCTGTCCGCCAGCCTTAAGGTTGGATGGGCAGGGACTTTAATTACTGTCATTAGCCTGTCAATGGCCTCAATTGACCGTTGACAGGTCGGCAGGCGGACAGCTGATTTTGCTGTCTGCCCGCCTTCCTTAAAATTTAAAGGGACCGGGATGATGTCGGGGGTTCCTCCCAACGCCATCCTGCATCATTTTCCCATTGGCGAGCGGGCCCCGCCCCCAAATCACCGATGGGAAAATTCTAGCCTTTGGGTCGCACGTATCAGCGCAACAGGCATGCAGGTAGGACACATTTGTATAAACCACATCCATGGGTGGGATAAGAGAACTCACTGGGGTTGCGAATGTGCTCTCTCAAGAATTGATTTTTCAAAGTTTTTGAAGCTTGCCTGTGTGATCTGCAATACTTCAAATCGCATACCAGCTGCTTTGTATGGACTCTTAACCACTCAGCAGTGAGGAATCAGTCAGCACTCTGCAGTGAGGAATCTATTTTGGACTTCCAGGTTTCTGGAAGCCTTCCCATAGCCTGGGAATGGGAACTGAACTCTGCACTGGAGGCACCTCTTCTGAGGAGGAAGGGAGGGCTAGAAGGGGGTGGAGGCCAGGGGTGCACATTATGCCTCCAGGGGAGCAATGTTTGGGAGGACAGGCGCAGACACAAGGGGCGCAGGGCCAAGAGGCAGTCCAAGGTGGAAGCCTTAATTGGCCGCCCGCGTAAAATGATGGCGTGCTCGTAATCGGGTCCACGCCCACTCCCACTCCGCACACCCCCCCAGGCATCCAGAAAATTCTGCCCACTGTTTCTTAACTTCTGCTTCTCCTGGCTGGGTGAAACAATTCACCCCCTCTTTTGAATTCAAGCTACTCTGGTTTATTTAAAAATGCAAATGTTCTCTTTTCACCTCACATTCTAAAACTTGCCCATGTTTACCAATTTAGCATTTCAAACCTAGCTTCTCTTCTTACATCAAAGCTTTCAGACCAGATGTCTCTAATTCAATTAAGTCTCACACACACCGATACACACACCTCACTATTACCATACAATAAATTCCAAATACCTTTATGAAAATTATTATATCTTCCTGACACTTATGACGTTACCAGTGGCTCCTTTACTCAAACATTATAACTTGCCTTTACATTCTACTCTACAGAAATGCTCATTCTAGGCAGTTCCATTCTCACCAAATATCTCTAACTTTCCTTTCCTTTCCTTTCTAAAATCCTTCAATACATCATTACCTTCTAACCATGTACCAAATTGTATTTGTTCGAATCCCTCCAATTCGGCTTCCACTCTGTTCCCTGTTCATTTTTGCATCTCTGTAGGTAAACAGCATCTAAGAAGATGGTTTGTAATGGCTCATAATAGATACAGAAGCAGAAAATCAGTAGTAAAGTGATACTGAGAGTACATATTTTCCATGAAATGTAGCTCTCACATCTTCAATTTCTTCTGCACCCAAACTCAGTAAAGATTCCACCCTGCTCAAAGTCACACATTACACTCTTTATGACTGCAACCATATCTGTTCTTGTTCAGTGTGGTCAACAATGCCTTTTTCTTCCATCACCTCTTCTCTGTTGTCTAATTCTATGCCACTGTAAGATTTCACTCAGTAACTATCCCATTCAGCCAATGCACCAGAAATAAAGGGTCGCTGGCCTTCCAGAATTCCCAAAGAGCCATCCTTTTCCTCAATTAACGTGCTGTTTTCTGGGATGTTATGTGTAGGCACGGCCAGCTGCAAATCATCCTGATTTATACCATGCTCCATCTTTCCATAAGCTCCACAATCACTCTGTCATTACCTTGTGGATGAAATAAGATCATCATTGATGCACCCCGCACTCTCCCACCACCATGAACAAAGGTGTATTTCCATGGTGTATTCCCACTGATTCCATCCTCCTTTCCAGCCACTTTTAGAAGCTCAATCAAAGTTATGAGAGTTAGTCGAAAGCTTGGTTTAAATTTAGCAGTAATGAACAGGATATGGGGTGTCTATCTCATTAAATGTTCCCTGGTCAAGAACAGCATGGCTTCGATACGTCTCACATTTATCCATCACCAACACTTTTTGCTTTTACCTCCACATCATTACTTGGCTTCACCACATGTCGCCATCACTGTTGAAACTCCTATCCACATTTTTGTCACCATTGAATTTGATTTCTTCAGTGTCTTTTTTCTTGCCTTTCCAAACTCTTCCCACAAAAATCTGCAACTCATTCAAAACTCAGCTATATTGTGTCCCACACCACATCCCACTGACCCTTTATCATCATTTTCATTTCAACTCTTACCTAATGCATTGAGTTTAAAAATTGTCTTCATCTTCAAATCATTCTATGGTCTTGTTCTTCCCCATCTTTGTCACCAGCTATAGCCATAGGTTGCCTTGATGACTCTTCGGTGCTCTGACTGTCATTTCTTGCACATTCCTTCCTATTTTCTGCACATTTGTTGCAAAGTTTTTAGTCACCTCAGCCTCACTTTCTGGAGCTCCATCACTAAGCCAGCTGCGCTTGCTCTCTCCTCTCTCCAACTTCAAAAGCTTCTTAACTTCATCTGTTTGAAGATGTTCTCAGTCACGCTTTATCTTTTGTTCACTGATTATTTCTCTCCTTGTGAACATCTTGGGGCAATTTTCTTCTTCAAAGATGCTATTTAAGGGCAAGGTGTTGTTGTTTATGCTATGAAATTTTTACTTTGGGGGTGACAAGTGGCAAATAACATTCGTGCCACACAAGTACTAGGTAATCATCATCTCAAACAAGAGAAAATCTGACCATCTGCCCTTGACACTCAATAACCTTACCATTGCTGAATACTCCATCATCAGCATCCTGGAGGTCATCATTGACCAGAAACTGAACTGGACCAGCCACATAAATACTGTGACTACAAGGGCAGGTCAGAGATTGTGTTATTATGTGGCAAGTAATTTGTCTTCTCACTTCCCAAAGCCTGTCCACCAACTAAAAGGCACAAGCCAGATGTATAATAGAATACTCTCCACTTGCTTGGATGAATCCAGCTTCAACAATGCTCAAGAAACTCAACATTATCCATGATAAAGCAGCCTGCTTGATTAGCTCCTCAACCACACCTTAAACATCCATTCCCTCTGCTGCTGGTGCACATTGGCAGCAGTGTGTACTGTCTACAAGATGCACTGCAACAGCTCATCAAAGCTACTTTGCCAGCACCTTCCAAATCTGCGAGCTCTGCCACCTAGAAGGACAATGTAACAGATGCATGGGAACACCACCACCCGCACGTTCTCCTTCAAGTCGCACACCATTCTGACTTGGAAATGTATCGCCATTCCTTCATTGTCACTGGGTCAATATCCTGCAACACCCTTCCTAACAGCAGCTCACCGGATGTACTGCAGTGCTTCAGGAAGAAATCCCAACACCACCTCCTTAAAGGCAACTAGAGATGGGCAATAAATACTGGCCCTGCCAGTAATACCCATATTTCATGAATGAATTTAAAAAAAAAACTCCTTTATCAATGAGGTAACTTTTTTATCTTTATTGACTGAGTATTAAGCATTGCTTAGGCAGAACAGAAAAGAAAGTCAGGCAGAGAGGATTATATGTCACTAAAGGGCCCTGACTGATTTTCCTTTTGTTGAAGTCATATAGCTCTGCAACAAGCATGTGATCCTCTCCTGCTTTCCTCTTTGCACTTCCCTCAGATGATGCTTAACACCCAGGTAGGAAAGGTAAAAATCCACTAAAATGTCTCTCCCTCATAGTGTCGGTGTACTCCTTTCAACATTTCAGGTAAGGCATTATAAAACTTGGGGAGATAGTTTGGAATTCAATCTGAGATATAAACTTGGACTACTGTTAAGAAATTCATAAATCGCATACTTGAGTTATCAAACCACAATTATATAGGTTCATAGCCCTTGGCAGGAAAATCCAAAGGGCTTTTATAGCTGTAGCAGAGCTTGCTGAGGTCATGATGAATGGCGTTAGCAAAGTAAAAGTATTATTCGAGTGAATATTTGGTCATTGTTCATAAGTAGATTAACTGATACAGGTTTCGCAAGAAAAAAATGATTGACCAATTTACCTATCTGGTGCAGTTCTTAACTATGCATTTCTTAATATCTGTGCTGTAATTTTCCAGGTTTAAGCCCTGCAGAGATTCAGCAGCTCTGGAAAGAAGTGACCGGGGTGCACAATATGGAAGACGGCGTTTTGAAGCATGGCGGGCTGGATCTCTCTACCAATAATTCCTCCTCTACTACCTCCACTACCACTTCCAAAGCATCACCACCAATAACTCATCATTCGTTAATGAACGGACAGGCTTCAGTTCTCACAACAAGAAGAGATAGGTAAATATCTCAGATAGATTAAAGTGCCCTCTATGCACATAGAGACAATGGGGAGAATTTTAACCCCACAAACTTGGTGGGTTTGGATCAGTGAGAGGTTAATTTATTAAAAGTATGATCCCTGACCTCAACCCACCATCAATAACTTCTGGTTTCCACAAAGGCAGATGGCTGCTTGGGAATAGGGATGTGGATGTGTGGGGAAATCCCATTTTATGGTTTCCCATATGCGAGTAGACACCACCACCGCTCCTGGATCACAAATTTATAGTAGGCTAGTTAACTTGCTACATTGCTTGGAGGCCCAAAATTAATTTTTGAGATGGTGAAAATTTCTGTGTGTAACTGCCTTACAGTGTGTTATAGCCATAAGTCAGACCTTACTTTCACATCCCTCCTCATAACTCCTTGTTCTTCTTTTCTTCTACTTTGATTTTGATTACAATTATGTTCCAGTACCTGTTCTTTGTCTGACTTCTCATAGGCTGTCCATTTAAATAAATGAAATCAACAGCATTTTTAATTAAAGTATAGCCCACACCTCCAAAACCCAATTCTAATTCACCGGTCTTCAAGAATTGTAACTTTTTGGGTGAAATCGTGGTTCTTTTTTTTGTGGGTCTTTTCTTTTATTACATTAATGTACAGTTACAGCTGTAATTCCCTACTCTGATTTTAAAAGATCACAAGATCATTATGCAGCATTTGAACAAATGTTTCAATTTGTTCACAAATCCATGGTACAATGGCATCAGTTGCATTCAAACATATCATCATGTCACTCTTGTTTGAAGTGAATTGATTCTCTCCCCACTAAAAAATAGTCTTGCCTTTCTCCCTTTAGAGATAGTTTAAATGTTTAGATTTCAAGGAACAAAAACTAAGCCTCATCATAGATCCATGGACCATGCTTTTTGGAGTTTTCTCTAGTATGTTTATTTCATTGTCTTTGCCAAGAACATTTTCAAGATGTTGGCCAATGGAGAGAGCTGACCAGCATTTTGTGTGATTTGATGAGAATTATTAAGATATTTCCAATAGGTAAACAGCTCTCATTACCGATAAATCAATGTTATTTAAATAAATTATTTTATTTCTTGAAAATATATACTTGTCGAAAAGCTAACAATTCAATGGAGAACAGTGCTATTTTGAATTTTTTCCACTCTGGAAATATCTTAGGCAATTAATTCATGGAATTATATTTGTGTTTCCTATTTTCTTCCTAGTTCTCTAAACATCCTGGATCTTGCACTGTAAGCTACTGACAGAATGGTTAGACAATTTGCTGAGACCCCGATCTATGTTCACCTTGAACCAGCTGCTAGGAAGCGTGCAACAGGTCTCATTCTTCTGACTACCGTCACCAGTGCTCTTTAAACAGCGCAAATGAGACCAACAATTCAATGTCTAATATATTGTACCTGTGTCCTCCAAAATCATAGACCTTGCATTATTGTTCTAGTACACTAGGCCACTGTTATGCCATTATTATTATGAGGCCTTTGCTCCATGTGGAATGACTTTCGCATTTTACAGTTCCCTATGTGGAGTATCCTTTCTTTATCTTCAATTATGTTACAGTCGCCAAGAGCGGCAAAATATTTCCAGTCAAATCAGCGTACTTAACTAATTCTGGAATTTCATCCACCACTCCCATGACGCACCTCATGTCATTGTCTCCTTCCCATGCCATTCTTGTCACATGCCATCCCAATCCCATGCCATTGCAACCTTCCAATGCCACCATCTCATGCCATTCTTACTCTCCCTTGATGTCCTAATCCCATGCCATCCCCCCTCCCACTCTCCCATGCCATTTCCATCCCATGCTATTCCATCCTTCCTATGCTATGCCTCCTCCACCATTCCATTTCATGCTACTCTATACTTCCCAGGCAATCCCTCTGATTCCATCCACATCCCACCATACTATGCTAATCCCCCTCCCATGCCATCCCTGCCTTCCATGCTACCTCCCCACCACCCAACCCCCCCATGCACTCCAAACCCCCTCCCCACTCCTATGTCACCCAACACCCTCCCCAATCCATCCAGCCAGGATAAATTTGTTGATGGGCTCCCCTTAACTTCTGCTGTTCTTTTTCTCTGCCAACCCCTTGCTGCCTTCACCACCACCGCCAACCATTGGCAGCCATACATGGATTATGTAGTCCAGTCCTCCATGCGTTTAGGTGCCTCCATGTGCACCAGCCTCCATACACCAGATCAGCCCATCAACCAAAGTGTGGACAGGCAAAAACTGGGTATTATTATTGTAGATATTTTAAAGACTCTGGTCATGAAATTCAGCTTCATCCCGTTTTTGGTGCCAATTCTATGAAAGCCTGAAACTCAAAATATTTAGGCCGGAATGCTTCCTGTCACTTACCGCATATTCCATGCAACGTGCCCTGACTATTAGGAGGCTAGTACAAGTGTGCTGTGCATGCACTGGAAGCATCCAGAGTAGACAAATTATGACGTCAAACAGCAAGCCGCTAACTCTAATATAAAATAAAAGCAGAAAATTCTGGAAATACACAGCAGGTCTGGCCGTGGAAGAGAAACAGATTTAATGTTTCAAGTCTGTGATTTTTCATCAGATCTCTGAGGTTAATTTGACGCACAATTTGCCGTTTTGGACTGCGAAGATCTAGTTCATCGCTCCCAGCTGAACATGTATTCAGCTTTTGGAGGGAACCCACATTAATGTTATTTAAAGGTCGAATCATGCAACCTTCAGGTGAAGCGCTTTTGACTTTGATATGCTGATACAAAGGCCAGAAGCCCTGTTGGCATCGGGCAGCACGGCGGGTGGGAGTGGGGGTACAATTTAGCGAGAAGGCCAAAAGTCAGTTTCATGACTTCATGAAACCAGTTTGAGATCGTCTGCTTCACCCGTTAGTGGAGGGCCGCATTTTCGGCCACTGCACATCAGGAACCTAATTTCAGTAATTTAGCATCTTGTTATAAGCCCTGCTCACCGGAATCATCCCCGCAAGCTAGATCATCTGGGCACTTCGGCGTGATTGTATGTCGATATGTTTCATGACTGTACTTAAGTGAAGTGTACCTGGCGAGTGGCTCTTTGCCCAGGACTTTGAGATTTGTTTGCCATCCTTGCTTCGGGCAGCACTTGTGGTCATCAGTGCCGGGGTTCACAGACAGCACCATATCACTTTTACAGGGGCTCATGGACAGGTTTCTGCAAGACCAACCATAAGGCAAGAGTGGCTTTTCAATGGCTGCAGGCTTGTTTGTGGAAAGGGTAGGTGGCCTCAGGCAAGGGCAGAGGCTGCAGGATGCGGGCTGAACTGGGGAAGGGGGGGGCTATCCCAGGATGTGCATGGGGGCACAAATGGTCTCAGGATGGTGAGGGCTGAGAAGGCAATCTCCAGAGGAGATGAGGCCAGATGGAGATGTGAGGGTGTGTGTGAGAGTGAGAGTAGTGATGTCTCTTGAGTGAGCAGTGAGTGAGATGCCAGTGAATGTGTGATGGCCTTGTGAGTGTGAGAGTTTAGAGTGATAAGATGGTTGCATTACCCTGGTGGCATGTATAAGATCATTCATCCATTTTCTGCACTAGATGGCCAACCTCTCGTGTGCAGCATTAGCACTGACCACCTCCACCTCCCAAGCTAGAGTGGTGAGGCTGATGGGCCTCCTGCAGCCAGAGCGGGAGTAGATGACATGGCAGCGGGCCTCCACAGCATCCAGAAGGCGTCCCAGGGATATGTTATTGAATCAAGGGGCTGCACTTTTCTAGGCTTTTGGGCCATGTCTTCACCTGGGCTGCAAGCATTGAGAAGTGTGTGTGCGTGCAGTTTAAACATAGTGCCTGCATGAGGAGGTAGCGAGGTAATGGTGTGACAGGCAAATCGGAGGCTGCCCAGCAGCAAGGTGGCATGTTTCCATGCAAAAACCCACCATTGTGGCTGACGGGTAGATCGACTTTTTTCCCACCTGCTACCACACTTTGTACAAACCTGGGATGATTCAGCCCAAAGATTATAAGTTCTGTGCTGAGTATTATTGGAGAAGTTTTGAAAACTTTTTGGTTTCACAAAGGAGTAGAGCTGGATTTTGAGAGGGAACTCAGTGGAGTTGAATGGCCTATCAGTAATGGTGTCTATAGTTGCAGTTCATCTTGGGCTGCAGCTTGATTTGGAAATGGAGCAGAGGCAGCAGAGAGGGGAAGCTCTGCACAGAGCGAGGAGGAGAAGATCACTGAATAAAAGATCCTCTCCACATTTAGGAACACCACTTCTACCTCACCTGAGCCAGTAGCAGACTCTGAGGGCCCTACATTTCACTAAGGACATAGTGACTGAACTGAGTCACATTCTACAGCCTGACTTGCAGCTGCACAGCAGGGTATTGACAGCATTGCCAGTGACCATCAAGATTGCCATTGCTGTCAGTTTTTACACCAATGGATCCTTTCAGACTGGAGCAGGGTACATTAGCAAATTTCACAGTTCTTTGGTTCACCACCAAGAATTAGAGGCTGGTTGCTGGGTGATGCCTGCTTTACACCTAGCTCATGACTCCCCTCTGCCACTTGACATCGCATGGGCAGCACACCTACAAGAAGAGTCATGCAGCAAGTAGGAATGTCATGGAACAAAACATCAATGTCCTGAAGCAATGCTTCCACTGCTTGGGCTGTTGTGGGGCTGCCTTCCACTGCTGGCCAGAGCATATCTCCAGGGCTCATGGTGATCTGCTGTGTCCTCCATAACCTTGCTATCATGAGGATGCTGCCCTGACCACCTAGTCTTTGGAGGACACCTTGGAAGTAGGAGGAGGAGAACGAAGAGGAAGGGAGGAAGTATCTGGGAGCCCTCCACCTCTGACAGGTTGTCTGCCAGCAGATACTTAAACTCCAGTTCCCCTGGGACTCTTCCCCATAATACAGTTGCTGTACAATTCCCAATCTTCCAATTTTTCTACTACAGTCACAGCTAAGATCCTGAAATAAAAACCACCAACATTCCATAACAACTTTATCCAACAATACTTCCAATAATACAAAACTGAGCTATTCACCTTGTACCTTCTGCAAGTGAGTGTCTTTCAGGTGCTTTTGACTGACCGAGTGAAGGTACTTGAGGCAACATTTCTTTCTATGCAGTGCTACCCCAGTGGCTGCATCTTGTTGGTGGAAAGCTGCTGACAGTCAATAGGGGAGATTGCTGATGGCTTTAAAGGACAACTCTGGGTCTTGTGAGCCTGGCTTTGGACTGATCCAACTCAGTATGAACAGCAGAAATATGGAAATGGAAATCGCAAGGGCACTGGCAGAGTGACCATGGTGGAAGCACAAATGCTGTCATCCTAAAAGAGGACAGCAGTTTGGGGCAACACAGCTACTGTCACTCTCCCGGCCAGACATTGCAACAGTTATAGTAATATGTTGGAGCATGGAGGGCTGGATTGCTGTCAGAGACTGCGAACATCTTTGAACACGAGTATCTGCAGCCATCGTGGCAGCAGTCTGAGCCTGAATGGCACCAAGCTGGGTTTATATATCAACAAGCAGAGATCTCATGACCTCAGTTCTGTTGGGTGGCTTCTGCCTGTGCTGCAGTGGAAGCTGAGACTTCAACTACCTGCAATCACTCTGCATCACGGTTGGGGCCACATTTGCTGTCATGAAGTTGACCACCCAATTCCACGCAGGAAAAGATGGGCTTCGACTCTGCATGAAGCCCTGTGCCAAATTGGAACCGGACTTCTCTATGGGCCTTGTCAGTGACAAGAGGCTCTGTGAGTGAATTGCCAATGCACCAAGCATCTTTCTGTACATGCTCAGCAGCATTCTCCTGAACACCACCCATCTAAGTCCTCAGCTGAGTCCTCTGTGAGGTCTGTGACCTTGCTCACCAGTAAGCTGGCACACAAACTATCCTTTCACCCTGGTCTGGCTATAGACCACTCATGCCTGGGAGCTCACCATCCTAATCCTAACTCTATGCTTTGCTGTAAAGTACATTCGATGCCAGTACCTGAGTTTGTTAGATACTGTCAAAACAGTATTAGTCTGTGACTGTCAAATCAAATAATGGTACTTCTTCATCAGAGGTTTGATGTTGCTCTTCATAATGAAGCTGGTCAGGTAGAAAATGTTGGGTATTTGAAAGCAGAAAATCATAACAGGAGGGAGGGATAGGGTTGTGTGGAGAGCAAGAGATCCATGGTCACATCATCTGCAGTTCCCACTTCATGCCAGATAGCCAGGATGAGAGTGGTGGGATTTGACAATGTGCATAAGACAAAAACATCAATCATCCTTGTCATGAAGAGATATTAATGTCTATAATGTTACTGGAAATTATTTCTAAATTGGAATTGTAATGGGTTATGTGTCTATGTGTGTGTCTTAATTGGATTAAAACCAGCTAGCCTGGGTGCTTTGATGTATAGTAGTTTGAGGTGTTAATTGCATTTGTTGAATAAAGCATTCAAGACTGGGAATAAAACCTTGCACCTAGCTGGGAGCCACCAAGCAATGTGTTTATGTTACTAATAAAATTAGTGGGATGAGAATGTTATTGTTAGAAGATGAGCCATTAAAAGCCTCAGATACCATGGAAAATTTACATTCAAAGTAAAAGCTAGGTATAAACAGAAAGAGTTTGTGTGTGTAAGGCAGAGGCATTTAAGTTCTAACCAGCCTGTAAGCCTACAACTGTGTCTGCAAAGGGACCAAATTGCAAGGAACCTCATTTTAAATTCGTAAGGTCAAATGTGCTTTGCCTGGTGTCTGTTTAAAGTCTATGGGTTATTGTTGCCTTGGTGAAGATATACCTGGGAGCGATTAATTTGGGGATTTGTTTCAAAGTCATTATGGTAGTAACTTGTAGACATGTGTACGTGTTTAATTTGCTGTTAAATTAATGAATGTTTAATTTAGTTTTATATAAAAGACCTCTTGAGGCTCGGTCTTATTCCTGAATTCAGAGCTGCATCTCAAACATACCAATTGAAAATATAAGTTATTACAGTTGTTCAAGTTTCCCTCTGGGATTTAAACAACTCAGCCTTTACCAACTGCTGTGCCATAACAATCCTGAATGCTCTCAGTGACACTGGATGCAATGACCTCAGTCACAGCTAACCCGATGGTACGAGTGCTGTCTCCTCCTCAGGGCTCAGGAAATGCAGGAGTATCAGTCCACAATCAGTTTTCTGCTGCTCCTTGTCGTTATGTCACAGAATCACAGAATTTTTCCAGCGCAGAGGAAGGCTATTTGGCCCATCGAGTCCGTACTGGCTCTCTGAAAGAGCATTCTACCTAGTCCCACTCCCTGCCTTATCCCCGTAACCTTGCACATTCTCTCTTTTCAGGTAGCAGTCCAATTCCATTTTGAATAGCTCACTTGAACCTGCCTCCACCACCCTCTTAGGAAGTTTGTTCCAGACTCCAACCGCCCTCTGGGTGAAAAAATTTTTCCTCACATCACATTTTCTCCTTTTGCCAATTATTTTGAATCTATGCCCTCTAGTTCTTGATGTTCGCTTGAGTGGGAACAATTTATCACTACTTACCCTGTCCATACCCCTCAGGATCTTGAATACTTCTATCAAGTCTCCTCTCAGCCTTCTTTTCTCCAAGGAAAACAGTCCCAACCTCTAAAAATCTATCCTCATAGCTACAGATCTTCAGCCCTGGAATAATTCTTGTGAATCTCCTCTGTACTCTCTGCAATGCCTTCACATCCTCCCTCAAGCATGACACCCAGAACTGAATGCAGTACTCTAAATGAGGCCTAGTTAGTGTCTTATACAAATTCAACATGACCTCCTTACTCTTATACTCAATGCCCCTATTAATAAAGCCTAAGATACTATATGCCTTATTAACTGCTCTCCTAACATGCCCTGCCATCTTCAATGGCTTATGTACATATATCCCAAGATCCCCCTGTTCATGCACCTCTTTAGAGTTTCTCCCTTTAATTTATACTGTCTCTCCATATTCTTCGTGCCAAATTGAATCACTTCACACTTCTCTGCATTGAACTTCATCTGCCACTTGTCTGAACATGTCCGAATCTTCAGGTTGGCATGCGGGTGTGGGCCCCTCTCACCAATGCGTAAAATGACGTGCGGTGACATCGGGCATGCATCCCGACATCACCGCGTGTCATTCAGATCTTCAGTTTAGCGTGCGCGCACCGGAGTCGGCTTTTGCATTTATCATGAAACTTCATCCACAGGTGGAATGAGGTTTCGTGAAGTGTCTATAAATTGAATAAAACTTTTTTATTACAGTTCATTGACATGTCCCAGCTCGTGTGACACTGTCACATGAGGAGACATGTCTTAAATTTTTTTTTTTCTTTATTAAAATTTTTGACAGTCAAACTAATCTCCCTGAAGCAGCTTTGTGCCTCAGGGAGATTTCTGCGCTCTTTTGTGCGCAGGCCCCGACTCAGCCTACTCCTCCCGCCTGCACAGGGAGCGCACAGCGCTTCCAAGTGCACATCACGCTGGGCAGGCCTTAATTGGCCCGCCGACGTAAAATGGTGGTGCGCAGCCAATCGTGGGTGGCGATTGGCTGCATGCCTGCCTGCTCTTGCTCCGGCTCAGCCCCCGCAACGGGGAGAAAATTCTCCCATATGTCTTTTTGAAGTTCAAGACTATCCTCATCACAATTGTTAATTTTTCAAATCTTCATATCATCTGCAAATTTTGAAACCAGAGTCCAGGCCATTAACATATATCAGGAAGAGCAAAGGTCCCACCACTGACCCTGGGGAAGTCCACTACAAACCTTCTTCCAATCTGAAAAGCATCCACTAACTACTACTCTTTGTTGCCTGTCACTTAGCCAATTTCTTATGCAAGTACCTACTCTTCCTTTTATTCATTAAGCTGGAATTTTGCTCACAAGTCTGTTGTGTGGCACTGTATCAAATGTCTTTTAAAATATACCATATCAACAGTGTTTCCCTTATCAACCTTCTCTGTTACCTCCTCAAAAAACTCCAGCAAGTTGGTTAAACATGATTTTCCCTTAATGAGCCTATGCTGGCTTTCCTTAATTATCCTGCACTTGTCTAAGTGGCTATTAATTTTGTCCATCACTATAGTTTCCAGAAGTTTCCCTACTACTTAAGTCAAACTGACTGGCCCGTAGTTGCCAGCTTTATCCTTGCACCCCTTTTTGAACAAGGGCGTAACATTTACAATTCTTTAGTCCTCTGGCACCACCCCTGTATCTAAGGAAGACTGGAAGATTATCACTGGTGCCTCTGCAATTTCCATTCTCACTTCCCTCAGTACTCTTGGATGTGTCTCATCCGGTCCTGGTAGCTTATCAATTCTAAGTAAAGATACCCTTTCTAAAACCGCCTCCTTCTCAATTGTAATTTCTTCTAGTTGTACCAGTTGGCTCCTCTCTCAACTCGACCTGGGATAGCATCTTCTTCCTTTGTAAATACAGATGCAAAGTACTGGGTTAGTATCTCCACTATTTCTGCTGCCTCCACATGCAAGTCCCCTTTTTATCCCTAATTGGCCCTACTCTTTCTTTTAACACACTTTTATTATTTATATGCTTATAGAAGACCTTGGAATTCCCTTTTGTATTAGCTGCCAGTCTGTTTTCATGCTGTTGCCTTGCTTTTCTTATTAGTTTTTTCTCACTTCCCCCTCCGGTCCTTCTATATTCTCTTGATTGTATTTTTCTGCCTTAGATCTGTCGTATGAGCACTTCTTCATTTTCATCTTCACCTCTATCTCTCTCATGATCCAGGGTGATCTGGATTTATCTGTCCTACCTTTCCCCTTCAAGGGAATGTATCTTGATATTGCCTGCAGTACTTTTTCTGTTCAGCCATCGTCTTTTTGACAACATTTGATTCCAACTCACATGACTCAGATGCATTCTCACCCCATCGAAGTTGGCTTTCCCCAATTAATTATCCCCGCACTGGATTGATCCTTGTCCTTTTTCATGGCCATACTAAACCTTATGATACAATGGTCACTGTCCCCTAAATGCTTTCCCACTGATATTTGATCCTCTTGGGCCAACTCATTCCCCAAACCCAGGTCGAATAGTGCCTTCCCTCTCGTTGGAGCAGAAACATACTGCTGCAGAAAATTATTTTAAACACATTCCAGGAACTCTTTCCCCTCTTGTCCCTTTGCACTATTCCAACTCATTCTATATTTGCATAATTGAAGCTCCCCATTATAATTACTCTATAATTGTTGCATCTCTCTTTAATTTCTTTGCAGATTTGCTTCTCTACATCCCTTCCGATAGTTGGTGCTCTACATGCTACACCAATCAATGTTATTGCACCTTTCCCATTCCTTACCTCTAGCCACTAAGATTCCATCCTTGGCCCTTCTGGACAAACCTCTCTCTCCAGTACTGTAATGCCATCCGTAATCAATACTCCCCACCACCCCCTCCCCCACCCCACTTTTCTTTCTTTTTCTTTCTTTCCCGTCTCTCCTAAATACATTGTACCCAGGAATATTTAACGATTTAATGCCCAGTCCTGCCCTTCTTTGAGCCAGGTCTCTATTACAGCAATAATATCATAATTCCATTTGTCAACCTGTGCCTGCAGTTCACCAACCTTATTAACCACATTCCGTGCATTCACACACATGCACATTAACCTGATTTAGGCTTTTTTTTTTAACTTTCTCCTTACTCTGACCCCATCTAATGACTTACTATTGCCTCCTCTAATTCTATCAAGCTCTTCAAGTACTCTATTTACCTTGATACTACTCTCTAATATTTCCTCCTTATCAGTTAATACTTTTCTAACTCCCACTGCCAGTTTTTCTCCTCTCTACTCTGAATTTCCCCTCAGGTTCTCATTCCTCATTCAAATCTAGTTTAAACCCTCCCTGGCAGCACGAGCAGTCAAGCCCTCGGGGCCAGACTCTGGGCATTGACCACTAGCTCCCATTCCCTTCTCAGTGTGAGCCTGTGGAAACATGGGGGAAAACACCCAATCAGGTCCCAGCCACCATTTTACTTGGGTGGGCCAACTGAGGCCCGCCCAGCATGATATGCGCCCAGAAGCGCTGAGTGCTCCCTGTGCAGACTTGGGGGTGGGGTCGGGGGGTTTCCCTGAGTCGCGGCCTGCATTCTTTCGTGTATACGCATGAAAGAACACAGAAATCTCCTGTGCCTCAAGGAAATTAGTTTAAGTTTTAAAAATCTAAATAAAGAAAAGAAAACATTTTAAGAAATGTCCCCTCATGTGACAGTGTCACATGAGTTGGGACATGTCAATGAATTTTTGTAAAAATTTTTATTCAATTTATAAACACTTCATGAAACTTCATCCCGCACATGGATGAGGTCCCATGAAAAATGTGAAGGCTGCCTGGGCTCTTTGCCTGCCCACCAACCTTAAGGTTTGGACAGGCAGCTCTGTTTATTAGTTTGCTTAGTTTTTAAGTAGCCTTAATAGGCCTTTGACAGGTCGGTGTGTGCTTAGCCGACTCAACTGTGCGCCCGCCAAGCTGAAAATCTAAATGATGCGCGGTGACGTTGGGATGCACGCACGATGTCATCCTGCGTCATTTTACGCCTCGGCAAGTGGGCCCCGCCCCTGCTCAGCGAGCTGAAAATTCTGGCCATGAGCCTGGATTTTCACCGCGGGCTCCTGAGCTCAGCCATCAGGTTCAATTGGAGGTCAGAATCCCAGTTGGTGGGAATTTCGCAGAGCAGGCAATTAATTGCTGAGGGTTCTCAAAGCTGGAGGGCCAAACAGATGTCTTCCAGCTTCAAAGCAGCAGAGGGATGAAATGGAAGGTAAGTGAGGGAGAGGCTGCTTTTCTCAAATTATTTTTAAATTTAAACTAAAAAATGGCTTTTGCTCTCAGGCCACCAAAGTTGGGGGTGCGGTGGGTCCCTCTACAGGACAACCTGCAACTGCTGCTCTACTCAGGCAGGCAGGCAGGAAGAAATTCTAGGCCTGCTTGGACTTCTGCCCACCACCACCTCCCTACCCACAACCAAACCTGCTAGGTGGCCACCTCCAGGCAGTTAAACTGGCCCCTGTTGCCTGCAGGAACCAGGAGGCTGACTAGAAAATCCCTGTCCACTTCTGTTAGCAGGTCTTAATGGACGTGCTGCGAGTAGGCAACTGGCTCTGCTGTCTCCCTCTCCACCTCTACAAAAGTCGCCTGGGACAGGATGAAGCTGAGGTTTGGCACGCAGGCCAGCACTGCTATTTTCAGAGCTCATCCACCTCTGACCTCAGGCATGGCGGCAACTAAAAATCAAACCCATGGCGTCTTTCCTCTTTTCAATTTACATCACTAAGGTCCCAGGGCCGCATCCAAAAACCTGGCAGCACTTTCTCTGGCCATTTGCTTCATTTTCTGTTCTCTTCCTTTCAGCAAAGCCCAGACACCATTATAGAAGCTCCTGTGGCCTGAGCTCAGCTCCCCATTAAGAGGGGCAGGCTGCCTGTAAGAGGGTGCAGGCTGATGTCGTGCTAGCCACGCACACACCTGGGCCGCTTCCTGAGCTTACAGCCTGTCAGTAGAGTGTTTTGCTCTACTCCACTGCACACTGCGATCATATTGATGAGCAGGCAGCACAAAAGTTGCACATTGTCTGCCTCATTAGGACTGGACGCGGGGAAATCATTCTTAGAAATGCCTGCATCCGATATCGGGCCTAATCAAATTCCTCCCCCCTCTATGTCCTCCATGGCACCGGAATATTATGAACTATTTTCTGCAACAATGACATTCTTTGCAGTACTAATACAATAAAGCCACAGGCAGCATAGTAGTATCAATAAAGTCTGCCAGTTGTGCCATAAATTTACTGAGAAGCAAGATCTGTATTAATCATTACATTCATTATACTTAATCAGATAAGATATCATAATGAAAGACATGATTAAATGGAGTCAGAATTTTAAAAGAAAGTGCTTTGTGAATTCAGTGGTGTGGTAGGCTTAAACTGATAGCTCCCAACACTGGGCTGATGGCTATGCAGTGTGTTGTCAGATTCAGTAATTATGTCATTGCCTTTGGAAATATGGTGTATTTTCTGGTAGACGGAATGAGAATGCATTGGAGTTTAGCTTGTTGTTCTTTTTTAAAGGCCTGAATTCTGTCTGGCCAAACAACCAGTTGCAAAGCTAGAGGTGAACTCATGCACTACAGTGCCTGAAGGCATTTTTGACCAGGGCTGAATAGTCCATTTGAGGAAAAGAATAAAAAAATAACCAGAAGCCTTGCTACAGATTTAGTATCGGCCTCCATTGTCAAAGTATGGTGCCATGACGTTTAATCATAGGCAGCTAGCAACCAAAGGGGTTTGGTTTGCCTGTGGTTTTGAAATAAATTCTATGTTTCACTTTGGGCTTTTAAATTGTGGTTTTCTAGTTTGAATAAGCTTACAGCAGTTTATTCTGTGAATCATGTATCTTAGTATCTCAGACCTTGGCCCCTCAATTTCTGCCCAGGTCTAAGTAATAAACATGATGGTGGTAACTTACATATTGGAATTTATGTATGATTCCATGTACATCTTTCAACTTACCTAATTCATTTATGCTTTAAAATAATTTACAAAACTTAAGATACTTTATGAAATATACAAAAAGGGCTTGATTTTACCAACCCTCTGGGGACAAGCTGGGAAACAGTATGCCCATAAAATGGAGAAGGAAAGCAGCTAGTGGAGTGCCTATCATCTTACCATTAGCAAGCTATCTTGCCAGTGGCAGGAGCTTTCCTGCCCAAAGCCCAATTGAGCCGCTTAAGTATCCAAATAAGGGCCATTCCCCTCTTCTACTGACATTCAGCCAGTGGCAGGGAAGCCCTCCACTGTGTGGGGAGACCTGGTGGGAACGAGGCCTATTCGGGCACTCTTTGGCCCACAAAGTGTCCCCTCCCCCACCCTGTGGCCTCAGCAAAGGTGTCTCCTGTCCTCACTAAGTTCCCCTTACCTAGCTGCCACACACCCCTGCACTTCCCCACTTCAGCAGGGTCTGCCTGACTGACTCCAGCATCCCCAGACCCCATTTACCCTGTTGTGAGGGCACCAATGATGTGTGTTTTTCCTCCTTTTACAGTCCAAGCAAAGGCTGCCACTACCTGTGGTGCTGCTGAACTACCAGTCCTCCAATTAGCTTCCCCTGATGTGATATAGCCACAGATTCTATTGACCACCAAAGCGGGATTGGCCTCCCGCTTTTGGGCACATCAGTGGGACCACCTCTGCCAGCACCAAATTCAGTCCATTAAATCAACGCCCCTTCTGTTTTCTGAAGTGGACAGAAAAGACTCCATGACGCTATTAAAAGAAGAGCAGAGGTGTCCCTTTGAGTCCTGATTAAAATTTATCCCTTAATCAACACTTAAAACAAATGATCTGGTAATTTATTTAATTACTGTTTGCGGTAAACTTGCTTTGCAGAAATTGGCTGCTGCACTTCCCACATTACAACAGTGACTTCATTACTTCATTGGTTGTGAAGCACTTTGGATGGTCACAAAATTCTGAAAGGTGCTATATAAATTCAAGTCCTCTTTTAAGCAACACCAAAAACTGTCTACACCTAAAATTTCCATTCCAGGAGTTGGTTTGCTATTTCAGTCTCTTGAAATGAAACAATATATTATAATCCACAAGTAAGGAGTTTCTAACAAAATACATAAGCCACCCCTTACAGAGCTTTTTTTTTAGCTTGAATGCTCCAAAGAAATACCATAAGGACTAAGGAACAACAATAACATCCTGACTTTTATCCCTTAATTCCTTTGAAGGAGAAAGCATTTTCATTGATGTGGAGACCCTTTCGTTATAGAGCAATATTACCGATTTGTGATAAAATGACAAAATATTTTTAGTTGATCCTTGAGGATTAGATGTATTGATACTTAGAGTTCTTGGCCCTGACTGGATGAAAACTTGAACTTCACAGTCAGTTTTCAGCCAACTGATGGGCAATTTTCCAGTGTGGGTTCCATTACCAGTGAGAAGCCTGGGAATTAGTAGGTACTGAATAAAATGTAAAGGAGTATTTTGATTTTTTTTAGAAAGGTAAAAAATAGAAAATGATTCACAAGATACAAATGTGGTAAACATGAAGTTAAGTGATAGAACTCATCATGTGGTTTCATGTGCACCAGACATGACTAAGAAATTACTTCCCTATCTAACATCAAGTTATAAAGTATTACTTCTAAAACAATTTGCAGCAAACACATTTAGTGGCTCAGAGTTTCAGGAACCTATTATTTTTATACTACAAAAGGCTGCTGACAGTTACATTGAGCGGGATTTTCCGCAATGGAACATTTCATGTAACTTAAAAACTTAGAACTTATAAAATTACATATTTGGCAACTTACTATTATAGTAACAAAGCTACTTACATGACAGAATTAACTTTACTATTGTAATTTTGACCCTGTCTGAAAATAAAAGAAAATTAAATTTGAATTTAAAGTACTTCTCTTTTTCTCATCCTGTCTTTCTATTTTTCTATTCTGTCTCTTATTTTTGTCACTTAACTTTATGTTTACCTCAATTGTATCTTGTGAATCATTTTCTATTAATTCTTTAAGAACTCTTTAAAACTCATCAACCTCAGTCATTTCCATGCCAAAACTAAACAGGCCACCATAGGCATACATGATCTACAGTTTGCAAATAACTGCAGTGCCGTTGCCCACTCTGCACCAGATTTGCAAGCCACTCTCAATCGTTTCAATTCTGCATACAAGAAATTCTCCTGTGCTTAAATGTTGCCAAAACAAAACTCATATATCAACTCACCCATGGTCAGCCAAATATTCCATCTCCATACATGTTGAAGGAGAGACTCGGAATGTGTTGAGCCCTTCCCATACTTGGCAGCCAACTCTGTCAAAAGGCCACTGTTGAGAAGGATCAACTGTGCCTGCTCAGCCTTTTACAAACCATGGCAGCAAGTGTTTGATGACAAAGACCTCTGCAAATCAGCTAAAGTCCCAGTGTACAGAGCAGTTGTCATCACCACATTACTGTAGTGAGACCTGGGGACACAGAAGAGTGCTAGAGAAATTCCAACAACAATGTTTCCGCCACATCCTCCAGATTCAATAGGAGGACCATCGAACAAATGCTGGTGTCCTTGTTGAAGCCAGCATCACAAGCATTCAGGAAAATCCCTGCAGAATCAACATCAATGAACTGGGCATTGTGTCCAAATGGTTGAAAAGCATCACCCCAATCAGGTCCTGTTTTCTCAAGCCTCAAATGGCCAATGTTCCAGAGGAAGCAAAGAAAATGCTTAGACACACTGAAACTGTTCTTGGAGCATAACAGCATTGGCATGAATGACTGGGAGGAGCTTGCTCCCTGTTGTTTAAAATGGTGACAACCTGTCCATCAAGTTGCATCACGTTTTGAATCACAATGTCATAATGATGAGGCAGAGTAGTGGCAGAGAAGGGCACTCCAGATTCTTCTACCTCGTGGGATATCCTGCCCCTTGTGTCCAAAGATCTGTGGGTCAAGAATCAGCCTGTTCAGTTACATGATGTCCATTGACAGAAACCTGCAATCCTGAGTGGACATCGTCCTTGAATCCAGCAAACAACGATGACAGTTAATTCTCAGCCTCCACAATGGTGGTGGAACCCACACCAGTAAATCACCCACCAGTTGGCTGAAAACTAACTGCGAACGTCAAGTGTTTATCCAGTCAATGCCAAGAACTCTAAATATTAATGCATCTGATTTTCTAGGATCAAAACATGGAGTGCTACTGATTACTAAGAAACCTGTTTTGAGTGTCCACAGCCCAATCATGACCAAAGAACATAATTTGATCCTGGATGCAGAAAGAGTGAATTAAAATCTTTAATTCTTGCAGAAGGCCACTGATACCCATCCTAGCCATCTCTTCCTCAGTTCTGCTATTTGTTCTTTCCCTTCTGCATTGATGTGGGTGCAACTGGCAGCATGTAAATCTTGATGACCTACTGTTGTGTTAAAAATATGTGTTTAAAAAGTAAAGCAGGATTTCCAGAAAAACTGCTCTTTCGGAGATTTACAAAGTCCTGAAAAATAGATTACCTTGATCAGCTCCTTCTGCCTATTTATTCTGTGCACAGTTCAGCAAACATCGGCTAAGACAGAATTAGTGCACCACATATTATTTCATTAAGAATCATATTCTCATTTTCTCACGCTACACCTGGGAGAAAATCTCACTTTTATAAAAGGGACCAGTTGTGCACATCTGAATTTTTGTGCACAAGGGAAAAAGCAAATCACATGCACAGTTTTATTTGAGAAAATAAGAAATATGCTGAGTATTTTAAGAGGATCTATTTGTGTGAACAGTCTTTTGTGTTAATAGGAATTTAAGGCAAAAAGCTAAATTTTCTATTTGCAAATATATAGATATAGCAACAGTTTTTATTAACTAGTTGATGCCAAGTGTCCTTGTTACACAACACAATAATAAAGTGTTGAATCAAAATCATCATCAGGTTTGCTTTGTAGCAGTGGTTCAAGTTTACAGTAATAAAGAAAATAGCTTAACGACATCAAATTTCTGCTAGTTAAACACCTGCAAAAGTAATTATTTTGCTGGATTTGTCAATTCATAAATCTTATGAGATAATATTGTACAATAATGAATGAAAACAATTTATGTACTGTTCAATTCATTGTTTTCTATAGTAAACATGAAGGATCCTTATTATAAATGCTTACAATTTAACAATTTATGGCTTTTTGAAACAATTTGTATCAAGTGAATATATAGGTTATCTTATTCCAAGAGTTGAATTTTATGTGGAGTGAAGGTTAAAATTATTGTGTTTCTGCTGTGATGACTGTATTCAGCATTTTGATGTGAAAAATCCTACATCAGTGTCACCTGGCTAAATAATCAGGCAGTGTTATGCAGTCATCCTATTTTCTTTCACTCTTTATTAACAGCCATCTTGGCTCTCTTTCTTTCCTAATTGGAACATCATACAGCCTTGGCAGTTGTACTATTCAATAGAATGATTAATTTTTCCTGACTGTTCTGAGCTCAATTGACCTGTTTTGACCCGTTTGTCACTGATCGTAACCTGACAGGCGCTAGCAGCCTCCAACGATTATGGCTTTTGAGATTAATCTGACGCTGTTTTATCCTACTACAGCTCATCACATGAGGAAACTGGGGCCAGTCATCCTCTCTATGGCCATGGCGTGTGTAAATGGCCTGGATGTGAAAGTATTTGTGAAGATTTTGGACAGTTTTTGAAGTAAGTTTATCACATAAAGTCAGTAAGACAATTGCTAATCATTGTTCACCTATTAAGAGCATTAAAAACATAAACATAACCATGCAAGTTGTCTCTGCCTTTAATTTAAATTAACCCTTTGAAGTCTGCATTAATGAGGCTATACCACATAGAAATAAAACCTTAAAATTACTTATTTTCCAGTGATGTTCCCATACATGTATATTCAATATGGTCTGAACTTTTTCTTGTAGGTTTTAATCATTCAGGATATGATTTGTGAAGAAGACAATGTTTCTTTAAAATTTCAAAAGTTGTTCATCCTTGAGCTGCAAACTAAACCTGCCAGCAGGTGATTATTGAAATGTATAAGTGGAAGTACAAATTTAAAAACTGCCCACTGTTCTGAAAATAGACAGTATAATTAAAATTAGTGTAAAATTACAACAACTTGGGAGACAGAGTCCTCCTGGATGGTTCAATCTTGTTCCCTTCATCTCATAAAGGCTTTAGGCAGTTTGTATAGATGAATAACTTCACAATTTGAGAATCCCTTGTTGTCATGGTGCAACTAACAGGGTGAATGAACTGTTCATGCTCCATCAACAATTTAGTTAATTAGCTCATTTGTAATTTCTTTGCTTTGTTGCCAGGATGTTAGCTGAAACATCAAAGAAGATGTGTTTACAGTACTATAGATTACAGGGTATTGCAAAACAGTTCAGCATCAAGAAAGACATGCCAGAAAAAGGATTTGATCCCAAAATATGATGCAAATATAATGGCCAAGGAAAAAGATGACGTTATGTAGTCTTATCATTATCAGTTTCTTAGCTACTACTATATTCTATTGCAAGTGTGCAATCTAGAAAAAGTAGATTTAGATATTGTCACATATTAGGCAGTATTTTGGAGTATTTGTTGAGTAAATTGTCCCAAAAACCTAATGTGAGAGTGAAAAAGTCAAGTATTAAACCATATTATGTTGCTTGATTGTGATGATCCATTTTGCATTAACCCTAAAAGCTCTGGCCACAATATTTTATGTATGGATTCCAGCTATTCTGATTCATCAAGATAAGGGTTAAAACATGATCTGGCTTTTTAAAAGTGCAATGAGGAGAAAATAAAATAATGACAAATGAATAGACATAAAAAGATAATTAAATCCAAATTTAATGCATTTATGAAGTAGATGTTTGCATTATTAAAGCTGCATCAAAATTTGTAATGTGTACTTACACATCAGAAATCAGTTGTCTAAAAGAGTGTGATCTGGGAATATTAAGAATCATAAATAACCCACCCCATTTGTGTTTTGTAGCAATGATTTAGAAAAATGCTTTTTGGTATCCTCAGAGCACTTTGTTCTGTCATTGCAAATAGACTTGTGTATAAAATTCAGAAATACTGTTGGACTAAATATGGGTACTTTGATCTTCAGATGGTGACCCACTTCTAGCAGATATGTTATAATATTAACATTAATGCACAATATGGGATATTGACAATTACATTTTTTTCTTTGCGGCAGATTTAGCTTTCTATTAAATGCTTCTTAGTTAAGAGACAAACTGTTTTCCAATCCATTAACTTTATAGTGAAAAACAGAATTAAAGGCTGCAGCTTCCCATGCATGTTATATGTAACTCAGAATAGCAGTTAAGTCATTAAGGTGGTTGGGCCTTAGAGTATTCCTAATCTAAGCGCATATCCTCATAAAAGGAAAGAGAAAGCACCGTACTGGTTTGCAATAGAGTTAATGCAAGTATACTGTACTACAATAAAAAATTAATAAAGCATGCTTGCCATTGGAATGAAAGACTATCCAGGCCAATGTTGTGGATTCAGATAGTTGACTGATGGAAATTTCTAAGGGAATCCTGTCTGGGTGCTGAAGTGGAACTTCTCTTAACTAAAAAGCAGTTTACAGTTTTTCTTTTAAAAGCCAGTTACACAGAAGTATTTGGAAAGGGATTACAGTAGAAAACACAGTGCTGCTGTCTTTCTTTTCTGATAATGGAAAGGATTTTGAGTGAAGTGAAGAATAACATCTGAGGAATTGAATGTATTTTTATCTTTAAATTTCTGAGGTGGTGTATTTGCTGGCTAGTGTATTAAGTGAACATACGTTACAAACTGAATCATTCATAAAGCTCGGTAATTTAGTTTTAGTTTAGTTTAATGATCTCATTAAAGTCACTAGACTCATTAATATTATAGTTTTTTTGTGTAAACATTTAACAGCTGCAAAAGTGTAATTATCAAAAATACTCTGGATTTATTCAATATTTTTGGATATATTTTACACTGATAGGAATCGTGGCGCAGAGCTGTTTATCACCCCATGGTGTGACAAGATCATTTTTATGGTTACTAAATTATATCATTCCTAAGAGAGACAGAAAGAACTTATGATAAAGTCTCAGTTGAGACTAAGCAAAGTATTTACCAGAGAGTCCTGCTAACAGTTAAGTAATAAACATCTGTTCAAGTTAGACATTGCCAAAAGCTTGCTTATACACATTCTTGATTCCCTGTGTAAAAAGGTGAAGACAGAAGTTAACTATTTTGCAGATCACCTAGAAAGAGTCAGTAGATTCATAATAACATTTAGCAGTACACCTTCATTACTGTCTTATAAATGCTGGATGAGATGTATTCTGAAGTGACAGAACTTGGAAAGTTTGGTGGTTTGGTGCATTTTGTCTACAAACATAATCACCATTTCGATGGTTGCTGAATTTTATTTTGTGTAATGTAGTTATTTTTATAAACAAAGGATCAGAAAGATGCACTATAAAGCATGTCAGTTAAAAGAGGTCTCTATTTTTTAACCTGTATGTAACTGACTGTCAAAAATTGATACACTGTACAAAGAATGATGGTGTTTTAATCTTATGAAGATAACATTGTTAGTGTCAGAAGAATCTTTTTATGCCAAAGGAGATGTATCAGTGAGAACACCACTGTTCAAGGATAAGTATAAAGGAAAAAAAATCTTTCCTTTGAAGACTTGCCGGCTTAGAATGACATCTTCATCAACCATAACTGACCAGAATCTATACTTAGATTATAAACCAAGCTGGTTATATATAAATTAAACATGAAATAAAGGGACTAGTGTATGTGTTGTGTACTATTTGTGCTTGATTCAATACAATGTGTGCAATATTGTATTCTGTTAACATTTAAGTACCAGGAAAATTCAGTCAGCTGGACATCGCTATTAAATATCAGTATACATGGCCCAAAAGAGCAAAAGTCTTTGCTATATTCGGAGTTGTGCTGAAAAGATTTATGAACTAATCGAGCTTGGTGAAAAGTCAAACAATACTTATCATAGCAGCTATGTAAAATGTGATATGGAAGATGACTGCATGTACTTTGGGTTCTAAATATTGCAACCCGCATAAACAGTGCAGCGAAGAATTTTCTTCACAGAAATTTCACAGCTGAAAATATTTACTTTGTAAGAGTGTGCACAATGGATCTATTAATGAAATTGTCTTGTTTGCCAGCTTTTGTGCACTTGTCAGATTCTAATCTAATGTGTTGCTCTGGCAGGTTTCCAACTGCTTTGAATTAAAATACATGCTGTTAAAAAGAAAGTACAGATTATTCTGCTGATTTTATGAGGTTCTGGTCTACCAGTGGCATGTTTCAAGCTAGCTGAAAATCAAAATAATTGGAATTCGAGAAACTGAATACATCCTTGATTTTACTTTGACCATGTTTACATCACAATTCATGGGTCAATTCATGGATATTGTCCAATGTTTTTGGTGATGGTGCCACATACAGCATCATGGAATTAAATAAAGTTTGAGCAATAAATGCAAATAAATTTAATTCTCATGTAAATGGGCACAAATAGAGCTGGAAGTGCAAGAAAAGTATCTTTTAGAAAACATGACTAACTACAGTGAAATCTTCACCTAAAAACAATTTTTGATAGTTGTAGTGTTTGGAATATATTGCCACTTACATTATATTGTAACTGGCATGAATGTGTGCATTAAATTATGATAATATAGTTCCTATATTAATCAATCACAACTTCAACTGTAGATTCTGTTTATCAAGGCCAATTATAATTTTCAAAGGCAACTTACATGAATTTTTTGCTTCAATCCACAAAAAATGTTTTTATTAATAATATAAGTAAGTTGAGATACTAATCATATTCAAGTTTCACACTTAAGCATCAGGTCTAGCTAAATCAAGCATCTAGCGAACAGCTTTCACACTCTTTTACTGAATGGTAGACAACCACATCATTTATTCCATTTTGAAAACAAAAATCAATATACCTATAAAGTGACCCATAAATTAGAGCTGGCTCATGGAATGTTTGTACAGTGCTGGTTTTTTGAAGGCACCCTTTGCATTTTTCCTTCACCTCTGTATTTGAACTAGAGTCACTGTAAGAGGCTCATTAGGGGACATTAGGGACTGGAGCTAACCAGAATTCCAGGGCCTGCTTTCCTCTTATTAATGCATAGCAAAGTAGGATGCACTTAAATATTTCATAGGCATTCAGTAATTTGTGTGTAATCGCCTTGTTAGCAGACCAGTAGAAGTAGAACGGGTCTGTGAAATGGTGTTAGAGATTGCATGGGTAATTTATAGACCTTTGACATTAGAAATAGCTGTTATTGGAGACTGGAATGAAGCTGTGAAATAGAACTGGCAATAAGTAGAAAACTTAATAAAGGTTTTGTAACAAGCATCTATGGGGATAACAACCCACATGGTCGTTTTGAAGCAGCTATAATTTATGACATATGCAATATATCAAGTGCATACGATAGCATTATGGAGTATTGAAATGAAAAGGGTATTTGCAACATTAGGTCCAACTTCCTGCTAGGGATGTGATTAAATGATTAATGAAATGTCCCTTTGCATATGCATTTTGAAACAGCAATTAAACACAGACTGAGAAAAATCCACCAATCCTATCATTTTTCAGCTTATCTCATTCTTGTTATATAAATCACAGAGAATTTGTGAGGAGCAATATGTCTTACCTGAAATGGTTACTAAAGCATGAAAGAGAGTCATCATTTCTGTATAAAATAATCATAAATAAATAGATTAATAATTTAAACCTATGAAAGATCTCTTGATTTATTACTGTGGCAGTTTATTTATACCTTTTCTCTGGTTGTGTCCAATTTCTCTAGTATGATTGGCATAATTAAATATGAGATTGAATAGACACCATTATTTTGCTCATTGCTGGTAAACAATAGCATGAAAGAAAGACAGCAGATGTAGCAGAAAAAAAATGCATGGAATATTGTAAGTGTTCATTGATCTGCCGAGTTTATTCTTTAAATAATAAGAGGGCTGCAAGCTAGCCTATAATTAACGAAAGGAAAGTGGCAGCTTTGGCATTTCCAAACTCTGTGTCCTTCTAAGGGTGCTTTTTGAATTTGTCATCAAAATAATTCCGACAGAGAAGCATTGTCTCATAACTTTAGAAAGATCTTTCTTTTTTATTTTCATTTGGTATATTGAAGGCTTGCTTTAGGATATAAATTTTCTAATTCCAATTTAAATTTGAACCAGGACAAATACCGACTATGGCGTAGCATTGCCACTATTTGCAGCTTTATTCTATGGAGTGATGTTAATAAACATGAGCAGATGCCATCTTTATGTGGTCTAGGTTGATGACAGTGCTGTTAACAATTTTCATGGATACAGTAGTTACAAAGCTGCAATGGTATCGTACTGTAGCTAAGTTTTCTACAGTTGCTGTAGTGTAGTTGAAGGACATTTTTGCTTTATTATATTTTAATTATTTATTAAGTTTCCCATATCTAGCAAATGTCAAGGACTGCATATTTGCTAAATATGTTAATTTAACAAAATTAAATTATTTGAAACGAAAGATTCATGTCTATATCCATCCTCCTCCTTTGCTAGGGATAGAGTTATATGACCATTATTAATAAGTGAAGCTTGAAAGTGGGTATTGGCATTCAGGAGTATAAGTGGGCAATCCTTTCCCATCCAGATGCCTACACTTTCAGAAGTGTTTATTTTGATCAGAAGCGAGAACCTTAGCCGATTTTCTGCTCCCTAACCCAGAGTTGCTGAGGCCAATTATAAACTTGGGATGAAATCAGTTCATGCAACATGGACCAAGGATTGATTCTTAGTCTGTATGGCTCAGCTGTTTATTGGTTAAACCACTGGGGGAACATCATTCCTTAAAAATAAATAAATCCTGAAATGTGCCACAACCTATGAAATCATAACATGAGTGTACAAATTCTAGTAGCTGGAGATAATAGTTCTAAACTCTGTTGAAAGGACTAGAATAATTATAATAACAATATCTTGAAAGGTTGCATTTTGATTCTAATTTAATTTTTTCTCGATCAAATCTATTTGCTTAGAGGTTTTATTCAGTTTTCTTTATCTTCTCAGTTCGTTGTTTTGTTTGATAATGCTCCTGTGAAGTGCCTTGGGACATTTTATTATATTAAGGTGCTATATAAATGCAAGCTGCTGTTATTCCATTCCATGGTATTTGCATATTTCTTTCACAGCCCGTATCTTTACTTATTCTTGGTGTTTCCTATCCAAAAAGATCTCTTGTTTCTTCAATTCTTTGAAGATGCTATGGGTTGAATTTTGCCAGGAACAGGAAAGTCTTGCTGCCGGGGATGAAAGCAGGAGGTGACCCTAGTTCAGCCAGTGGCAGGACCTGGAGCAGCATATAGCCAGCAGTGGATAATTAACAGGCTGCCGCCAAAGCTGCCATTTGGCAGCTCACCCGCAAGAACTGCCAGCTCAATGAGGGCTGGCAGCTTGAAAGCTTTAGCAGTGTTCCTGTGGCCAATGCTGAGGCTGCAGCTCCAGGCAGAGGGCACCTCAATGGCAGAGTGCCCTCAAAGAGAGCTGAGTTGGGGTGGGAGATTCCTATTGGACCTCCTGTTTTGCGACACCGCCCATCATCCTTAAATGGATGGCAAGCCCACTCTGGCCATTAATTGGTTAATTTGGGAAAAATCACAGATGAGTGACTTTCCCCATGTAGGTTTCTGATCCTAATTTGAACCTAATGGAGAAGTTCAGAAGTCTGCGGAAAATCCTGCCTAACATTTTCATTGAGGCAACCTTTCAGCTATATGTTTACATGGCAGCTTAGGATATGTTTTAAAGAGCATAACTATGTTTTTTGCATTTGTGAAATGCATTGCTTCTTAGCTGGATATGTCAACTCCACTAAACTTATCACACAGAAGTACTCCAGGTGACATTCTCATTAGGTCAAGAAGCTTTCCTTTCTTATTTATGCCCAGGCTTTTATAATCCTATACAAACAAAATACTGCAGGTGCTGGAAATATGAAATAAAAACAGAAAATGCTGGCAATGCTCAGCAAGTCAGGCAGCATCTGTGAACACCTGTGTCTATCCTTGCTTAATACCTGTTATGTCTAACTCCATGCTGTTCTCATGACCTGAAACATTATTTTTGTTTCTCTCTTCACAGATGCTGCCTGACCTGCTGAGTATGTCTAGCATTTTCTGTTTTTTTTTATTTTATCACACAAACTTGATAGAACTTAACAATTACTTCTTAATTTATCTTGTCTCTATTCCTTTCCACCTGGCAGTGTCCTCCTCCACTAGGGTCTTAGCCCATTTTTCTTTGCAATTTACTGTTGCTAGCTAAAGTATTCAAACAGTTAAGGCAGTAAGCCAGCTTTTAGCTATAGCAGACCTTAACTTAAAACATGAAAAATATTTAAGTAAACTTTGCAATAGCAGATTTTGTCATTTACGTTTGTGTTTCTACATATATTTTCCTTCCAATCATACTAGATTATTTTCATCCAAAACTTTTTCTAACCCTCTTTTTAGGCAACCACTGTGCCAAGTGTTGAGGTATTTTTCAATTCTGAAATACATGTGGAGATAAATATATATCAATCTTATTTGAAAATTATAGATGAAACTGAAAATGCTTGTTTATGTACGATTTTAAGAATCAAATGCAGATTTGAAGTACGGGGAAGAATTGTCTCCCCATCGGGGGGGGGAAGTGCAGGAGCGGGCATGTGCAAGCGCGCCTCCGATCGGCAGCCGCCGCCACCATTTTACGTGGGCGAGCCAATTAAGGCCCGCCCAGCATGACGTCCGCGGGGGGGTGGGGTGTGGGATTCCCTCAGCTGAGAGTGAGCTCTTTTGCGCATGCGCACAAAAGAGCGCACTCATCTCCCTGAGGCTAAGTGCTGCCTCAGGGAGATCAGCACCAAATTTAAAAATGGTGAAGAGGTAAAAATGAAATTTCCCTGACATGGCCCCTCATGTGACACTGTCATGAGTTGGGACATGTCCATCACTTTTAATCAGACATTTATTAAATTTTTAAAAATCCACTCACCCGTGGATGGGGTTTCATGCTTTTCCTGAAGCCTGCCAGGGCTCCCGGCCTGCCCGCCAACCTTAAGGTTGGACGGGCATGTCCATTAATTATTTCAATTTCTTTTTAAATGGCTTCAATTGGCCGTTGACAGGTCGCACAGCTGATTCGGTTGCCCCCACCGACCTGAAAATTGAAATGACGCCGGGTGACATCAGGAGTTCCGCCCAACGTCATCCCGCATCATTTTACGCATCGACGAGTGGGCCCTGCCCCCCCGCTTGGCAACCTAAATACCCTGGCCATGAATTCACAGTTCAAAGTTGCACCCTTTTCTTACTGTCTCTTTAGATTGTCACTGATGATAGGAACATCTTGTTATTGATTTTTAATATACACCAATTTTGTTAGTTTTAAGATTTCAGAAGTTCAGGAAAGGATTAGGGTTATTGTTCATTTTGAGGATAACAAATATTATGGACTAATTGGGCTAAATGCCTTGTTTCCATGTTGCATTTTCTGTGAGACTTTCTGGGATTTCATGTTTCAGTAATTTAAACAAAACTTGGGCCTGAATTTTACCCTGGGTGGGTGTGCACGATTGGTGGGCCCGGTACCGATTGAGAAACAGGCCCCCGACCGTGATTTCAAGCTGCCTGGCCAATTAACGCTTGCCCAGCGTGAAATGCGTCTCCCCAATGGTCGGGAAAGGCCAGGTAGTGGCGGGGGCTGTTGGGCACTGGGTCCAATGGCAACCCGTTGGGCTTTTTAAAAATGGCACAGGCAACTCCTTGAAGGCTGCCAGGGAAAAATTATATATTCTGCAATCTGGAGAGTGAAGCTATGGCCTCAACAGTGGCTGGAGACACCAGGCAGGAGGGCAGGTCAGGTGGGTACACGGATCCCCCCCGTTTTTGGGAGGAGTGCCTCGTGGTTCTGTTGGAGGAGGGGGCTGCCAGGAGGTGGCAGGAGGAGGATACTGCACCAGACAACAAAAGCTTTGGAGGAACTTGAGGTTGTGCCATTGTACAAAAGGTTCAATAAGCTGCTGTGCTTGGAAATGGTGAGTACCATGTTGGCATGGATCAGTGTGGAGAAGTGTTAAGGGGTGGCCACCGCCCCTGTGGAACGCAGGGGTGTTAGAATCTGAGTGCCAAATGTCAATGACACCAGAGCTGGCCAAGGGGCTGAGCCCTGGCTGCTTGGATTGAGTGCCTTGTGGCTCAAGGGCCAAGACTTGGTGTTCCTCAGGTGAGGTTGGCCAGGCTACAATGGCGCTGGTGAAGAGTGGACTATTCAATGCTCTTCTGTCCTTTCAGGAGAAGACAAGCCATAACAGCAGTGTGTACCATCTACAAGATGCACTGCAGGAATTCACCAAGGTTCCTTAGACAGCAACTTCCAAACCCACGGCCACTACCATCTAGAAGGACAAGGGTAGCAGACACATGGGAACACCACCACCTGGAAGTTCCCCTCCAAGTCATTCAGCAGCCTGACTTGGAAATATATCTCCATTCCTTCACTGTTGCTGGGTCAAAATCCTGGAACTCTCTTCCTGACAGCACTGTGGGTGTACCTATAACACAAGGACTGCAGCAGTTCAAGAAGGCAACTCACCACCCTCTTCTCAAGGACAATTAAGGAAGGACAATAAATGCTGGCCCAGCCAGAGAGGCCCACATCCCATGAATGAATAAAAAAAATAAAATAAATAACCACATTGAGACATCACGACAGGCAGAGGGCCCCCAAATCTCCTAATATTGACCAGATTTAAGCAGGACGCCTTGGAGCTGGAGAGCCGCCACGCACCTCGTTCAGCTGGCCATGGAGAGGCTGGGGTGTCAGATGAAGATAAGAGTGCAGTGCACAGAGGTGAGAGTTTCAGATGGTGCAAACATTCTTATGTAGTCTCTTGATTGATGGGAGCCTCAAAACTGGAGTCCCTATTGATCATTGAAAGACAATGGCACCATGGTACAGATCGCCATTGTCTCACCAGGGTGCTTGGCATGCACAGTGACAGTGTGAAGACTAATGACATGTTGTTGTTCTCCCTTAGATTCACCAGCAGGAACTCATTCGCAGGACCCTGAAGAGTCACCCCTGACGCCAGAGGACCGCCTGGCTTCAGCCACACCTGCGTCACTTGCGCTCACTGAGCAGGCACCAGTGCAAATACCAGCACCTTGGTAGATGTTAGATCTCCGGCTAGAATGTCGGTGCACAGTGGTGAGGGCACATCACACTCGCTTGAGGTGCAGGTGGAGACAGAGAGTGCCCAGGGTGCCGGCAGTCGGAAGACTGCTGGAGACCAGGATGATGCTAAGTCAAAGGCAGATAATGAGCCTCTGGAGCCATCCATTAAGCAGCAGATGCTGGACATCTAGCAGGATGTGTGGGAGGATCTGGCAGAGCTTCATGAGGGCATGCATGCCATGGTATCTGTTATGGAGGTGCCCGTGTGGAGCATAAGCGCTGCGTTGTCCCTCATGGTTGAGAGTACTGCTTCCTCCATTGAAAGAGTGGCAACTCTCATCGAGAGGCAGCTCCAGGAACAGAATCGGGGTTCCTTGGGTTGTGCTCGGACCTGCAAGCCTTCACACAGGCAATGACCTCAAGTGGTCAGCGCCAGTGTGGGAAATGAATGAGGCACCCATTATCCCTGCTAGCTGCCCGCCCATCAATGGTGAGGAGGGAAGTCCAGAGCGACCTCATGTTAGTGTATGAGCTACTTCTCATCTCAGCAGGCTCCTCACAGAGCACTCTGGATGATGGCAGCAGCTCCTCCGCCCCTCTGCCAGTGAACATGGCATCTGAGGAGGCTATGTTGACTGGGGAGATGCCAGTCATGGCACTGGCTGCTCACTCCCTGGCGGGGCCAGCACAGGCTTTTTTTTGGTACGGATTACACCAAATGGATATGAATGGCTCTGAACTTTATTTCACAGGCACTGAATTGACTTTGGGTTCAAATGAAAGGGTCATTTCAGACATCCGGGATGGTGGCAGAATCCCTGCCATGAGGTGGAAGCAGATCTTTGGCACCCTAGCTGAAGGACCATTAGATCAAGGCATCCCTGGTGTCCCTGCCACCCTGAAGGATACAGAGGTCTGCCTCCATGTCCTCACCAGGCTCCTCTTCTGATGGAGCTGCATCAAGATCCTCTTCCTCCAGTGGGCATCCCTCCCTCACCACTGCCAGATTATGGAGAGCGCAGCATACAACCACTATCAGTGACACCCACTCTGGGGGTTATTTTAGTGCTCCCCTCCCGAAAGGTCCAGGCATTGGAAGCCCATCTTCGGAAGACCTATGGTCCTCTCTATCATTGCCCTTGTGGAGATATGACTCCTATTATAACGCTGCTCTGCCTCTGTGGCGAAGAGGCATCATAAGCCACTTTTTCAACAGATAGCCCTTGTCAACCAACAGCCATCCATCCGGTCATATTGGAGCACTGAATAGCCTCGGTACCTGGGAGTGTCTAAGGACATAAGCGTCATGGGAGTTGCCAGACTTCCAGAATCTGCATCTTGTGGTCACACGCTATCTGAACGTTTATTGAGTGGAAGCCCTCCCAGTTGATGTAGGCATCCGGCTGACCCACTGGCGCCTTGATGGCCACATGTGTGCAGTCAATTGGATATGGGGGAACCCAGCAAATGCTGCAAACCCTCTGGCTCACTCAGCCTGGCTGGCCTCGGCCATACAGAAATGAATAACTGTCATTAACCACCTGAACAGAGCTTCTGCCACCAGCTTAACACAACTGTGGACAGCTGATTGGGCCACTCCACTGACCCCTGGAAAGAACCAGAGACACAGAAGTTGAGGGCCACTGTGACCTTCAGCGTCACTGGCATGGAGTTTCAACCCACACAGTTGGAGGTGATCTCAGGCCCTACCATCTCATAAATGGAGATCACAGTCTCCCTGGAGAGGTGGAGCCTCCTCGACATTGCACCTTGGACATAATGGGATAGCTACATCTCCGCCTGTAAACCCTGGCAGCAGGACTGTGACGTCTTCTGTGGCCCCTTCCACTTGTGCCTGTGTCTCTCCTCCCACAGTTTGCTCCCCTGGAAGCTGCACTGGGACACCTGGCCTCCTTTCCCTTCTGCCCTTCTCTTCTTCCTCAGAGGAGGTGCCTCAGGCGGAGAGCACAATCCCCATTACCAGGGTTACAGAAGGCTTACTGATTCACACAGTCAAAATCCTCCAGGAGCTTTGGAGACATCGGTGAGTCCTGAAACGAAGCCTGGAAATACAAAGAATGAAGCTCGGAACTGAGATGAAGCTGTCAAGTTCAAATAAACAACCAGCAGCAAACTATCTCCTGAATTCCTCACTCCTCACAATGGCAATGCTGCTGATTCTTTTTATCCCGTCCTTGGATGAAGTTTTGCAAAATATCGGCTGTCTGCTTGCCCATTTTGCCCATGCAACGAGTGTGAAATTGCGCAAGCAATGTAAAATCTGGATCAATTGGGTTTTTAATGGCCTTAAGTGGCCTTTTAATTGGCGTGCATAGCTCCAACACCAACATGCGCCCACTGACCTGAAGATTGCTCGCGTACAAGACGCTTGCCCGATGTCTTCTCATGCGATTTGATGCCCAATCGGGTCTGGCACGCGCCCACCCACGAGGCATAAAATTCTGCCCTTGAAATCCAGGTGATCATTACATGGTGACTTAAGGGATAAAGTTGTCACTTGTATTTTAATTAAATTCCCTGTATGTAACACTCAACACAAATCTATAATCTAAGGGAAAGTCCGGAAGCCTTACTGATACAGAGGTGAAATTATATTCGTTAGTACAGTTGCGACCTCAAATTGCTTCTACCTTGCTGATACCAATTGCTGGGATCAGACAAATTGAGACAGTGGGCGAGATTTTAACTCATTCAAAACTCATCCAGTTGCACAAGAGTTAAAATCCAATCCAGTGGATTAATGAGAAAGCATTTCAATTGAAAAGTAATGACTCTAAAATTAAAACAAGTTAACCCTTTTCTTAAAAGCTGTATGACCAAATGTGGAAAAAATGTAAACAACTTGCATGAGCTTTTGTAAAATAGACCTAGAAACATTGATACTCACACTTCATAAAAAGGGAAAGCTAATATGGAACAGCAATTTTACGAGCAGCAGGGGAGGCATCGGGCAGATCGCTCACCCGGGGCCCTATTGAGGCTCTTAACCGTCACTCAGTATAATGGACGAGGCTGGAACTCAATGTGCAGCCTAGCAGGTTTAACCCTGCAGACTGCTGGCCAGTTAAAGGGGTGGAGGCATGCCTCTTGCCAGGCCTGCGGTGCCACAGTTTTGCCTCTCCATATCCACTCTGCCCCCTACCCTGCTCAACATGCTCCCCATCACCCCCCCACACCAGGGCCTATCAATCTGGTCCCAGCAAGATCCCAGACATACCTGAATGTCCAGGTCCAAGGCAGATGCCCACCTCTTTGGCCTACCTGCAGCACCAGCAGTGGCCAGCACTCCTGCTGGCGCTGTGGGTATGCAGAGCTGCTGGCCTCCAGTTGGCCAGTAGTCCTACAAGGATAGACTCCCACCCTGGAGATGGACTAATTAAAGGGCCAACACGTGAATAATTAAAGTGGGGCAAGCCAGCCAAGTGGATGCAGGCTTGCCCCCAAATTTTATGCTGGTCTTTGGGGAGCCCGCCGTCAGTGTATAGTCCAGAGCCCAAAGTTTAGCAGAATTTGTCTCCTTTAGTCTTTTCTGAAAGATCTGATGAAATTCATGGCTATATTTAAGTATTCATGATGTCCACTGCTCAGTCCGTAAAATGTTTATATTGGATTTATTTTCTAATGCACTAAGTCTGATTTGGTACTGTTGCGATCATGGGGACACATTGCGTGAAATTGCTAAGTATGTGGTTACTATTTTGTATACACTAAAATTATTGGGTGGAGGGTCAAGACTGTTGCCCCTGCGATTTCCAACAGCGCACTCTCTGAAGTACCACCCCTTCCTGCGAGCATAGAATCAGCCATACTGTGTTTGCGTTCCTTAAAATAGCTGAAATGTGTAACAGTCTTAGTTAAAACTACAGTCAGTCATAACTTTGGAAAATTCTTAAAAGGGACAAATTTGCTGTGCCATTGGGTAAGAATGGAGGAGTGAAACTAACTGGATAGCTCCTTCTAATGGCCTCCTTCTGTGCTGTTAAGATTCTATGATTTATTTTTTTCTGTCAATAGACTATGATTTTATAAAAAAAACCTTTGTCTATTTGTTTATTGTCTTTTCTGGCTGTTGCTGATCTAATCTTGTTTGTGTGAAGGTCTGGACAATGGACTTTTATGTATATAATATAGCAAAAATGCCAATTGAAAATTAAAGCTGTTAGAATTAAAGCTGACCCACTGACAATTTCTTGTGATATCATATTGTGTACCGTCTGACTGTAACATTGCTTATTCCGATGTCTAATACAGTTTCAAAAATAGCTATTGTAGTATACTAAAATGCCTGATATATATTTGCTACTTGCAGGCACCTTAATAATGAACATGCGTTAGATGACAGGAGTACTGCACAGTGTCGGGTCCAGATGCAAGTTGTGCAGCAGTTGGAGATACAGGTAAATTGGATTTAGTATTTTGTACACAATAAGCATATCAAAATAAACATGTTGGGGCTAAATTGAGTAACCCCGAAAATGGGTGCAGGATCACAATATGTGAATAACCTGCACCCATGCAGTATAATGCAGGCAACAATCCCAACTTCATGTTGCCTGCTCATTTGAATGATTACTGCGTGCAGCCAATGCTAACCATGCTGGTTATTGGCTGCATGCATCAGCAGGAGGCTCAAATTTGTAACTTGCTAGCAGCAGTAAAACTACTCTGCACTACTTAGAGCTAGATTGCATCTCTTAAAAGGGAAGTGCATTGTGGTTGGAGGTGCTGAGAGTTGTGAGGGAAGGGAGTCTGACCTAGGAATTTGTGAAGAATGGCAAACATAGGAGAGAGCAGACTATAAGCTTTTTGAATGCTGCACTGGAGATCTTGGTGGAGGAATGGAAAGTAGGATCGATGCTATGTATACACGGAGGGGGAGGGGGCGCTAGGAGCCCCTCCAGACACAAAGCCAAGAGGAAGTGAGAGAAGATGGGGGTCAATGCCAGGAATCAAACACCAAGGACAATGCTGCAAGAAGTTCATTGACCTCACACAAGTGAACAAGGTCAGTGAATGCATCTTCACAAGCCAGTTGGACAACTACCCTTAAACACTGCTCAAATCACCACACCCCCTCCATCACTCACCTCCCAAAAATCTCTATTAATCAGGCCTCATACCTAACATTCATATGATTGACTTTACCTTCACATACTTAACACTACTGCAAGCCTCGCACCCACATCTTACAGCTTGCACACACTGTCAGCTATTCAACCATGACAGCCATATCAGATTGCATGTTACTTGCTGACACACTTCCTCTCTTTCACAGGACAAAGTAGTGCACGACCGGAGGCAGCAGGGGCTAACCACATGGGGACTGGTGCATCTGCATATCCCAACCCCCATGGAGGAGATGGACATTAGGATGCCCGTTGCTGAGGCTGTGGCCGCTGGTGGATCTGAAACCATTGAAGATGATGGTGTCCTCATACCTAATCCTCCTTCCCATATCCCGCCTTCCCCATCATCCCACATTCCCTACTGACTTAAAAACTGCAGATGATGTAAGCATGCACCGTTTATTTTCCCCCGCTCCCCTCATCATAACCCTGCCCTCATGCCTTTTACCTTTCAGATACCCCAGAGGTGCAACTTGGCCAGGCAGTGGAGTAACACCAAGAAGAAGGATGAAGACACAGCAGCCACCATCTTACATACAAACACTGGGCTGCAGCCAGGGCAGGGGGGCAAGAATGGCACAGGTGCCAAATCACAGTAGGGTGCTGCAGAGAATTCAGATGAGCACTTCAATGGGGAAGCCTACATAAGTATGCTGATGGTTATACAGAACAAAATGCTTAATATATTGGGAAGCCTGTCAGAAAGGTTGACCTGTGGTTAATGCCAAGGAGTGTGGAGGAGGCCAGTACCAGCTTGGCACAGGACTTTCCACAGTACTTGTGCCCACCCTTTCCAAAATTGAAGTGGTGGCCAACTCCGTTTGCACACGATGACACAGCTTTTGATGGCTGACATTGAAGCTCTATTGCAGCACAAACAACAGCCACCCAACATCTGAGTGCTGCAGTAGAAGCTCGGACTGCTGTCATGCAATATCAGACTGTTGATATCATGGCTGGGTATTACAGTGTACAAAGGAGCTTGCAGAGTGTCACAGCAGTCCAGCAGCTTGTCCTTAAACACATTACTAGGATTATTGAGGCGCCATTCCAGGGAATGGCAGTGGAGTGCAATCCTGGTGACCTCTCTCAGGAAGACAACATTCCTCCCACCCCTCCCACTCCACCAATGACCATCTTGTTGCCTGTCAGCCAGCCCAGCTTGCTGTCTCCCATGCTGAGAGGGCACAGACCACGGCCAGGTCTTCTAGACTCATAGCTGCTCAAGATTGTCCAGCAGGGCCATCTACAGTCTCCCCCACTGAAATTCAGCAACCTTCCAACAGCCATACTGCAGACATTGGAATAGCACTTCAGAGGAGCATTAGGACAGGTAAAGGCACATCGAGCCAGGCACTAAGGAAATGCATACAATTGATTAGTTAACTTTTGTATACAATATGGCATGATCTCATTTTTAAAAATTGGTTTAGAATATTTATATTTTGTTGTCAATTATTTTGCACTGCGGCCAAGCAGAGGTTGGGATGGTCAGTGATAGAGGGAAAATATGCAGTTGGGACTGTTGATGGACAGGAAAATGGGGTTGAGACTATTGGTATCACACTTGGATCAATTCTTCACTGCCGGTCAGACCAGAATAGGGCTGTCTAGATTAGTTCCTCCCTTCCTGTTCCTCCTTATTGTCATTTTCTTCCTCCGCCTCATGCTTCAACTCCTCATGCTCCTGCTTCTTCTGTGTCTCCTTATGTTCCTGCTCCTTCTCCTCCTCCTCAAGATCTTGTTCCTCAGTGCTTGCCTTATTGCAAGTGTCAAGATTGCCCCACATGATTGTAAGGCTGTGCAGTGTGCAGCAGGCCACTACAAACCTTGACCCCTGCTGTGCTGAGTACTGCAGGGCTCCTCCAGAGTGATCCAGACAGTGGAAACTTTGAATATACCAGTGGCAGTTGTATCACACTTTATCGGCAGCTTGGCTTTCATTGTGTGCTTGATGTGCACACGTGCGTCCTTTGAACTCCAGAATCATCTGGTCAGCAGATAGCCCTTGTCTTGTGATAACCACCCTTTGGTTTGTCATAGTGCCTAAATGCAGTTGGCACAGCAGACTATTGTAAAATGAAGGCAACATGACTATTGCCAGGATATTGCATGATTTACTGCCTATGGTCAGCTGGACTGTGAAGGAGTGAAATCCATTTCATTTCTGATATAGGGCAGAGTTGACATGCGTTGCCCACAAAACAATGTGCATGCAGTCAATGGCGCCATGCGCCATGGAGAAACCTGAAACCCTAGCAAAGCTGCATGCTCAATCTACCTGCCTGTCTTGGCAGGAAGGAATGAAATGTAGTTAGCTCTCATTAAATACAGCACCTTAATGAGCTCCCATATGTAACACTGGACAACAAACTCTGAGATGTTACAAATATCTCCAGCTCCGGCCTGGAAGGAACCAGACACATAAAAGTTCATGGACAAAGTCACCTTCACAGTCACTGGCAATCCAGTCATTGCTCTGTTCTGAGGCTGCAGTTGTGGCTGCAACAGGTGGCAGATTTCAGTGAGGACAGCTTTGCAGAAGCACAGATGTTACACACATTGTTCTTTGCTGAGGTTCAGGAGGAGAATTGCTCCCTGAACACTCTGGCCAGATATGGCCTACTACTAGATCCCTTCTCCCCCACCTGTCCTCTCTCTTCCTGCTTGTGCTGCTTGGTGTGGCCTTAGAAATGTGAATAAATTAATGGTTAAGATTGCAGATTGAAAAGTGGATTAATTATCAATTTAATAAGTAGATAACAAAGTACTGAAGAATTACTTTGAAAGTAATTCCCAGCTTCATTTTTTTAAAATCCCTTCTTTAAATCTCTATTGATGCATCATTCAACAGCCAAGAAAGCAGGCAAATAACCTTCTAGCAGGTGTCTAGCCAACTAAGTAATAGTGTTTGACAGTTTCTTTCTTCCTCCTATGGAGGAAGTTACCTCACCTCTCTTTTCAAACCTCAGTGAAGGGGACCAGTTAGCTCAGTTGGCTAGAAGGCTAAAGTGTGGCTCAGAATAACACCAGTAGCGTGGATTTGATTCCCATTCTGGCTGGGGTAGTCTTGGGATCTGCATCCTCATTCTGCCCCTGAGAGTGGAAGGCAATGGCAAATCATCACTGACAAAGAAACTGCTAAGAAATAGCTCAGGATGAAGCAACAGCAAACAATGAGTCAAGGACCTGCTTTCAGGCAGAGTGCACATACCATACCTCTGAGATATAGTGTGTTGATATACCAGTGGATTGCCCGAGGACCTTTATATTAAGCAAAATGGTACATTAACCAAGTTTGGTTTTTTTAATTACTGTAAGTTTATAAAAACTTTAACTTAGTAATATATTTGAAATTTGGGGATTTTAAAAAGTAAGATAGAGCAATTTTAAATAACTGTCTAGCAAATGATTTTCAAACAGATGGAAACAATTGTCACCCAATGATCCTCCTTTCAAAGTGATCAATTAATAGCTTTGCCTTTGGATGACTGACTCATAGAAGCAATCTACAGAAGTAAAGTCCATCAATTGTAATGAGACCCAGTGCAGTGTGGACTTAGACTATGACGGTGATCAGTGCTTCGCATTGCCTGGTCTCTGTCATTCGATTGAATTAGATTGATGATGGCAGATTGCTAGGGGCAGTATCTGGACCTCAGAGGGAAAGAATGAAGCGTGCAGATGATCCTGGCAGGCACAATGCTTTGAGAACCCTTCACCTCTTCACAGCTGCTGGCATTAGTCCATTCCTAACAGTGTCCACAGGACTTTTATCAGAACACCAAGGGCCCACTTATTTGTGTTCTTAGTAACTTGTTACTGTCACAATAGCCATGACCTAAATACTCCTATTAATAAAAAGATGAAGTGTTATTTGTTTTTCTGTGACCTTTTAACACAAGGGAGACTTCCAAATGATGGGTACTTCTTAAGCTGGTTTTCCTTTAAGAAAAGTCAATTTAAAAATAGGCCGATCCTATTGTAAATTTGAGAACTAAAACCTGTTCTATCACAATCATTTAAAATGTATTTTGCAAGAGATTTATTTTCTGTTTGTTCAATAACAGCTTTCTAAAGAACGTGAGCGCCTTCAGGCAATGATGACCCACCTCCATATGAGACCATCTGATCCCAAGCCATGTCCAAAACCTGTAAGTTTAATATTAAGCTATGGATTGAATAGGGGCCACAATAGTTAATAAGTATTATGTATCATAAAAATAAACAATTATCTTGACAGTTTCCATATAGAATGGTTATACCAATAGTTAAGCATTAAGTGTGGCTATGAAAAATGTAAGCAGATAGTGTTTTGTTGAAATAAAATAGACATTCTACATTCTACACTGACAAAGTAATATACTTCACTTGTGACAAATAACTGACTTGAAATGACTGTCGAAATGTTAGAACATTTTATTTTGATGGATTTACAAATACACTTTGCCAGCAAAGAGAATTTTATTGGGCATCAATTGCACTGCTATATAGCTATGTCATTACTGGCAAAGCATTGAATGGAGTATACTTTCAGGTGAAGGGCTAGAATTTACTGTCTATCAAAATAGTACCCAAAACATTTTATTTAATCAAAAAACCTGGTGTGAACTGGTGAACTTAAGTATCTTTTACATGGAGTTTTAGTTTTAATCAACTTGATTTGTAAAAGAAACCTTAGAAATCTTCTAGTAAAAGTTATTGAGATAATCTTTACACTTTTCTTGGTGAGTCATATGAGATGATAAAATCAGAACATAATTCACTAAATAGTATGTTTTAAGTTAAACTTTGAAATGCATTGTTACTTTCAAAGATGTTCAATAACTATTTTAAAACCATCTGGAAATTCAGCATCGGTTTAAAAACTATGTGGAGAAATTGGCCTGACAAAGCTGACTGTTCACTCTATTGGAAATAATTGTTGGGCAAGTAGTGGGAAAAACTCACTTTATTACTTTGTTACAATTCCTGTGTAGAAACTGCATCATCCCAGCCAAACTGACTTGTTTTTATATATTTCTTTCCGTGAATGCTTTGTTCCTTGCAGAATGCTAGCTGCTAACAAGTTCTCCTCCACCTGAGAACAGAGACAGTCTGAGGCATGGGCTACTTCATGACCAAATAGCAGTCGTGCTTGTAATTGACTAACAGGAGAGGCAATTCACACAGGGCAACTAGGCAGTGCCACTCCTCTTCTGACTGAGATAAAACACATTGCTTTTCTGCCGTGCTGCATCATGTAGCCCAACTGAAAACTGGTAATACCTCAGCAAAGGAAGCTGTGTTCAAGTGACGGACAGCTCAGGGACTCAAACTCATGACCTTCTGGTTGTGAATTGAACACTCAGCCACTAGAGCTACCGAGTCACAGAGTACTTTATAAATTTATTTGTCACAATTTATAATCTTTTATTGTTAATAATTTTGGTGCAGCTCAATTAAAATGGTACCAATCTGATTTCAGAACAAGTTGGTTTAAACACTGCTTTTTTTGTTTATTCTAAATGAATAGTACTCTCATCGCTTCTTATTCCATATTGCATTCCGTACGATAGGAAATCTGAAGATAAAATACTTATCCAGTAAATCCATCAGGAATCTGCAGCTCATTCTTTATAAATAAATGATTCAATCAGTAATTTTGTAAAAGTCCAGCAGTGTGGTAACATCCACACTAATAAAGGATCTTCAGCCTATAATCCAAAACTGAACTTGAATAATGTAACTGAAGTATTACATTACATAAACCACACATGAAAGAACTACTAATTGCATTTGATGATGGGTAATTAATAGGGAATCCTTAGATGAGTAAGTTGAACTGAAACTACAGTCTTTTTCTCATCCCACTGGACACTTGTGCTCTCTAGAATGTGGCCTATAGCACTGTTAGCCTTTAAATGGTTGAAGAATAGAACAGTATACAAGAGGATCGCTAAAATTTATATACTGCACAAAAAGAGCTCCATAATTGATATGATAGTCCTGATTTATGTCCTCATATGCAGTGGCTCAGTTGAGACAGCCCACACATTTGATAAATATTAATAGTATGAATTTATTACCAAGGCAAAATGAGCTCTGTTGGTTCATCACTGCACCCTTAACAGCTATCAGTACATGAACACAAGGTGCAACTGCACTGTCTATTATATGACCCCATTTACACTCTGGATGGTACTTCATTAAATGGTACCTTTTGGCCATGCTACGGATGGATGAAAATCAAAGTTATCAAGGCTGCAAGTCCTGAATAATGAGTTTCACCCAACCTTGAATATATTCAGATGAGTTGAGGTAGCTAAGTGCTCATCCCAGCTTTTACATGCTTTTCCTTATTTATCTTTAATAAATTCCATTTTATCAGAACATGACTGGCTTCCTGCAAACATGTTCTGCTTGTTATTACTCTATGATAAAATAAATTATCATAACCCTGTAAATATAATAATCAGATACAGTATATAAGTTACAGAAGATTTAGTGATAGTAATTTTATGAAGTTTGATAACTGGAGATTATTTTTTGTGTATAAAATTATGCCTTATTGTTTTGGAAAATTATATATAATTTCTGCTTTGAATTAATTTTAGATTAATGTTTTTACGAAGTGAAGATAAGTCATTAATAAACTGTACTGATTTATCCAACAACCCTATCAGTAAATATACTTATAATCAAACTTTAGAATAAAAATTATTAGAGGTATTAATGCAGGAATTATTTTCAGAAATAGATTTTTAAAAAATTTGATGTAAATATTATTAGTTAGAAGATTCAGATACAGTATGATTTTATTTTAAATTTTTAATATTTAGTAATATTTGTTTATTAGGTTAGTTACAATATTAGAATTGCCACAAAATTTATATATAAATGCAGCTGCATTGCTTGCATCAATCTGCAGGCTATGAGTAACAGTAGAATAAAACAGTTTGTGGTTTATTGGGAACAGATGCACTTGGGGATGCCTTCAGGGTGCCAAGCGTTGTTATTAGACTGCCAGTGAGCTTCTCCTGGCTGCTGCCCAAGAATGCAGAACAATTAGCTGGCATATGTTAATTTTTGTTTCTTTAACAAATTTTTCTACTCTCTAAACGTGTAAAACAAATCCACAAAGTAAGATCAATCAATGTTAAATGCATAATCTTCTCCAAATGAAAAAGGTGTTTATCTATAGATGAATACATAACATTTGCAACGACAGATGTGCCTGAATTACTTAGTCAGTTGCAATTTCCTGCACAATTCCTGATTTTCTAGTTTTGTGCTGCGACAAGATAACATTGCAGTTTTCCCAGATCGAGAAATTACCCTTCAGAATAGATTGAAAATGACTACAAATTAGCTATTAAGAGCATCATTTAAGAATTTGGCAGAAATCTTTTCACAGTGGATGGGTGTAAATTTTGTTAATTAGATGCTATTTATGACGATGGATGTGTGGTAAATATAAAAGAGGTGATGTGAGAATTTTTCAATAATGAGTAACGGAGTTTTATTGGGAGGAGTATTTTGAAGGGCACACTGTTAAATCACTTGCATTCATTTTCACCTTTTTTCCTTTTTTTTCCCTGACACCCACATTCCAGGGTGCATCAGCAATAACTGACACTGTAATCATAAATTGAAAATGATACTTCCAGAGGAATTGGCAAACTTGACATTTCATTATATTTGTTAACACATGCCACAAATGATTGTTAGTGAAGAAATTCCATTCCCCTCTCCATCTACAATCATATTTAATTTGAAAAATTTCAGTCTCCTCTGGCTAATTTGCAATTAAGACAATTTTGTTTGAATATGTAGTAATGTCATTACTATTCCACCAAATTAGCAGTGAGAGTAAAGGTCAGTGTAAAATTTTCCAGCTGGCTGGAGCCTCTCAGCTGAGATTTGGGACTGTGCAAAAACTGCTGCAGCAGTGGAGTAACGGCAACACATTCCAGTCCCATTGCAGTAGCTGGATCCTTTCAATAATCTGCCTTGTTTTTCAGCCTTTAAGAATAGACAGATGTAACCATGGAACATTTGGTAGCAGCTTTTATTATGGGAGAGACAGTACTTATAGAGTTGGGATAGACTAAAATGAGTTGGGCCTGAGTAATGTTGGATCAGATCATTAGATAATCTCTAACAGCATCCTCTAATTAGAGTTCTTATGATACAATTTCATCCTGTAATTAGTTGAGATTGGCTGCTTCCTTTGCTGCTTATTAGTGGCAACACAGCTGTAGAAGTGAATCCACTCTCATTTGTCAAACCTTTTAAAGCCTTCTTTCTCCTGTCTCTGCCTTTTCCCGCTCCTCCTCCTGGGCCTCCTCAGCTGAATCTGGTGTCGAGTGTCACAATGTCTAAGAACATTTCAGAGACTTCCCCACAGAGCTTACCTCAGACTCCCACCACACCAACAGCCCCAATCACCCCTGTCACGCAAGGACCCTCCGTAATCACTCCAGCCAGCGTGCACAATGTGGGACCAATTCGAAGACGACATGGTGATAAGTACAACATTCCCATTTCATCAGGTAGGATTCTAAGTAACTCCAGCAGCAAACTGACTTTTTGTCTGACAAATAACATTAATTATTTTGGTTTTAAGTTCTCTATGTTTTGAAGATTATAGAAATAGATAATATCCCCTTTGATGACCAAAATAGATTGAACTTAAACTACACTTGTTTTATTCCAGGCATTCCCCATAGATCACATAATGTAGAACAAATTTATTTGAAAAATGATTTCTGATATTTTGGGATGAGAGGGAGGAAGGATATAATGTTGTGACCATTACAATACTTTTTAAAGTATTTCTATAATTTTATATTAGATATTATGCAGATAGTTCTAGATTTATAAACCTAGTATTTAAAAACTAACTAGGTAATATACACACAAATAAAAATAAATTCATTATCAACATTTTGCATTTGTTGATGTTTGATAATTCAGAGTCTCAGTTAAACCCAGTTTTAAAATCATGTTTTCCTGCCCTGTGCTATTTGAAAAAATTGTATTCTTAGATCTTAATTCTGAACATATAATGAAGCGTAATATGATAATTGTATAAAACTACATAACAAGCTTTTTGTCAATATTTCTGCATAGACTGAAAAATATTTTCAGTCCAGTAGCTCAAGTGGCTGAGCAATTGGCTCCCAACCAGGTGGTTGAGAGTTCAAATCCCAGCACTGCTTGACACTTGAAACCACCTGCATCAGTTAGTTGAGTTTCATTAGTTTTCAGTTGAGCTACTCCATTGAGTGGCATACTACATAAAGTACTATGGCTTAGAAATTGGATATTGCTGGGCCTGTTTTATAAGTGTAAAACTGGTCCCTATAGATCCAATATGGCAGGTAGCATATGTGCTCATTCTACATTGAAAGTGCAGCATACCTGAAACAGGCATATGTAAATAGAAGGCCTAACATCTGTTGGAGGCCGCCTTTGCAAAGTTTGATTGCATATCCCCATAGCATGCACGGGACATGCTGACGTCATTTTGTCCAGGATTTAACAGCCAAACCAACTTTCCTTAATGATCATCAGCAGAAATCTGAAATTCTTTGCCTTAATGTGGAGCTGGCCTGAGCAGGAGTTCTTTCAACTTCACATTAAATTTGTGTTCTGCTGCCGGTCAACGCTTACCCTCTTTCCGGTCTGTTCCCCAGATTGACCTGATCCCCTTATCCATCCTGTCTGAGCTCGTCAACTGCGCTACCCCATCACAACAGGCAAGCTATCTCTGGGGCTGCGATACACACTTGCAGCTCAGAGGAAATGAACATAAGAGGCCATTGTTCTGCAGCCAGCCTGATTAGGTGCAGCAGCGTGCATTGCAGCAGAATCGCACCCTCCTTTACATAACCCAGGCTGATATCATTCTCAGAAATGGTGCAAAGCATTGACTTGGATCACTTATATCCCTCCTCCTTTCAGTTGATCAGAATGGCATTTGTGGCAGCTGTCTTGAAACCTGGATTGCCCCATACTTCTAGTTTGAGGAGGATGTTCTCTCCCCAACAGTTTCTTAGGAGGATGGATGGGAAGGATAGAGAGGTTAAATTGAGGGAATGGAGAAGAAAAAAAGACAGTGTGTTGATTGTTATTTAATTTTCTACAGGTATACAAATACAAAATAATTTATTGCCCTTTTTCTAAAACAACTATGACCGAGTCAATAATTTGAACTTAATTTAAATTGTCAATTCTTCAATGTAGAAAATTGTCAATTCTTCAACGTAGGAAACTGTCCTGTTTACTTGACATTCACTATTCACTCTTACAGAGATTGCCCCAAACTATGAGTTTTATAAGACTGCAGATGTCAGACCTCCATTTACTTATGCAACTCTGATAAGGCAGGTGAGTTGAGTGGAAACTAAATTAACATTGCCTGATTAGTTTATAATTAATTACTGCCTCAATTAATGTTTCCTGAGAAAGTGTCAACCTGTTTAGTTACCAAACAGCTATTTAATGTCATTTTGTCCCTTTTATTTCAGGCTATCATTGAATCATCTGACAGGCAGTTAACACTTAATGAAATCTACAACTGGTTTACACGAACATTTGCCTATTTCAGGCGTAATGCTGCAACTTGGAAGGTAACTTCATAACCTGCACTTTACAGAAGCACGGCAAAGTACCTGAAGATAGGACTGAAGACATTTATTTACTTGACACAGATTAGTATCAGCCTCCCCTCTTTTTCAAATTGGCTGTTGAATAGAATGAATTCCCTTTCTCAAAATGACAAGTGGAAAGAATAATTTTGCCTCTGATATCGTTTTCTAATTTGGTGCAATTAATAGCTTCGCCTTGGTGGAGATGTGAGGGCCTGACACACTAATTACAGTGTGAGCACTCAATCATCAACACCTTTGTTAGTAGCACCGTATTACTTTTTACTTTCACATATTATTGGCTAATTAGTTTGAAAAATGGCTGTTTGCCTTGTGCAACAAATGGAGGCTGTAGGTTTTGTCTTGGTCTGTGCCTTTTGTACACATCATACCTCATCACACAGACTGAAGCTGCCACAGGAGTCAGGGCTGTGGTCACTCAGCTGGAACTAAAGGAAAGTAAGTGAATATTATCCTGTCAGAACAGAAACACAGTTTATTTACTGAGACAAAGAATTCATTCATATCCCTGTCTAAACAAATCCATTATCTTGCACTTACAAGAGGCAAAATTGGGTGCTCTCGGTATCCTTTTTTCCTGTATTTTTCTTTTGAAAAGGGGGGTAGCTCAGCAGATAAAGACAGTCAGTACATCCAGAATGCACTTTATACGTTCATTTTAAAACTGAATGAAACAGCAATTAGCCACAAGTCTTTTGGCATAATCAGTGAAAATGTTTGTAGTGGTGAAGAATAGACATGGTAAAGCCAGATCTACATTACAAGCATTTTTTCTGTGCTCATCAGCATATTAAACATTTTGAGTACCAGATTTACTGAACTGAATTAATTTGGATTTGGAATGCAGATTATTCTGAAAGACCATCAGAGACCTAGATGTCTGCAAAAGACTAATAGCTCTTCCAATTTCCAAATTATGCTGCGTATTTTGTTTTTAATTATTAGTTATTTTATGGGGTTTTAACCAAATGCAATCATTACATATGTGGGCTATGATTTAAATTACAAGGAATTTAAAGGAACATAAATGCAAAATGATTAAAATGTATGCTTCTAAAAAATGTTGGATGCCTTTTATTTCTAGTTTGGCATATTACGCATTACAGTAACACTTAGTGATTGTTTTGTCCTCTGGTTTACTGGGGGGAAATGCAGAAATGAAAGATGATTTAATATCTCAGCTTGGTCTCATCACTGCAGCTCGGGAATCCAGTGAAACTCATTCTGAACAGCTTATTAGTTCTAACTATATCGCATGCATAATAAAACTGCTCATTTGCTCATTAATATTAAAATTATCATATTCAGAGCCATGGGCATTAAGATCAATCAAATCCATGGATTTCAGGTCAGATGCAAGATCTGCTTATGCCTTTTTTTTATATAGGACCCTTTTCTCAAAGCAAACCCAATGCACAAAAACGAAAGGAGAAAAAAATATGCAGAATCTCAACAGGCTGATCATATTTGTTGGTCTCAAATTATTAATTGTAGCATTAGAACAACAGTCATGACCAAGGCTGCTGCTTGGAATTGTCATCATCTTGTGAAAAACTGTGCATTAGTTATTCCATCAAATTTAATAGAAATGATAAAATATGTGTTTACAAATAATTACTATTTTCTTATGCTCGTGTAGAACCCATATGATCTTAGGCTAGATATGAGCTTTATATAAATTACGGGACTGCATTTAACACATCCAGAAATAGTAAATCAACAAATCACCTTGAGTATTTTTGTATGGAGTTTATCAGAAAAGCAGTAATTAACAATAAATGGCTTAATGGAAGCCTTTTTTTTCTTATTATCATATTATTTGGAGCCTCTGGATTTGTATTGAACTGTATAGGATTCATTTAAAATGCCAGTTCACTTAACAGACAACAAATATATTCTATTATTTGATTTATTATAAAGCTGAAAAGTGTTTTGAAGCTTATTTGCATTAGTCTTTGCTTGACAAATGACACAAATGAGGCAATGACACTGTAAGTTGTTTCGCTTGCATTTCATACTACAGGAGAAAGATAGGTTATTCAGTTATTTCAGTGGACTGCGCAATCATCCCTAACTACACCAGCCACCCCCGCCCTCACCTCCCCAAGAGCTGATCAGGGACACAACAGACCTGACCTAATTGTACTGGCATTTTCAAAGATACTGTAATTTGTACAGATATTGCAATTTAGACCAGCAGCAGCCAAAGAAGGTTCTGACATAGCTATTATTAAAATAGCTTTGAGAGCTTTGTTATCACAGACAGTTCAAATGGCAGATATTGGTGTACAGTTTTGCTATTCATGCTGCTGTTCAAAGTACATAGCCTACAGCCAGCCTAAAAAGAAAACTAATCTGTATATTTATGGTCCTGGGTTTTCTAACATCTGAAGTGTATAATTTCTGAACAATATAGCCATTTTTTTTAATTAAATACTGAATTATAGTTGCAGAAGTTTTTTCATAGTATATCTTTTATTAAAATATTAAATAAAAGCAGAATGCTTGGTGATTTACAGAAAAATAATTGGTAAATGTTTAAACCAACATTAAAAAACTATTGTTATTGTGATATATAATATAATGAAGAAAGAGAGATCTAATTTCAACATGTTTCTTGTAAAATTGGCATTCGTTTGTTCCTTGGTTTAACTTTGCACAACTTGGAATGCTCTTTTCCCCTCTTTGTGTTTGCTTTAGAATGCAGTACGCCATAACCTTAGTCTGCACAAGTGTTTTGTTCGAGTAGAAAATGTTAAAGGGGCAGTGTGGACAGTGGACGAAATAGAATACCAAAAGCGAAGGTCACAAAAGATAACAGGGTATGTGTTCAGTATTGTTCATTGTTGTAGCTAACATCTAGTTGCATCGTTCCTCATATCCCACACCAGCTACAATCTTCCACAAGGACCAAGAATGCTGGAGGGTAAGCTTTAATGTAGATGGTGATGATTCCTGTGGAAGTGAGCCTACATTTGATGCACTTTGATAGGTAAGGCTTCACTTTAGTGGTCTCCCTATATCTGTCTCTTAGTTCTAACAAATACACTCAAATTGCTTGTATGATATTAGAAATCATAACCTGCTGATGCTAATGTATAATTTTATCCTTTCCTTCCCTTTAAATCCCATATATTTCTTTACTTTTCTGGCCATTCTGTTACTCTGGTTTCTGCTTGGCTATTGCTTCTATCCAAGGATGCCCTTTCCACTAATTTGTCATTGCAGAAGTGCTTTGTCAGAGCATAGAATAAATTTGGGTCCTTTTGGACAGTAGATGACGAGGAAGTTAAGAGCGGCCACTACACTCAGAGGTCAGCCTCAAAAATACTTTCCTGATGAGAGTCTTGATGTGCACTTCTTGCTCTGAGACCTTTTGCTTGCTTATCCCACTGCTTTGCAAATTAATTCACCATCAGGATGATTGGGTTGGTTAATATTTCTTTCTCCTGGGCTGCATAATTAATAGCCGTGTATAATAATTTAAAGAGGCCACAGGTGCATTAAGACAAGCTAAACACTTCTTTGCTGAGAAATCGCTTAGTTAGGCAACTGGCTCATTCATCTTGATGATGATGTACTTTGGGGTTTATTTTTTTTCATTAATTCAGCACTTGCTGAAGTAATTATCAGTAATAAAACAGGCTTGAAAGCCCATTCAAAGAATCTTTAGCCAACTAATTTGAAAGAAGGGAAAAACAAATTTGAAACAATTGGAATATTTAAAATTTTTAGGTTCTACATTTTAAAATAGAAGTTAAATGTTCTGAGAAGGTTTATGTGTCATTTTAATCGAACTGATCACACTTTAAGTTTTGAAAAATAACAGTGTTTTGCAGTTAATCATTATAATTATAATCTAATGCTTGCTACATTTTCTCAAATCAACATTGATTAAATATTTTTACATTTTTATACTTAAAGTATGAATGTCTTCCAATTTTTATTTCTTTTGATATAAGTCAGTAGCCTTATGGATTTTTAACACTTTTTTTACTTTTCATTTTCAGAAGCCCAACATTAGTCAAAAACATACCTACTAGTCTGGGGTATGGAGCAGCTCTCAATGCAAGCTTGCAGGTAAAAAGTTTAATAACACTCACTGTATGCCATACCTACTGTTTACTATGAAAAATGTATTGCAGCTGGCAAATGCTTTGATACTGATGTAGACGATTACTTTTTTGCTTTTGTGTATGTCCTAATTTCTGTATTTCAGCGTTTAATTTTGATTTTTAATTCTAAGCCTTTCCTTTGGATAGGTTTAGTTGTAACACTAGTTTTTGATGTGGTTAAAAAGCAAGAGGGACACCCTGTGGCAAGCTCTGGAATATCCACCTTTGGATCAAATGTTAGATTGATGGCAGCCTCTGCAAATGCATGTGGATATGCATTAATATTTATCTAAGCTGTCATAAATGATTTCACATCATAGAGCTAGGGAATGAGGCGCTCATGGCAAAAATTTTAAAGTTTAATTACAATATATAATTTTTATGCACAAGAGGCAAAATGTCACGACTTTTATTTCGGGGTAAAGTTTTGGTCATTCTTTAAAGTCAAAGAGATGCTTTGTTAGAACATGAATCAGGATCTTTGGAGTTAAAGAACAGTCAGCAGGGAATTGCCACTGGGGTTAAACCATTCAGCACAAGCCTAGCTTAGAAGTGGAAACAAATTGGTTTGCATTTCGAACTTGCTTCTGCTGCTAGTCAAACCTTGTATTCAAAGAGCAGCTGCCAAGGTTCACTTTTCTCCTCTCATTATAGGTGCTCGGTAACCCATTACACTAACCTTTACAGAAAAAATACGTTAACATTTTAAACTGTTCATCTCATGAATACCACTTGCCACACTATTGATGTCATCAGTTATTAAAATTGGCAACATTTTAACTGACATTGCAAATTATTCTTATTTTTTAATGTAAATAGAGATGCAAAGTGGCTAAACACTTGTATTGTTATGATTTTTGGTAGTTCAAGCCAGTGAATTTTTAGAATCCCCATCTTGACTGCAATTCATAAATTCTGACTAGTCCTATGCATTTAGAAGAGGAAGAGAAAGCTAACTGGAAATGGGTCTCTACTTACTAGTTACATTTACCTCATGATGGGTCAAGCAAAAATTGGTATTGATGGCTTCCATGGAGAAATCCACAGACTGCTGCATCTCTCCATTCATACTGAAAAAGTGATTCCATTGCTATGATTTGATCGGATTTGTAGCAGAGGAATAGGAACAAAGTGCTTCACAACAAACTAATAAATTAGAAACACAGGGATATACTGTATGTGCGTTTACAATAACAGGATGACCATGTATAGTAAAACTCCACAGAGAAAACATTGGCTATTGTGTTTTGGTGGATCTTATGTATAACTCTTTTTGAGTTATACGTAAACATATATCAGATTATATGTTAATTTAAAACCCATGGTTGACTAATTTATTTTTCAAATATTTTGGTAAAATATGAGAAATTAATATATGATTGAGATGCAGGTAGCGCAACGCTATTTATCGAACACAATATAGGAAAACTCAGGGTCAATGTATTAATGTATTGGGTATAACTGAATTCCAAAAATACATTGATACTACAGATTTACAATTAAAACTGAAGAACTGAACTAATTTCTCTTGAGGGCATAATCAGCTGAAGTCATCTCATCCTGTGTGCAAAATCCATGTTTGTTTCTATATTCATTAATCTGATATTTTTAGCCTAGTAAAATCAGAGTACTCACTTGCATGTACTTTAAACTAAAAATAACTAGCAAAGAAAGTTTGGGAAACTGAAGCATTGATGGCAGTAAGGAGGTAAATTTCAAAATTGCTTCCTGGGACCTTATTGAAGTCTCATTCTTCCTCATCTTACAGTCAAGATAATGAAGTGAAAGAAAGTTTCAACTTTATATGACTTTTTAAATTCAGCCCATCTGAGGTTGTGGGGGAGCATTGCTGTTATATATGCCTTGCAATGAACATACATTGTAGTAACAACCAATATGTAGTGTCACTTAGCCAGATAATGGTAAGCGTGACTCTACAAGTGAACATGAAGGAAAGACAAGATATGATCACCTACAAAATCCAACATTATGGGACAGTCTGAGTATCTAAGCTGGTTCCCTTGCTGGGAAAAATATTGTGGGCAAATGGGCAATGAAATGATTGACAATTGTTTACTAAGTGTCCAAGTTTGATTTTAACATATGGGTCATTTGCATATATACAGTGGTCACATATCTTGCACATCTCTTGCATGTATTTGAGCTTCTGAATAAGCTGTATTCAGTCAAATCCTATTTAAATCATAGTACTCATTTTGTTTTTCTTAGATCTGAGGTTAAGACATACTATTTAATGCAAACTAAATATCATGAACACAGACATAGATCAGTTATCACCGAAGCATGTAGCATCTAGCAAACAACTAGTTAAGACAAAACAAAAACAGAATTACCTGGAAAAACTCAGCAGGTCTGGCAGCATCGGCGGAGAAGAAAAGAGTTGACGTTTCGAGTCCTCATGACCCTTCGACAGAACTTGAGTTCGAGTCCAAGAAAGAGTTGAAATATAAGCTGGTTTAAGGTGTGTGTGTGTGGGGGGCGGAGAGAGAGAGAGAGAGAGGTGGAGGGGGGGTGTGGTTGTAGGGACAAACAAGCAGTGATAGAAGCAGATCATCAAAAGATGTCAACAACAACAGTACAATAGAACACATAGGTGTTAAAGTTAAAGTTGGTGATATTATCTAAACGAATGTGCTAATTAAGAATGGATGGTAGGGCACTCAAGGTATAGCTCTAGTGGGGTATTTTTATATAGTGGAAATAGGTGGGAAAAGAAAAATCTTTATAATTTATTGGAAAAAAGAGGAAGGGGGAAACAGAAAGGGAGTGGGGATGGGGGAGGGAGCTCACGACCTAAAGTTGTTGAATTCAATATTGAATTCAACAACTTTAGGTCATGAGCTCCCTCCCCCATCCCCACTCCCTTTCTGTTTCCCCCTTCCTCTTTTTTCCAATAAATTATAAAGATTTTTCTTTTCCCACCTATTTCCATTATATAAAAAACCCCCACTAGAGCTATACCTTGAGTGCCCTACCATCCATTCTTAATTAGCACATTCGTTTAGATAATATCACCAACTTTAACTTTAACACCTATGTGTTCTATTGTACTATTGTCGTTGACATCTTTTGATGATCTGCTTCTATCACTGCTTGTTTGTCCCTACAACCACACCCCCCCCTCCACCTCTCTCTCTCTCTCTATCTCTCCGCCCCCCACACACACACACCTTAAACCAGCTTATATTTCAACTCTTTCTTGGACTCGAACTCAAGTTCTGTCGAAGGGTCATGAGGACTCGAAACGTCAACTCTTTTCTTCTCCGCCGATGCTGCCAGACCTGAGTTTTTCCAGGTAATTCTGTTTTTGTTTTGGATTTCCAGCATCCGCAGTTTTTTTTTGTTTTTAAACTAGTTAAGACAACTGACCTAGAAGTAAAAGACTGAGGTTGGGATTTTCTGGCACTGGAAGCTTCCCGCCCCGCCAAAATGTCAATGGACTTCTGGCTAGCCCGCCACATCCCCCACGGTGGGTCCCGCCACATCAGGGCCAAAAAACCCTGACCTCAATTATGAATGAGAAGAGCCTTGTGAATGTAGTAAGGAACTTGGAAGTTGTACTAAATCTTATTGGTTTCTCAGTCATATCAGTAAACCAACAGAGATTCTCCTGTCTCAATGGAATATTTCCAGGGAAGGGGTGAAGTGACAGGCTCTTTAATAAACATATAGGTTTCCAAGTAAGCTCAAGCAAATTGAAGTGTGATCCTACCAACCTGTACATTAAAGGATAAATAATATTTGTGCTGTCATTTGGCATCTGATCATGGAATCAATACAGATATGCCCCAATAAAGTGGTATGTATGTAGCACAAAATAATTTAATGATATACCCTCTACCTTTTTAACTGACCTTCTAATTAGATATGTCGATGAATAAAGAGTAGAACCTATATTTGTGAATGTAGTGGCTTAGGAATGAAAGGGAGAATGGGATACTGTGACAAGAAGAATTGCAAGCTTAGAGCTGTGAAATGAAAAATTTAAGATGAGTAGATTATGGATAGAGGGGTCAATACAGTTTAACAAATGAAAAGAAAACCAACTTTTGTCACCTAAACTGTATCCTGAGTTAGCTCTTGAAAAGAGTGCAACACTTGCTTTTTGGTAAATGGTATAAGTTGCAAATTGAGGCACTTCTTGACTTTTGAAGTCAACCATGAATTAATCAGTTTCTGATGTGGACCCAACAAATAATTACCCTTTTCACTGTGTGTGCTTGAGTATTTTTTTTTATTCAGAGAAAGTATTGCATCCACTAACCACAGCCACTTTAGGGGTGATTTTCTTTAAAAATATTAAGCATGTACCTAAATTGCTGGTTCCTTTTATAAGAAAGGGAAATTTTAATTCCTTAAGTTTCTAATAAAGTAATTTGCTAACTTTATGAAGAGTTTTATCTTTTTCAGAAATGCCAAGAGAGACATTAAAACAAAAATCTATCTTAAGACCATAAGCATGTACTACGGATAAGCGCTGTAACTTTTTTTTACCTAATCATTTGATACAGGGACATTGAGAATGAATTGAGTAATTTACTCAAAGTGCTTTTGATATAGGATAATGTGGCTGGAATGAAGAATGTCAGGAAGGAATGTCTAGAACATTGGCTCATTCTATCACTGTATAAAAATAAGAAATATGCTTTCAATCTGGTTTCCTTTTACAAAACTAGTTATTGCCCTTTGCAAAGTATTGCTTTAAAGCATATAAGTTTAAGCAGTTGATATATTAGCAATAGTGGCTGCAAAGTAATGGGTTTGAGATACCTTTACCTATTTAGGCTATATTTGCAACAAAAGGGATATGGTTTCCAACTAAAAATTAAATTTTATTTTGATCACTTTATTTAATATTATATTGATATCTAATTATAATTGTCAATATTTGTATAGTAATGTATCATTGAGATTTTTCACAAGACAGTCCTAATGAAGCTTGTAAAATCTGTCATCCTAAATGTAGACTTGAAACAATTATGCTCATCAATTGTTTTATGTTTACTTTTTGTCAGGCTGCACTTGCAGAGAGTAGTTTACCTTTACTTAGTAACCCAAGCCTGATAAACACCACCTCCAGTGGCTTACTCCAGGCAGCCCATGAAGACCTCAATGGTTCACTGGATCACCTCGAAAGCAATGGGAATATCAGCCCAGGATGTTCTCCACAGCAATATACGTAAGCATCTGCAACGCATATATGCTAGTTTTATTGGCAGGCACAAAGAAGTATTTTGTTCACTTTTTTATTATAAAAGCATAATTGGTATATCTGGCTACATTCTACAATCCATATCTGTCTTCTGTCTACAATCTATATATAGGCCAGCAAAGTATTTTGCACCTTGTTGTTGATGTCAAAAAATTCTAGTGCATGAACAGAAGTGATTACATATTCAACTTTAATTACTGGCAGTCCTATGTTGGAGGGTTTTATATGTTATGTTTTATGCAAAAGGCTACTGTTCCAGTTAATATTTTGTAGCTAACTATGTGATTGATTATGTTAAAATCCTTTCCAGACCATCTTTTAATGGAGCAGTGAGAGTGAAATCATTAAAAATTAATGTTCTGTGGGTTTCAGAAATATGCATAAAGCTTTGAAAAGCCTGGTCCTAATCAGTGATGTCAAACATGTGGCCATTCTTTGTTTACTGACTTGCAGTGGGTGAACTCGTTAAGAGGATTCCCTTAAACTGATGGCAATGGAACCACAAGGCAAAAAAGGGCCATCTTTTCTAAATATTAATATAACCACTATGTGTTAAGAATACAGATATTTACAATAACAACAACTCCATTTGTTAATGTAACAGGCTTAATGGTTTTAGAAGACTATGATTAACTTTCAACTGTACTAATGTGAAAAGTTTATATATTCAGGTGCACTGGTCATGCATGTGTAGGCTATTAGATATCAGTGTAGCTCTATACAAAAATATTTGAGTATAATCTAATGTCAGTCTATTGCTACATATTGCTATAAATAAAAGTTGTTTCAATCACTGAAGGGTTGTGGCAAGATTCTCCTATTTGTGTAGGAGTACACTTCCAAATCCACCCCAGCTCTGATCCAATTCACTTGGTTACATATGATGCTTGGCAGACCCTGGCAGGATTGCCATAGCCAAGAGTGAACCTGCCATAAAGTTTTAGGGATATGCCAATAGCACCAGAAATAGCTGCAGCTCCAAAAGAGACAGGGACCGATTTAATGGAGAAGTACCCCCAAAGGTTGGCTGAAACAAAGACTAACACAAGTAGCTCATTGGGTGGGATGAAAATAGTGAGGCCTCTCACTCCATGGGTGTACATTGGGGTTTTTACTGCCAATTTCCACTACCTACTACTATTTTTCACACGACAGCTCTGGGAAGCTATGGTAAAACAGGAAAATGGGAATGAAATCAACCAGCTCTGCACTTTCATTGCCATTTGCACACACTCGGTGGGGAAGAAGAGGCCAGTAGCAGCCCCAATAGAAGCAAGGATAAGAAAATAGAAGTCAGGAGGCGATGACTTCTGTGGGTCTCAACAACTGCATTTTCCTTCGCTTTTTAGCTGCTTTTGGGATTTTGCAATTTTGGGCATATTGGCTAAGGAGAATCCAAGTCAGAATTAAGGACTGGAGAATTCTGAAGATTTTTGTTTTAAATTATGCTATTGATAAGTGGTTTACAACAATGTAATAAAAAATGAATTAACTTCTTGGATATTGCAAAGTAAAATTTATGGTTTTTCCTTTAAGTACTTTAAGAGCAATAGGTTTGTGACCTTTATACAAAATTTAAATATATGAAGAAAATACTATTTTCACTTAATTACTCAATTCTTTTAGGTTTGATTTTAACTTCCCAAAATTGCGCTGCATTAGACCTATTCCCCTGTGAGATTGCCAGCATTGGCTGGCTGACACTTCAACAGGGGCTGCTTTAGATGGTAGACCTAATTTTAATATGTATGTCACGATTCTATGGCACACATAAATTGCCATTGCCAGATTGCCTTTTTGGAAAAACTAATCAGACTGTGTGGTGTGCAATCTTCGATCATTCTACAGATGTTTCAGCTGTTGAAGCCAAACAAAATTAAATTTCAAATTAACCTTGTGGGGCCAGGAGTGCTCCTTTGGGCCTAACCAAATAATCTGGCTGTTGTTAGCCTAGCACCCTAGATGGTAGTGATGTGGGTTTGGAAGGCGCTGTCTAAGGAGCCTTTGAGTTCCTGCAGTGCATCTTGTAGATGGTACTCACTACTGCCACTGTGCATTGGTGGTGGAGGGAGTGAATGCTTGTGGATGTGGTGCCAATCAAGTGGGTTGCTCTGTCCTGGATGGTGTCAAGCTTCTTAAGTATTGTTGGAGCTGCACGCATCCAGGCAAGCGGAGGGTATTCCATCTCATTCTTGACGTGCCTTGTAGATGGTGAACTTGCTTTGGGGAGTCAGGAGGTGAGTTACTCACCACAGGATTCCTAGCCTCGGACCTGTTCTTGTAGCCACAGTATTTAAATGGCTAGTCCAGTTCAATTTCTCGTCAATGGTAACCCCCAGGCTGTCGATATTGGGGGATTCAGCGATGCTAATGTCATTGAATGTCAAGGGGCGATGGTTAAATTCTCTTTGGTTGAAGATGTTCATTGCTTGGCACTTGTGTGGTGTAAATGTTACTTGCCACTTGTCAGCCCAAGCGTGGATATTGTCCAGGCCCTTGCTGCATTTGAACATAGATTGCTTCAAATGTTTGCAAGTTTAAAAATAAGTAAGCTACTAGTGAAAAGGGTGCGGTTTTGCAAATTGTATTGTCAATGCCATGAGGAGCAAAAGAATAATACTGCATGTAGAAATTTAATGGTCCAAATTACTGCTATCTTAATCTGTGCTGCCTATATGTTTAAAGTTGAAATCATCACACAATACAAAGATGTGGAGTGTAACAGGCAGTGGAACGCTAGGTGCTAAGGACATCACTCCATAAGCTTTGGTTGATTTTATTTTTATTTGAGGGAGGTTTAGAGGCTTCGGGATGATTTTATGGAGCCTACAAGAGTGGAAAATGTGACTTCATTTGGGCTGTGAAATTTTGATTTAGTGACAGCAGATTGAGATGCAGAGGTAAAGTCAGTGGCATGTTTGTGGTGTCGAGCATTATGTCCACCTGTGGCGGGGTTCCTTTGTATGCCTTGAATACCCAATTAGTGTAAAACAGTTTCAAATGCAGTCCTACCCTCAGCGTAAAGTTAATAGCACATGAGAAGCTCATGGCACCCAGCTTACTATCATTTAAAGGTGGCATGCACCAGTCAGCTTTGTGTATTTTATGGCAAAGGTAAGCTGTTCTCCATGTCAAACTCTGTGACATAAGACTGAGGGGTGTTGAAAGGTTGGTGTTCAGATGCAGTGGAGGGAAGCTCCTAGCATCCTAGGTGTGGTGGTTCTGTAAGTGGGGGGTGGTATGGTCAAGGCACAGATTGAAAGATGGACAAAGAGCCTAAAGGGTTGGTGCTAACAATGGTGGGGTTTTGAGGGTTGAGTTGAGGATGCTGGGTGGCGGAGGAAACATACACAGTCAAAGGGAAATTTTACTTGGTATGGGGTGCAGGTCTAGAGTCAGGGTGGGACATTGGAAGGTCTTTCTGGGTGGGTCACGGGGGTGCATAAAAGCATGGAGGAAAGTAACGGAGGGTTCGGGGTCAGAGTGGGCATCGGGATGGCCACAGGTGTAGGTGCAAGAGGGAGAGATGGCATATGAAAGGAAATGGTAATACAGTCCAGTGTATTGAGGGAAGGTTCAAGGGTAATGGAGAGGAAAGATTAAGTTGGATGGCTCAAGATGATGGGTACAAGTGTGAGAATGACAGAGAGAGGATAGGAGGTACAGGATCGGGTTAGGAATGTGACACACATCATAATTTTAATTTCACTTTTCAAGCATTGCTTTTCTGAATATAGGATAGATTAAGTGGAAGGAGGGTCGTTTTGGGTAGATGGAGTTAATGCTTTGCGCAACTTGCTGATTAAAGGAATCCCCTAACGAGTAGTTAAATAGATCAGAAACACGGATGAGCATGTTCTCACTTAAATATCTAGCTTCTTCACACAGTGTAATGACTGCTATAACCGATGGGTCTCATTCACCCAAGTTTCCTGAAATCCCATGAGTTGGAGCAGAGAACAAGAAGGAGAGCTCCTGCTGGCCAACAACAGAGGCTGCGGTGCTAACAGCAGGTAGCACCAGAGGGGGAGGCGGTCCAGACACAGACATTTCGGGAAGGCATCTGTGAAGACAAGCACTAGTGCATCAATGCATTCAGAGGACAAGAACAAGGTACCTCCAAATGTCAGAGGCAATGCCAAAGACACCAGAGGATGTCCTCTGAAATGGTCACCGAGATATGTTGAATTGTTGATCAAGATGTGCAGCCATGTGGATTTCATGGGAACCCCATCCCAGTGGTGATTAAAGTTACATTTGCACTAAATTTCTAGACAGTGATGGCTTCCAGGCTGCGACGGGCAGCGATTGTGGCATCTCACAGGCTTCCACACATAGGGCACTGGTCACCTCTTTTATTTGGCCATGCTAACGATTTTGTCCACTCCACCACAGATAATGACATACAGTCTGCAAGGTCAGCCTCTTTTGGTTTCATTGCTGAATTTTCTCAAGTGTCAGATGTCATTGACTGCACTTGTTGGTCATAAAAGCTCCCTGGGAACAGCCGGCTTCATTTGTAAATCATAAAAGGGTTTCATTCCATGAACACACAACTGGTGTGCGACCACATGAGAAGAATAATGCTTGTTTCCTAAGGAGCTGCTATGACACATACATCATGAGAAACCCATGCTTCAAAAGCTTTTTGAAGCCCAGCCCAGGTTGATGGATGGATCCTTGGTGACAAGGACTATCCATTGCATACATGGCTAATGATGCCAGTGAGGCATCCCCAGAGTGAGGCAGAGGAGCGCTACAATCAAGCTCAAGCAACCATCAGAGCCATCATCGAGCATGCCATTGGACTTCTTAAAATGTGCTTCCACTACCCTGACCAGTCTGGAGGTGCTCTGCAATACATACCCTAGAGGGTGTCATGAATAATAGTAATCTGTTGTGCACTGTACAACCTGGCACTGCAACATGGACAGATGTTGCAAGGGCAGGAGAGCAAGGAATCCTCAGAAGAATAGGATTTTTCAGAGTATGAGGAGGAGCCCATAAATCCATATGAATGTTTCATGAATGTCAGGGCCAAGGGGAGATGTGCAAGGGATGCCAAAGACAACCTGATCTATACAAGGTTCGCACAACCATAACGCATCTGCATTACCGTTGTTCCATCACATGACCACCACTGCCTTCCTGTGGCTGCCACAGCCCTGCCATCCTCCCATGATGAGTAAACTGTAAACCTGCATTCCCTAACATCTAGAATAGAGTGGAGCTTTATCTCACACACTTGCAAGTGAGTACTAGTACCAAGGATATCTTGGGTACATGGACAACCATATAACAGCCTGCCTTGACCAACTGTTTTGATCCAGCACCATCCTTGAAGTGCTTTGAATGCAACTGTACCTGTCTGATTTATACCCACTGAGAGTGAACAGGGCCAATAACCTGCAGTGCATTTATAGGGGACCAGCTATGCATGCATTTTAAGCCATGTTCTGCAGAATGATCATCACAGAAGTAACAATTCACATGAACATTCAATAAATAATGCACAAAAATACAAAACATCACATTCAGGAATGATGTCTGTGTCCCTATCTCCTCCCTAGCCATCACATTTGAAAAACATGGGGCGGACCATGGGCATTACATCTGATACTATGACAGGCCCCTACAGATCTCAATAATTATAACATTGGTGGCAGCTGTGGTCAGCACCAACACCCTGCAAAAGAGGACAGCCATTCTGTGTAGGAAGAGGATGAATGCTGTCATCCATTCCGCCAGAGTAAGTCATTCTTCTCATCACTCTCAACTCTCTCACTCTCAAACCCATCACACATCCAGAGAGATCTCACACCTCAAGGGACAACACCACTAACTCTCACACACACCCTCACATCTCCATCAGGCTCATGTCCTCGGGAGCTCATGTCCTCACCCCATTCATGGCTTCACTCACCACATAAACATTCCATGCAGTACCATCTGTCTTGTTCACACTCTCTCAATCTGTTTTCATGCAGAAGAAACTGGCTCACAACAGCAGGGAGGGGTCCCAGACCAGGGGGGGAGTGGCACACATTAAACCCATCACTCATTTTGAGGAGCCATTGTAGCTGACTGGTGAGGACATGGACCATGCTTACAGCGACAGTGAGAATCCTGCACCACATCATCCCTCTGTCAGCACAACCATGATTGTTCTATCTCCTTTTGACTCTGCTGGCATGCACTACTTATCTCTATGACCTGCCCGACCTTTGCCTTCCCATCCCCAGGATCCATGTCTGTATCTGAGTCCCCACCAACCACCCCCATCGTCCCTTCTACGCACCCTCACCCTCCCACCCTTCCGGCTCACTCTGCTCCCTCTCATACTCACCATTCCCTCCTACCATACCCATCCTCTGTTCGGTCCCCAGGAGACAGTCATTGACCCTACAGACCCCTCCCCAGCACATTCACCTGGACATCCCCCACCCCTTACTCCCTCCTCCACCCTTATGCCCTCCCTCCATCCCCAGACTCCCTCCTCCACCCTTACTCCATCTCTCCCCCCCCCCCATACTCTTCCTTCCCCCTTGAAGTCCACTCCCCCTCCAAACTCCTTCCTCCCCCTGAAGTCCTGCCCCCCTCCAAACTGCTTTCCCCCTCTGAACCCTTTCCCTTACAACTTTATGCCCCCTTACACCTAGCTCCCTAGTTGCCACAGTCCCCCCAATATATCCTCCTCCCCTCGTACTACCACCTGCCACCCCTCCCCAACATTGCCCACCCCAACACCTTCGTTCTCTTCCTCCCAACCTCACCCGCCCCGACACCTTCGCTTCGCTGGTACACCTTCCTCTCCTACTCACAGCTAGACCTTCCTCAACCACCCCACCGCCTCCTTGATGAGCATCTGTAGCAGCCCATGGCTACATAGGTACCGAAGCAAACCCCAGACACCAATGGAGACCTCCCACCTTCCGTGAGCAGCTCTGGGGCAAAGCCTCCTTCTTATCATGTCCACGGACAGTTTATACATGGTCCAGCCAGAGCTGGACACGTTTTTGCGCCTTGTTGTTGAATTTGGCAAGATCTGCAATAGTGCAGAGTTCCTCTAGCGATAGGCATTGCAGGAGATGTTGCATAGTCTGTGGCTCAGTTCCACATTCACAAGTTGTCGGGCTGGTTGTATATCCCCATTGGCTTAGTGACACTTTTGAACGACCTACACCAGTCCTAAGTCTGTTAAGGCACTTCCAGGTTGCCCAGTTGCAATTAGCTCCTGGTGGAAGGCTTTCATCCGGTAGAATTTGCATCGCTGGGGGTTGTTCGAGATTGGCGAGCTGCTCTTTCCACAAGGTGATGCGGGCTTCAGATGGGGTTGATTGTAATGGAACAACACGGTTCATGAAGCTCTTCCTTGGCTTTAGGCAGCTGGGTATAGGCGTATGACCATGTAGAGGGTGCCTCTCATCTGATGTTTGATTGAGTCGCTCTTTACTGCTGGCTACTATTCTTCTTATATTGGGGGAGCAATACCTGCCAGGATATATAGGCTGTTGGTATTTGTTGGTTTTAAAAAACCTGTGATAAGTCGGCAGCTTGCATTCAGAACAGCATCCATCTTTATAGCATGAGTAGATCTTTCCCATGCAAGGCAGGCGTATTCGGCAGTGGAATAGCAAAGAGCAAGGGCACTGGTTCTCAATGTTTTCGGGCTTGCTCCCCGTTTTGTGTTAGTGAGCTTATTCAGGATGTTGTTTCGTGGGGAGAGCCATCTCCATGAGAATCCACCTAGCATGGGATGCACATGTTCCTCCAAGGTCTAGTATCTGTAGGGCTCCATCATCCTCTGCTCCTTGGTTGTCTGCAAGGTGAGCAAGGCCCTAACAGTAAGTCCCGACTTCTGCACATCACACTTGTCTGGGCCGATGTGTTTTCCTGCCGACATGGGTGGAAAATTTGATGTGGGGGAATGATTTCAGCGAGCAGGCAAGATGTTGAGATGCAATTGCATTGAAATTAGGTTCCCAATGTGTGCCAGGGGAAAAAGGCAGCCGGCCATTGACAGGTGGAGCGGACGATCACAAATGGTTTAATGGTGGCGTGAAACTGATTTGTGGCCTTCTCGTCATATTATCAGCTCATGCCTGCCATGATGCCCAATGCCAATAGGGCCGGAAAATTCCGGCCTGCATCTAGGTGCTACCGTGACATCAGCTGAGCTGGGGGCAGTGTGCTTAATGTCATGCCCCATTGCCCAATGGCCATGGCAGGGGTCCTCTGGAGGCATGGGGCCTTGAGGGCTGCAACCCACTGGGGGTCTCCTGCACTGATGCAGGGGCATCCTCCTCGGCCTTGCCAGCTGAAGCTGTTAGGGTCAATGGTGGAGGGGATGATGAGATACCCCTAACCCTGGGAATGTCCTGACATGAAGGCCTGGGGCATCGGGCACACACTCCTCCTCCATCTCGATGTGACAATGCACCTCCCTGCCCCCCTGAGTGAAAGTGGCTCCTGGAGGGAGGTCCAGGGCCCTCGACCTTCTCTCGCCAAGACACTGCTGCACTGAGCCCATGCCTAGAGCGATGGAATGCAGGTCAGAGTGCATATGGATCAAATGCTTGACCTGGCTCTCCATGGCAATGCCATCCTGTCCAAGTGTGAAGCCATGCACTTCTGTGCCTGAGACATGGCAGAACTCATGGCATCCTGCATAACCAGCACAAAGTTGTGCATAATCCCTGGCATCACCATATCCACCATATTTTCTCCTAACCTCTGCTGTATGACCAGCAGGTGTCTTGTTGCTGCAACCAGAGGCCCATCATCAACTTGGGGCTCAGGGGGCCTGATGCCCAGCAATCCTCTGATCACCTGGGGATTCAACTGTCACATCTTCCCTCAGCTGCTGGGACATGTCTGTGCTGTGCTCACCAATTTGTGCTCCCGAATCTATACGCGACCCCTTCCTTCATGAGGGTGTAACTCTGCTAGTGGAGGTTGACAAGGCAGGTGACTGTGCATCCTCTGAGACACTCTCTTCTTCACCCCCAGAGGTGAAGTGTTCCGGCTCCTGTAGCTGCAGCCAGGTCCTTGGATGGTGATAACTTGTAGTGGAGAACAGAAAGAATCACATTAAGAATCATCACAGTTTGAGCACTTTACATTTCATTGCATCCATCCTGTGTGCCCATATACCAGAATGGCTGTCTCTTCCTCCTTACTCTTAGCCGGTCCAGCCTCACTGCCTGTCACTGAACGTGCCTGTCCTTGCCAGTGATTTCCATTGCTTCCTTTTTGCCTGCTGTGAGGAACCTTAGACCAGGAATAACTCCTCCTGTGCATCGCCTCTCTCTGGCATTGTGGGTCTGCTTGTCCTGCTTGACAGAATGCAGAGTTAGTGACATGTCAAGTGACACCTAACCCATTGCAACCCCATCATACAGGCCTGTCATTCACATGTTGCATCCAAGTGCACACAGGAGACAAACCTCCACATGCTTTGGCTTTAATTGCCATTTAGCACTAAGGCTGATCACACATTTACTGTTCTGGCATAGCTGCCTGTTCACACACATGCATTATTGATGACCACACAAGAGACTCCATTTGAAGATGTGACACTGGCATTTACCCTTGCAAGATCAGAGGCAGGGAGGTGCATTGTCACATTGAGATGGAGGAGGAGTGTGTGCCAGGTGCCCCAACCCTTCATGTCAGGACATCCCCAGGGTTAGGGGCATCTCATCATCCCTCTCCATCATTGACTCTAACAGCTTCAGCTGGCAAGGCCGAGGGGGATGCCCCTGCACCAGTGCAGGAGACCCCCAGTGGGTTGCAGTCCTCAAGGTCCCATGCCTCCAGAGGACACCTGCCATGGCCATTGGGCAATGGGGCATGACATTGAGCACACTACCTCCAGCTCAGCTGCTGATGTCATGGTTGCATCTAGATGCAGGCCAGAATTTTCCGGCCCTATTGGCATTGGGCATCATGGCGGGCGTGAGCAAATAATATGATGAGAAACCCACAAATCCGTTTCACGCCAGCATGAAACCATTTTGCGATTGTCCGCTCCACCTGTCAATAGCGGGCTGCCTTTCTCCCCCACCCCCTGGCACACATTGGGAACCTAATTTCAATGTACTGGCATCTTATCATCTTGCCTGCTCTGGAATCATTCCCCAAAATCAAGTTTTCCGCCCATGTTGGCAGGAAAACATGTCATTGACCTATTTCTTGCGCTGGACCCAGGTTTGGTGCATGACCCCACAGTTGCTCACCTTGGTCCCCCTGCCACCTCCGTCCAGACAGTCTTGGCCTGGTGCAAGGGCCTTCGTTTGCTACCTTCAGGAAAAAGCACCTTCCGCTTTGCCCTAATGGCCTGGAGGAGAATGTGCAGGGATGTATCGCCCAACCGTAGGGCTGGTCTGTTTTGCCAGTCAGTGCCACAGACATTTCTTCAAATAATATCAGTGGAGCATCCTGGCAGTGATGCACAGCCTCCCTGTTTGAACAGGAAGCTCTTTAGCAGGCCACCCATAAATGTAGCATTGTCAGCTGATAGTGGGTTTCATCAGTGGAAAGCTCCCCCTGCAACTAAATTGCACATGTTTTTCACGCACGTCGCTGGCACTTAGAATTTTAATTCTAAGGGCAAAAAAGAGAGAAAGCAGAAGTTGCACACAGTTCTGGTTACAACATCAGAGTGTCAAGCAGTTGATAAAATTCCCAGCATTGGGACTGGAAAATGAAATTGAACTTAGAAGTTGTGCTATGTACTATCATAATCGTATAACCTCTGATCTGCACATGAAAATCCCCATATAAGCAATGCACAAGTGCATAATTATGCATTTATAGCACCCAAATAGACAAATTCATATTGCTCTCCTTTCAGAGTAAGAAGAATCTAGTGGTGCACAATTGCAACTAAAGATCACCCTCATATCAGAACAATAACTGTCAGCACCCCTACCTTATCCAGGCACCAATGCAACACATATTGGTAGAAATTAGCAATGATGTTGATGAAGCACAAATACAATACTTAACTGTTTTTGAATGATGAGGAACTAGCTGGTACCAGGCAAAACCAGAGTGTGTTGAGTACGCTTTCTGAATTGTACAGCAATATAGGGGCTAAAATGGAAATCAAAGCAAGGGAAGCACAGCCTGAGCAGTTATTATTCCTTACACAACATAGGCAAGATTTTGTCTTTTGTGTCGGGACCCCAAAGTCAGAGTCAAATGGGCATTATGACCTCAAGCTGTGGGCGGAATTTTCCGTGCCCACTGGCGTCAGGTGTCATGGTGGGCGTGAACAGACGATATGGCAGGAAGGCCAAAAATCAGATTCACGATGTTGTGAAACCAGTTTGCAATCGTCTGCTCTGCCCATCATTTGTGGACCGCGTTTCCTGCCGCCACACGTCGGGAACTTCATTGTAATACATCTGCACATCACTATAAGGCCAGCTCACCGGAATCACCCCCCCACCCCCCCCCCCCCCCCATGCTGGGTCATCGAAGCATATTGGCATGATTGCATGCAGACGTGTTTCACAACTGAACATAAGCGACATGCACTTCACTCGGGTCTTTGAGGTTTGTTTGCCTAACTCATTTTGGGCCGCACTAAGTCTTCAGCGCCACACTTCGCAGGCAGCACCACAGCGCTTTTAGGGGACTCAAGGGCAGGTCTCTACTTCCAAGACTAGCCATAAGGTGGGGTGACTTTTCAAAGGCTGCAAGTCTATGGCTTGCTTGAAGCAGGGGGAGAAGTGGCCTCAGGCTGGGGGAGATGCTGAAGGGGCTAGAGCATTACTGGGGAAGGAGGTTATTCAAGGGTGTGTGGAGACACATGTTGATCTGTGCAAGTGGCCTCAAGAAGGTTAGGGCTGAGGAGACAGGCCTCAGAGGAGATAAGTCGAGATGGACCTGTGAGGGTATGTGTGAGAGAGTGAGTGTTGATGTCCCTTAAACTGGTAGTGAGCGAGATGACAGTGAATGTGTGATGGCCTTGTGAGTGTGCAGGTTAAGAGTGATGAGATAGCCGCCTTACCTTGGCGACACAGATAAGATCATTCATCCTCTTTCTGCACTGGATGGCAAACCTCTTCTGTGCAGCATTGGCACTGACCACTACTGCCACCACCTCACAAGCAGGCGTGGTAACACTGATGGACCTCCTGCAGCCAGAACGGAGGTAGAGAACATCGCAGTGGGTTCCAACGGTCTCCAGAAGACTGGGATGCGTCACTGAATCGGGGGCCTGCAGTCTCCTTGCCTTTTGGGGCCATGTCTTCTGTGCAACAGTCCTGGGCTGGAAGCACTGAGTTGTGCGCACGGCTACACTTTAAATATGGTGCCTGGCATGAGGAAGCAGCGAGGTGATGGTGTGGCGGGTGAATCGGAGGCCGCCCACCAGCGAAACAGCGTGTTTTCCAGGAATACATGATTATTAAGGCGGGATTGAGACGATGTGACATGAAAACCCCCAATTTTGCCCAGCGGGTAAAATGTCGTTTTTTCCCACCTGCTGCCGCACTTAGTAAAAATGTGGGACGATTCCACCCTGCATTTTTATTCTTTCATAGGATGTGGGCTAGGCTAGTATTTGTTGCCCATCCCTAATTGCTACAACTGAGTGGCTTGCTTGGACACTTCAGAGGGCAGTCAAGAGCCAACCACACTGCTGTGGGTCTGGAGTTACAGGCCAGACTGGGCAAGCCATGGCAGATATCCTTCCCCAAAGAACATTAGTGAATCATAGGGTTTTTTACGACAGTTGATGAGTGTTACATGGTCACTTTACTGAGGCTAGCTTTCAATTCCAGATGTCTTTATTAAATTCAATTAATTAATTAAATTCCACCCGCTGCTGTGGTGGGTGGGATTGTGAGCCCATGTCCCCAGAGCATTAGTTTGGGCCTCTGGATTACCAGTCCAGTAACGTCAACACACCACTGTCTCCCCACCACCTGCCAGTGACTTTCCCAAAATGACCAGTTAGTGGTCAGAGAGTGAGCTCCCTGTCCAATTAAGGGTGATATGGACGGGTCATCAAAGCTGGAGAACTAATAGAAGGCTCGGCAACACGAAAAAAGCTGTAGCCTGCAGTTCAGTTGAGAAAGAGAGAGGGAGCCTCTATTTTGAGGCACCTTCTTTGCATATTGTAGAAGTTTTAAAATAAAAAATGGCCACTGCAGCCAGGCCACCATTTGTGGAGGGGGAAACCATCTGTGACCAGGCAGGTGTGGAAGTCTACAAACAAGATCAAATGGTCCTGATGAAGGGTTATCAACCTGAAACATTAACTCTGTTTCTGTCTCCACAGCTGCAACCTGACCAGCTGAGCATTTCCAGTATTTTCTGTTTTTATTTTGTATTAGTGGCGGTCCTCCAAACCTTCTTGGAGCATTGGCCCCTGGTTTGCCATTGGGAGGCTGTCTCCAGGCAGATGGCCTATTTCTCGATGCTTTGGGGTGGTTACAGACCAACGGGAAAATTAATTAACGATCATTAATTGGCAACCTGCAATTTGTAGGCATGTAGTCCTTCGACCACACATTCCATCTCTGCAAAAATGGCTGGGGACAGATGGTACCAGCACATTGGCAGAGAGTGGGTATTTTCCTTCCCAACCACCCTCCTCTGTAGAGGGTTAAAACCCTGCCTCACGTCAGGAAATTGTTTAAATAATGTGGAGTTTGTTTAGATAGGCTAGACTTTTTAACAGATTATGAATATGTTACCTAATGAATGATGTACAGCACTGCATGTGGCAATGCCGGAAGAAGCAGGAGTGGAGTCCGTGGGTAGGATTTCTCTTTGAGCTTCAGGACCCCACTCTCAGGCTCAAATAGGGGTCAGAAGCTCACGCTTTGTGGGGAACAGTTAATCATCTGTGTTTTTCACTGAATATGCCAATTTCTGTCCAGAGGCCATGCTCACCGTCCAATTAAGGATGGCGAATGGGTTCTTGAAGCTGGAGGGCCAGCAACATAGAAGCAGCAGCAAGCTGCCATTGCAAGCAAGGGAGGGTGAGGACTCCTCGATACAGGTTCCCTCTCTCCAATATTTTTCAATAAAAAGTAGAATCAGCAGCCTGGCCACCATTTGAGGTGGTGGGCATGGTGGCATAGAGGATGATGAGTCCCTCCAGAAGACAACCTATGGCTGCAGTTGAAACAAGGCTGACAGGGAAGGCCTCTAAGCCTGATTGGAGCATTGGCCTGCTGATCTGCTGCCATAAAGGGAAATGAAATCAGGAAGTTGAATGTGCAGCTCAAAGGTTGGTGTGGGAGAAGGGGGTTTAGATTCATGCGGCACTAACACCAGTACTGGAGAAAGTAGGAACTGTACCACTGGGACAGTCAGTTAGCTAAACATCTGTCAAAGGGAAAATGCTGGAACCTATTATTAGGGAGGTTATAGCAAGGCACTTGGAAACTCTCAGTGCAATCACGCATAGTCAACATGCTTTTGTGAAAGGGGAAAAAGTGTTTGACTAATTTATTAGAATTCTTTGAGGAAGTACCAAGCAACATGGATAAAGGAAAACGTGTGGATACTGTATACTTTGATTTCCAGAAGGCATTTGGCAAGGTGTCGCAGCAAAGCTTACTATACAAAGTAAGAGCTCATGGTGTATGGTGTAAAAATTAGCATGGTTAGCTAACAAGAAACAGAGTAGGCATAAATGGGTTATTTTTGGATTGACGAGATGTAACAAGTGGAATGCTGTGGGGATCAGTGCTAGGACCTCAACTATTTGCAATCTAGATTGATGACTTGGATGACGAGATTGAATGTATGGTTGCTAAATTTGCAAATGACACGAATAGGTAAGAAAGTAAGTTGTGAAGAGGACATAAGGAGTCTGCAAAGGGATATAGATAGGTTAAGTGAGTGGGCAGAAATAATGGCAGATGGAGTATAATGTGGGAAAATATGATACTGTGCACTTTGATAGAATAAAAAAGCAACATATTATTTAAATGGAGAGAAATTGCAGAACTCTGCAGTACAAAGGGATCTGGGTGACCTGGTACATGAATCACAAAAAGTTAGTATGGAACAGCATATGATTAGGAAGGCAAATGGAATGTTGGCGTTTGTTGCAAGGGAAATGGGATATAAAGGTAGGATGTTTTGCTACAGTTGCATAAGGTATTGGTGGGATCATATCTAAAGTACGGTGTACAGTTTTGGCCTCCTTACATCATAAAGGACCAAACTGCATTGGAAGTAGTTCAAAGATGGTTCATTCAACTGATTCCAGAAATAAAAAGAGTATCCTATAAGGAATGGTTGGAAGGTTGGGCCTGTATACATTGGTGTTTAGAAGAACGAGAGATGATCTTATTGAAATATATAAGATCTTTGGGGGCCTTGACAGGGTGGATGCTGAAAGGATATCCCACTTGTGGGAGGGACTAGAGTCAGGGACACGGTTTAGAAATAAGGGGTCTCACATTTAACAAAGAGATGAGAATTTTTTTTTCGAGGGTCATGAGTCTGTAGAACTCTCTTACCTAGAGAATGTTGGGGGCAAGGTAATTTACTATTTTTAAGGCCGAATTAGATAGGTTCTTGATTGACAAGGGAGTCAAATAGTACAGAGGTAGGAAGGAAAGTGATGTTGAGACTACAGTCAGATCAGCTTATTGAGTGGTGGAGTAGGCTCGAAGGACCAAATGGCCTATTCCTCTTAATTCATATGTTCCTAGAAGGCAACTTCCTTGTTCCTCCCCACCTCCCCTGACCTGGTTGCCAACTGGAAAATTCCAGTCATCCTTCAACAATAGTTTTTAATTGGCCTTAAATTAGTTGAATCAGCTACTCACCAGTTGTACACCAGTAGCCCTCCTGTCCCCCCCCCCCCCCCCCCCCCCAACAAATCAGCTGGGGAACCAGCAAGCAAGCTGGCAGCATGAAATTTTGTGCCGGTCCACCTCTATGCCTGTGCCCATCAAAGCCCAACAATTCTGCCTCTTATCTTCTGAATCTTGCTGCTTTAGAGACTTTGGGTTCATTTTACCATGGATGCTGATGTTCTGCCACTGAGGCAAAAATGCAGGAGATGACCCAGCTTTTGCTGGTGGCTCAAGCCAGGGACAAATATGCCCAGCGGTGATCAATTCAGTGATTGCCACCAGTCCTACCATCCTTGTTAAGGATAGTGGCCTGCCCCAAGAGCTGCTGGCCCAATTAGGTAGCTCAGCAGTGCCCTCAAAGTGGGGTAAGTGGATATGGGGTCACCAGGGCTAGGCAAGCAAGCCACAGCAATCTGGGAGGGCCGGAAGGGGGACTTCGCAGAGGACAGGTGGAGAAGGTGCCAGAAGGGCAGCCATTGCCACTGGGGTCCGCACTGTGGGCCATGGAAATCCCAAAGAGGAGGGTCCTTTTCCAGAGCCCAATGGGAGGACACCAGGTTTCAATGTACACCTTCCCCACGCTGCGATGAGCTCATCAACCCCATGATACAAAGGTCATGTAATCATTCTCCAAATTGGTTAAAGCAAAATGCTCACAGGGTCAGGAAAGCGTCCTTAATTAGCCACCTGACTGGCTCAATTGGGCTGCCAGTGGGCAGTATGTCTGCTACCTTTCCTGTCATTGGAAAAATAGGTTAGTAAAATTCTGGCCTTAGGGATCCAAGATTTGTAACTTCCCAGCTTTAACCAATTTGGAGAATGATTATGTAATATTTATATCATGGCATTGATGTAAATATATACATTTATAAATCACTGGTTCGACCTCAGCTGGAGTATTCGATCCAATTCTGGGCAAGGTACTTTAGGAAAGACATCAAGGCCTTAGAGCAGGTACAGTGGAGATTTACTAGCATCATACATGAGTGTGGGACTTCAGTTATGTGGAGAGACTAGAGAAGCTGGGGTTGTTCTCCTTTATAGCTGGGAAGGTTAAGGGGAGCTTTAATAGAGGTGATCAAAATCATGAGATGTTTTGATAGAATAAATAGTGGCTGATGGATTGATAGCCAGAGGACACAAATTGAAGGTAATTGACGCAAGAACCAGAGGACAAGATAAAGACATTGTTTTTACTCTGAGTTGTGATCTGGAATGGACTGCCTGAAAGAATCATGGAAACAGATTCAATAGTAATGTTCAAGACGGAGTTGGATAAATACTTGAAGAGAAAGCAATTATGGGGCTATGAGGAAAGAGCAGGTGTATACGACTAATTGAAAAACTCTACCAAAGAGCTGGCACAGGCACAAGTGGCTGACTAACCTCATTCTGTGTTGTATCATTTTATGATCTTTACTGTTGACATGCAATAACATCATCTTGCATTTATAAAGCAATTTCAATATAGTAAAATGTTTCAAAGTGTTTCACAGGAATGTATCAGACAAAAAAAACGAGACAAAGAAAGAGACATTAGGACAGGTGATCAAAAGGTTCACTTTAAGCAAAGTTAGCATCATCCTCCTCCAATGCCTCTCCATTATCGTCCAGCTGGTTGTGGGACTGTTCTGACCTGGTTCCATTCTGACCTATCTAATCAAAGCTAGGGAATCCTTGCAATGTTGCTTGCTCCCACACTATTATCATTGGTGTCCCCCAAGGATCTATCCTAGATCCCCTCTTATTTCTCATTTCCATGTTGTCCCCTTGAAGACAACATCCAAAAGCACAGCATTAGTTTTCACGTATACACTAACAACACTTGGCTCTACCTCACCATTGCCTCTCTCAACTCCTGCACTGTTGCTAAATTAACCAATATCCAGTGTTGGATGAGCAGAAATTTCCTCCAGTTAAATTTTGGGAAGACTGAAGCCATTGTTTTTGATCCCTGCTCAAAACTCCATTCCCTAGCTACCAATTCCATCCCTCTCCTGGCAACAGTCTGAGATTAAGCCAGTTTGGCCTCACATTTGATCCAGAGCTGAGCTTCCAAATTCATGTGTGCCACCACTAAGATCACCTAGTTCAACCTCTGTAGCAAAGTCCAACTTTGCCTCTAAACTTACCTGCTGCTGAAGCCCTCATTCATGTCTTTGTCACCTTTAGACTCAACTATTCCAACACTTTCCTGGCTGGTCTTCCACACATTCCACCCTCCATAAACTTGCGATCATCCAAAAATCTGCCCTACAGCTAGTCCATTCCTCTATCACCCATTTGCTCGCTGACTTACACTGGCTCCCAGGCAAATAACGCCTTTACTTGAAAAATATGGTTTCTAATTTCCTCCATGATCTCGCCCCTCCCTATCTCTGTAATCTCTACAACCCTCCAAGATATCTGTGCTCCTCTGATTCTGATCTCTTATGCAATCCCAGTTATAATTGCTCCATCATCTGGTGGCTGTGCCTTCAGTTGCCTAAGCCCCTACTTCTGAAAATCCCTCCCTACACCTCTCTACCTTGCTTTCCTCCTTAACAACCACCTCTTGACCAGGCTTTTGGTCATCTGACTTAATATCTCCTATTGAGGCTCAGTGTCATATTTTGTTTTATAATGCTTCTGTGAAGCCCCTTGGGACATTTCCTTAAGTTAAAAGTACTATAAGGCTTAGCTGAAAAACCAGCATTTGTTTCCCATCCCAAATTGCCCTTTAAGAGTTAAGAGCCAACCACGTTGCTGTGGGACTGGAGTCACATATAGGCCAGACCAGGCAAGACTTTCAATTCCAGATTTGTTTAATTAATTGAATATAAATTCCACTAGCTACCTTGGTGAGATTTGAACCCATGTCCCCAGAGCTTTAGCCTGGGCCTCTGGATTGCAAGTCCAGTGACACTACTACTGTACTACCATTTCCACCTGCTGAGGTAACAATGGACATGCTGACATAGTACAGAATTAGTTAGTTGGCATTTATGTAAGTTATTTTGCGTAAGTGATAGCAGAGGCCATATCTGAAATTGCTTGGCTCAAAAAAACTGTCATATTAGAGATCACTGGCACTGAGCTGTAACTGGAGGTAGAAAGCTCTTCTATTCTCTGCAGCTTGCTACTTCATTATGCAGCTACGCAACCAAGCTATAAATTCTCTCACTGATGGGATTGTTAAGGAAAAGAGCATATCTACAACTAGGCCTAAGAAGTTCACAACACATGATAGGAAAACATGGTAGAAAAGTAGACTAATCACATACATCATAATTAAAGTGCATTCACTTTCAATATACCTTTCAATGTTTGGCCTGGAAAATAAACCAATTGTCTGTCCAAATGTTCATTGTGTTCTAGGACAGTTCCCCCTTTGATTCTCACAAGATGCTCTTGGGCCACTTACTGAGATAATTACTGAGATAATTAGCTGAGATGATTAGCTGAGATAATCACCTGTTGTCTTCCACATGGTTTTTACCATCAAAGTACTTTCTCTTAGGTAGGCTGTACCCAAGGCTAAAAAGTTCCAGCTGCTCTTTACAATGGCTGTGACATCATCTGGATGATGATGTCCTCATCCATTAGGTACAAATATGCATACTGAACGTCAGCCTGATACACAGTGATGACGCTCTCCTCTCCACTTCCTGGGCTGTCTGAAGTGTTGCTCAAAACCTAACGTTTTACTCAGGCTTTGAGTCAGTGATCACTCCAGTGGCTTACTGAGTGCACTGCTGAGAGTCGGCCCAGTATTTAGACACCGTGGCCTGAATTTTACCTTTGGCAGGCGTGTGTGATTGGCTGGCCCGGGAGTGGTTGGAAAAAGGGCCCCCGACTGCTATTTCACACTAGCTGGCCAATTAACGGCCAGCCAGTGTGAAACACATGCTGAAAAGCTTGGCGCTGCTGGGGTGGGGGTGGAAAGAGGGCCGGCGATGAAGTTTCCACGAGCACGGGTAAGTGCTGTGAGAAAGCTCCTTGAAGGCAGATAGCTGCTTCAGGGAGCTGCAAACCTGAAGATGATTAAATAAAGGTTTAAAAAGCGGCAAAAAAACTGTCCATGCACCATAATCAAGCACCTAAAATATAGCTCATAAAAATGCTGTCCAACGAAAAATATTTTTATTTTATTTCATAATGGAAATTTCATACCGCCCTTGGATGAGGTTTGATGAATAATGTAAAGGCTGCCAGGCTGATTCGCCTGTCCGCCAACCATAAGGTTTGACGGGCCATGAAAAATTGGAGACAATTGTGCCTTTAATGGGCTTAATTGCCCTCTTAATTGTCGGCGGGTGCGCTCCCTACTTCTGCGTGTGCTTGCTGAGTGAAACATTGCGCAAGTGCACAATAACATCGAGACACTCGCCCGACATTGTCTCACATGATGTTACACCCGATTGGGTCAGACGCACGCCTGCCCACAAGACATAAAATTCAGCCCCATATTCTAGTCCACGTTGTTTGGGGCTGTCTGCAATGAAGCTTGAACCGGTTAGACTCACAGGCAGTATACTACCACAAGGTTTCACCAGTAAGTGAGTTGAATAAAAGCCAAAACAAAACAGAGCAGAATCCTGAAATATCTCGTGCATGCTCAGAATGTCCTTAATCCATAAAACTTGAGATGCACTTTACCCTTCCTCTTACCCATAAAGCCATGCCCCCAACATCTGCAGAAAGCGATAGCAAACTTGACTTTGGCAGATGCTGTTAGTGGAGGCTCCCATAGATGATTGTGCCAGCAGACTTCCCACTAACATTGCAATGGGATGTGAACGTGAGTCTCACTGACATTCAAAAGCTGCTCAGCCACTGCACCTCATGGCTGCCTGGTATTGCATGGAATAAAGCAGGTCAGGGTGATCAGGAGCAATATTGTACATTTGTTTGGTTGCACCTGGCAAGATGACACAACCCATTCCTGCAGGCCCTGGACACCCTCCTTAGAATGATAAAAGGGCCTTTATATTTTGAGAGCCTAGATCAAAGTGAAGGAAGATGTTGAGCTCTATCTTACGCTGCAAGCACAGCTGTTGCTATCATGCAGCACAGAACATAAGTGGTCGCAGGGACCGTAATATTTTGATTTGAGTTTGCCACATCTCCCTGCCACTGATGACCAAGTTGACTCTGTGTATCACGTTGCCATGGCCTGAAACTTGGCTACACCCTTTAGCATGCTACAAGAATGGTTCTGTAGATTAGCACTGTCATGTGACAGCACCTCGATTTCAGCTGCAGATTCAGGGCTGCATCTTTTGGGTCCCTTTCCTTTCATCCTGGCTTGCGACTTCTTAATGTCATGCTTCTTTCAGCCTTGGAAGGGGCTGCTGATGGTCTGCGATGCCTTTTAATGCTCTCCAGGAGCCACAGCAGATCAAAATGTTTAACCTTTTCTTGTAACATTCCTCTTTAAGTATCCTCATCACTTTAAATTTGATTGACACAAAACTTCTTTCACTTACCAGCGATGTCATCCTTTATCCAGGGGATTTGCACCTGAAGTCATGAATCATTATACAAATATGGTTAGACAGAAAAACTGAGTGCTATTAGCACTCATATTCTGGAGGGTGTTGAAGCAGTTCAAAGAAGGTTAGAATGGTTTTACTCCAGAAGACAAGAATTACCCCGTAGTCTCTGCCCTAGCCATGACTTTTATTTTTTAAAAGGCAAACTTGTCAGGAGTAGGCCATTTGGCTCCTCAAGCCTGCTGTGCCATTCAATAAGATCATGGCTGATCTGATTGTAACTTCATCCACATATTCCCACCTATGCCTGATAACCTTTCACCCCCTTGCTTATCTAGCTCTGCCTTATATATTCAAAGATCCTGCTTCCACCACCTTTTCAGGAAGAGTGTTCCAACGACACTCAACCCATACCTGCACACTAACCTTTTGCAATTCATGCACTTGTTTCAATGGTAACATTAAACCATGAAGGCACGATGACAAAATATTTTGGGCTGAATAATATGCGGCGAAAACGGGCCTGTACCATTGCCTGCTTCGGTGTATTATTAGGCGCAATTATTGGGTTCCCAACACGATAGAACGCGATAATATGGTAGATAGGTGTGCCTAGAACTTGGGAACCCACCCGCTTTATTCAAATTGAACGAAATTGCTTTGTTAAGCTTGTTAATGTGACAATTGACTGGAATAATACATGCTGAGAGCAATAAAATGTTCAAAGAGTGTGAATCACACCAGGTGGGAGTCTCATTTTTTGCACTGAAAGACTGTAGGGGCGGGTTAACAGTCACCAGCTGGGTCCTTACTTTGACCTCAGCAGTTCAGGCTGTTGTGAGAGCTGCTATGACTTGCTACGGGAAGCTGTGTCTCTAGCGGACACTTTTGCTGTTTTAAGGCTTCATTTAGTCCATAGAAAACTGAATTTAGAGCCTCAACTGTAGCTTAGCCTGCTTGGTTGTAAAAATACGGGAATCATGATCTCCGTGGGAGACGTATCCTCTAGTGAGGAGGGGAGGAGGTTGAAAGAGAGAGGAAAAAGGCCTCTCTGATGGAGCATGAGGGTGGCAGACTTGCACTGGCGCGAGTAGCTGACGGAGGCAGGGCGCTGCAACCATATGGGTGCAGAGCAAGTACTTACGCTGCCAATTGAGTACATTGGCAGAAAATGAGTTACCTTCAAATGCTGGACAAAACTCAGGGTCTCCAGAGCCACAATGATCTCTCTCTGCAAGATGTTGGCAGGCGAGATAGCTTAGAATTGCATGGGTGAACAGGCATTGCCAGTAGCCGTAGTCTTAATAAGGCAGCGTTTCCAGTAGATCAGACATTTTTGGCCTCTGAAATGTGTGTACTGCCTGTGTCTCAAAGTCATTCCATCTACACTGCGATCTCACAGAGAGAGTCTTGTGAATACTCTCATCGTCTCAATACTTTAGCCATTGTTGCATCTTGATCAACGTTCATGACTGACGATTCATCAATCTTTTCCCATACATTTCATTAAGTGCTTACAAATAAACTGAATGAGGGATAATACATTGAAGGGTTATTGACAAATGGGCAATTGCCTATCAAATGATAACAGCTACAGTACACACCCATGTGACCCGCTTTGTGTCCAGTGTGGAGTTTTCTTAATTCTTTTCCCTGTGCCCCCACGGAGTGCTCCATCCTCACTTGCTGCTGCGCTGGAGAGAGGCTGCTGATCTGCTTGACTTCTTGCTCTGGATGACTTTGGAACTGCATTTCTTTGCTGCTGGATCCTTTCAGGCCACCTATGGAGACCTCTGTGGCATTACGCAGCCTACTGTACTCCACTGCATTACAGATGCAATGTTCTGAAGGGCAGGTTAGTACATTGCATTTTCAATGGACTGCCACAGTCAACTTGAATAAGCCAGAGGCTTTACGGCGATTACAGGTTTCCCCAGGGTTCAGGGAGCAATAGACTGCACTCATATAATGGCTCCAGCAGGCCAGCCCTTTACATTCATTAACAGGAATCACTTCGTAAATGTCCAAATGATATGTGACCACAATCAAAGAATTATGCAGGTATGCGCTAAGCACCCAGGCAACAGCCACAGCTCCTACATTTTCTGGAACTCCCAGGTGCCAGACATGTTTAATGGACCTGATGCCCTGTATGGTTGGCTTCTGGGTGACAAGGGTTACCCTTTGAAGAGATAGCTTATGCTGCCTGTGAGGGCCCTTAGAACACATACAGAGAGGAGCTATAACAACAGCCACAGGACTACCAGGGTGACCCTTGAGCAGACAATTCAGCTGATAAATGTGAGGTTCGGATGCCTGGATAGATCAGGAGGAACTTTGTAGTATGCGTCATCCAGAGTGTCACTAATTGTCACTGTATGCTGTGCTCTGTAAAACCTCGCCATTCAAAGAGGAGTCGCAATGTAGTAGGCATTCCTCTGATGATGAGATGGCTGAGGTGGTGAGGGAACATCCCAACAGAGAGGTGTAAGGCCCAGCACAGGAGTTCTTGGATGACCGTGACACATGGGAGGCCTTAATAAGGTAGAGTTTCCAGTTGGTCAGGAATTCTTGGCCTCTGAGATGCATATAGTGCCTGTGTCTCAATGTCATTCCATCTACACTGCGATCTCACTGAGAGAATCCTGTGAACACGCTCAGTGCCTCGATACTTTAGGCATTGTTGCATCTGGACCAATGTATACCACTGACAATTCATGAATATGTTCCCCATACATTTCATAAAGCACTTAAATAAATGGAACCCTCTGAATAATGGCTAACACATTGAAGGTTTATTAACAAATGGGCAATGGCCCATCATATGGGAACATCTGCAGAACACACCCATGTGACCCGCTTTGTGACTAGTGTGAAGTTTTCTTAATTCTTTTCCCTGTGCTCCTGCGCAGTGCTCCCCCATCACTTGCTGCTGTGCTGGAGAGAGACTGCTGACCTGCTGGACCCCTTACCCTGGATGGCTTGGCAGACATCTTCTGTGCATCAGAGGCCTTGAATGCCCTGCATTAGAAGACTTTCTGTCACTGTGACAATCGAAGACAGCTGTATCAATAGCAGAGGGACGGAGGAGAGGCAGCCCCCATCAGAGGTGCCTGAGAAGTGCTTCCAGATGGCAGCAGCTGCTGCTCATCCTTCTCCACAAAGACCGATAGGTACTTGCTGCCTTCCTGTGAGGCTCCAGGAGCTGGGTCAGTGTCCAGGCTCCCAGCCCCCATGTCACCCTCGCTCTGAGCCTGGGTGATGGTGTGCAGGTCAAAGCACATACCCACAGTTGCTTCTGCAATCCGGTGGTTTTGCCCCTCAAGGACAATCACCAGTCTGTCTATGGAGGAAGCTTGGCACTCCAAAGAGTGGCTGATTGCAGTGCACCTGGCCTAGATGGACACCTCCACAGTCCGGGCCAGAGCAGACAAATCCTCTGTTATATCTGCCGAATCTCCAAGCACCTAATGCTGGACATCCAGCATCTGCCACCTATTGGACATTTCCAGAGGCTCATCATCCAACTCGAACTCAGTCTCTCGATCACCTCAAAGACTCCACCGACAGCCTGAGGCCTACTCCGCCACACTCTACAGCAGCTGCACATGCGACTATGAAGTGCCCTGCCCAGACTCTGCTTGTCTTTGGCCGAGGTGCCAGTATTTGTGCTGGTGCTTGATGCAGGGAGAGGATGTGACACTGCACTCTCTGAGGCTTCCTTTTCCTCCTTGAAGGCTAGGGTCGGTCCCTCAGGACTGGCGCGGTCAGCAAACAAAGGTTCACCTGCACAGGACACACAGAAGAAAGGACATTAATTGGCCTTTCACAGCTTTCATGGTATCTGTAAGGAAACAATATTCAACACCATTAGTACTTTATGGATTATGAGATATGAACCTTGCAACCATTAAGCTACTTTTAAAAATCTCACAAGGTTTTTGCCAGGAAGCTTCCCGGCCTTTGAACAGATTAAACACAAGTGTACAATCCATGTCACCATGCCAGGCCTCAGTCACCCTCCCCCTAGCCCTCTCCTCCTCTGTGTCCCAGATCTGGATAAAGCCACTTGCAATCTTATCAGCCCCGGGCCTTCCTCCAATTTCGCCTCTGCAAATGGAGCGGCTCCATACCTTGGAGCACAACAGCTGAACCTCCTCCTCCAGCAGCGTGAAGATTGCCACCTCCTCGAGTCCTGTTTCTCTCCCAACCATTATGGGCCCGCTTTTCCTGAAATGAGGTGTGACATTACTATAATGTTTATCCTCGGTTACCTTAATATTAACACGTGCCCAAGCTCTGTGAGGAATGCATAGCCTGCACAATGAATGGCAGCCAATATATTGTATAGCTTAAGCCTAAGGCCAAACTGCACTCCTCACGACCGGAACCACAATGACACCTACAGAAGCATTGGTGCATAATGGTGCCTCATACTTCAGAGGTACTCTCAAGGCTCGAGCATTATCAAGCCTTCCCTCCACCTTCCATGTACATTAATACACAGAGTGAGGACTTACTCACCCTTGCGGATCTCAAAAGGTCATTTAACCTCTCCCCGCATTACATCCAGCCGCAAGACATTGTAGCTCCGTCTTGGCAGCTCGGGTGATTGATGGAAGTTTCCTCTTCCCATTAGCTGGCATCAGGATCTCAGCCCTGGTGGACACAGTCTGGAGAGGGACCCATTATCAAAACATGGCTGGTTCGGGATCTTGTTCCCTGTCTTTCTCTTCTCTCGGCCATCTATGGAGGATAACATGTTAGAACTAAGCAGCTGCTGAAGAATCAGATTTTAGCATTATGTAGATGATCATTCATGGCAAGTGTGTTCCCTGCCAAAAACATTTAATTCTAAGCCTCTGCAGAATTTGAGACAGTTTTCAGGATAATGATATTTATGTCAGACAATGCATGATAATCTTGCTGAAAACAAAAACTTCCTTTGAACTTCAGTAAACCACTGGGTCACCTGACACTGTTCCGTGTCAGGTGTTTCTTTAAATGTGTGGCTGTGACTCCATTCCGGGTGAAGGTATTCGATTTTGGCCGCTGGACATCCCGCCCTCCATCTGCGATTAGGCGGGGGAAAGACAATGCAGCGATATCGCATGCTGAAAACCCACCCTGCAGCCATTAATTGGATTATTGCCATTTTATACCGCACGCTATGTCGGCAGGGGTGGGAGTCAGCAATCCAACCACTTCTAGGCGCCAGTTCCGCCCACCAAGACATGTGGTATTATTCAGCCCTTTGCATTGTGGCCAGTTCTCCTTCCTTGAGCTTTTAGCAACTTATTATCACAAATGGTCAGAATGTACTCTTTAAAAATTCTGTGTTCCTCTGCAGTTTATTAACAAAGTTGAGACAGTTGAGAACTGCAAAGAGTTAATTACCACCAATTGTATCTCAAGATATCTGATTGTTCCTGAGTACCATTACAATCACATCTATGAGAAATGTATCTATAGCAGGGTTCAAAGGCTAATGATTAAACTTTCAGCATTCTGTTCTTCATTGTTTCTCTGAATAGAACATACCTGTCTCTGAAGCTCATGTTATAAGAAAAGGAAAATATTTTGAGATCTTGAATGTAATATTCTTAATAATTAAATGATTAGTCAAATCTCATTTCGGCTAACTGCCATGACTAAAGCAACTCAAAGCAATATCCTGAATGGAAATCAAAATCTTATGAAGTTGGATGTAGAATAATGCTTAATGGAATGTTACTTAGTTAGTTAGTAATTGCAATCCTGACATGCTTTTCGACAGGTATGTGCATTCATATCCATCTGTATTTGATTTTCCTAACCATTGGCTATTTTCTGTCATACTATCTATATTAAAAATCTTAAATCTACACACAATTCCTGTCAATTTTTTTTCCCATTATAAATTCTTATGTCCACTAGAGAGGGGATGTAATTACAGTATGACAAGTTTATATAGGCCGCTTCCACTAAAAATGTGGACATTAGAATTTAAAATGGAAATACAAAAATAAAGAAAGAATGTATGAATTTAAAATTGGGATTGAATTATGTCTGTATTCTCTGGTCCAATTACCTGCTCCACCCCCTAACCCTGCTTCATCCGAATGCTACATGTGATTTTGGAGGATTTTTGGCGGCATCGTCCCAGATTTGCCCTAAGTGCAGTAGTGGGTGGGTAAAATGATGCTTTACCAGCTGGCTGCAATGGGTTTTCACGCCATATCGTCCCAAACTTGTTGCATTAGATATGCATTCCCGGGAAACACGCCATTTCCATGGTGGGCGGGCTCTCATTCACTTGCTGCGCCATCACCTTGCTGCTTCATCATGCCGGGCGCCACATTTAAAGTCCAGACACACACACACATCTCAGTGGTTCCAGCCCAGGACTGCTGCAGGGAAGATGTCCACGAAAGGTAAAAAGACTGCAATCTCCAGATTCAGTGATGCTTCACTGGAACACCTTTTAGACACCATGGAGACCTGCCATGATATCCTTTACCCCTGCTCTGGCCACAGGATGGGCAGCGATGGGCAGTGACCAACTAGGCTCGGGAGGCGATGGCAGTGGTGATCAGTGCCAGTGCTGCACAGAAGAGGTTGGCCATCCAATGCAGATACAGGATAAATGATCTCATCCGTACAGCTAAAGTATGGGAAAACCTTCTCATCACTCTAAACTCACACACTCAAGCCTGTCACACATTCACTGTCATCTCACTAACTGCCAGCTCAAGGGACATCACCACCCATTCTCACACACATACCTTCACATCTCCATCTGGCCTCATCTCCTCTGGAGACTGCCTCCTCAGCCCTCACCATCTTGAGACCACTTGCACAGATCAACATGTGCCCCCATGCACATCCTGGGTTAGCCCCCTTCCCCAGTATAGCCCTCATCCTGCAGTCTCTTCCCTTGCCTGAAGCTACTTCTCCCCTTTTGCCAAGCAAACCCTAGCCCTGCAGCCATTGAAAAACCATCCACATATGGCTGAGCTGGTAGGTAGAGACCTGCCCTGAGCCCTCCTAAAAGTGACGTGGTGCTGTCTGTGAAGCCTGGCGTTAATGACTGTAGGTGCTGCCTGAAGCAAGGTAGGAAAACAAATGTTGAAGTTCCAAGCGAAGTACAGCCCGCCAGGTGCATGTCGCTTATGTGCTATTGTGAAACAAGTAGGCATGTTTCCCTGCTGACGTAGGCGGACAATCAAGTGGGGAACGATTCCGGTGGGCTGGCCTTACAACTATATGCAGATGCATTAAAATAAGGTTCCCAAAGTCCAATGGTGGGAAACATGGCCCGTCATTGGCGGGCTGAGTGGATGATCGTAAACTGGTTTCATGCCGTTGTGAAACTGATCACGTCACCAAACACATATGATGCCAGCAGGGACGGAAAATCCCGGCCTTTGACTCCTTGTCTGCAGTACCAAGGTAGCTCAGCTGGTAGGTTATTATGTTCCTTAAGCACATGCTTAATTCTCAATCAGGTTAATCGCTGTTGAAATAAAATCCCATTGGCTTCTACATTTCATTGGCTGAACAACATTAGATAAATTATTGAGCTCCAAAAATATACCATAAATATATTCCTAAATTAAGAGGGATATTCATATTAACTCCTTTGTACAGTTGGTCCTCCAGGAATTTTTTTCAGGCACCACCCCGCTCTTGTGTTATAATGATGGTGCTCACCTGTTATTTATGCACAAATCGCACAGCAACTTCGGACAAGGACAGATGCAAGGTTAAATGTGAAAATCCAGAAGTTAGTCTCAGAGATGCACTGTCAGTGTCTCAAGCACAACATCTTCTTAACTCACCATTCAATTGCATTGTTCCTTTATGAAATTCCTTTACTTGCATAGTAGTTACAAACTAAACTCACCACACAAAGTTGGGTCTTGTCCATTTCAGCCTAGGTATCTTTTTTTAACAGCTTGATAAGTCTTGTTACTGCCAAACAACCTCTTTGGCACTGAAGGTTAACTTTTACAAGTATGGAATCTTATTCCTGCAGTTTTAAATTGTTGGTGATATTTTTTTAAATTAAATTATTTTATTTTACTTTTCCTTTCTATCTCTCTCAATCCAAACTTTACTTCCCTCTCTTTATTTTGCTGCTTTTACCTGATTTGACATTGAATTCATTATTCTGATTTACACTTCCTGGTTCAGTCTCAGCACCACTCATTAATGATGTTCAGTCTGATTAGTAAAAGAGATAGACAGTTGCTTACCTTGTTCACACAGGTTCTAAATGCTCATCTAGGGCACTGCACTGTTTCGGTCTCCCACTTACAGCAACTTTCTGAGCAAAAGCTTATGAAATGGCACTGGTAGGCACCATTTATTTACCAATTAAGCCAAATTCCAGCCTATGTTCTCCCCAGAAGAGAATGCATATACTGAATCAGGAACACAGTTGATTCAAGACACTGAGAAACCACACTGTTTCATCAACCCAAAAATTTAAGAAACAGAAACTTGCCTTATCAGGTTTCAAAGCACTACTCGGATTTTAAAATGTTGAATGTGTTACAAAGGGAAACACGGCAGCTAATTTGCACAAAGCAAATCTCTCAAATGGCAATAGCCAGTTAATATTTTCTTTTAAACATTGGTTGAAGATATTGCCCAAAACATCGAAAGAACTCTATCCACTTCTTCCAATAAACCTATCAGATTTACTTTTAAAGAATAGGCATCTAGAACTTCAGTTTAACACCTAAGCAGAGAATGGCACCATAAGCAATCCGCAAACCCTGCACTAGAATGTGCTTGAGTAGTATAGTGAAATTTGAATCCACAATCTAACTCATGCTACCAACTGTATCATTTGTGAAACCTAGGTCACATCCATTTGATCAGAGGCGTAGATATGGGTGAATAAAAATTGAGGTGTCAGAGCAAAATTTGAGTCTTTTTGAAGTGTCCCTTTTTCAACAAGGAGAATGCAGCAGTGTCTACCAAGAACATAAACAACGAAGAGCAGTGGAGAGGGAAAAGTGAGACATAACTAGTAAAAAAAATAAATATTCCAATACCAAAAATAAGTTCAAATCATTTTTTCTGCATGCTGGAAAATTATAACATATGTTAATGATAAGCAGAACCAAGGGCAGCAAATAGATGGGAACACCGTCACCTGGAAGTTCCCCTCCAAGCCACTTGCCATCCTGACTTGGTAATATATCACCCTTCCTTCCATGTAGCTGGTAAAAATTCTGGAACTCCTTCCATAACAGCACTGTGGGTGTACCTACTGCACAGGGACTGCAGCAGATTAAGAAGGCTGCTCATCACCACCTTCTCAAGGGCAATTAGGGATAGGCAATAAATGCTGGCCTAGCTGGTGATGCCCACCCAGCACCCAGTAAATTATATTTTTAAATATTAAGGGTAATTAAAATGAATGGATCATAATGGTGATTTGGTACCTTTTAGTTTATTAGAAAAACTAAAAAGGATATGTACAATTGTATTAACGTTCTTCAGGGAAAATTAAAAGAATTTTAAATCATGTTAAGACTCAAAAATTATCTGCGCATTTAAATAATTATTTCAGTACATTACCAGCAGAAACAGATGATGAGTAACATGCAGAATATCATGGATTGTTTTATCGTGGTTTAAGAGTTTGGCCAGAGGCAGATGCACATTTCTCATTCCCGTTGGCTGTGTAAAGGAGCTGACAAGATCATAGGCTCGTGTAAAATTTGCCAGAGTAAAGAAGCTAGTGCCTGTGTTTCACACTAAGGTTCAGTATTAAAGAGTGAAGATCAGCAGTATTATGATCAGGTGAGGAGGGGTGAAATGACTTCCCTCCTTCCTCATTCCTCTTTGACTGCAACAGGTTTTTTTTTTGTTTCAAAGGGATAAATTTGCCAAAACAATGAGTATTTAATAGTTTATGCACAGTGGTTCTAAAAGAACCAATCAAACAAGTTTTCTTGAGTTTAATGAAGAAAGAGGTTAGCTTTATTATATTTAAACTGATCTAAGTAAAATAATAAAATATGCTGTGACTTTCACACGCGCACACACACACATGCACGCACACTCGAAGTTCACATACACACACATACAGATTACAAAGAAAAGAACAAAGAAAAGTACAGCACAGGAAGAGGCCCTTCGGCCCTCCAAGCCTGCGCCGATCATGTTGCCCATCAACTAAAACATTTTGCACTTCCGGGTTCCGTATCCCTCTATTCCCATCATATTCATGTATTTGTCAAGCTGTCTCTTAAACACCACTATCGTACCTGCTTTCACCACGTCCCCTGGTAGCGAATTCCAGACACTCACTACCCTCTGCGTAAAAAACTTGCCCCGCACATCACCTTTATATTTTTCTCCTCTCACCTTAAATCTATGTCCCCTAGTAATTGACTCTTCCACCCTGAGAAAAAGTTTCTGACTATCTACTCTGTCCATGTCACTCATAATTTTGTAAACTTCTATCAAGTCGCCCCTCAATCTCCATCAGTCTAGTGAGAACAATCCGAGTTTGTCCAACCTCTCCTCATGGCTAATAACCTCCAGCCCAGGCAGCATCCTGGTAAACCTCCTCTGCACCCTCTCCAATGCCTCCATATCCTTCTGGTAATGTGGTGACCAGAATTGCATGCAATATTCCAAGCGTGGCCTAACCAAGGTTCTATACAGCTGCAGCATGACATCCCAGCTTTTACACTCAATACCCCTGCCAATGAAGGCAAGCATGCCATATGCCTTCCTGACTACCTTATCCACCTGCATTGCCACTTTCAGTGACCTGTGGACCTGTACACCCAGATCCCTCTGCCCTTCGATGCACTTAAGGGTTCTGCCATTTACTGTGTAATTCCTGCCTGTATTAGACCTTCCAAAATACATTACCTTGCATTTGTCCAGATTAAACTCCATCTGCCATTTCTCGCCCAAGTCTCCAACCGATCTATATCCCGTTGTATCCTTTGACAATCCTCTTCACTATCTGCAACTCCTCCAACCTTGGTGTCGTCTGCAAACTTACTAATTAGCCCAGTTACATTTTCCTCCAAATCATTTATGTATACCACAAACAGCAAAGGTCCCAGCACTGATCCCCGTGGAAGTTCACTAGTCACACCTCTCCATGCAGAAAAGCACCCTTCCACTGCTACCCTCTGTCTTCTATGACCAAGCCAATTCTGTATCCATCCTGCCAGCTCACCTCTGATCCCATGCGACTTTACCTTCTGTACCAGTCTGCCATGAGGGACCTTGTCAAAGGCCTTACTGAAATCCATGTAGATAACATCCACTGCCCTTCCATCGTCGATCATCTTTGTCACTTCCTCAAAAAACTCGATCAAGTTAGTGAGACACGACCTCCCCTTCACAAAACCATGCTGCCTCTCAGTAATATGGCCATTTGCTTCCAAATGGTAGTAAATCCTGTCACGAAGAATCTTCTCCAATAATTTCCCTACCACTGGCGTAAGGCTCACTGGCCTGTAATTTCCTGGATTATCCCTGCTACCCTTCTTAAACAATGGAACAACATTGGCCATTCTCCAGTCCTCTGGGACCTCACCCGTAGCCAGTGAGGATACAAAGATTTCTGTCAAGGCCCCAGCAATCTCCTCCCTTGCCTCCCTCAGTACTCTGGGGTAGATCCCATCTGGCCCTGGGGACTTATCCACCTTAATATTCTTCAAGCCGCCTAGCACCTCCTCTTTTTTGTTCTCAGAATGATCGAGGGGCTATCTACACACTCTTCCCTAGACAAATCGACCACTAAGTCCTTCTCTATGGTGAATACTGATGAGAAGTATTCATTCAGTATCTCTCCCATTTCTTCTGGCTCCACACACAGATTCCCACCTCTGTCTTTGAGTGGGCCCACCCTTTCCCTGGCTACCCTCTTGCCCTTTACATATGTATAAAAGGCCTTGGGATTTTCCTCAATCATGGTTGCCAGTGACTTTTCATGACCCCTTTTAGCCTCCTTGCTTAAGTTTCTTCCTACTTTCTTTGTATTCTCCACGGGCTTCATCTGTTCCCAGCCTTCTAGCCCTAATGAATGCTTCCCTTTTCTTTTTGACTAATCTCACAATATCCTTCGTTATCCAAGGTTCCTGAAACTTGCCATGCTTATCCTTCATCCTAGCAGGAACATGCCAGTCCTGAATTCTTATCAACTGACATTTGAAAGCCCCCCACATGTCAGTTGTTGATTTGCAGAATGGGGAAGGATGGGTTGGGCAAATTAGAGTACATAAGAAGTAAAAAGGAATTCTGGCTGTAGTTTGGTGACTTGGTTGGCTTCAGACTTTCCTTTGGCGGTTCTGATGCTTCCAATTTAAAGGTGTAGCTGACTGATTTGGTTGTTCTTCTGGAAATGGTGTTGCTGGACTGAATGTTTTTAAGAAGTTTCTGTTTACAGCAAGAGTGTCCCTGGATCAGTGTCACAGTCAGCAAACAGGATTTGAAACTTGCCAGGTGGGCTGGACAGAGAGTGAAGGCAGGAGAGGTCCCCACTTGGGTCATCTCTTAAAGCTGCTTGCCCTCAGTTCTGCTGAAAAAACATGTGCTTAAAATATACAAAGAGTTGGCTTGGCATGTGACTTTCCTTCTCCAACTGCCAAGGGATCCAAAAAAAGAACATTGACAGTGTACTGCAAGGTGACTTGATTAGTTTAAGTCTGGAAATCTATTTTAGCCAGGGTCCCATTGTCCAAGCAATTAGTCTTAATGACCCATCTCCAACATTTGAATATCTCAAGTGATTGTTTTAATACCTTGTTCATTGGACAGGAGATAGGAGGCCTTCACACTTCCCCCGCACTCATTGTCTTTAATGAGTTTTGCAGACAGACTGTCTCCATTCCAGTGAATTGAATATGGGGAGTATAGTAATACAATTTGGGGTAGCCATCTTTGGCTGTAATCTGATGTCACTTTAGTCTGTGTATTTTTTTTGAAAAGTCTGTTTTTTATAAGTTAAATTCAGGTTTCCAGCTGGTAGATTAAAAATCATTAATTGACATAAAGCACGTCTTCATGACAAGCAGCATTATAGCAATAATGTCCTGACTCGGAATCCCCAAAGAAGTAGAGTCTTGAAACAGCACCAAAGTAATTGCATCTTTAGTAATGGGAGAAATGTAAATTCATTCAAAAGCATTAGTTATCTGTTGCTAGGATAAATATATGATCCCAATATAAAATTTTTATTTTACATTTCTTGTCATATATTTTTTAAAATAATCATGTTATTTTTGGTTCTGCAGCAGAAAATATGATAATACTCAAGGCTTGCAACAGTAAAAGTGTACTTAGTAAAAAGAGAACTGCAGAGGGGCGGTATTTATTGTTTGTAGCTAGACATTTGAAAAAAGATGACCTTTCCAAATAAAATTGCTAAACCAGTGATTAAAAAAATATTTTGAACAAATAAACAAAAATATATAATTACCGGTGAAACAGAACTTTCAGGTTTCCAGCACATAACCGTTGAAATATATTTGAGAATTACTCAGAAAAATTGAAAAATTATTCAGAATCTCGGTGAAGGCATGCTCAATAATTAGCTTACACTTAAAAAGGTATAATTTTTTTTAAATAGCTTAAAAGAATTGATTTATATTGTTTCCATTTGGTCTGCCTTTTTGCCCTAAATTATGACTGTTAATGACATCACAGAAACTGACCATGTGAGGGAGCTGAATTAACAACACTGTAGAGGCAACATTTAACCAAGGATGCTTCAGCAATTTATTTCAATTGTATGCTAATTCAATCTCTCTCAACACTGGGGTCAGTGGCGCCTTCCAGCTAGATTCCCTGATGGTGCCATCCACGGTCCTTGTTGAAACAAAAATATTTCATGAATTAACAGGGACACTCAAAATATGTGTAAGTATGTGATTTTTAAAATAATGCACTGATAGTGAGACATGCTTCATAACAGACTAAAAAAAACGAGTTTTCATGAGAAAGGTCGATGATGCTAAAAATGTTGCTGTATAAGAAAACTTAATGCACTGATCTAAAATTCATTCTTTTGCTATTTCAACAGCAGTATTAAACCGTTTAAAATAAAGGGGTTCACACCCCATTAAAATAGCAGAGAAAAACATTTCAAACTAGCATATTAAGCATTCATATGTAAGCATCTGACAGTGTAATTTCAAGATCAGTATTTTTGTTTTAGCAATAAGATTGATTTAAATTTTATAATGAAGTAGAGAATGGGTTTTGACATTTATAAGTCTGTATGAAGATCTACCTCTTGTTGAGCATGCTGTACCTGAAGGTTATCTGTCACTGAATCTTGAATTGGTTGGTGGGCATAGGTGGTGGAAAAGTCTGGGCCTTATTCCCTCTCTATGGGAGTGTCAATGTCGCCTTATAATTATCCAACAGGAGACACACTTTATGTAGGTCATGTAGATAAGATTTTCCTGTCCTGACGTGGAGCACTTCTATTCACATCATAACTTCATGCAATAGCTGAAGACTCACCCAGCTGAACCAATCAGATTTGCATGTCAACCCTAACATTCAACTGAAGACTTTCCAGTTTGAAGTTGAGCATTTGGCCACTGACACTACTAGCCCTCACCACCACACTCCACCCCCCTCCCTAACCCCTGCCATTTTAAACTTAAATTGAATTATGGCAAGAAATACTAAAGTTTAGCACATTTAGTTAATTAATGCTTTTTTTTGATAAAAACTATTTCATGTTTATATCTTTTGAACTGCAGAGACCCTGCTGTAGTATGGTCTTGATATGTTCAGGCAGTTTTGGAATCAATGTATTGTTGGATGTCCTTTGCCACATCTATTACCAGATAGACTGTCATGAATGATATTCACGAGAGATTTATAGTTGCCTTGGAGGAGAAAATCTTTTCTGTTAATTCATTTTCAACTCTGGCATTTACAGGGTCTTTAAAATGATTCAACACGCTTAGTTTAGTTTTCTTGTTGGCAATGCCGACCAATCAAAAAGAAAATACCTTTCGTATTTCAAAAAGGGAAAAAACAAACATGCAGCACAGTTGCTATTATTGTCTATCATTATTAGGACTGACAAATCATCTTATTTCATTAAGGTACTCAGTTAATAGTGTTATTTGCATTCACTGAATGTCTCTGCATGATTGCCAGCACAGTAATAATCCTGTAATAATGCTCAAGTGACACAGACCAGTTGCAACTACAATTGCAAAGGTTTAGTAGCAGACATACATTTGTGGCTTCATAAGGCATGCCACGTATTAAATACTGCATGAATCATTTTAGTACCTAATACTGTGCAAAGTGATTGTGAGCTCTCATAATTTCTCTTTTTTTTATATTCCAAGCAAGCATACTACTGATATGTAATTAATGTAAATTAAAGCTGCAAGCTATGCTTTTCATATTGTTGAAAGGTTTTGCTGTGTTTTATGACCATAGCAACCCAGTGTTCGCTTGACTCATTTATCTCTCTTTAAATTTTTGTATCCTTATTTGGAGTTTTTTTTAGCAATATGATAAATAAGAATGGCAGTATTTTAAGAAGGCTTTCTTTGTCATTGAGCTCCTGGGATATTATCTGTCATCCTGAGTGAAGCCTACTTCTGAAACAAATGATTCATTTTAGATTTAAAATATTTAGGAAACCTCTATTTATTGCTATTCATTCTTAATGAAATGGATTGCTTCTTATTAAAGTATGTAGTGAGTTCATTATATTGCAGTTCATGCCAAAATGTTTGACTGCAGGAAGCTCCATGTCTTAAAGAAAGAACTCGTAAACTTGTTTTCCATAGCTAATTGTAAACACTAAAACAATTTAACCTTTATCAATATTATGCAGTATTATTTTAATAAATATATATTTTAATAACCCATACCTCAACAAAACATTTTAAGCTAGACTGATACAAATGTCATCTTCATAGGCAATGCAATAGATTTTATTTTGTAGATTGCTGAATAATTACATTGTAAGAGAATTCCTGAAAGAGTTTAATATACATTCACTAGTATTTTCAGTAAGATAAAATGTTTCTTCACTCAATTGGTATGTAAAAGAACCAACCTTTCAAAGAAAAACCTTTTGGTAATTTCTAATTCCAATGTTCTATTTTCTTCTTATTTTGTTCTGATTGTGATGACCAATAAAATTGCACAAATTATCTGTTTAAATAATAAATAACAAAACTGTATGGCTTACCAATAAGGTTTGAATAATAAGTTATTTTGCTGTGAATATTAAAGCGATCTGTACCTTTTAAAATTCAAAGTTACTCCTTTCATCGAAGAATGTAGCCCAAGAGATGGCTGGCAGGTTCAGTCACTTTCTAATGCAAGAGTACTTGATAAGGAAATTTTTTCACTGTGAGTCCCTGATGCATCTAATGTGTCAAAAATAATTAGGTTTTGGCAGATTTATCATTGCAGCACAACCCTTTCCTTGAGTAGGGCCTGGATCATGTTAAGCCTTGTTTGTGGGTGACAGCATTATTATTCTTGTTAGTTGCCCACTTCCTCATCATTCTGTTATGTTTGGAAATTTCCCACCTCAACTTGTGTTCCTCACCAGTGTTTTTCTTCATTTATTGACAGTTGGTAAAGATATTCATTAATTTAGAGTTAAAAACATGTATCATCATGTCTCGCTGAACTGCTGGGCTGAAGTTGATTAATGGCGAAGCCTTGCTGCAGGTATTCCTCTTGAGAAGCAGCACACCAGCCCTGCATATTAATGAGAGACTGCAGTTTCTATTAACAAGATAAAAAAGCAGGTCTTCTCTTGCTGGAGGGGTAGGGTATGAAAAATTCTAGATTATTTATGATATGGCATTTTTCACCATGTGCCGTAAGTGAACTTTTATAGCTTTTTCAGATCACTGTGACCTTTCTGATTTATTTTTGGGAGAAAAAAGGTAAACTTCAGGGGATAAAATCAGACATATTAAAGCATTTGACACTCTCAATGGTTTAATTGATGATGTAGCCTTTTCGAGAAATAATTATCTGCTGAGCATAATAAAATGTTAAAATTGACTTCTGCAAAACAAATATATTTATAAACATATATCATTGTGATATTTTGAGCTGGACAGTAACATGTTTTGTTTCAGTTGATAGTGCTTATTAACACACATTTTTATTTTTAAATTTATCCAGACAACCCATTCATGTCAAAGAAGAACCAATGAATGCAGAAGAAGATGAGGGCCCCATGTCCTTGGTAACGACAGCCAATCACAGTCCAGAGATCGAAGAGGACAGAGATATTGAAGAGGAACCTTCATCTGAAGACCTAGAATAAGAAGGAACTTCAAACATTTCAATAACAGGGTCATATTACAGACCTCCGTAACCACTCCATGTCATTGGATGTTTGGCAGACTTTTACTGTGACTATTTATTGAGCATGAGACAAGGAAACAGCCTAATGGAACTATCTGTGATTTCTACTGAGTACCAAGGGATGACAAGCATCGGAAATTGCTTGCTTTTTTCCAACAAATAGAAAATTGGATTGCAAAAAATAAGTTTTCTGATAAACTTTCCTCTATGATGGCTTATCATATGAAATTGTTACCTAGCTCTTACTGGTTGATGGATTGACCGAATATCGGGATGTCAGCTATATAGAAAGTCAATGGCCTCTTATACTGCCAAAAATAGTGTTAGCTTCATTAAATGTGAATTTTTAGTATACAGTAGCTAAACTAGATAATTTGCTGATCCAGTTCAAGTTGTTGTTGGTTTTTAATTTGCACAGTAGTATCAGAAAGTAGAATCACTGCCTGTAACTAGTTGAATTTTGGGGACAGATCAGATTTTGTGTTGGTGCCACCAACTATTCTGTTTGTAGTTAGATATTACAAAACCACAGTAATTAGACTGTCGTGGATTTCTGAGGCAACTGAACACCTTAGGTTTCCAGTCTGTGCTATTAGTGTTGAAATGTAAAGTGCAATCTTATGTTTTAAAAGAAAGTTCTACCACCTGTGCAAGTACCATATGGAAATTATGCTTTTCTGCATACTGTACAGCAGTTCTCTTTACCTCCTTGTATTTAAGCTTTGTCTACCTGTAAACATATTCAAAGGCAACAGCTAAAACCAAAGTCAACTCTGACAATGGCCAATAGCTCAAAGACAGAAACAACCATTTTGATGGCCCGCCTTCTGTAACTTTAATTAGTACAAAGGAACATTTACATGAACTACCTGCTGTTTTCTGATGACCTCTGGGATTCTTTTATTTAACCCTAAGGAAAGTATTCAAGATGAAAAATGAAGTCAGATGTGTGATCTGCTGAGTCCAAAAAAAGTTTCAGTGGCAAATATTACACAGTAACAGTGATACAAAGTAGGAAGTTATAGTAGGAACCAACTAAGTGTGCATCTTTGACCAAAACAAAGTATATGTACTTGGTGCAACTACAGAATTTATATAGATGTTTTCATTTCACACTTTAAATAAACATTTAGAGACCAGTAAGGCAGGTGAGATTATAACGCTGACAAATTCAGTAGGCTTCATTCGCATTTTTTCCCGTACGGACAACAGTTTTTACTGGTGGCTTTGTAATGTTTTGTAAAGCTTATGTCTTGCATGTTTGTCTTTTTTCATGTTATGTTCGTCATGAAGAGATTTCAGATTTCACTTAAAAATAACTGTAGTTACCAAACATTGAAAAACTAGTGAAGCCAAAAATTATTTTCACTTTTGAGTTCAAATGATCTGGCTGAGTTTAAAAACGAAAGCAATTTTTATACTCATTTCAAATCATAGTGTTTAATAGTCATTAAACCAGACATTTCCATTTCTATCAAACCAAAGTTACACAAATTTCTGCCTCTGCGTATATGTGATGTTAAGGCTTAAAATATCTGCTATACCTAACAATGCATAAAAAAGTTTTCCTAAAATGTTTCATGATGCATTGTGATGTAGTTTTTAAAAAAAAGACAAAAATTGCTTAACACTGATATTTATTAACTCAAAATGTTGCATTTCACTTTGTGTGCCAATTCTGTGAAATACCTTACACTTCCCCCCCAACCAAGGGACCTCATAACCTAAATATGGTTATTGCTTTACAAACAGTTTTTGACAGGACGTGGCTGGTAGAGTTTAACATACTTGCCAGTTCCATGTTAAGGAGCTGGTTCCTGCAAACCAAGCTCATCATTTATTCTTTGCTGGAGTCAGCAAGTAGACTTAAGACATACACAGTCATCTATCACACCAAATAAAAGGACACAACTGCTTTCAGTAGGGTTCTTCCATTCACCCTAAAGGTTTTCTGAAAGCTTCTACCTCTGCATAACACACCAGAACAATTGTGGCAGATTGTATTATTTACGAGTATCACAGTTAACTGTTACTCTCACTATGCTTGTCTATAGTTCATGGTCAGTGGAAGGTTTATGTTACCAATATGGGGGAGAAAGATTTCAAATAGGTTGTCTTCAAACATTTGTAGGACACTAATGTTTGGATGTATTGAAAGGGAGATAATGTAATCGAAGTGCATGTGTAAAACTACTCAATTGGACTGGAAGTAAGAATGGTATGTGAATTCATCTGGAAAGAGATCTGAGGGTACAGTGCTGGTAGCATGCATACCTCAGTCACACATCTTTTGGAAAAAAGTCTTAGCCACAGATTGCATATACCTGTAGAATTTTGCATGGATTTTGTACGAGTACGATTAAAAATAGCTGCTTGCACATTTTACCAGAAGAACCTCCAAAACTCTGCAAATGCTTACAATAGGTTTTAGGTTTATTGGGGTTTTCTGATATGCTCTGTCTGTATTTTGATAATTGTGCATAATTATGTAAAAAAAATGTTGGTGGGCCCATAAATGACCAGACTTTTTTAAGCAAGCTTTGCTTTGATGCATTTCATGTATTTTTTACTCTATTTTATACCATTGCTTGCTAATATTAGCAAATCTGCTTTCTTGCATCTGCTTTGCATAGCTATTGTAAGGCTTTAAAATAATGTATGTATTTATTGCTTGAATTTCAGTGCATACTTATATGGCATACTGTGTGGCAAAATTAAAGCTCATTTATCCTTGCTTCTATCATAAGCTGATGGGGACTGTGGTCCTTTATATATAGTATCTTTTAGCTGTAGCACAAACATCAATTTATGTATTGGTGGATTATGCCTATTTGTTTATTTATCTTTTTGAGGTAAACTAATTTTGATACTTTCCATTACTGTGTACTGTGTTCATGCCTTGAATTCTCAAAAGTGAAAAGTCATGACTGAAATTTGTAACAGCTGTTGCTCTGTATTCAAGGCTCTCACTGCTGAATCAAGTAAAGGACCAAACATAGGACTTTAAAGGAAACTAGACTACCACTAACAACAGGGAGTTATCAGGTTTTATTGTACCTAGTTTTTGTCTAAAAAGACATCAGTGCTATAAAACCATGTGAGTATACTGTTCCATAGGCTTTATACATGCTGTAGTTGAATTCATTGTAAAATTGTACTGACTGAATTAAAATTTTGTGCACACTACTAGTATTGTTAGAATTAGAATTGACTGTTTTTCACTGGACAGAGACTGAACGGAAATTATCATTAACCCATCGGCATTTACACTTGTTTAAACCTATTGGTAATAATGTGTTTTCATTTTTGAGTTCCTAAAATATATCACCTGTATAAAACTTAATAAAACCCTGACTAGTGGATAAGTAACGAATTGTACCTCCATTGGGTAATGAACTGAGCAGCAGTGATAGTTGTAATGTAATGTAAAAAAAATCAGCTCCTTTCTAAGGTACTGAACTATGTTGTCACTGGCACTGCCATAGAATTACAAGGTGTGAAAAACATTTTTCCTGTATTATAGTATTCCATCATTCAATGTGTCTGTTTAAACAGACAATAAAATGTGTATTATAGTTCTAGATGTGTGTAATCGGTACTAATGACAGATAATGGCATTATGAAATGCAATAAATAGTTTATCACACATATTAAGCTCATCTGTTATGTCCTTGTTAACAGACAGCATTAACAGGTTTTAAAATTCAGTTCTTGCCTGAGAGTAAAGATTGATTTTATGCTTTATTGTACAATTTAATTGAATCATTGACTTTTGATTTGGAAAATTGTGGATAATTTCAGCTCTAGCTCCCTGAAGGATTTACTCACACATTCTTTATCAACATCAAAAGGAAAATTTGTGAGAGAACTCAGTTTTTATATAAACTTTCATTGAAGTCTCTTTGTTTCAGGTGGCTGACAAAGAAAAACATAATCATGGTGAGAATCATGGGAAAGAAAACTAAAACATTACTGTAAACTGAGACTGGAGATTTTTTTTTTAACTTGGGAAATCTCAGTGCCAACAAAAATTCATACAACCTGAGGGTGCAAGTACAAAATTAATTTGAACAAAATTAATTTGCCAAGAGACATTTGAGGGAAATTGTCTGAGAGGGACATTTGCTGTATTAAAAACAGTTGCTTTAGAACTACATTTCCTAGCTCATAAAGGACAATTGAAACAGTTGATATTAAACTTGTCCAGAATAATCAAAAAAATCTATTTAAAACAAAGGGAGTTTAAGATGTACTGTTTAAGATATGGTTTACATTGCTTGAATACGTCTTGAACTTGATCAAGAGTTATATATCATCAAGTTAAGTTTGTGCAGAACATGTCCTGTGTAAGTAGATACATTTAATTGAGAGCAAAACTTTCCAAAATTAACAGTACCCTGTATGTAAAATAACATTACCTCCCTCTGCGTAAATCATATTGTTTGTGGGAATGTAAACATTTGGCACTAAGTTGCCAATCTCACGAAAGAGGCCAACAGGATGTGAAAATTGAAAAAAAAATCATTGTGCAGGATAAGTGTTCTTCTGACATCGCTGGGGCACAGTCTAGGGATGTTAGCACTGAATTCACCTGTTCTATATCTGATGTGATAATGATCAAAAAAGAAAATGACCAACAGGCTAATCCTTTTATCATTATAGCAAGGGAGGACGAAATTATTTTTCACCATCCTTTCCATTTCAACAGTTTTATTCCATATTTTTGAATTAAAAAGCAACAAACTCTGGATTGAAATCCATCTCCTTTGACTGTGGAATAGATTTGTGTGCCAAGATACTGTTGACATTAGAATAAAACCTTCAGTAGTTGTTCCGCCTTCAATAATACCAGGAAGCTTTTTTTTATTCATTCATGGGATCTGGGCATCGCTGGCAATGCCAACGTTTATTGTTCTCCTCTAATTGCCCTTGAGAAGGTGGTGGTGAGCTGCAGTCCATGTAGAGTAGGTACATCCACGGTGCTGTTAGGGAGGGAGTTCCAGGATTTTGACTTTGCAACAGTTTCATGTTTACAAATGGTACAAAAGAGCAAGTTTATAATCTATATAAAGTTCACATTAGGAATTTTGATTAGAATTATTAATGAAAATGGGAATACAATTCAAAAATTATGTATTGTTATTAAAACTGGGTGAAGGTGCAAGGGACAGAATGCATATGAATATAATAGAAATTGTTGTACATGTACAACATTCTAGTACCAGTACTAGAATTGATCATGGAGGCACTCAGGAGAAGATTTAACTAAGTGTGTTGACCATTCATCCTCTTCAGTGTGATACTTATTGCAGTAGAACATTTTCTGCTACTGAATTGTTTGATCTGGAAAATAACTTGCTTTGAATGCATTACGACATCACATCTTCATCAATTATATTTAACTTCCCTTAATTTCTTAATATAGTGCAGGAGCTACCAGTGAATTAAAAGCTTCATTTGAATGGAATGTAGTATGTATCAAACACAGGACAACTTCACATCAGCGTTTTTTTAATGTTAGTTATTTTTGCCTTGTTTTTGGCTCTACTGTCATTGTGCAATGAACATGCTAATATCAGTTGTGATCAGCTGTAGAGGGTAGTGGGGTAGATTTTTATATGACCAATTCCATTGGGTTGAGTGGGAAGCAGGCCAAGCATGCCAACAGCACGTCCAAAAGAAAGTGGTCAGAGGCCTAAGCAATTTTCATGTTTGGGTCTAAATTAAATACAATTAGCAAGCTGCCAGCACTAAACAAGCACTGATTGGCAGTTCACTAATTGAAGAAAAATTTGCAGTTCCTCTGCAAAGCCACACAAACCATAGTAAGAAAAGTGAGGTGAGAGATCATGTGGAAGAACCTTACAGGGTTGTGGGGTGATTTTTGTGGGACAAAAAGGGGCATTAATGCTGACCCCATAGAAATCCTTTGCAAACCTTTAAAAAAAACTTTTGAGCAACCTGCAGCTTATTAAAGATAATTTGTTCAGCTGCTCAGTGCCAGTGGGGGCACACTGTTCTTTCTCTGTCCATTGCTATTTCAAAATTGCATCTCTGTTGATATTCTACAACTTCAATGTAGAAGGACTAATGAGACACACCCTTTTTAAGGTCTCCAATAAAATGGTGCAGCTGGAGTGGCAGAGGCAATGAGGGGAGGCAATGCCATTTTTGTCAACACTTCACTGTCCAGTTCCCATCCAGCAGTGAAGCTGAAAATCGGCTCCAATAAAGCTGATGTTAACAGAATTTATAAAAATGTATCATTAGTTAAATAGTTCAGTCCATGTTAATGGAGGTATACAGATATTGCTACAATACTTGTTTTATCTCACAAATTGAATTCTACAAGTCTTTAATGATATAATAAGTTGTGGAAATCAAGAAAAAGGAAAGGAAAAAGCTTTATTCATGAGCGGTATAGAATGGACGTGGAGAACGTTCTCATGCTATTGGGAGGCAGGTTCAAGAGCTGGCGGGCTGGGAAAGTTCGAGGAAGTGATGTCAGGTCAGGATCTCAATGTTATTCCACCCTCTACTGGCTTTTCCTGGGGTGGGATTAAACGCAAACAGGGAACCCCCATTGGGTTGGGTGGGTAGGTAATTTAGAAGTGATTGATGTGAATGAGAATCCACTTAATTAAGAAGTCATCTGGTACTGAATCCAGGATTTCTCAGCCATTGTGGCTGTTTCCTGACTTGTTAGCAACTCATCAGGGTCACTGAGGTGAGTACGCAATGAGAAAAACTCCTTCAGTGAAACTCACAAGTTGTGAAGACTTTAATCAGTTAACTGAAGAGCTCCAGCTATGGCCATTGAGAGATTGCTGTTCAAAGTACTTCTGTCAGAGAGTACTTTCATTGCTTGACAGGTGGTTGCCAATTTTTTTGAAGTATTTCACCTGTCAATTACCCACCTTCAGTTGCACAACCTGTTGTATTGTTATATGTTGTGTCATGAGGAGGTCTAGAGGCTTGTATGGTTGAACAATAACTGTTTATTAATAACACATTATATACATATATACAGGATACAGTCCTAACCAGGTGCTATCTTCATGCTGATTTCTACTTTGTTTGTCTGGAGTTGAAATTGTTGTAACTGGTGTTTCAAATAGTCGGGTGTCAACATCTAGTTCACTCCTTGAGCTCCTTAATGTTGTATTTTTCTTTGTTGGCAATCTGTCTTCCTTGGTCAGGCACCATGGACTTATCCCTGTCTTGGATGGAATGTTTGCTCTGTTAGTTCATAGATTCGACTCTATGTGGGGTACACCAGGTTCTTCCTGGAAGTTGAAAGCTTACCTCCCTTATGTTTGTATGTTCCTCATCCTTGAGCTCAGCCTGCAGTTTGACTTCTAATGCTGCACTCTGTTCCTTCATGTGCAGTTGTGCCTTCCTGAGTTTTGTCTTGGTAAGTTGGTAGTCACTTAACTCCTGTTGCTGGATCAGCTTCATATTGTACATGTGAACTTGAAGCTCCAGCTTTGTTGCTGTAGTTTTTCCTGGTTTGGTGACAGCAGCTGTTTGACTCTGAAGTTCAGGCTCAACCTTCTGCTGCTGCTCCTTCTCCTCTGCATCTTCTGTTTTAAGTATGTTGGATTCATCTGGAGGTTTGGCTGGTATGACCAAAAAAGAGTATGTTCTGCCCTCTTGCAAAGGAGTGGAATGACTGTCACTGCAGATCAAGTACAATTCCGAACTGAAGTCCCAGTCGAAATCATCAGCACTGGTGGACCCCTCAGGAGTCTCCAATTCAGCATATTTGATTGCAGTGGTTGTTTTGACGTCTTCTGCCATGTTGAGGAGGTTGAGGGCCACACGGGCAACTCTGGGCAGGAGAGAAAAGGGTTGATTATGGATGACTTACAGAATTTTGATTATTTGCTTGTTGCCATACCAGAGCAGCTTGTGAATCATGCATATGACCAGTAGTTGGATTCCTCTAGCGCCATACAGTGGTGTGTCTGTTGTCTGTAGCCAGAGGTCTTTTAGCCACAGTTCCTAATCCAACAGGACCATCAACGCTGGCTCCTGTATCTAATTTGAAATTCGTGAGGTAGCCATTTATAGGTATGTCAACATTCCAAAATGTGAATCTGGGATCCTTAATTTCTTGCAAGGAGCATTGTTTGGACTTCTTCTTGATGTGGCTCATCTATCTCATGGACTTGTTTGGGACCCTCCACACACCTCGAGATTTTGGACTTCCACATCTTTCCAAAGTGTCCCAGGCGGTTGTAGTAAGAGCAGTGCACAGTGACTCCTGATCACAGCTCGCGCCTGTGTGTTCTTTTGGTGCCACAGCGCTGACATGATCTGCCACTATCTTGTGTTTGCTTGGGTATTGTACTCCTTGCCCTGGAGTCTCCTTGCCTTTTTGTTGCTTTATGAGCTGGACTATTGGGGTTGCTCTGTACCATGCCTTAATTTCACCATGCAAAATGTTTTGCTGGTGGACCAACAATTGTCTGACAATTTAGGTGGCCTTTTCCAAAGCCAGATTATCTTTAGATTGGAGTACATCCTAAAGAATATCATTGACCATTCCCACTACTATTTGGTCCTTTATAAACTCCAATTTAACATCACCCTAGCCACAGTCTTTGGCCAATCCGTATAACTCATTTATGAAAGGGACTACGCGTTCCCTGGGCTTTTGGACTCTCTTGTTAAATTTTGCGCACTGCAAAATTTTATTGCTTCTTAAATTAAAGTAGGTGCCAAAAGACTTCATGGGCTGAATTTTGACCCCTGCCTGATCAGGGACCCCGATAGGATCCGCGCCATCATTTTACGCGGGCGGGCCAATTAAGGCCTGCCCAGAATGACACTTGCCCAGAAGTGCTGAGCGCTCCCTGTGGGGGCGGAGTTGGGGGGGTGGTTTGTGGTGGTGGGATTCCCTGAGTAGGGAGTGCGGCATGTGCACGAAAGAGTGCAGAAATCTCCCTAAGGCACAGATGTGCCTCAGGGAGATTTGTTTAAGTTTAAAATTTCTAAATAAAGTGTTTGAAAACTTTTAAAACATGTCCCCAGTGTCACATGAGCTGGGACAGATCAATGATTTTTTTTACATTTTATTGAATTTTTAAACATTTCATGAAACCTCACCCCGCCTGTTAATGAGGCTCCATGAAAAATGCAAAGGCCATCTGGGCTCTTTGCCTGCCTGCCAACCTTAATGTTGGACGGATAGCTCATTTGTTTAAATTAGTTTTTGTCGGCGGGTGTGCAGCCAATCGGCTGTGTGCCCGTCAAACTGAAAACTTAAATTACCCGCGGTGATGTGAGGATGCCTGCCCGACATCACCACGTGTCATTTTACACATCGGCGATCAGGCCCCACCCCGCTCACCGACTGGAGAATTTAGCCCCACAACCTCTTCAAAGTTATCGGAAAATTCATTTATTCCTTATCTGGCAATTATATCAAAAACTATTGAACCTACTGAATATAATAGTGTATTCACTTGTTCAGCCACTGTTTTCTTATTCAAGGCTGGTGCCATCATATATCTTAAGAATCTTCTTCTCCATAATGCCCAAATTTGAACCTGGTCTGGCCCTTCCATCTGCCTTAACTGGTCTGGCAGTGTTGGCAGCCATCATCTATGGCTGTTTTCAGCTTAGGGGACTACAGCTTTATTTTTTTTTCCCCCTTCCCATGCTTGTTGGGATTTGGCAAGCTTCCATTACAGTTATGAAACTGTTTTAAACTTCAGTAATTCTGCAGAAAATCTTTTAAATAAATCACTTTGGCCAGCTACTTGCTTTCCTGAGATTGGAGAATCAAATTAAAGCCAAATTTTTTACCTTGATTTGTCTTTAAATTTATTTTTTTTTTTTGTTCATACGTGGTCACCATGTGTTATGGTGCCAACTGTGGATCAGGGCTGCAGTGTTCCTCAAGCCATGCTCATTAACCAATTGGCCTGCCAGTGCCCCCTTTATTGAGCCAAATTTAAAAGCTTATTTCAGCCCTTTTTTTTAGAGCTTGCTCCCCTTTTTGCAATCTGGCTAGGTCCTTTGACTCTGCATTCAATTGGGCCTCTCAACAGACCTCCATGTCCTCTGGTAGAGTCCTTTTATACTGCGCAGTGGATCTTTCTTAAGTCCTTCAGCCTCCATGCCTGTAACGAACTTGTTAGGTGATCTCCAGCTGTGTATTTGAGGTCTTCAATTTAGGCGCACTTCTCTCAGGTCAGGCTGCAGTGTCTTTACTTCTTCATTCTTAGGGATGTTGGGGTCCTTCACCTGCTACCACCATGTTGTACTGTTGTATGTATCTCATGAAGAGGTCTAGAGGCTTATATGGTTGAAAAATAACTGGTTGTTAATAACACATAACTGTATACATATATACTGGATACTGTCCTGATTGGGTGCTATCTTCATGCCGACTTCTACTAGACTCACTTCCACACTCTACTACTCCCATGTGACTCTCTACATCAGAATGCTGGCAGTACTGTCTCCCCAGTCCCACATTAACCCTCACAGTCCCAAACACCCTAATACTACATATCCCTGCTGACAGCATTCAGCACAGCATGTGGACAACTTATGCTGCTCCACTGACCACCTCTGCTGAGGATCAAGGGCAGGGGCTCATCATTACCAGTTGCTCCAGCAGGAACAACACCAGCAGCAGTATCAGTTGCCTTCTCAGCCACATGGCAGATGGGGTGGACACTGAGGTCCAGCTGGAAGGTAACGAGATATCCAACACAGAGTCTACAGGTGGCCGATCTCTTGACACCTGAGCACCAATACCTCAGGAGGCTCTAGCTGTCATGGCAGGTTGCTGGTAACAACTACAACCCCTTGGAACAATACTTCCTTCAGTACTTCCAATAGATCAGGTGGGAGCACAGTGCAGGTGGCTGACAAGTTGATTGTCACTGGAAGCCAAGCCCCCTTACAACCCACACCACACCCCCTGCCCAACTCTATGGCTTCCCCCCAGCCTGTGACAGCCTCTTGCCAAGTTATGTGCTCACCTCTGTAAAAAGAGAATGCAGAGAGGAATGAGTGTTCATAATGGCTTGGGTGCAGAGGAGGGAAGCACTCCCATTTGTGGAGGGTCACTGCAAGGCATAGGTCTGAGTGGACATTAATTGTTTTAGAAATAATTTTTGTATCACACACTATAATACTGATATCATAATTACTTGAATGTCATAACATTAAAAGAACTCAACAGTCTCTTAAGTTTCACTGTTTCAGTTTGTTTCAAAGCATTTCCTACATTACGACAGTGTGTACACTTAAAAAGGATATTTCAATGGCCGTTAAAAAAAAAGAAATTGGGATGTTTTGAGGTAGTGAAAGGTAATATACAAATGCAAGCTTTTTCTATACTGTATAAAGATAATTAAATATTGGGTGGTATCTTACTGCCTTAGTCGTTGGTGCAGTGGGGGGATCTATTTCAGGCCACAAACCCAACTTCCTGATTAGCGGGCCTTCCAGTTGCTCTTTACCGCAGCAAACCAACTAACATCCAGATCCGGGCTCCCTGAGTAATTAGAGAGGATGGATGAGATGATGCAGCCAGTCTGTCAGCGGAAGGATTTCAATTGAAAGGAACAAGTGTACGTTTCAGAAAAGTTCACCAGCAGTTATTTGTTTTAGGCTGCAGAGACCTGGGAAAGCTGCCCACAGGTTTCTCACTCTTGTCTGGGGGCCCAGCTGATGGGCCACAGTGAAGTTGAGTTCTACCAAGGACAGGAGAAAGACGACGAGAGGCAGTAGCTGAAACTGCTCCTTGCAACATGGGGACAGTGCACTGAAGATCCAGGACCTCAGTTGGGCCTGACAGGTGTGTGACAAAAAACTTTCAGTTGCCAAGCCCCACACTAAAACAATTAATTGTGATTATAAAGGTTAGGACACAATTTTGAGATCAGTTTCATTTGACTCCAATAGATTAAAATGAAGAGTGATTGAACGGTTAATGTGTATTCAGACAATACCTAATAGAACTGGAAAGCTTACTGACAAATAATTAAGTGATATTAAAATGTATTCTGTGATCTCACAAGGAACAGAATAGCTTGGACTGTTGTAGTGGAATGTTCTTTCAAATATGCATATTGTGTAGATGAAGGCATACCCAATGACTTATCTCATTTGATTTTCTCCCCACAATGATGAAGATTTCTAAATACAAGTGGAAATTTTCTCTTTAAAGGTGAAAGTGGTCTCCTTGAATTTAATGATTTTAATGTTGTACCAAAGGTCTTACACCTGCACAGATTTTCTGTTTACTGATGTCTGATTTCATTTTTTTTGGCACATTTGTTTCGACTATTCCTATTGCTTGGGAATGCTTCCATGTCCAGTTTGCTATTCAATTTTCCTTTGTCATCTGGCTTCCATCATCATATAATCACAGGCTATGAGCTGTATTAAAACACTTCATTTTTTCCTATAATATATCAATAACCTCTCCCTCCCCCATTTCCTTCTCCATTCCAATTATTAAATTGTTCAGATTACATAATTAACTTATTTAGAGTTTTTTCTTGTTTTATTGTCGATGTTTTTATTCTGTATGAAATTATCACTGCAGTGTATGATTGAATGCTGTCTAATACTGGACTGGATTTATTTCTGATGGCACTGTTCTTGCTCATCACAAGAACACAAGATAAAAGAGCAGGAGTAGACCATATAACCTGTCAGGCCTGCCTCGCCATTGAATACAATTATGGCTGATCTGGGGGTTCAACTCCACTTTCCTGCCTGCTTCCCTTATCCCTTAATTCCCTGTGAGACCAAAAATCTGTCCATCCCAGCCTTAAATTTGTTCAACAATGGAGAATCCATAACCCTCTGAGGTAGAGAATTCTAAAGATTCACAACCCTTTGAGGGAAGTAATTTCTCTTCATGTCAGTCCTAAATCATCTGCCCCTTATCCTGAGACTGTGCCACAACAATTTATACTACAGGAGAAAAAGTTGCTGATTAGTTGTCAAGTCAATTCTGATTGGCTGATGCATAGCCATGGAGAAAGCAACAGGGATCTATGCTCTCCTCATGCTTTCCTGTAGTATAAATTGTTTTGATTGTTTGAAATTTAGCAATTTTGCATTTGTCCTGATGAGTGTAAGACAAAAAGCTTCAGCAACGTGTCTCTCTTTTCAGCAGTATACATGTTTTTAGGGGATAAAGAACATGTTCTTGTTTCCCTTTGTAAGTATTTTGAGGAAATAATAATTCCGGATATTTATTATTTTGTGTTCACCGTCAGTTTTAAGCGCTTTTGCGTCTTTCAATGTTCTCAATTCTCAGCCAGCCCTTTTGTTGTACCAACATGAAACGAGAAGGTTGGAGGAGAATGTTTGCCAAAATTGCAATAGGAGAAAATTGGAAAGTCTTTCAAAGAAGAATATTGAGCATGCAGGAAAAACACATGCTCAAGATCAAAAGCTAAGAAAAGCTTTCGTTATTATCCTTCCCTTATGTCTTTGAATTGAGCCCTTTTAATATTATAAACCTGATTCCTCATTTTTGGTATAACTAAAACCAAGATTGTGTCAAGCTCTTATTAATCAGTCTGATGACAGTTAACAACTTACATTCTCTGAGCTTGCATGTGGTCTTTCATACTCAGAAAATTAACATAATGATCACTGTCAGGTATCCAAGATCAAAATATGACATATGAGAGTAGACTCTCCTGTCCCTGCATCTAAGGTTATTGGATGGCTCAATGAATATGGAAAAATCAGGTGAAGAGGACTGGATACTCCAAATAGAGCTCAGCCTATGCTCCATCCATTCAATTAATTCAATGAAAAATCATACAAACTCCTTTATGGCCATAAGAAAGAGCGAATTGTTCAAAGAATACCCGGGTTACCAGAATTTACAATCTCTTAGGTTGCAGGTATTCTTTTATATCCTCCCTATGTGGAGTATGTTACTTCTTTTTGGTCCTTCCCCATAAAAATATGACTGAATTTAGAGATTTAAAGTTGTAGCTAGTTGCTTTCATAAATCAGCATATCAGAATTCCATAGTTCCAACTGTCTGTACTCCAATAAGCTATGCCATCCTGTTTGTTTTTTGGTAAGTAATTAATATATATAGAGTGTCTTATTTATATCACTTGAGTTTATTTTAATTAATTTTTAGATATTACAGTACAATATTAGTTCTCTTCTGATGGGAGCTACAATCATGATAGACTACTATATACCCCATAAGATTGGAAGATTGAAATTATATAAATTGATATCTTTGTTAATGATCATGCAAATGTGTTAAGATGTCCTCTACTAATGTCCACAGTATTATTTCAACCCAAGTGTTAACTTTGTTGTGTTTAAAGCAACATACATTTTATAGAATTGCCTAATTAGAAAGCCATCTTGACAAAGGATCCTACCTGCCTACATTATCCAATTGGCTTCAGTGAACTGCTGAACTATAATTTGCGAATACAGATTATTTTTGTTAGCCTTCTCAATATGAAATATGAAGATCCAGTTAAGTATTTCTCCATTTCCTTCCTAAGACAACCCAGCTTCTAACAGTCATTGAAAAAACTATCCTAATACTATATCGATTTCCTTAGTTGATCTTTCTTTCGGTCATCCTATCTTAAGTCAAAGTTATGACTATTGTACCTCACTGCTTTCAAAGCTGAAATGTCTGATGTTACTAATATGTTTATTGTATCTGTGAATCAGAGGGTCATTTTCTATGACAGAGAGCAGAATGTTGATCTTACAACTGATCTGAACATGTTTCACAATGATTCAAGCAGGCCCGTTCCCTTTTGCTCATTCTCAAATTGAGGTAAGTTTAAACTGAAACTTAGTTTGCTTAGCTATACTGACCTTTTTTTCCACTGAGACATAAAATATGAGAAATCCTTGTAAAGATATGTTAGTACTCTCCCATAGCAGAAAGTTAATTAGAAGAAACCTTTCTGTCCTAGAAAAACTAGCAGGTAGGATCATTTGTATTTCATAAGAGTGAAAACCTCTGAGTCATTGATAAATTCCATAGTTTACGTAACATATATGGTTGAAACTTTTTAATCTTAGTAAAATCCTTCAAACACACCTGTGTAAAGAGCATTCCTGTTCTTTGTCTTAATAAAGATAAGATCTCAGAACAATGTGACCGACCTAACTTGTAGAACCTTTTGTTCGGAGAGAGATAGATTGGGTAGAGTCCATGATAGAGTAGATTGTAGGTCTTTAAAATGATGGAGCATTCAGCAAAGTAGATATGGAGAAATTATTTCCACTGATGGGCGGATCCAGAAGAAAGGGCGTAATCTAAAAGTAGAGCTGGGTCAAATAGGAAAGAATTCATGAAGCAGTTTTTCACACACAGGGTAGTAGAAATCTGGAATGCTCCCGTTGTATCAATGGAAAATTTGAAGACATAGATCAATAGATTTTTATTAGATAAAGATACCAAGGGGTATGCAATAAAGATGGGTAAATGGAATTGCAGCACGGATCAACTGTGATCCAACTCCATTGCAGAAAAGACTCAAGAGGGTGAATGGCCCATTCCTGTTTTATGGTTATCCGAAAGACAGTGCTAGACAATTGAAGTCTTGAGGATAGTGCAGAAAGAGAGAAGTAGATGTTGATCCCACAGGGGCAATAAATGGGAATAAGGTTCAAAAGTGCAGAGGCTGCTTTAGTTACTAGATCTGATAAAGGGTACTTAGCGTTGGACAAGTTAGAGGCAGTCAGTGTCATGGAGCTGAATTTTAACTGGAAAAAACAGGCGGGTTTGGGTTGTCTGGGGGGTGGTAAGTATCAGAAAACTGTTTTCCGATCCAAACAAGCCTCCAACTCACCCACTTCCAGCTTTGGCTGAAGACAGAAGGTGGGCGAGCAGCCAATCTAACCGAAGGATGCAGCTTCCAACTTCTAGTACCATAATAAGCTGTGAGCCTAAATGTCATGCAAATTTTGAAATATGCCAGCTGGATTTCTCGAGCCTTGGGGAAATATCCAGCGGCATACTCGAGGTGATAATTTGACAGATTGAGGGGGAGAGGGCTTTCACACTTTCCCTTGGATCCAGGTGCCCACCTGAGGAGCTTTTGTGATCAGGGTGCCCCCAAACACCCTTCCCTATGAGACCTCCAATCCCCCCACCACAAGTATGACCTTCCATCCTCCAGGACCCGACCTCCACCCCTCCCCCTCCATTGCCACACTCCCTTATCCATTCAATCCCCCTCTATTCAACTCCACCCAACCACCTCCTTTTCTTGCTGCAGACTTTTCTCCTCCTTTGGTCAGCAGAGACCAGCTCCCCACCTGACAGGCCCAGCTGTCAATAAACCTGGGCCTCCTGTAAGTGAACTGATCCTTGAGGCCACAAACACAAATGGTGGGTTTCCCCTCACTTTCTGATTGACTCACTAGCTGTGGGATATTCTGCCCATTGGTTCGGAGCTTGTGACCATAAGTGCTTTTGCAGAGTGCTTTATAGTATTGCTATAGTATTTTTGAAGGGTTGTCAATGATGGAATGTAGGAAATTCAGCAGCAAATTTGCACACAGCAAGCTCCCACAAACAGCAATGTGATGCTCAGTTTTAGCGATGTTGGTTGAATGTTAACTATTGACCAGGACACTAGCAGAGAATTCTCCTGCTCTTCTTTGAATCGTGGCATTGGATCTTATACATAAATCAAACAAAAAAGGTGGCTCAACTATGGATTACAAAATAAATTAGGGATAGTACTAGATCCAAAGAGGAGACATATAAAATTAACCAGAAAAAGCAGCAAACCTGAGGGCTGGGAGCGGTTTAGAATTCAGCAAAATTTGGCAAAAAGATTGATCAAGAAGGGGCAAATGGAATATGAGAATAAAAGCTTCTATAAATATGTGAAGAGAAAAAGATTAGCAAAGTCAAATTTAGGTCCCTTACAGTCAGAAACGGGGGAAATTATAAAATTATAATGGGGAACAAAGAAACGGCAGAAGAATTGAACACATATTTTGGTTCTGTCTTCACAAAAGAGGACACAAGTAATTTCCCAGAAATGCTAGGGAACCAAGGGTCTAGTGAGAGGGAGGAATTGAAGAAAATCAGTATTAATTAAAAAAACTGATGCGAGAGAAATTAATGGGGTTCAAGGCTGAAAAGCCCCCTGGGCCTGATAATCTACTGAAGGAAGTGGCCCTAGAAATATTGGATGTATTGGTGGTCACCTTCCAAAATTCTAAAGACTCTGGAGCAGTTCCTACAGATTGGAGGGTGGCAAATGTAACTCCACTATTTATAGAAGGAGAGAGAGAAAAAAAGAGAATTACGGACCAGTTATCCTAACGTCAGTAGTAGGGAAAATGTTAGTGTCCATTATAAAAGATGTGGGCCGGGATTTTCCAGCCCTGTCCCAGGCAAGGCAGCACCCCAGACAGAAGTCCATTGACTTGCGGCAGGACGGAAAGATCTGGGGGGGTGCGGAAAATCCCGCCCTTGCTAACAGAGCACTTGGACAGCATTAAAGGGATTAGACAAATTCAACATGGGTTTATGAAAGGGAAATCATGCTTAACTAATTTACTGGAGTTTTTTGAGGATGTAACTAGTAGAATAGATGAGGGAGAACCCGTTGATGTGGTGTATTGTATTTCAAGAAGGCTTTTGATAAGGCTAGTGAGAAAAATCAAAGCACATGGGATTGGGGGTAATATTTTGGCATGGATTGTGAATTGGTTGACAGACTGGAAACAAGAGGGGAGAATTTTCTCCCCATCGGGGTGATGGACGGGCGTGGGCGGGCACGTAGCCGATCGCTGGCTGCGATTGGCTGCGTGACCCACGTGGGTGGGTCAATTAAGGCCCGCCCAGTGTGACATACACCCAGAAGCGCTGCGCACTCCCTGTGTGGGCGGGAGGAGTAGGCTGAGTCGGGGCCTGCACTCTTTCGCGTGCTGAGGCACAGAGCTGCTTCAGGAAGATTAGTTTGATTTTGGAAAAGTGTAGAAAAGAAAAAAAAATTAAGACATGTCCCCTCATGTGACAGTGTCACATGAGCTGGGACATGTCAATGAATTTTGTTAAAAACTTTTATTAAGCTTTAAAAACCTTCATGAAACCTCATCCCGCCCGTGGATGAGGTTTCTTGATAAATGCAAAAGCCACCTGGGCTCTTCACCTGCCTGCTAATCTTAAGGTTGGATGGCAGCTCCGTTGATTAGTTTAATTGGTGTTTAAATGGCCTTAATAGGCCTTTGACAGTTCTGCAGGCACATAGCTAACTCTGGTGCTCGCCCGTCGAACCCAAGACCTGAATGATCCACGGTGAGGTTGGGACGCATGCCCGATGTCACCGCGTGTCATTTTACACGTCGGCAAGCGAGCCCCACCCCTGCTCACCGACCCGAGAATTGGGAATAAATGGGTCTTCTTCCGGATGGCAGGTGGTGACTAGTGGTGTACCACAGGGATCAGTGCTTGGGCCCCAGCTATTCATGATATATATAACTGACTTGGATGAGGAAACCAAATGCAATATTTCCAAATTTGCTGATGACACAAAACTGGGCAAAGTTGTGAGGAGGATGCAAGCAGGCTTCAGGGTGATTTAGACAAGTTGTGTGTGGGGGCAAACACATGGCAGGTGCAGTATAACATGGGAAAAAATATCCCCCCATCGGGGGAGAAGTGAATGTGCGGACGTGCCTCCGATCGGCGCCCCCAATTGGGGACGTGCCACCATTTTACGTGGGCGGGCCAATTAAGGCCAGTCCAGCATGACATCCGCTTGGAAGCGCTATGCGCTCCCTATGCGAGCAGGGGGGATTCCGTCAGCCGGGAGTACGCTTTTTCGTGTATGCGTGCGAAAAAGCCCACAGCTCTCCTTGAGGATAAGTGCTGCCTCAGGGAGATGGTACCCAATTTAAAACTTTAAATAAAGAGGTTTAAAAAATTCCCATCCCATGTCCCCTCATGTGACACTGTCACACATGAGTTGGGACATGTCCATAACTTTTATTGAAAGATGTGATAAAAATTTAAAGACCCTCATGAAACCTTATCCCGCCCATGGATGAGGTTTCATGCTTTTCCCAAAGCCCGCCAGGCCACCTCGCCTGCCCGCCAACCTTAATGTTGGACGGGCAGGTCCATTAATGACCTTAATTACTTTCTCAATGGCCTCAACAGGCCATTGACAGGTCAGCGGGGGCGCAGCTGACTCAGCTGTGCCCCACCGAACTGAAAATGGAAATGACACGGGGTGATGTTGGGAGTTCCACCGTGTCAGCAAGCGGGCCCCACTCCCACTCACCGACCGGAAGATCCTGCCCATGGATAAATATGAAGTTATACACTTCGGTGTGAGAAATAGAAAGGCAGAGTATTATTTAAATGGTGATATATTGGGAAATGTGGATGTACAAAGGGATGTGAGTATCCTTATACGCCAGTCAATGAAAGTAAACAGGCAGGTGCAGCAAGCAATTAGGAAGGCAAATGTTATATTGGCCTTTATTGCAAGAGGATTTGAGTTCAGAAGTAGATGTCTTACTGTAGTTATACAAGGCCTTGGTGAGACAACACCTGGAGTGTTGCCTGCAATTTTGGTCTCCCTTCCTAAGAAAGGATATACTTGCCACAGAGGGAGTGGAGCAAAGATTCTCTAGGCTGATACCGGGGATGGCAGGACTGTCGTATGAGGAGAGCTTGGTTTGATTGGGCCTGTATTCATTAGAGTTTAGAAGAATGAGAGGGGATCTGATTAAAATATATAAAATCCTAACAGGGATAGACAGACTAGATACAGGGAGGATGTTTCGCCTGGTTGGAGAATCTGGAATCAGGGGCCACAGTCTCAGGATACAGGGCAGGCCATTTAGGACTGAGCTGAGGAAAAGTTTCTTCACTCAGAGGGTGGTCAACCTGTGCAATTCTATACCACAGAAGGCTGTGGAGGCTGGGTACTGAGTATATTCAACAAAGAAATTGATAATTTTTTTGGATATTGGGAGCATCAAGGGATATGGAGAGAAAGTGGGAATATGGTGTTGGGAGGGGATCAGCCATGATCAGATTGAATGGCGGAGCAGGCTCAAAGGGCCAAATGGCCTACTCTTGCTCCTAGTTTCTATGTTTAACCTGAGAGGGTAGACAGGGCATTGGTCTAATATCTGATCCAAAACACAGCAGCTCCAACAGTACAGCGCTCCCTGAAGTCAGCCTAAATTTTGTACTTAAGCCTCTGGGGAAGGAGTTGAACTCATGGGCTTGAAGCTCCACCCCCAAACCTGGCATTTTTGCGGGGTGGGGTAGGGAGGCTCTCAAGGTCATGGTGGATCTGAAATTTTATGCAGCTGGTTCTTTCCAGGGCTCAGCTGGATACCTCTGCATAATCTCACAGTCAGCTGCACACAGCTGCATCAAGGCAGTCACTGAAGCCCTGTTTGCTTGGCTGGGAGAGCACATTAACTTTCCAATGGATATGGGGTCTCGGGAGCAGCGGGCCATGGGGTTGGCAGAAGTAGTAGGGTTCCTTAAGGGATTATTGACTGCACCATGTCGCCATAAGGGCACCAACCTATTAACCTGACACATTTGTGAACAGGAAATCCTTCCACTCCCTGAATATGCAAATGGTGCGTGATCACCCCAAGGTTTTCCTAAACGTCTGTGCATGGTACCCTGGAAGCTGTCACAGCTCATTCTTCCTGAGGAATTTGCAACTTTCTCAGCTTTTTCAAACACCTACACAGGTGATTAGCTTCTGGGAGACAGGGAGTACTCCTTTAGGAGATGGCTGATCACCCTCTTCAGGCTGCTGCAAATGGAGCTCAACCAGTACTATAACAACAGGCATGTGGTGACACACAGTACAATAGGGCAGGTTATTGGCATTCTCAAAATGCACTTCAGATGCCTTGACCGCTCAGGAGGCACTTACAGTATTCCCCTGCAAGGGTCTCCCAAATAGTAGTGGTGCTGTATGCTAGACCATATGGCGCAGTGGAGGAATCTATAAGTAGAGGGGGCAGAATCCAGGCCCATAGCTACATTATCTGTGGGGGAAGATGATGAAGAAGATGAGGAGGAGGAGGTCCCTGTCCAGGCTCATGGATATGACACTGAGGAGGAGGTGATAATGGCAGACCAGCTGAGAGGCAGGCCCATTTAGCTATGGCTGATCCTTTGCGTTAGGGGGTCATCGCCAGAAGCCTGCTAATCCACAGTAGATTCATCTAACTTCTTAAAAGCTCACAATTAACATCAGCCAATCCCTGGTGTGTCTGTTATCATCGTTGTAGATCTTAAATGAGATTCTCCTTCATCAGTATTACTGCTGGAAGCAAGGCTGTTGGTTTACTCTAACTTCTATTGAACATTCGACAAACTATTTTCAGTACAAGGCTTAGCATGATGCATCACGTAGAACTATCTTTCAGCATACTATGTCAGGTGATCTTACATCACTGATGATGTACACTGTTCTATTTACATATTTAATATTAACCCATTATACTCATAAAATCATAGAGTTATACAGCACAGAAATAGGCCCTTCGGCCCATCATGTCTGTGCTGGCCATCAAGCACCCATCTATTCTAATCCCATTTTCCAGCACTTGGCCCATAGCCCTGAATGCTATGGCGTTTCAAGTGCTCAACTAAATACTTCTTAAATGTTGTGAGGGTTCCTGCCTCTACCAACCCCTCAGGCAGTGCGTTCTAGATTCCAATCACCATCTGGGTGAAAAAATCTTTCCTCAAATTCTCTCTAAACCTCCTGCCCCTTACCTTAAATCTATGCCCCCTGGTTATTGACACTGCTAAGGGGGAAAATTTCTTTCTATCTGCTCTAACTATGTCCTTCATAATTTTGTATACGTCTATCAGATCCCCCCTCAGCCCTCTCTGCTCTAAGGAAAACAACCCTAGCCTATCCAGTCTCTCTTCACAGCTGAAATACTCCAGCCCAGGCAACACCCTGATGAATATGCTCTGCACCCTCTCCAGTGTAATCACAAACTTCCTATCGTGTGGCAACCAGAACTGCACACAGTACTCCAGCTGTGGCCTAACTAGTGCTTTATACAGCTTCAACATAACCTCCCTGCTCATATATCCTGTGCCTCGGCTAATAAAGGCAAGCATCCCATATGCCTTCTTAACCACCTTATCTACCTGTGGTGCTGCCTTTAAGGATCTTTGGACATGTACATCAAGGTCCCTCTGATCCTTTGTACTTCCTAGGGTCCTACCATTCATTTTGTATTCTTTTGCCGTGTTAGCCCTCACAAAATGCATCACCTTATGCTTCTCAAGGTTAAATTCCATTTGCCATTGCTCTGCCCATTTTACCAGCCCATCTACATCATCCTGTAATCTAAGGCTTTCCTCCTCACTATTCACGACACCACCAATTTTTGTGTCATCTGTGAATTTACTGATCATACCTGCTATGTTCACATCTAAATCATTAATGTACACTACAAACAGCAAGGATCCCAGCACCGACCCCTGCGGTACACCACTCGACACAGGCTTCCAATTGCAAAAACAACCTTCGACAACCACCCTTTACCTCCTGCCACTAAGCCGATTTTGGATCCAATTTACCAAATTGCCCTGGATCCATGGGTTCTTACCTTCTTGACCATTCTCCCATGTGGGACATTGTCAAAAGCCTTACTGAAGTCCATGTAGACTACATCAACTGCACTACCCTCATCAACACAACCAGTAGCCTCCTCGAAAAATTCAATCAGATTTGTTAGACATGATCTCCCGCTGACAAAGCTATGCTGACTATCCCTGAATAATCCCTGCCTCTCCAAGTGAAGATTAATCCTGTCCCTCAGAACTTTTTCCAGTAGTTTCCCTGCCACTGATGTTAGACTCACTAGCTTGTAATTACCTGGATTATCCCCACTACCCTTCTTGAATAATGATACCACATTCGCTGTCCTCCAGCCCTCTGGCACCTCCCATGTGGCCAGAGAGGATAGGAAAATTAGGGTCAGAGCCTGCAATCTCCTCCCTGGCCTCACATAGCAGCCTGGGATACGTCTCATCTGAGCCTGGAGATTCATCCACTTGTAAGCCTGCTAAAACCGCTAATACCTCCTCACTTTCAATGCTAATTTGTTCAAGTATATCACAGTCCCCCTCCCTGATTTCGACAACTACATCGTCCTTCTTCATAGTGAACACAAATGAAAAGTAATCATTCAAAACTTCACCTACTTCCTCCAGCTCCATGCACAGATTGCCACTTTGGTCCTTAATTGGCCCTACTCTTTCCCTGGTTATCCTCTTGCCCATAACATAAAGGAATGCCTTGGGATTTTCCTTTATCTTGCCCGCCAGTGCTTTTTCATGCCCCTTCTTTGCTCTCCTGATTACTTTTTTAAGAATCCCCCTATACTTCTTATACTCCTCTAGTGCTTCCGTTGTTTTCAGCCCTCTGTATCTGCCATAAGCCTCCTTTTTTTCCCATAAACAATCCTCTATATCGGTTGACATCCAGCGTTCCCTGGACTTGTTGGTCCTACCCTTCAACTTTATGGGATCATGTGGCCCTGAACTCTCACTATTTCCTTTTTGAATGATTAAACTATGGTGAGCAGATCCCACATAATAAATCTTTAACATGGACGCCAGATTTCTTCAGGGAAATGCCCATCCCCAACAAGAGGGAAAACTGAAAGCACACACTGAAAGACAGTACCATCCACATTGCTGAAACCATGATCATCATAAACCTTGGTCTCAACATAGTTCACCTTGAGAAGTCCTCACTGGTCATTTAGCCACCTCCTTAGAGGATATCCTCTATTTCCCAGAAGCCAGGGTTCTGGGCCACTGAACATCCCTGGCATCTGGCAGTGCCTAAGTATGTATGCATCACAACTGCTACTCAGATACATTGCACACGGTTGCATTACCCTTTGTTTATAAGCACACACAATCTGGACATTGATGGAGTAATATCCTTTTCTATTTGCAAATGCCCTGAACCTTCCAAACCGATCTTTTATTGCTACATGCATGCAATCAATGACCCCTTGCATCTTCAGAAATCCGGCCAAGGCTGCAAAGCCTCTGGCTCTTTGAGCTTGGCTGATGTTGTCACTTGTAAATGAGATGCACTCATGGGCACGGCTGAATATGGCATCCGTGAAAATCTTTATACAGTGATGGGCTGGAGGCTGCGAGATTATGCTATGGTCTCCACATAATGCCTGGAGTGACCCAGGAGTGGAGAAAGTTAAGGCCGCTGTCACTGTTAATGCCATTGGGTGGCCACCAACACCACTGGAGGCTATCTCCCCCAGACAGCATGTCACACAGGGTCCTGAAGAAGTGTGATATTGAACTCAAAATGTTAACTCTGTTTCTCTCTCCACTGCTGCTGCCAGACCTGCTGAATTTTTCCAGCACTTTCTGCTTTTATGTCACAAAGGGATGTCTCCCTTGAGAAGTGCAGTCTTCAGACGTCTGGAGGTATATCACCCTCACCCTGTAAACAAGGTTGGCAGGGTAGTACCTTCACCTACCTCTGCCTGCCTGATGTTGCTGTTTGTCCTCTGCAGCTCCTTGTGCAGCAGCAGGTTGCACACCTTGCTAGACAACAGGGCACATGTATCCCTGCCCAGCTGGCCTCCTCCTTCTCTCCCCCTCAATGCAGGAGGAGCCTGGTACAGAATGAACAATTCCCATGGGGGACAGCAATCTAAAGATCCAATGCTGGAGTAGACAAACTTGAATGTAGCACTTCCTCCAAGCTCCCTTCCCTGAGAAAATGTCCTCATGCAAGCTGAAAATATACCAGTTATACCACTATGAACTTTCCCACCTTCAGCTTTGGAGTCTTCTGCTGAATGCAGCCACAGTCCTGCTTTCAGCCTACATATCTGCCTTTGCAACACATCTTGATACCTGGGCATAACTCCCTCCCCTATGTTTTGCATGTGCATGGACAACGTAAAATTCAGGCCTATTGCCTCATTTTGGCACCTGACCAACTTCCATATTATTGGAGAATGGGGTGATGATGTCGGGTTAGTGATCTAACATGATCATACCAGATGTTACACACATGTGGGACAGCACCAGTCCCGATCTCTCAACATAAAATTTACCCCATAGTAAATATAGCCTTTAATTCTGGTGCTAGCCTACAAATTGCTAGATGTATTGAATTCAATCACAGTTCGACATGGTGGGATATGAATTCACAACCTCTAGATGGCTAGTCCAGTACCATGTTCTGTCGAAGGGTCATGAGGACTCGAAACGTCAACTCTTTTCTTCTCCGCCGATGCTGCCAGACCTGCTGAGTTTTTCCAGGTAATTCTGTTTTTGTTTTTTGACCATGATCACAAGGCCATTGTAAATAAATACCTTTCCACTTCAAATATATCCATTGCTATACAGCACTCTGAACATATTTGCAAATTTAACTGCATTTCTGCAGGGAAAAAAGAGCTCAATGCTTCCATTCATTACATTGTAAGTAATGTAATTAAAACTGTATACATAAATGTCCTATTGCCTTCAATGTTATAAAGGGAATGTGTACGACTTGTTACCTGCAGGATATTTTACTCCAATGATTGCTAAAATCCAACTGGGAAGTTCTAAAATGTGTATTATTGCTAACATTTGTGCTGCAGTTCAAATTTGCTATACATTTATAATGATGTACGCACGTCATGAAAGTCAAATGGTCTAGCTAAAAGAGCTAAATCTAAGGAAAATGGAACTAAAATAAAGTCAAGCATTCCTCTGCTTGAGTGTATTTCTAGACATTGGATGATACCTACAATCTTGTAGCAATTTCTTCCATATTCCATTATTTTATATTTAAGGGTATTAATAAACTGTTTTGTTATGTAAATATATTTTAAATTCTCACTCTCCCATCTTAAGTGCATTAAAAGTAATCATGCTGTCAGCTTGTTTTCTAATTTATAGTTCCAACTGTTTAGCTTGTTTTTTCATTGTCACATTGTGCTGGAAGGTGACGTTTGGTACATATTTACTTAGTGATTGTTCAGGGATACCATGTAGAATTTATGCAGTGGAAAAGCATGTTGACTACCCGAGCATGATGATGTCTGATCACATAATCTTCAGACTTGCATTCATTTGCTTTCTATCACTGAAGTGTGTGTACACTATGTTATTTCTTATCACCTGAGATTATCTCAAGTACAGATTATTCTTCCACATATATGGCATATACATAATAGTTGATGCCCAGAAGCATAGAAGTAGGCTCATACTGATTTGGTTTGGATCAGTACGATGTAGCAAATTGCTTATGTAGAACCATGGGCAAGTAAGACCTGCATCTATATCTAATTCATCAAAACCATTAATTGTTATCTTTCATTATATCTTTGGTCTTGAATTGTTAACCATGACTAGTTGAAGAGCCTTCGTGTGTGAGAAATTAGGTTTCACTAATTGGCAAGCTAATTGATGTCAATGGGCAACAGACTTCAGTGAGCATATACCAAAACAGACTTACATCTGACATCACAACATGCAGACTGAGTAATCTTTGCAGCATAGATAAGAACTTTCGCACCTACAAAATAAAATTTAATCCATGACACTTGGCATTATTTCTGTTATTTTATCTTTTTACTGTCAGTGATATGACATCTCATCACAGATATAATTTCTGTGACACTAAGGGGTTGTAGCAATAAATAGATTGTATGAACTCATTTGACAGAAACTATGCCATCACATTGCAACCGTTAAATATATTTGTGTGATATATGTTTCTTAAAGTGATCAATTTTTAGCCATGTGCTGAAAATTAAAACCTGCTTCCACCCAATGTTTGAATCACATATTGGGAAAAACGCAAATTTGAATACTGTATCCCCTTAATTTTTTCCCCAGAACTCTTGGAAATCATATAACACCGCTAGACAGCTTAATTTAAAATAATTCAAAGAACAGCTATAGGGGATATTAGGATTTTTTTTTTCCCCACACAGAATGTTGTTAAAATCTGAAGCCCACTAGTTAAAAGGGTGGTGGAAGTAGATTCCATTGGAAGTTTCAAAAGAATTGGACATGTACTTGAAGAGGAATCATTTTAAGAGTTATGGGGGAAAAGCTAGGGTGTGGACTAAATTGCACAGATCTTTTAAAGGCCAGCGCAGGCACAAAGAATCAAATGCCTCCCTTCTGGGCTACTGTCCTCCTTAGAATATGTGACAGGAAGGAGAAGCAATGATGTTTTGCAGGTAACGGATAATACAAAGAAAGAAAAAACATGCATTTATTTTATGCCTTTTATGACCTCAGGAAGTCCCAAAATGCTCTACAGCCCATGAGGTACTTTTGATGCACAATTTTCACTCAGCAAGGGCCCACAAGCAATGACATAACGTTAAGATCCCCATGGGGAACCATAAACCAAAATAAACAAACTTACTGAATGACCCCCAAATGAAGAAATTACCAACAAAATTCCACCTTTTGTAGCTTTTACTTTGATATGACTTGAAACAAACATAAATTAAACATGAATTAACAGGCAAATGATACTTCAAATTTAAATGTAAATTTCACTTTAAGTAATCAATACAACAAAGATACGTCTTATATAACCACAAGCATTCCCCTTCAGCACGTATGGCATTAGGTAGCTACACAGTTCCACAATATGCTGTTCTTTATTCACGCATTGTAGGTCAAGAGCCCTGTCTAACAAGAACTTTAACCTCAGAGTTTCACAGATACAATTATTATCAGCAAAGCACAAACCCTCTCTCCCTTGGGTAACGCTATTCTTGATGGTGTAACTTTCCAGAGTCCTTTTGAAACTGACCAGCTGAGCTATTCATGTGGCTTTATAGGTTTTAGACCTTTTTAGCCAGCTTGCATAATGCCTTCAAGAGCTCATGTCTCCTTTACTATCAAACAGAAAAATAGATCTCCCCCTGAGAGTGATTTGCTTCTTCTCACAAGAATTTTCCTCTTTCTGTCCCTGTCTGCTTTCTATTTATGATTACATTTGGGCCTTCATCCTCCTTCTCCCCTTTTTGTAGCTCTCCTTTGTTTCAGCTGCTCTACTTTGTGGCTGGCCATGAAACCTCCATGTCTTAACTTCTTTCCTGTTGGTACTGCTCCTGGACTAGGGTTACCAGGTCACATGCATCAGTAGTTCTTATATCCAAGAAAATGACAATTAATCCATTTACAATCGATACAAACTTTTAAAAATCCTTTTCAAGCATTCTTGAAAGCAGTTGCAGATATCCTTTAGGTCCCCCATCCTCACTGTCCAAGGCATTAAACACTCCTTTCAGGTAAGCAGTGCTTTACTTGTACCTCCTTCAATTTGGTCTACTGTAATCGCTGCTCCCAATATGGTCTTCTCTATACTGGGGAGACTAAACACAGACTGGGTGATCGCTTTGCGAAACACCTTCACATAATCATGACCCAGACCTTCTTGTTGCTTGCCATTTCAACAAACCATCTTGCTCTCATGTCCACATGTCCATCCATCACCTGCTGCAATATTCCAGTGAAGCCCAATGCAAATTGGAGGAACAGCATTAGGCACTTTACAGCCTCCCAGACTTAATGTTGAGTTCAACAACTTCAGACCGTGAACTCTCTCCTCCATCTTTACCCCCTTTTTAATCCAATTTTAAACGTCTTTATTTATTTTTACTTAATTACTTATTTTTATTTTTAAAAAATCCTTTTATATCCTTTTTCCCCCAGTCTCCCTCCCCCTCACCTCACACACACAGGGTCATCTGTCACTTGTTTCTATGTTGTATTTTCACAGAGTGCTGACCCTTGTCCTGCTATTAACAAATTCCGCTATTTTACCTTTATGCCACCATCAACATGTTTTTTAGTCTTTAACATTACCATTAACACTCACTTTCTCTTGTTTCCATGATATCTTTGTCAAGCTCTCCTGAGCTCCCATCTATCCCTGACCTGTTTTGCCATGCCTGCTCTACCCCCTCTTAACAGTATGATATATATCACATTTCTACATCTCTTTAGCTTGAAAAGGAGCGAAATGGATGTGTAACATTAACTGTTTCTCTCTCCACAGATGCAGGCCGACATGGGTTTTTCCAACATTTTCTGTTTTAATTGCAGATTCCACATAGCTTTGAAATAAATTATATTTTTTCCTTAATGTACTGCTTCTGGGTCAAAAGTCATCATAATAAGAACAAGATAATCAGTTTTAATGATTATGGTTGAGGGATAAATGTTGGCCAGGACACCAGGGAAACCTTCCCTGCATTTCTTCAAAATATTGTCATAGGGCCTTTTATGTCCACCTGAGAAGGCAGATTTCTAATTTGCTTAACATCTAATCTGAACGTCAGCATTGCAACAGTGCAGCACTCAACTCCTGACCTCATTACAGCCTTGGTTCATACATGGACAAAGGAGCTGAATTCAAGAGGTAAGGTGAGAATGACTGCCTTTGAGATCAACTCAGCATCTGATCAAGTATGGCATCAAGCAGCCCCAGAAAAATTGATTTCAATGAGAATCCTTTTGGGTGGAGTCATACCTAGCACAAAGGAACATGTTTGCAGTTGTTGGAGGCCAATCATCATCAGTCTCAGGATATCATTATAGGAGTTCCTTGGGGTAGTGTCCTAGGCCCTACCATCTTCAGCTGCTTCATCAATGACCTCCCTCCATCATAAGGTCAGAAGTGCGGATGTTCGCTGATGATTGCACAATGTTCAGCACCATTCGCAACTCCTCAGATAGTGAAGCAGTCCATGTCCAAGTGCAACAAGACCTGGACAACGTTCAAGCTTGGGCTGATAAGTGGCAAGTAACATTTACACCACAAAAGTGCCAGGCAATGATCATATCCAGCAAGATAGAATCTGATCATCTTCCCTTGACATTCAATGGCTTCACCATCAATGAATCCCCTTCTATCAACATCCTGAGGGTTAACTTTGACCCTCAGAAACTGAACTGGACCAGCCATATAGATATTGTGGCTACAAAAGCAGGCCAGAGTCAGTGGCAAGTAACTCACCTCATGACTTCCCAAAGCCTGTCCACCATCAACAAGACTCAAGTCAGAAATGTGATGGAACGCTCGCCACTTGCCTGGATGAGTGCCACTCCAACAACACTCAAGAAACTCAATGCAATACAGACAAAGAAGCCCACTCGATTGACACCCCATCCAGCACCTTCAACCTTCACTCTGTCCGCTACTGGTGCACAATGGCAGCAGTGTGTCCCATATACAAGATGCACTGCAGCAATCCACCAAGGACTCCTTCTACAATACCTTCCAAACCCACAATTTCTACCACCTAGGACAAGGGAAGCAGATGCATGGGAACACCACCACCTGCAAGTTCCCCTCCAAACCATATACCATCCTTAATTGGAACAATAGGCTGCATTGTAAGTGCTGGAATTGGGACTGATGTTGTCTCGTGCATGCATAAAACCCAACGTGATGATGTCAGGTTGCAAAGCTGACATCATTACACCAGTCTGCTATTGGTTCATCTTGGGTTCAGGGCACAGATGAGGTTTCTTTAGGGTTTGTCTGTCACCATAAGAATGCTAACATAGATCGTTATTATAAAGTTTTTTTTTTGTTTATTTACAGGTCTATGTATAGAACTCAGCACTCTACACGAGGCTGAACTTCTGCTTCCCACTGTCTCTACCTCCTAGTCATGTGACATTGCATCACTACATCAGTATCAGGTGCTCCTGATGTTGACTCTTCACAGTCATAATACAGAAGTCAGGCAGGTGCCAAAATCTCCAGCCCTTCTCTGCCATTTTTAAAAAGCTAATTAATAAGCATTTAAGTTTGTTAACAAGGCAATTGACCCGACTAATACATTGCCTATGCTATAATACAGTGGGTGCATGGGAAACACGGTCGATGCAAGTTATGTTTTTTATTAGAAATTGTCCAGTGAGGTGAAGAAGAGGAGAAGGAGGAGAGTGACTGGCCAAGGACAGGTGCGGCTTGTGGTCCAGTAAGGTGGACAACCTGTTGCAGTGCAAGGTCTGTGGCGGGGAGGGGAGGCAGAGGCAGCAGGCAAGCGGATGGAGAAGAAGGCAGTGTCCTACCAATAGAGTGTACTGGCCAATGCTGACATGCTTACAAATGACAGAGTGCCAGTGCCTGAGAAAACTTCGGCTGACCAGGGAGATAGTCACAGCAAACTGTGACATGCTTGCTAGGGAAATTGCATCCGATTGCGTAAGTGAACGCCTGATGACTGTGGCCTTGAAGGTCACAGTGACCTTGATTTTATTTAGCCACAAGGTCCTTCCAGTCCTTATCTGGAGACCTGTATGGGATAACAGCAATCTGCACATGCCTGCGTCAAGGTGGTCACAGATGCCATGTTCTGGCAGGTGCATGAGTTTATTTCATTTTGTGTGGACAATGTCAGTAAGGCTGAAATGGCCACAGGGCTCGGTAGCATTTCCAGATTTCCAAAAGGGCAGGGCATAATAGGCTGTGAATATGTAGCCATTAAATCACCTTCTGGACAGCCAGGAGCATTTGTCAACAGGAAGGGGTACCATTTGATGAATGTCCAGCTCATATGTAACCACAATCAATGGATAATGCAGGTATGTGAATGGTATCATGGCAGCAGCCACGATGCCTATATCCTTAGACACTCCCAGGTGCCAAGGATATTCACCAGGCCAGTACCTTTGGATGGCTAGTTTCTGGGAGATAGAGGATACCTTATAAGGAGATGGTTCACACCAGTATGGAACCCATGGAAGGAGCCTGAGGGTAGGTACAATGAAAGCCTTTCATCCATCAGCATTTTCATTGAGCAGACCATTGATCTGGTCAAAATGCAGTTCAGATGTCTGGACATATCAGGTGGTGCTCTGCAATATGCACCAGTGAGAATCTCACTCACGGTTGTTGTCTGCTTGGCCCTTCAGAGAGGGTATGTGCTGGCAGAGGATAATTTGGTGGAGGCAACTCCATTTTCTGATGATGACTTTGATGAAGAGGAGGATGAGTCATGCCAGCAAGATCTGCATGCTGATCCATGGGATGGCCTGGATGCCTAGGAGACATGAGATTCTCTTATCACTATCTTAATCTTTTCATGATATGTTTCCAGCACAACAAAACCTTCTTGGCCCTTATCACCTTCTTGTATTATCTCTTTCTCATGAACGCCAGGGCCATATCTGCTAACAGTAATGTAGAGTCAACAAATAATACCAAGAGAGGGAACCACATGAACACAAGCTCCCAATAGAACATTTAGTATATCCAATTAAAAACCATCACACCCCACACAGATAATGCAGTAATACAGGCACAGCATCATGTGAAAATAACAATAATTTCATAACATAATCAACATTATTCATAAATCACATATGAAAATCACCCATGTGAACCCATATGTTTCTGAAGTGTTTTTCTGATTCCTTTAAATTTGCTCCAGCATTTTCACATCCAGCTGTGCTGGAGAAAGGCTGCTGACTCTTATGCTCCATTGCCTGGGATAACTTTGGTGGATGTGCTCTGGTTGCCTGAGGCTGGGAGGGCCCCATTGTGGTGGGAGTCTCCTGGAGAGTGGCAGGAGACTCTCCTGTCATGGCAGTACTGAGAGGCATTTGTGCCAATGGCAAGGGGTTGAGGAAAGGCTATCCCCATCAGAAACCTGAGAGGTGACCCCTGATGGTGGCAGCCACTGGTCATCCACCACTTTGAGGTCCATTTGGCCCTCCCTGCATTCCTGAGGAACAAGGACCTGTATGTGACTCCAAGCTCCTTGTCCCCTTCTTGCCCTAGCTTTGGGCCCCAGAGCTCAGAGACGGGACAGTATAGTGCAGGACAGCATGCACAACCAGTATCCCATCAGTGAGCTGCTGTATGACCCTCCATGACAGTCATCAGCCTCTCAGTAGAGAAGGCCATACGTTCTGAAGAATGGGTGATCACAGCAAACATAGTCTGGAAGGGCTCTTCCACTGTCTGTGCCAGTCCCCCAATTCCTCTGAGGTTGCCACATCTCCACATATCTCCTACCATATGCCCAGCACCTGCCACCTGACAGATGACACCTGAGGCTTGTCATCAGACTGGCGCTCAGCATCCTGGTTGCATCTATCATTCTTCCGAGTACCAGAGGCTCACTCTATCTCGGTCTCTGACAGCTGCTCTTGAGACTGTGACGTGCTCTCACCAATATGTGGATCCCTTACAGCTGAGCCATGCATACTCACCAAACTGTTTGTATATGCGCTGGTCTGGGTATGGAGCAAGGATGTGATGCTACATCCTCTGAGGCTCTGTCCTCCTCTTCAGAAGTTAGTGACGGTCCCTCAGGGCTGCTGGCTACTGCCAATGTTTGTCCTGTGGGGGAAACAAAAAAAAGGAGAATGAGGGGCATCATCATCATCATCATTTGAGGTGAGTTCAAAGACACACTCTTCTTCAAAACATACACTGGCAGCAGTGGGAGATGTTAGCCAGTATTTGAACCTTAGCCCCTTAAATATTGAGACATACCATCCTCCCAGAAGCCTGCAAGCTTCCACAATCAAAAACCATCAATCCTACCTTCAAAAAAGCCTTCCTAATTTCTGAGAAAGTTGCCCCCCCGACCCCCAGAACTGTTTTCGGGAGAGAGCAATGTACCCTTGGAATCTCACCACCCTGGGGTCTTCTTCACCTTGCCTTGGTCAATGGCTTGGCTTCATTGATTAGCTTCAAAGTCCAGGACCACCACCAATATCAGGGTGAGGATGGCCAGGTTGGGCTGACCACCTTTGGCCTCAGCCCTATCCCAGGCATTATGTGCCCTCTCCTCCTGTGAATGAGAAGGGATATTGTAATGAATTTTACAGCGCTACAATCATACCTTCGAATGTGTGCCCAACGTGTACTTTGTTAGGGGTCAGCATTTATCAATGCTGCTTGCCAACTACCAGCTGCTGCAGTTCCACTCCCCACACCCCCATCCCAAAAACCTCCATTGCCATGTAGAGTGGCATGTCAGCATCATGCTGCCATTTGGGCAACACGTTAGGCCTACCCACATTCAATCCATTTCACCCTCACTCACTTCCATATAGTTCCATCTCTGAAATGGCTGCACACTCACCTGGCAGCTTTCAAGAGTTGACTGAGCTTTTTACGGCACTGTAATCAGGTTGGCCTCCACTGCAACCTCCATCTAGTCTGTTTTTGTCTGGCTGGGAGGTCTCCTCTTCCTGTTTGCTGGCATGAGGACCTCCAGCCTCTCTCACACAGCCTGGAGGAGCATTCACAGGGAGTCATAGAGCAGTCCTGGATCTGGGCCCCTGGCCAGCTGCTGAGTCCATTCTATCCTCCATCCGTGGAGGAATTAAAAAGAGTTAAAGGACTGAATTTGAGTCTTTTCCTGGACATTTGCTATTCATAAGGGGAATGGATCAGCTCTGTTCAAATGTTCTTTCCTCCCTGAAAAGGGGCCTGAATGATTCTCTGCTACCACAATAACTTGCAACATTTAAAACAAAGCTCCTATCTGCAGGTGCTGCAATATTTCAATGTGTTTTATAGTCTTGTGACAACTTCAGCCTTCAAATGATAACATCTAATGCAGCTGCTATTGTCCTGTGCCAAGGGTGCCTTTAAATGAGTAGCCAAGACCGAATTCTAGTTCACTGCCTTCCCTTTCTGCTCCAGAAATCCTGTATTTCATGGCCAATTGGGTGAGTTCCTCACCCATCCTCTCTACCATCGTCTGGCTTCCTGCTGGGCAGCTGTCAATTGGCCCCAAGGTGTATTATCGGGCATATGTCAGAGGTGGGGGTGGGATCGGTGATCCATGCACTTCTGGGTTGGACTCCTGCCAACCGCCAAGCAGTGTAAAATTCAGTCCTATGTAATTGTTCCTTCACTGCTGTGGCTCAAAATCCAGGAAGTTCCTTACAAACAGCACTGTGGGTATACCTACACCAGATGGACTAAAGCGGTTCAAGAAGATGTCTCACCATCACCTTCTCAAGGGCAATTAGGGATGAGCAATTAATGCTGGCCTGGCCAGCGATGCTCTCATCCTATGAGAAAATTTTAAAAGGCTCACTCAGTGACAGACTAGAGTGCAGCCTGATTTTGTGTTATGTTGTTTTGATGTAGGAAATTCTAAGACATTCTAAAGATTGTCTTAAGTAGGTAAGAAAGATTGAAGTTTCCTACCTAGTTTAAATGAACTGGCAACTTGACAACTTAGGCTCCACCCAAAAATCCAGTCTATTGATAGAATTCTCTCAGAATCCCGTCCTCCTAGGAAACAGAATTTCTAGGCTATAGAGAGCTGACATATTGGCCCAAATGTTTGTTCGCGAGTCGGCCAACGTGAGTCGAGAGATTTCCCAGCTGGCCGTACCTTCTTTGGGAGAAATACCCCAAATGGCGGGACCTTCGTTCTGGGGTGGCGGTGGGTGCAGGTGGAATTGAGCCCGTTGCCCCTGGACGCAGATCCGAGCCGGTCACAGGGGCTGCCAAGTGTCAAGGCAGGCTGTTTATAAGTCCTGCCTCAGTGCCCTGGGACTTCATCCCAGTTGTTTGCTGATATTATAGGCACGCTAACCCCTACCCCTCACATCCCCTCACCCTTCACCCACTCTCCATTCCCCCTTCCTGCTAACTCATGCCTCTACCCAACCCCATGGCCCCTTATAACCGCAATGCCAACCCACCCACCGTCCTTTTCCCTTACACCCTCCATGCTAACTCACCCAGTTTCCACTATGGGCAGACCTCAGGGACCATGCTGAGATGAAATAAAATAAAATTCTGAATATCTGTTACAGCCTTCACCATATTAAAAAACAACCCCATTAATTTAAGCCCATTCAAAACTTATAATTCCACTTAAGTACTTAATTCCTTTTAAAAATAAATAGCCTTGTGATAGAATTTTCCGCTCAGCACGTGGGCACATGCCTGACACACTCGGGTGTGAAATATCATGTGATGCCATCAGGCACGCATCCTGAGGTCATCACGCACTCACGTGAAATTTCAGTTGGCATCGTGCCCGCCAACAATTAAAAGGCCTATTAAGGCCATTAAAGTTTCAGTTAACAGGGATTTTTCACTGCCCGTTCAACCTTATAGTTGGCGGGCAAGCAAATCAGTCAGGCGGCCTTTGCATTTTTCAGGTAACCTCATTCAAGGGCGGGATGAGGTTTTCATAATTAAATTTTTAAAAAAATCTATGAACAGAATTTTTATCACATCCACACACGTGATTCATTCTGATGTGTGGATTTTTTTTTTGGATTTTAAATTCTGTCTCTTTTGATTTTAAATTCAACAGCTCCCTGAGGCAGCTCTCTGCCTTCAGGGGTCTTTCCTTCTGTGCTCCCCCATGCCAATGCTGACTTCAGTGCACGCCATCTTCCCGCCCCCACCCCAGCAACGCTGATCCTTTCAGTGCGCCTTTCAAGCTGGCTGGCCGTTCATTAGCCAGCCAGTGTGAAATCGTGGTCGAGGGGGGCCAATTGCGGGTGATGGCCCTATCCCTGGCCACCCCTGGGGCTCACCGATTGCAGCCTCCCGCCAACCTGAACATTCTACCCTTGCATTCATAACCTCACATCAAAAACTGCTAATCCTTGGATAACCTCTTTTGAGCTGTAAATCAAACTGTGAACTTAGGATCCCCTACTGAGATAATACTAGGTCATGGAAAGCAGCAAAGCATTAATCGTGACATAATGATAGCCCCTAGGGTAATGTCAATAAACAGCTATTTTAACTGTGCGGACAGATTTTTTTTGACTTCCAATGGCCCAGGACACCTATTTTTAGATTTTTTTAAAGAGCTGGAAATTGAAAAAACTTCATTTCTTGAGTTTTTTTTTACCTGTGACACAGGAGGCTGTTTTTATTAAGTTTAAAGGGCTGGGATTTAAATAACTTCACTGCTTGGCAGTTCTACAGATGTTTTTGCCCTTCAAGAGCATTTATGCCTACTCTGAAAATTCATAACTTCCACATTGCGGTTTAAGGCCCTTGCTACACCAAAACTGGAGCCTGTTTGAACTCAGCACTAAGTTTGGGTTTCCCTCCTGTATGAGTCACCCTGGCCCTTTCCCCTGCCAGCAAAAATGGGACCTGTGATAAATGGTGGCAAGACTTCCATATTCAGGTCCCGCCTGCCATTTTTAATGGTTCATGGAGTCTCCATGACTCTTAAAAAATCCAGGCCATTGCTTCTCACATTTTCTTTTTGAAATATATGTCCTATGTTGATCTGTGTTATTTGTTGTATCCTCCATTGTGTTCTAGTACTCCACTTAGTCAGAAAAGTTGGTTGCGAAAGCCTCATCTTTGCCTTTGTTATCTCAAGACTCAACAATTCTAGTACTATGCTGGTTCTTTTCCTACCCTCCCAAAACTCAGCACATCTAACACTTAGCTACCCATATCCCAACTTGCACCAAGATCCGCTAATTCATGATCCATGTGCATGCCGCCCTATACTGGCTTCTTCAATCCCAGTGCCTTCAATCTAAGATTCTGACCCCCATGTTCAAATTTTTCCATGGCCTCGCCTCTCCCTTTTTTTGTAATAGGGTTGCCCACTGTGATTAAGTGTATCCCTACAGCTTTCATCACATGCTTTGCCCCCACAATCTTGCCATTTTCCGGCCAACACATACATCCTTGTGACATACGGCCTTCCTATGCCAACTGAAAAGCAAAAAGGCTCATTACTCAATTGGATGACACTTGACTATCTGCCACTTTCAATATTTTTATATCTGGTAAAGAGAAATGTTCAAAGCAAATGACAAGAAATCAATCTCTTTTAACGTCCTGATAATATTTCTCCAGGATTGCTCAGAGCTGTGTCCTGAGGATTCAATTCCTGGAGACTCCAGACCAATTCTGGAATGTTGCCAACTCTAATCCGTAACTTCTTCCAGCCTAACACTCCTCCAACAATTATGCCCTCTTGTGTATCCCACATTCCCTTTACCCCACCATTGACATCCGGTGCCTTCAGCCATCTAAACCCCAAGTTCTGGAATTTTCTCACTAAGCCCATAAAGCTGTTTCTCTCTCCTTCTTTAAGACGCTACTTAAAACTTACCTCTTTAACCAAGCTATTAGTCAGCCCTAAAATCTACTCCTTTGTATTGGTGTCAATGTTTGTCATCTACGTGAAGCACTTTGGGACATTTTCTGTGTTAAGTGTGTGATACAGATGCAATCTGGTGGCGGTGATCTTTTTAAATGTGTAATTTTTAATTGAGGAGAGACTGTTCGTTAAAACATCTAACCCCTTATTCATTCAGTAGCAACAATCTCTTTTCAGAGAAGTGCTTTACTTAGTTGCTCTTTCCAGTTTTCTTTGTTTTAAAATGTAAGAGATACAATACATTATTACTATTCAGAAAAGAACCCTCCAATGCAAACAGTTGCTGAAACATAGCAAGTCAATGCCAACACCTTTGAAACTTGTATCTATTGTACAGTCATAGCAAAAGTGAATTTGTGATATGAAATAAACATTGTCAGAGTCATCTATGTATTAAATATAAATTATTTGGGATCTGGAGGTTTTATAAGACATAGGCGAAAATTATAGGCTTCTGGCAGGCATACTGCAATGTAAAGTGGTTTTGTTATGTCCAGTTCACTGAAACAAGATGAATTAATAATTAGGTTTGACATCTACAAAGAAATACAGAGCATATGAAAGAAATTGTGTAGCCTGCATGAAAAAAATTCTGGGCACAAAGAGACATGAATTCAAACTGGTGAAATGTCCTTTACAAAGCTCTTTAGTTTCAGCATGACTAATATTACTGAAGATACAAAGGTCACCGCAGCCATTAAAATGTGTGCCATAAGTTAGGGAAGATAGAAGAAAACAAAGTGAAATGCCCTGTTTAAGCAACTAAATTGTATTTTTCTAAAAGTAAAAGGCTTTTATCTTTGCTCACACTGATGTGGAATTGGATGTCACTGAAGCTGCTCCAACTCCTGACAGCATTGGCTGACTGCATGCACCATTTGAACTCGCTTTAGAAATGGTGACCTGGAGAATCAGCTTGGCACAATCCTGGAAGTTATGGAAGGATCAAATCTCACTAGTACACACTAGTCCTGATCCCATATGTATGAAATCAGTGGGCACCCGTGCTATTATGGCACTACTCAAATGTCCATCTGCCCCATGCTGCCAGAAACTCTGGTGTCTATTTTTAAAAATATTTATGGGATGTGGGTGTCGCTGGCTAGGCCAGCATTTATAGCCCATCTCTAATTGCCCTTGTTCAGAGGGCATTTTAAGAGTCAACCACATTGCTGTGAGTCTGGAGTCACATGTAGGCCAGAACGGGTAAGGATGGGAGATTTCCTTCCCTAAAGAACATTAGACATTGGGGAGAAAATGTCATAGAGAAACCATTCACCCCCATCCTCCCACCACCACCATATAAAGAACAACAAAGAAAGTCTAAAAGTTTAACAAGGAGGGAAAAATTAGAGTACAAAAGAAAGCCAGCTAGAAATATAATGCAACATGTTCCACCCATTAGGGGGGAAGTGTGGCAGCGGGCGCGGGCAGGCGGGCTTCTGATCGGTGCCCCCAGTCGGGGGCAAACCAGCATTTTATGTGGGTGGGCCAATTAAGGCCCACCCATTGTGACATCCAGCAGGAAGCGCTATACACTCCCTGTGTGGGTGGTGGTGGTGGTGGGGGGGTGGGGGGGGGGTGGGGGCGGAGGGGGGTGCTCCCTCGTCTGGGAGAACACTCTTTCACGCATGTGTGCGAAAGAGCGCACAGATCTTCCTGAGGCAAATGCTGCCTTAGGGAGATCAGCTCCATGAGTTGGGACATGTCCATAACTTTTATTTAAAGATTTAATAAAAATTTAAATACCTTAATGAAACCTCTTCCCGCCCGTGGATGAGGTTCCATGTTTTTTCCCAAGCCAGCCTGGGCTCCTGGCCTGCCCGCCAACTTTAAGGTTGGAAGGGCAGGTCCATCAATCATGTTAATTAGTTTTTTAATGGCCTTAACAGGCCATTGACAGTTCAGTGGGTATGCAGCCAATTTGGCTGCATACCCACGGAACTAAAAATCTAAATGACGTGGGGTGACATCAGGACACACGCCTGACATATCCCTGCATCATTTTACACATCGGCAAGTGGGCCCCCCACCTGTTCACCGACCGGAAAAGCCTGCCCATAAAAACGGGTAGTAAGTGTTTTTAAAGATATTTAAATAAGAAAAGAGTTAACAAAGTAAGCATCGTTCCAATAGAAAGTGAGTCTGGGGAATTAATAATGGAAAATAAGGAAATGGCAGGTGAATTGAACAGGTATTTTGCGTTGGTCTTCATTACAGAGGATATAAGTACCATTCCAGAAATAGCTGTAAATCAGGAATTGGAAGTGAGGGAGGAACTCAAGAAAATTACAATCACCAGGGAAGTGATACTTAGCAAACTATTGGAGCTGCAGGCTGACAAATCCCCGGGTCCTGGTGGGCTTCATTCTAGGGTCTTAAAAATGTCTAGTAAGACAACTGATGTATTAGTTTTAATTTTAATTTTCCAAAATTACCTAAAATCAGTGAAGATTCCATTAGGTTGGAAAATAGCAAATGTAACTCCTTTATTCAAAAAGGAATAGAGACAAAAAGCAGGAAACTACAGGCTGGTTAACTTTGTATCATTCATAGGGAAAATGTTAGAAGCTATTATTAAAGATGTTATGACAGAACACTTAGAAAAAAATCAAGGCAATCAGGGAGAGTCAACATGGTTTTGTGAAAGGGAAATCATGTTTAACCAATTTATTGGAGTTCTTTAAGGGCTTCACGTGCACTGTGGATAAAGGGGGATGTACTATACTTAGATTTCCAGAAGGCATTTGATAAGGTGCTATATCAAAGGTTATTGCAGAAACAAAAAGCTCATGGTGTCAGGGGTAAAATATTGGCACGGGTAGAAGATTGGCTACCTACCAGGAAACAAAAGGTAGGCATAAATGGGTCTTTTGCTGGTTGGTAGGATGTAATGAGTGGTGTGCCACAGGGATCAGCGCAGGGGCCTTAACTTTTTAGAATTTATATAAATAACTTGGATGAAGTGATTGAAGGTATCAGAAACATAAGAAATCGGAACAGGAGAAGAACATTTGGCCCCTTGAGCCTGCTCCGCCACTCAATAGGATCATGACTGACATGTTCATGTTTCGAATTCCATATTCCCATCAACCCCCGATAACCTTTGATTCCCTTGCCTAACAATAATCTATCTACCTCTGCCTTAAAAATATTCAATAACCCTGCCTCCACTGCCTTCCGAGGCAGAGAGTTCCAAAGTCGCACAACCCTCTGAGAGAAAAAAATTCTCCTCATCTCTGTTCTAAAAGGGTTACCCTAATTTTAAAATAGTGTCCCCTAGTTGTGGACTCACCTACAAGAGGAAACTTCCTTTCCACGTCCATCTTGTTAAGACCATTCAGGATCTTGTATACTTCAATCAAATCACCCCTCACTCTTCTAAGCTCCAGTGGAAACAAGGCTAGTCTGTCCAACCTTTCCGTATAAGACAACCCACTCATTCCAGGTATCAGTCTAGTAAACCTCCTCGAACTGCCTCCAACATATTTACATCCTTCCTTAAATAAGGAGACCAAAACTGCACACAGTATTCGAGATGGGGTCTCATCAATGCTCTGTATAACTGCAGCATAACATCCTTACTTTTATGCTCAATTCTCTTATAATAAAGGATAGTTTTCCATTAGCCTTCTTAATTATTTGTTGTCCCTGCATACTAACTTTTTGTGACTCATGTACTGGAACACCTAGATCCGTCTGCACCTCAGAACTATGCAGCCATTCTCCATTTAAGTAATACTTGATTTTTTATTCTTCCTGCCAAAGTGAATAACTTCACATTTTTCCACATTAAACTCCATTTGCCAGATCTTTGCCCATTCACTCAACCTATCTATATTCGTCTGCAATGTCCCTTTGTCCTCTTCACAACATACTTTCCAACCTATCTTTGTGTCAATTGCAAATTTAGCTTCCGTCATCTAAGTCATTGATATAAATTGTAAAAAGTTGAGGCCCCATCACAGACCCTCCACTTGCCACACCCTGCTGCTCTGAAAATGACCCATTTATGCATACTCTCTGTTTTCTGCCAACCAGCCAATCTTTTATCAATGCTAAAATGTTACCCCCTACACCAATGGCTTTTATTTTCTATAATGACCTTTTATGTAGCACCTTATCAAATGCCTTCTGGAAATCCAAGTACATTATGTCAACAGGCTCTCCTTTATCCTCAGCACATGCTACTCCTTCAAAAAAACTCTAATAAATTGGTTAAGTATGATTTTTCTTTCACAAAACCATACTGACTTTTCCTGATTACCTTGAGCTTTTCTAAGTTCCCAGCTATAACCTCCTTAATGATTGATTCTAACAACTTCCCCATGACAGGCGTCAAGCTAACTGGCCCATAGTTTCCTGCTTTCTGCCTCACTCCCTTCTTGAATAGAGAGGTTATATTTTCTATTTTCCAGTCTAGTGGAACCTTTCCAGAATCTAGCCAATTTTGGAAAATTAGTACCAACTCATCCACTGCCTCATTAGCCACCTCTTTTAACACCTTAGGATGAGGTTCATCAGGACCCAGAGATTTGTCAGCCCACAGCTGCATCAATTTGTTCAGTACCACTTCCCTAATGATTGCAATTTCACCAAGTTCCTCTCTCCCTTTCACCTCTTGATTTACAGCTATAACTAGAATGTTTTTTGTATAAAAACAAAAAAATTGCGGATGCTGGAAATCCAAAACAAAAACAGAATTACCTGGAAAAACTCAGCAGGTCTGGCAGCATCGGCGGAGAAGAAAAGAGATGACGTTTCGAGTCCTCATGACCCTTTGACAGAACTTGAGTTCGAGTCCAAGAAAGAGTTGAAATATAAGCTGGTTTAAGGTGTGTGTGTGGGGGGGCGGAGAGATAGAGAGAGAGAGAGAGAGAGAGAGAGAGGTGGGGGGGGTGGTGTGGTTGTAGGGATAAACAAGCAGTGATAGAAGCAGATCATCAAAAGATGTCAACGACAATAGTACAATAGAACACATAGGTGTTAAAGTTAAAGTTGGTGATATTATCTAAACGAATGTGCTAATTAAGAATGGATGGTAGGGCACTCAAGGTATAGCTCTAGTGGTTTTTCTTTTATATATAATGGAAATAGGTGGGAAAAGAAAAATCTTTATAATTTATTGGAAAAAAAAGGAAGGGGGAAGCAGAAAGGGGGTGGGGATGGGGGAGGGAGCTCACGACCTAAAGTTGTTGAATTCAATATTCAGTCCGGAAGGCTGTAAAGTCCCTAGTCGGAAGATGAGGTGTTGTTCCTCCAGTTTACGTTGGGCTTCACTGGAACAATGCAGCAAGCCAAGGACAGACATGTGGGCAAGAGAGCAGGGTGGAGTGTTAAAATGGCAAGCGACAGGGAGGTTTGGGTCATTCTTGCGGACAGACCGCAGGTGTTCTGCAAAGCGGTCGCCCAGTTTACGTTTGGTCTCTCCAATGTAGAGGAGACCACATTGGGAGCAACGAATGCAATAGACTAAGTTGGGGGAAATGCAAGTGAAATGCTGCTTCACTTGAAAGGAGTGTTTGGGTCCTTGGACGGTGAGGAGAGAGGAAGTGAAGGGGCAGGTGTTGCATCTTTTGCGTGGGCATGGGGTGGTGCCATAGGAGGGGGTTGAGGAGTAGGGGGTGATGGAGGAGTGGACCAGGGTGTCCCGGAGGGAGCGATCCCTATGGATTGCCGATAAGGGGGGTGAAGGGAAGATGTGTTTGGTGGTGTTTTTTTGGATGTGTTTTTTGTATCCTCTATAGTGAATACAGAAGGAAAATATTTGTTCATTTCTTCCACCATTTCTTTATTATCTACTATTAACTCCCCATTGTCACCCTCTAGAAGACCAACACTCATTTTCCTTACTGTTTTCCTTTTTAATTATCTGTAGAATCTCTTGCTATCTCTTTTTACATTTCTAACTAACTTCCCCTCATACTCTAATTCCTTTCTCCTGATTAACCTTTTTTGCCATTCTTTATATTCTGAATAATCACCTGTCCTGCTACTCATCTTTGCACAGTTATATGCTGTTTCCTTAAGTTTGGTGCTTTCCTTAACTTCATTAGTTAACCAAGGATAGGGGGTCCTCCCCTTAGAATTTTTGTTTATAGTAGGAATATACTTATTCTGAATATTCTGACATATCCCCTTAAATGTGTACCACTGCTTCTCTATTCACCTATCCTCTAGCCTAGTATCCCAGTTCACTTCAGCTAGCTCAGCTTTCATGCCCACTTAATTCCCCTTATTTAAGTTTAAGATGCTAGTCTTAGACCTACTCTTCTCCCTTTCAGACTGGATGTAAAATTCAATCATATTGTGGTCACTGCTACTTAGGGGTGCCTTTATCCTGAAGTCATTAATTAATCCTGTCACATTAACAATACCAAGTCTAACATAACCTGCTTTCTGGTTGGTTCCAGAACATGCTGCTCTAAGAAACTATCACAAAAGCTTTCTAAGAACTCTTCATCCAGGCTACGACTGCCAATTCGATTTTTCCAGTTTATATGTAGATTAAAATCACCCATGATTCTTGCCATCCCTTTATCACAAGCACACAATATTTCCTCTTGAACACTTTGTCCTACATTGTGACTACTGTTAGGGGGCCTGTAGACCACTCCCACTAGTGACTTTTTTCCCCTACTATTCCTCATCTTCACCCAAACCGATTCTACATCCTGAACCAGGGTCATCTCTAACTATTGCACCAATGCCCTCTTTAATTAACAGTACTACCCCTCCACCTTTACCTAGCTTTCTATTTTTCTGATTTACTGGTGACATAAAGATAGGTGGGAATGTATGTTGTAAAATGGACTTAAGAAAGCTACAAAGGGACATAGATAGGTTAAATAAGTGTGCAAAGATCTGGCATATGGAGTATAATATGTGAAAATGTGAAATTGGATCTGGATGTCTTAGTGCATGGATCACAAAGCTTAGTATGCAGGTAAAGCAAGTAATTAGAAAAGCTAATGGAATGTTATTGCTTATTGCGAGGGGAATTGAACACAAAAGTAGGGAGGTTTTGCTTCAGTTGTACAGGACACTGGTGAGACCACATCTGGATTACTGTGTACAGTATTGGTCTCCCTTTTTAAGGAAGGATGTAAATGTGTTAGAAGCAGTTCAGAGAATGTTTACTAGACTAGTACCAGGAATATGTGTGTTGTCTTACGAGGAAAGGTTGGACAGGCTAGGCTTGTATCCACTGGAGTTTAGAAGAGTAAGAGGTGATTTGATTGAAACTTTTAAGGTCCTGAGGGGCCTTGACAGGGCAGATGTGAAGGGGATGTTTCCTCTTTTGGGAGAATCTAGAATTAGGGGTCCCCCTTCCTCAAAAAATGATGGAAATAGAGCCTTTGAATATTTTTAATGCAGAGGTGGATAGATTCTTGATAAACAAGGAGGTGAAAGTTTATTGGGAGGTTACAATCAGATCATCCATGATCTTATTGAATAGTGGGGCAAGTTCGAGGGGCTGAGTGCCTACTGCTGCTCCCGTTTTTTATATTTTTATGTTGTACAATATGTATATATTATTTTTATATATATATATATATATATATATAAAAGAGAGCCAGCACCAAACATTTTAATTTCTTACCTATTCTCCAGTGGTCCAAGCCATTTTGATGGCTTTTATTCTCATCATCAAGGTCACTTCCACCCTCCTAGAGGCTGATACGTAGGCCAGACTTGCCTTTCGTCTTATATTGTGTGCCTTATAGGTTGAGACAATGGGAACCCCCAGCATAGGGAGCCCCTTTTGCTGTTCAATCTACATTGACATAACTGGTCTTGAAAGGGACAGGCATAAGTTCCGCCCTCACAGATAAGACTTCTTGTGAGATGAATATGATCTTCTTTAAAGAGCCAGTTATTTATGCAAAATTCCAACGGCGGGTGAGGCTAGAAAATTCCACCCAGTACTGAAAAGTTTGTATGTGAGAAGAAAAATCTGCACTTAAGAATTTTAAATTAAGTATCGGTCTTTTCGATTGTGTATGTACAAAAAAACTGGATTATTTTCCTCTAGCTTTTCTTAATGCTGGTTCTTTCACATCCACTCACAGAATAGAAGCAATTGGGAAAAAAACAACAAATCCACAACTTTCTGACTAGGAAGCAATATTATTACTCCTGAGCCAAACTGACACTTGCAATGTAAGGCCAAAGGATAACTTTAACTGCCAATTACTTGCTTCCAGTTAAGCATATCACAAAGTACAAAATTTAAACTGTGTCCACCCCTCCCCACCTTGCCTATTAAGGGAATTCACACAAGAAATCCTTGTAAGACAATCTACCTTGCTTCATAATACAGATTAATTTAGTATCAGACAGGATAGGCTTTAAAAGTGGCTTCCTGACACAATTTCGACACACCACATGCTTGGACTGAGAACCTTGTAGCAGGGATTCATAAACCTTATTGCTACCCAAAAGTCTGCCCCTACACAAAGGAATGGACATGCTGAGGGAGTGCTAGCCCTGGAGTAGGCATAGATTAGTCAGTTGATTCCTGGCAATGCCACATTCAGTCCAAGTGATATAGAATAGGCACCAAAAAAAATGTCCGGACCAATGAGCTATAGCAGCAGCAGACCTCGGTGAATTAGTTATAGCTTAATGCAAAACATTGCCCAAGTACCTCGAAGACCATCACAATGACACTAGCTGTCACTGAAACTTTGTAGCCAGTCAATACATTTACTCCTTCCACAGCAAAATCATTTTGAAGAACTAATAGGTTAAGCTATTGCGCACAATTCACCAACACTAAGGGGAAACAGCTTGCACAGCTCACTGACATTACTCACACATCACAGAAAATAAATTGGCTGCACTTGATTTTTTTTCCTGAGGTTTTTTTGTGTTTGTACAGCGTATGGTTCCATCACAGTAAAGAATGGGTGTTGGGGATGGTTAGTGAAGTGCAGAGGACTGTGCTGTTAAGAACCTTTCTGGTCACCCTACTGTGTACTTGTTGTTAAGAAAGCCACAATAACCTTGTTGGAGAGTGGGGGGGCTGGGAACTCCAAATCTTGACAGACCTCGGAGTTTCTATGCATGCACAGATTGGGAGTGGGCTGCACATTTGCAACTCAGCATTTTGAGCTCTTTGGGATGAGGAGATGCCCAGGGTGCCTGTGCATAAAGGGAAACGGTGCAAAAACTAAAATCATGTGAGCAGCAGCAGAGTGCCTTTGAAGACAAGTGTCCCAGGCATGGAACAGTGAGAGACCCCAAAAGGAGAGGGAACAGGGAGAGGTTGCAAAAGAAGAGTCCTCGATGGGGGATAGGGACAGGAAGAGGTCCCAGTTAAGTTAAAATAGAAGACCAGTGAAAGAGGCTTCAAGTAGGAAAAGAACTGCAGTTAGCAGAATTTAATTGAAAAGAGCTCAAGAGAAGCCCTGTAGATCCAAAATGGCAGCAGAAGATTGGTGACTTCATGCTGTGGGCCTTTGGAGTAGTAGTATTCTGCTTGGTAATGCTGAAGGGCTGAAGCTGCACTTGTGAGTTGATTCTTGAGTGCAGATTCGGGAACCCAGGAGAACGGAATCTCAGGAGAGGAGATTTAAAGCCTGCAAGGTGGGCCGTTGTTGAGGCATCTGAATTGGACCAACTTTTGGAAAGAATTTCAAAGCGCAATCTTCGAAGGTGAGGACTGGAATCTCTTGTGAAAAAGACAGAGTTTTACTAAGATTGGTTTTCTCACAGTGTTTACTGAAGCCTGCGAGGGTTATCGAGAAATCCATGGACTCTGTCTTGGTCGCATCCATCATTTATTGTGCAGTGCATTGTATTTGATCATAGTTTGCTTGTTAATTCATATGCACCTCATATTAACCATGAATGTTAGAGTGTAAGATAGATATTGTAAATAATTTTATCTTTCTGACCTTGTACAGCAAAGTTTATTTGTATTTGTTCAAACCCAAAGGAATTTCAACCCTTCCTGGGATTCACCTAGTTCTGTCGAAGGGTCATGAGGACTCGAAACATCAACTATTTTCTTCTCCGCCGATGCTGCCAGACCTGCTGAGTTTTTCCAGGTAATTCTGTTTTTGTTTTGCATTTCCAGCATCCGCAGTTTTTTGTTTTTAACCTGAAGGAACCTTGTTGCTTTATTCACTTAGGAAGTGTCTTGAATCTCAAACTTTGTCTACTTGTTAAAAAAAATCTTTATTGATCCCTAATTGGATCTTACCAAAACCTTGGGGATCTGGCCTAGGATCATAACAATGTGGATGGAGCATTCCTTGAAAGGTGTAGTTCAGGTACATTCATGAAATGGTTACAGCACAGAAGGGGGTCATTTGATCCATTGTGTCTCTGCCGACACTCTACAAGAGCAAGTCATCCAGTCCCACTCCCTTGTCCTTTCCCTGTTGCCCTGCAAACTTCAGATAATTGTCCAATTCCCTTTTGAAAGCCATGAGTGACCCTACCTCCATCACAGTCTCAGGCAGTGCATTCCACATCCTAACCACTCACTGCTTTCCAGAAGCTACATTGTGATAGTCACATTTTGGCATAAGAATTGCCAGATTATTTGTTGATGTGCAATCTTTAGTGAAGATTTCGATCATATTAATTTGCATTGTTGCAGTGAAGTCCAGAAATACATTTTGCATGGATATGCAAAACTTAATTTTTAGATAAGGATCATCAGTCAAAGGATGTGTTTAAATTTCCAACACTGACAGAGTATAAACAAATAAATGACGGAGGAAATACTTTCAATTGCATTTATGACTACTTTTACCTGGGGAAAGCTAGATTTCTGTCTTCTATTGGAGAAAGAGAAGTGTTTTATCTTGGGGGGAGAGTCATGCATCAGGCTGATGGGGTAAGGGGAAGGCTCACTCTAACAGGCTGATCTAATATCCGGGTCATTTTAACTCCCAATGCTTCATTACATTGGTTACCTGTCAGGTTAGGTGTGTCAATAAGGGGGATGGCAGGTGATCACCATTTCGGGAAGGAGTAACCAGGGTAGGAGAGGCCAATGTTTCCTTGCTGGCATTGTTGCTCTTCTTGAGGCAGTAGAAAACAAAAAAAAATGAAGAGGAGAATTTTCTCCCCATCACGGGAGTGGGCGTGGGTGGGCGCGCAGCCGATCGCCAGCCATGATCAGCTGTGTTTCACCATTTTACATGGGTGGGCCAATTAAGGCCCGCCCAACGTGATGCACACCCGGAAGCGCTGTGCGCTCCCTGTGTGGGCGGGGGGAGGAGGCTGAGTCGGGGCCTACGCTCTTGCGCGCGGGCGGATGAAAGAGTGAAGAAATGACCCTGAGGCACAGAGCCTCATTTACATTTTGAAAAATTTAAATAAAGAGAAAAAAATTTTTCAGACATGTCCCCTCATGTGACAGTGTCAATGAATTTTAATTAAAAGTTTATTTGAATTATAAATCCTTCATGAAACCTCATCCCGCCTGTGGATGAGGTTTCATGATAAATGCGAAGGCTGCTTGGGCTCTTCACCTGCCCGTCAACCTTAATGTTGGATGGGCAGCTCCATTCATTATTTTAATTAGTTTTTAAATGGCCTTAATAGGCCTTTGACAGTTCAGCGGGTGCGCAGCCAACTCCACTGCGTGCCTGCCAAACGGAGGATCAGAATGACGCGTGGTGATGTCAGGATGCATGCCCGATGTCATCACGTGTCATTTTATGTGTTGGTGAGTGGGACCCACCCCCACCGACCCAAAGATTCTGGCCTAAGTTTACTGACATCCTTGGCCATCTTCTGGGCCTGCTTCTTGTGAGGCAGGCGCCAGGTAGCGAACTCGCAACTGTGTGCTAAAATCATGTTGAAATTTGAATGTTGTCAGATGACAACTCTTCCATTTTAGTGAGGCCATCAGCAACCTCGGGTGAGGACCTCTGATACTGTCCAGAATGCTCCCGTTAAAATTACACAAGCATCAAATATAGTATAAATAAAGGGAGTACCACACTGCCAATATGTTAACCCTCTATACCCCAGTTCTATCAGGAACAAAGGGTTAAAATTGGCCCTCTTGTTTTTCATTATAGGATTGCACAAAAACACAGCTTTAAAGTGTCCAATTATTGAGGGTGGAATTTCATGATCACAACAAAAGAAAACCAGCAGCCAATCATAAGACACCTGCAGTAATGATCCTTTAATACCTCTTGAGAAGCTAATGAGCCAGTTAGCCCAGCAATCATTGTCAAAAGTTCATTATTCCCACTTTAGAATGTGGAATTTCTGAACAAAATAGTTGAAGAGGAAATTTGGAAAAGAAGAGGGCCAGCCAGGCCTTTCAAAGTCTTGTGATCGTTATTATGGAGAAAGACAAGGAAGTTTTTCATGCGATGTTGATATGAAAGATCGCCTAATATAATAAGGAGGTCTAAGAATGACAGTATTCAATGAGTGAACTCACTGTCGTCAACTCCAAAGACATGGATGGAAATTCTGAAGAAGTTGGATAGCATAGGAGCAGAAAAACGGGAGTATTCAATTTTTTGTCTTTGTGGGCCACATAGGTTCATTCCATGTTTTGTAGGCCACATATTGGGCATTGCAGAGTACCTATATTTTGGGTGCTACTGTCTTCCCAAGTCTCCAAAGTGGCAAACAGGAAATATACCTAGACTTCCGAGTGGAAGTATGCTGCCTCCATATTGGGTAAAGCCAAAAAAGAAGCGTCCTTTAACGATGCTGAAAGCAGATGGTAGGGCTTTTGCAAGTCTGAGCCAATGTATAATCTCTCTTCCCCTTCCATGCCTTACTTGTGTGATCTCCTCTTGCACTGCCGTTGTTAAGAGAATGAGGTTGGAGGCCAAATTGTTATGACCTGTGTAGAGACCGATAACTTTAAAAGAGAAATTTGACCTTCCAATTAACAGCTAAAAGAGTGACACATCAAGATTTTATATTTTAAAACTTTTACTGTAGCAAATAAATAAATAAAAAACTATGGACTAAACATTATTTTCTTTTCATGGGCAACTTATCTTTAAACTATTGAAAAGAGATTCCCCATTTAACTTTTAGCATGGCCAAAAATCTCCCACTATGGTTATATGTTATACTGTCCCCTGAATGGACACTTTATCCTCCAGGAACCAATTTAAAATTATTCTTAGCACCCAATGGCTTACTTCCTTCTCAGGTTCCTAACTGGGTAACTTCTAATCCCAGAATTGCCTTTCCTGTGAGGGTTGTGTTGTGGATCCCTTCCTCCAGCTCCACCTTCCAGCCTCCTTTAATCCTGACAAACTCAGTTTTCAAGCTGAACGCAAGCTCCCACCTGCATTAAGCATGGCAAAGAACAGCATTTTCTCTGCTTTAGGTGCAGGCCTTGCTGCTTCTATCTCTTGCTCTCTACCCCCCAGGTGACTGCAGACCACACAAGACAAAAACTGCAAACTCCTGTCTGTGATATTCATGGGTTTTTAGGGAAGCCTGTAACCTGATCTCAGAAAGGCTTAATTTACCCTGCTCCTCATGGCCAGGGAAAAACATTAGCTTTCTATCTAAGTAGAAATGCTAATTAGCTATCCGTGATCACAACTCCCATTCATCTTCCAAACAAATGGATAGTTTACGGTACCACTGTTTGCAACTTGGTACCCAAACACCTTTTGGGACTTTGGGAGGTGTAGGGTCTACTTATGATATACTCGGGGACTGTAGACATTGTTTCCCAGGTTAAATATCCGGCACCTTCTTCAACAATCTGAATCTTCCTTTGATCCTTAACAACCACACCACCCGGGCTTTCTGTCAGGCAGACCCCACAATACAGTAGTGGAGGCAATAGCATAGTGGTATTGTCACTGGGCCAGAGAGCCAGGGTAATGTTCTGGAGGCTCAGGTTCAAATCCTGCCATGGCAGATGGTGAAATTTGAGTTTAATAAAAATCTGGAATCAAAAGTCTAATGATGAAACCATTGTCAATTGTTATAAAAACCCATCTGGTTCATTAATGCCCTTCAGAAAAGGAAATCTGCTGCCCTACATGTGACTCCAGACCCTCAGCAATGTGATTGACTCTTAAATGCCCTCTGAACAAGGGCAATTTGGGATGGGCAATAAATGCTTGCCTAGCCAGTGATGCCCACATACCATGAATGAATAAAAAAAAGTCACATGACCCTGTCCATTTGCCATAAATTTGAAAAAGCAGTCCCAAAGTAAACCCTACATTTGTAACATCATTATCCAGGGGTAGGATCTCCCAGTCGGTGAGCAGGGATGGGGCCTGCTCATTGACGCGGAATGATGTCGGGTGGAACTCCAGACGTCACCCCGTGTCATTTCCATGTTCAGGTCGGTGGCGGCGGGGGGCGCAGCTGAGTCAGCTGTGCGCTCGCCGACCTGTCAACGGCCTATTGAGGCCATTGAAAAAGAAATTAAGGTAATTAGTGGACCTGCCTGTCCTACCTTAAGGTTGGCGGGCAGGCCAGGAGCCCTGGAAAGCCTTCGGAAAAAGCATGAAACCCCATCCACGGATGAGTTTTCATGAGAGTATTTAAATTTTAATCACATCTTTCAATAAAAGTTATGGACATGTCACAACTCATGTGACAGTGTCACATGAGGCGATATAGCAGGGAAATTTTTTAAACCTCTTTCTTTATTTAAAGTTTTAAGTTGGAGGCGATCTCCCTGAGGCAGCACTTAGCATGTGTGCGAAAGAGCGCATTCCCGGCTGAGGGAATCCACACCACCAGCCACCAACCCCCCCACCCCGCCCTCACAGTGAGTGCATAATGCTTCTGAGTGGATGTCACGCTGGACGGGCTTTAATTGGCCCACCCACGTAAAATGGTGTCTCCCTTGATCGAGGATGTCGATCGAAGGCACGCTGCCTGTGCCCACCCCTGCACTTCCCCCTCAACCGGGGGAAAATATTTCCCCAAGATTCCTTAAATCTTGCTATACCTGCGCAAGGTAAATACTTTGCACAGGGATGGGAATTTCTAGGCCATCAAACTTAAACTTAAACTTAGTACACATTAACTTATAGAAACCTCAAGGGCAGAATATTTCGCTTGTTGGGTGGGTGCACGCTCGACCCGAACAAGTGTAAAACGATGCGTGATGACATCAGATGAATGACCCAATGTCATCGAGCACTCGTGCGATATTTCGGTCAGCTGGTGCATGTGGAATTCAGCAATGCGCCTGCCGACAATTACGTGGCCTATTAAGGCCCTGAATCAATTAATTATTCAAATTTTTCACTGCCCGTCCAACCGTTCAGTTGGCTGGTGGGTGAAAAGGCCAAGCGCCCTTTGCATTTTTGGTGAAACCTCATCCACAGGTGGGATGAGGTTTCGACCAGTGATTAGAAAAAAACTTTTAACACTCCTACTTAACATGTCTCTGCTCATGTGACAGAGTCACGGAAGGGGACATGTTTTCATTATTTTAAATATGTTTATTTTTATTGTTAAGAATCTTCAACTCCTGGAGGCCTCAGGGAACTTTTATTGAGCGCATTCATGCGAACTTCAGCCCTCGCGCTCCTCCCATCTTCGCCCCAGCAGCGCCACAGCACATTTCACGCTGACTGGCTGTCAATTGGCCAGCCAGTGTGAAATCGCGGTTGGGGCCAGAGGGGCAGCTGTTGTCTTCTCAACTGCTTCTGGACCCGCTCACCTGACGACTGTGAAACCCTGGCCCAGGCTGCTGGTATTAACAAATATAATTGTCCTGATTTAGGGCTTATGGCCTGATGAAGCAACAGATCTAAGAATAAACCTTTTTAACTCTAAACAGTAGCTATTTACACAACTTGCATTTACCTAATGTTAGAAGTACATCAAGGCATTCCATAATGGAGATAGAAAGGGATGTTGACTCATGGAGGTTCAATCTTGGTTGAAGAGATGGGGTTTGAATAGATTTTTCAAGTTGGATCTAGGGGTAGAGGTGGGGTTATAGGCAGTTCTAGACAGTAGGACCAAGGCTGTTAAAATCTTCACATCTAGTGGTGAGGCAAAGAGAGGGGAAAATGCACTAAAGTTCAGAGGCAGGACCTAAGGATACAAAAGGGAATTTGAAGAATCAAGCTAAGCAAGATGATGAAGGGGCATGAAACCAAGGACAATGTCTTTCAAATGTAATATTAAAGATGCTAATAGAGGTCAGTGAGGATGGGAGTGATTGGGCATTTTGGATTAATTGGAGCTTTTGGAGAGTGCAATTAACCACTATGCCTTAACCTTGGACAAAAAGCTTCCTGTGTGCTATTTACTTTTTTCAACTGCAATGATGAAACTTTAGTGTCCATTTAATTAAGATCACTAACCCTAGACCTGACACAAATGAAGTAGCTACTGCAGTTCATCACTACCAATAACCTGAACAATTGAAAATAACATTGTCCCCTTTTTTGAGACTTTTTAAACACCCTTTTTCGAAGTCTGTGAATTCTCAGAACAGTCCATTCCTGCGAACTCCCAACAGTACGTGTCAACTTTTTTGCTAAAATTCAAAGTGAAGAATGTTGGTCCTGTCATTGTCATTTAGTTTCACAATTTATGACTGCTCTGAATGTGTATAAAAGTCTACTACCAATGAACTTCCTTAAATGGAATTCTCATAAATAAACAAGGAATATGTGGTATTATCTGACAAAATCACTTAGTCCAAATTCATCATGTTAATGCCAGTGACAAGAATACATTTTTTCAAGGATCTCCACTATCAATTTCAATAAATTTAATGGAAATCGGATCACAGCGTAATTGCCAATTCATCTGAATTTATTAAAAAGAGATTTCAATTACATACCACAGCTGAATTTTGATGCACAAAATTTAATTAAGAAACATAAGTCTATCTCCTCCTTAAACCCAGAAACATTGAAAAGCTTTTTCTGCAACTTTTTAAAGAAACAACTTCCCATTCAGCTACCTGGTAAAATCAGACATTAGTATGAAGAACCAGGTTAAATCATTTACTGAGTATTTTTAATGCCATTTCAGTGTTCCTCATATAATTACTCTTCATCTAAGATATCCAGTAATGATGTTGGACATTCTTGGTTCAGGCTCAGTGGCTTGCTTCATTAGCATGTCATTCCCATTCCACATCATAAGATTTAATTGTAATGCTGAATATGCACAGCTCTTCACAGAAGTCTAATCAAAGTGGATTCACTTGTATTATTAATATAAAAAATCAGACCACTTGCTATTTTTATAAATAAAAGAATTCAGATACATAAATCAACTGTCATTCATTAGCATGTTACTGACATGTCTGGCAGACATATGAGCAGCCTATCATAGCTCCTTAAAATTATTTTCACCAAGATTAAAACCCTTATACATTAAATATACATTCTAATTCCACCATAAAGTAATCAGATTACAGAGCAGGTGACATTGTACTCCAGAATTCAAATGATTTGCAGTAATGAGCTGCAGAAGGAACGCTGTACTTCCAACAAGAACGAGACTGCTTTCAAATTAGCAATAAAATCATTATGAGCTTTTTTCTGGATCACCATCCTGACCACGATTGAGTTGCTGGTTGATTCATCATTGATAATGCGATGGCCATGGTTTTGTGACAATTTTTTTACATTGAAATTGTTTGTGATACTGTTTTGTTAAATGAGTCCATCTTCCTTAGCCGTAAAAAATAAAGAGATAAATTCCACCTTCTGTGTCAGGTGTGGTTCAATTGGTAGCACACTCACATCTCAATCGCAAGGTTCTGGGTTCAAGTCCCACTCCAGGGCTTGAGCACAAAAATCAAGGCTGACATTCCAGTGCAGTCCTGAGGGAACATTGTACTGTCGGAAGTGCTGCCTTTTGGATGAGATATTAAACTGAGGCCCTGTCTGCCTGCTTGGGTGGATGTAAAGGATCCCATGGCATTATTTTGAAGAAGAGCAGGGGAGTTATCCCTGGTGCCTTGGCCAATATTTACCTCTCAATGAACATCACAAAAAACAGATTATCTTGTCATTTTAATATTGTTGTTTAGGAATTTACTGAGTGCAAATTAGCTGCCATGTTTCATAAGAACATAAGAAATACGAGCAGGTGTAGGCCATTGGAGGACAAGGGGGGCATGGAGGAGTGAAGCTGGAAGGGCCTGCAGACCTGAGTATGGTCGATGTGAGGAGAGGGGGAGGGGGGAAGTTGGTGGGGATAGTCAGTCAAGGTAATGAAAATGAGGGGCCCAAAAGGATAGGTCAGTAGTGTCCACATTGGGGTCCTGTGGGTCCTGGCTGACAGAGGGAATGTTCATAGTCACAGTGCGGAGTTTGATTCGAAAAGGGGACATCTCCAGTCTGAGGTTGGGATTGTCAAATGTCTCATAGGGCAAGTCACAGGATCTAACAAAAACTCTAAGAATGGTGCAGGGAAGGCCTAAGATCAGAGGGAGAATGTCAATGGAGATGGGCGTAGGCTCAGGGGAGAGATGGCATATCCAATTAGATGGTGACAGGGTCAAGGGTAATGGGAGGAGGATGAAAGTTTACAGAGGGAAGGTACAAAGTGATGTTGGGAGGTTCAAGGATGATGGGGGCAGACATGGAGGTGACTGGAGGAAGGTGGAGACTAACGTCTTAAAGCACAGAAATAACACAGGATTAGGGATGGGCAATAAATGCTGACCTAGCCAGTGATGCCCACATTCCATGAATTAATTTTTTAAAAAAGTTCTCAAACTATCTCCAAATACACATGCAGCTGCCATGGTTGGGCGTTGAAGTGGTAGGAGCCCAGTGTCTGAACCTGTGTTCTTGATGTTCTGCGGCGAGTAACTCATGTCCTCGTTCCCCAAAGCCTGCCCACCATCTACAAGGCACAAGTCAGGAATGTGATGAAATAATCTCCACTTGCCTGACGAGTGCAGCTCCAACAACACATAAAGCGCTTGATACTTCCCAGAACTAAGCAGCCTGCTTGATTGGCACTACATCCACCACCTTAAACATTCACTTCCTCCAACGCTGACGCACAGTGGCAGCAGTATGTATAATCTACAAGACGCACTGCGGCAACTCACCAAGACTCCTTCAACAGCACCTTCCAAATCCAAGTCCTCTCCCACCAACAAGGTCAAGGGCAGAAGATGCTTGAGAACACTACCACCTGCAAGTTCCCCTCCAAGCCACACACCATCCTGACTTGGAACTATATTGCCGCTCCTTCACTGTCACTGGGTGAAAATCCTGGAACCCCCTCTCCCTAACAGCACTGTGGGTGTACCTACACTACATGGACTGCAGCGGTTCCAGAAGGCAGCTCACCACCACCTTCTTGAGGGCAATTAGGGATGGGCAGTAAATGCTGGCCCAGCCAGTGACACCTACTTCCTGTGAATGAATCAAAATGGAAGTTTCTTCCGCAATAAAAGGAAATGTCCTAACTCCTCTGTCACCCTCACTACATGCCAGCCATGAGGTGTGCCAGTACAGTTAGCTCTCTGAGTAATCTAGTCCCAACAAATTAAAATGATGCACACATAAATAAAATAAAATGAATATAGTATGCAACATTTACATGTGACAAAGTGAACATTTTTAAAACACCTGTGTCACCTTTGTGTTCCCAATAAGTCTGACGTTTGTTGCAACCCACATCAGCAATTCAGGTGCAGGCATCTGCTCATTCCCCACCCCATTGCCTGTGATGACTGTGACGTGGATCCTCTGAAAGTCTGAGGTCTTAAGAGCCCCGGCTTTATGGGTTGTATTCTGGACCTGGCTTTCCATGGCAGTTGCCAACCTCTCCATGGAGGAAGCCATGCAATCATATGCCTGGGACACGATAGAACTTATGGTTTGTGTGGACTCCTCCATCACCCATGCAAAGCTGTGCACAGCCTCTGGCACCTCTGCCATAGGTTGCCCTTCCTTATGCTGCATCTCCAGCGGGTCTCTCGCGATTGTGACCAGAAGCCCATCATCAGCATGGTACTCAGCAGGGACCTGATTCCACTGCAGCCCTCCTGGTGTCAGGGGATCTAGCTATAACATTCTCCCTCAGCTGCTGAGATGTGCCTGTGCTATGATCACCAGATACTAAATGCCGCCCCTCTGTGACCGATGGAGGTTGTGGCAGAGGCGGGTGCCAGTGCATTCTCTGGGACAGTGGCATCATAGCCCCAGAAGTGCAGCCTTCAGGCTCCTGTCATGACTGTGACCTGGTCTTAAGATAGTGAGGACCTGTGGTGGAGCATGAACGGAACCACATGAAGGATGATCACTGCATGAGAGTACCCGTTGCATGTCTCCTGTGTGCCTATGTGCCAGCATTAGGTTGGATTCATTTTACGCTTATGCCTGGCCATTCCTGCACTGCTGTCTGTGATGGTTCACCCTCCATCCTCTCCTGTGAGCTGTGGAGCATTCTCCTCTCCAGGGGTGAGAACATTCATGTCTGGAACTCCAGCTCCTCTCCTTGACCTCTCCCTAGCATTGTGGGTCTATTTATCCTGTAATAACAATGTGCAATGTTAGTGACATGCCAAGTGACACATAACCACCCTAACCACCTTGTCTACACGCATCCCCATCACACACATACCGGCCCGTCAGTAGCACATTGCATGTAAATGCTCACATAAGCCAAACTTTCACACGCTTTGATTTCAATTGCCATGCAACACTGAGGCTGATCATGCATTAACCTGCCTGGCATAGCTGCCCACTCACAATTATAATTTCATTGATGACCTCATGAGAATCGCTTTGCAAGACGTGACCCGGGCCTTGGCAGATTGCAGCAGGTTGTTGACCTGTTTTCTGCACTAGACCTCGGTTTTAATCTGGACCCCATCATTGCTCAGCTCCCCTGTGATCTACTCTGTACTGTACTGGTCAGGTGATAACATCATCTATTGCCATCTGTAAGAGAGAGCACATCCTGCCTGTCCCTGATGGTCTGAAGCAGAATTTACAGGGAGGGGTCGCTGAACTGTGGGGCCGGCTTCTGTCTAGCCTCAGACATGAGGGCTTGGATGGAATTGTTGGAGGGTGGGGGGTGGGGGTGGGGGGGGGAAGAGGTGGGTGGTGGGGAGGCGGAGGTGGGTGGGGGTGTTAATAAGTGACATATAATAAGATAGGGAGTGATTTGGGAAGAAGTTTGATTGGGAGGGGTTGGTGAGTGTCACGATCTATTGCATTGAAAAGTTACAGAAATTACTTAGGCAACTTTGGCCATGATGCAGAAGGATTTTTTATAGCCGGCCCATACCTGCTGCATTGTCAGCTGATGGTGGGCTTCATCAATGAAAAGCTTTCCCTGCTATGTGATTGCATGTATCTCTCATGCCCTCCACCGGCACTTTAACTTAGAATTACAATCGCATGAAAGACAACTCCAAACACAAGGGCAGAAGTGTCACCCACTTCTGGTACCACCGTCGGGAACAGAGCTCGACTGATAAAATACTGGGAAGGAGCAAAAGCAATTTCTGGAAACGTTTAAGGAGGTCATTCAGCATGTCATCGGAAGGGAGATCATAGAGGGAGCATGGGAAGCTGACTCTAAAAAGTTGTATGGCTGGGTTATTGAACATAATCAAAGCTGAGCTAGATAGATTTTTGATTCACAAAGAAGTCAATGGTTATGAGGGACCGATAGGAAAGTGGAGTTAAGGCCACAATCAGGTCAGCCAAGATCTTATTGAATGGCGGAGCAGGCTCGAGGGAGCCAAATAGTATACTCCTGCTCCTACTTCTTATGTTCTTATGTATTTTTATGCATTATGTTCATGTCAAGTAATGTCACACAACTGCATTTCTCTGACCTTGTTCTAATCATTGTGTATGCTTCAATGAAATTGAGAATACAGAATGCTTGCATATTTCCATAAATTGATGCTTTGCCATCTTTTACAGAGATCGAGGAACTCATACTTCACAGTATTGAGCAAGCACCATCACAGCCTAGCACCAGCAATGAGACTAATCCTACGAAAATGCAGTTAGTGAATTAGGCCAAGTGACAAAGTCTGATTAAGGAAGAACAAGAGCTGTTGGCTCCCTATGACATAGTACAGTTGAATATCCTTTATCCGTACAACCAAAAACTGAACACATCCAAAACCCAAATGGTTTGTAATCATGGGGAGGATTTTTAGGTCAGTGTGTGGGTGCGATCGGCAGGCCTGGGAGGGGCCGGGGAACGGACTGCCCACCGCCATCAGCCCTTGACTGTGATTTCACACTTGCTGGCCAGTTAATGACCAGCCAGCGTGATGCGTGCACTGAAATCGTCAGTGCTGCTGGGGTGGGGGTGGGAGGAGGGTGGGTGCTGATGTAAGCGCGGGCACGGGTGAGCGCTGAATGAAAACTCCCTGAAGGCAGAGAGGTGACTCAGGGAGCTGAAGACTTCAAAACAATTAAATAAAGATTTTAAAATCATGAAAAAATGTCCAAGCATCACAATCAATTACCTGAACACATACATGTTAAAAATTCTGTCCACAGGTTTTTACTTTTCTTTCATTTAATAACGGAAACCTTGTCCCACCCTTGGATGAGGTTTCATCAAAAATGCAAAGTCTGCCTGGCAGATTCGCTCATCCACCAACCGTAAGGTTGGATGGACAATGAAAAATCGGGCACAATTGGAACTTTAACAACTTTAATTGTCTTCTTAATTGTCGTTGGGCGTGTTTCCGACACTTGCACGCGTCCGCTGACCAAAATATCTCACGCAATTTCGCATCTGATTGGGTCAGGGGCGCGCCCGCCTGCCAACCTAAAAATTCTGCCCCATGTTAATAAAGCAATCTAATGCTATATTACAGGTGTAATAAGCGTTCACGGGTAAGGAGTAGAGTATGTGAGAGTTGGCAAAGTGGTGAAACAGACTAGTATTTGTAGACTATAGTTGGCCTAGGCTTAGGTTATTGTAATGTAAGTCGACCTAGGCCTACCGTGTATAAGGTAGCGATATCATTCTGTAAACCGAAAATATCTGAATACCAAAACACAATCGTCACGAAGCCTTTCTCTGACCTTGTTCTAATCATTGTGTATGCTTCAGTGAAATTGAGAATACAGAATGCTTCCATGTTTCCATAAATTGATGCTTTACCATCTTTTACAGAGATTGAGGAACTCATACTTCACAGTATTGAGCAAGTACCATCACAGCCTAGCACCAGCAATGATTTTAAGATCTTTATTTAATTGTTTTAAAGTCTTCAGCTCCCTGATTCAGAGAAATCCTTTTGCTAGGTGATGGTGCAGTGTGGAACTTGGCCCTGCTGCAGCACTGAGTATCCAGAACTCCCAGGGCTTGCGCCTTCTAAATGAAGGCTATTATTTGAGTAAGAGCAACAACCTGAACTCTTTATTTCCTTGGGAAACATGTTACACAGCCTTGGGAACTATGAGAAGTATCCTTTACTATGACTTGTTCTAAAATGGAGGGAAAGCCATATGCCATGGTGTATATGGTAGTACCTGTGACATCTGCTAGACTTTGGCACTATGGCAGCATCTTTCATGAATGTTCAAATAATTGCTAGGGAGGCACTGGGGAGCAAACTACAAAATGCATTCTCCATGCTTGGGATAGTTTCACCCAAACTTGAGCTAAGGATTTGGGCACCCAATAGATGTCCAAATTTGTGGCTTCAAAAAGATCACTGCACACTTTGAAGCAACATCTCCCAGCAGAGGTGTACATAAGGTTGGGCAGTTGGCTCTTCCATTCACCATCACTGTGCAATGACCAGACCCACATGTCTGCCTTATAAATGGAGGTGATGTGCCACAGAAACATCAGCAGAATTACAGTGATAACCTGCGTCTACCCAGTACAGCTACTTTTATCATTAAGGAACTTTGAAGAAGCAAGTAGGAATTTAAATAGCACACATGACATTGCAAATCATACTAATATTCATGACACTTTCCTTTGTAATTCTCCACTGCACTGAATTTAAAATGGTAAAAGATGTTATCTGCTGCTATGCCACGGTTTGGCCATTTTATGTATCATCTTCTATGGCCATTCCTCTCTGCATGACAAAATAATCCAGGAATCAGGGCACACAATTATTCTAGAGACCAGGCAGGGGTGGCTGTATGGAAAAGCCCAGCCAAATCCATCCAACTATTTAAAGCATTGTTTGAAGATACTAATATCCTTGGTATCATATGCCTGTGCTCCATTTGTGTCCATAGTTGTTCAGGGTCGCCCAGTCTCCCAGTGACCAATCTTCAATTTACCCTTCCCTTTTCTTGGAGTAAATGTTCATCTCCATTTGGTTGAGATAGGAATTAGTAATGTGCACAAGGACCCTATTAACTACATGTATGAAATTCATGATGCCCTGAACTCTGGAAAACCTGGTAAACCTATGGAATTGTGTTAGCTCAGTCTGCTGTCTTTGTTCCGCAGTAGGATAGATGAATGAATTGTGCATCCTGTGGAATAATGCATCCATTTTCTCACAGCATGCTCACTGTAGGAGTAGTTGTTTCAGTGTTGGCTCAGAAGGACTCTGAAATGTAGAGGTTGAGGACAACAGTTATTGACAGTGCCATGTTGACAGTAGCTGTGGTTTACTGGTCTTGGTTGAACAAGTGGTACAGTTTCTCCAGCTGCTGTGTGGCCTAGTTTGTGTCTTCTTGGACACCAATGTTTTCAGTTAGCTTTGCCTGGGATAGTGGATTCCTTGCACTAAGTACCTCCATCAAGATCAGAACAAGAGGCACGCTGAAATATTCTCAATATTTATCAAATTAAAGCAGCCACTAAGTTTACAATGAAGTCTACCCTAGTCACCTAATCTAAGTAGGCAGTACTGCTTTGTCCGTTTCAAATAGGAACCAGCTAGGCAGCATTAAATGCCTCCTGCGGATTCTTGAAAATAGGAACCTAGTGCCTCAATAAGCAATGCTCCCTTCTTTAATTCATGTAGTGTTTAATTTTGGTAGGCCTCATAATCCATGACAACCACTTGCTCCCACGAGCAATTCTAATGCGGCAGGAATTAATTGTGCTCTCTGGCACTTTTCAAAAATTGTTGTCCATTAACCCACATAGAGTGCATGCCTTATTAAACCACGCAGTAATTTCAATCCTATTTTGAAATTAAAATGTTAAAATTTGTGGAGAAGTCTTATTGTTAACTTTGCCCCATTATATTTAATGTGGTATTCATGTATACCTTTGCAGCCTATACATGATGCATAGAGTGGTATCTGCAGGTTGATGCTGTTACCACTGTAAGTGCTAATTTGTCTAAATGGAAATACTCAGCAAGTCAGGCAGCATATGTGGGGCAGAATTTTCTGCCTGTCGAGCGGGCGGACCCGACTCAATCTCCGGTGGGCGGGGAGCTGATCCCTGCCAGCGAAGCGGGCTGCACCGCCATTTTATGTGGGCGGGTAAATTAAGGCCCGCCCAGCGTGATGTCCGGCGGGAAGTGCTATGCGCCCCCTGTGCGGGCGGGGGGGGGGGGATTCCCTAAAAGTGAGACTGTGCCCTTCCGCACATGCGGACGAAAGAGTGCACATCTCCCTGAGGCTAAGTGCAGCCTCAGGGAGATCACCTGGACTTTGAAAAATATTAAAAATAGAAAAAAAAAATCTCTTACATGTCTCCCTCATGTGACAATGCCACATGAGTTGGGACATGTTCATAATTTATAGAATAATTTTATTAAAATTTTTAAAATCCTGCATGAAACCTCATCCCACTGCTGGATGAGGCTTCATGTTTTCTCTATTTGCCGCCGGAGCTCCTGGACTGTCCACCAACCTTAAGGTTGGACGGGCAGGTCCTTTAATTGTTTAAAAGGCTTCAATTGGCCATTGACAGGTCAGCCGTCCCACAGCTGATTTTGCTGTGCCCCCACCTTCCTGAAAATTTAAATGGGGCAGGGTGATGACGGGGGTTCTGCCTGACATCATCCCGTGTCATTTTACACATCAGCGAGCGGGCCCCACACCCTGCTCTCCGACAGCAAAATTCTGCCCGTGGAATAAGAAACAATGTTAACATTTCAGATTATCTTTTATCAGAAGTGGAAAATGTTAGAGATATAACCTGATCCAGTTCAATTGAATGCACATCATCCTGAAATGTTAACTTTGTTCCCCCATAAATGCTGCCTGACCTGCTGAGTATTTCCACTTCCTCAGCTTTTTTTTCAGATTTGCAGCATCTGCAGTATTTTGCTTTTGTATTGAGCTACCGTAGATCGCGGCATATAAGTCGACCTTTGGAGCCTCCAAAAATCCTTCCAAAAACTTATACACTGAGTACAAAATGTGAACCGCTGGTGTGGGTGTGGATGGTTGTCATTTGAAAAATAAAAAAACACCAGTAATTCATTTTAAATTAATGTGACACAGTTTATTGCTGAATTAATTGTACAAAGATACCTTTAACCGATCAAAGTGTTTTAAAAGCACCAAATTTATTGCCTTCATGATCAAACTCATTGGGCAGAATGTTCCCCCCATTAGGGGGGAAGTTTAAGAGTGGGCGTGCGGAGGCGCGCCTCTAATCAGCGCCCCCAATAGGGAGCGCGCCATCTTTTTATGTGGGCGGGCCAATTAAGGCCCGCCCAGCATGACATCCGCACGGAAGTGCTATGCGCTCCCTGTGCGGGCAGGGGGGATTCCCTGAGCCGAGAGTGCACTCTTTCGCACATGCACATGAAAGAGCGCATTCATCTTCCTGAGGCTAAGTGCTGCCACAGGGAGATTAGCTCCACAGTAAAACATGTAAAAAATAGAAATAAAAAATTTTTCTGACATGTCCCCTCATGTGACACTGTCACATGAGTTGGGACATGTCCATCACTTTTAAATACAGCTTAATTACAATTTTTAAAACCTACATGAAACCTCATCCTGCCCATGGATGAGGGTTTCATGCTTTTTCTAATGCCTGTCAGGGCTCCTGGCCTGCCCGCCAACATTAAGGTTGGATGGGCAGGTCCATTAATTACTTTAATGACTCTGTCATTAGCCTCAGTTGGTCATTGACAGGTCAGCGGGTGCACAGCTGATTCTGCTGAGCCCCCGCCTGCCTGAAAGTTTAAATGGGGCAGGGTAACGTCGGGAGTTCCACCCGACGTCACCCGGTTTCATTTTACGCGTTGGCGAGTGGGCCCCGCCCTCCACTCGCTGACTGGGAAATCCTGGCCATTGTTCATCAAATACATTCTGAATCACTTTGGCTGTGGCATCATTGTAAGTATACCACTCTGGATCAGATTTGGTGTTTTTGCTGTCAGAATCACCTCTTCACAAAAAATCTTCCTCTCCATCCATTGAATTGATTATTCCACACTTTTTGAACAACTTGATGACATTTTGTGCACTAATAGCATCCAACGATTTAATCATGAAACACAAAAACATCAAGTGCGGCAGTGCACATGTTTCCACTCTTCGAGAAGGTCTTTTCTCCATCAACCACCCACTTATTCCATTCAGCACGAACATGATCCATGAATGCCTTGTTGAGACAACTTCCAACGGTTGAATTTGGGACATTAGATCCACTGGTGCAACTACAATGTGGGTGTTATTTCTTTGCAGGCTCCTCTTGATTTCATCAGTTACATGGAGACTGGAAGATGTGTTTGATGGAGGTGGAAAAAATGGCAGAAAATGATCCATTGAATATGGAGGCTGGTTGGGTGGAAGGCGAGGTCAAGGAGAACCCTATCATAGCCCTGAGATGAAGAGGAAGGGGTGAGAGCAGAAATGTGGAAAATATGGTGGACAAGGTCGAAGACCCTGTCAGCCACAGTCAGGGGGAATCCTTGGTTGAGGAAAAAGAAGACAGCTTAGAAGCGCTGGTGTGGAAGGTTGCATCATAAGAACAGATACGACTTAGATGGAGGAATTGGAAGAATGGGATGGAATCCTTAGAGCATGCAGGGTGTGAGGAATTTGAGGAATAGCCGAGGTAGCTGTGGGAGTCAGTGGGTTTATAATAAATATTCATTGATGGCCTTTCGCCAGAAATGGAGACAGAGAAGTCAGGAAGTGAAGGGAAGAGTTGGAGATGGACCATGTGAGACTGACAAAAGAGTGTAAATTGGAAGCAAATTTGATGAAGTTTTCCAATTCAGGGTGAGAGCAGGTCACGGCATCAATACAGTCATTCATGAACCGGAAAGAGTTGAAGGTGGGGCCAGAGGAGAACTGGAACAAAGAAGATTTCACATATCCCATAAAGACAGGCATAGCTAGGATCCATACAGATACCAATAGCAACATCTTTTTTTGAGGAAGTGAGATGAGTTAGAGGAGAAATTGTTCAATGAGAGAGCAAGTTCCCCAGGTGGGGAAGGGTGGTGGTCAATGGAAGCTGGTTGGGCCTCTGTTCAGGGAAGAAGTGGAGAGCCCTCAGACTGTCCTGGTAAGGGATGGAGGTGTGGAGAGATTGGACATTCGTGGTGAAGCAGAAGGTTGGAAACTATTAAAGTGATGGGCAGGCATCAGAGAAGTTATGAATATGGGTAGGAAGAAACAAGAAGAGGGAGAAAAAATAGAGTCAAGGTAGGAAGAAATCAATTCATTGGGCAGGGACAGGCTAAAACAATAGGCCTACCAGGGTAGTCCTGTTTATGGATATTAGGAAGGAGATAGAAGTAAGCTGTACAGATATGGGGAACTCTGAGGTGGGAAGCAGTGGAGGGTAGATCACCAGAGGAGATGAGATCAGTGACTGTTCAGGAAACAATGGCTTGATGTTCATTGGTGGGGTCATGGTCTGAGAGGAGGTAGGAGGACGTATTGGAGAGTTGGCTTTCAGTCTCTACAAGGTAAATGTCAGTTTGCCAGACATCAACATTATCACCCTTGTCAGCAGGTTTGATGACAATGTCAGGGTTAGACCTGAGAGAACAGAGTCAGCAATTTCAGAAGGAATCAGGTTAGCGTGACTGAGGGGAGCAGAAAAATTGAGATGGCTGATGTCATGCCATTCTCAATGAAAAGCTCAACAAAGAATGAGAAGCCAGAGGGAGTAGTCCTGGTGGAGACGGAACACTGCAGATGGGTGAAAGGACCTGTTGAGCGGGCAACTCCAGCGTGATGTCACCACCAAACCCATCTTCTCCTCTCCCATTCTGTCAGCATTCTGAAGGGACCATTCCCTCTATGATACCCCGGTCTATTCCTTAATCAGCCCCAACACCCTGCCCCCTTCACATGGCACCTTTCCATGCAAATGCAGGAGATGCAACACCTGCCCTTTTGCCTCCTTTCTCCTCATTGTCCATGGCCCCAAACATTCCTTTCAAATGAGACAACGATCTCTGTGTACTTCTTTCAATTTAGTAAACTGTATGCACTGCTTACAATATATTCTCCATTACATTGGGAAACCAAATGCAGATTGGGTGACCACTTTGCAGAACACCTCTCTTCAGCCTGCAAACATGACCCTGAGCTTTCAGTGGCCTGCCATTTTAGTTCTCCCCTTTGCTCTCATGCTGACATCCCAGTTCTCGGCCCACTCTTCCAGGGAAGCTCAACATAAGCTTGAGAGACAACACCTTAACTTTCAATAAGGTACTTTACAGCCTTCTGGACTCAACATTGAGTTCAACAATTTCAAACTATAATCTCTGCATCCATTTTGGTTCCTTTTTCTTTGATTGTTTCAGGTTTTTCTCTTATTTTTGCTTTCAGTCAGCAGCACTCCTGTTCCAGGCACTTCTTTTGTTTCCTTGATTGCTCCATCACCATTCCCTTTGGCCCTGGAGGACTAACTCTTCTGTCATTCAATCTTTCCTGTCCTTCACCCTATCACAAACTTTCCTTTAGTCCTTGTACTACCCATCCCTTGCTCAAAACCTATTGCATCTCTAACTTTTCCCAGTTCTGATGAAAGGTCATTGACCTGAAATGTTGACTCTGTTCTCTCTCCACGATACTGCTCGACCTGGTGAGTATTTCCAGCATTTTCTGTTTTTATTTCTTGCAGTATAGATGAATTTTGGAATGCGTTGGAGGCAGTTCAGAGGAGGTTTTACTAGATTGATACCTGGAATGAATAGGTTGTCTTATGATGATAGGTTGGAGAGGCTTCGTTTGTTTCCATTGGAGCTTAGAAAAGTGAGAGGTGACTTGATTGAAGTATGTAAGATCCTAAATGGCCATGGCAAGTTGGACATGGAAAGGATGTTTCATCTTGTGGGTGACTGCAGAACTAGAGTGAACCGTTTTAAAATTAGGGGTCACCCTGATAGGACAGAGATTAGGGTAATTTTTTTTTCTCTCAGAGGGTTGTGTGCCTTTGGAACTCTGCTTCAGAACGCAGCAAAATAAGGGTCATTGAATATTTTTAAGGCAGATGTAGATTGATTTCCTCGCCTAACAAGAATCTAAGGTTATCAGGAGTAGATGGGAATGTAGAACTCGAAACACAAACAGATCAGCCAAGATCTTATTAAATGGCAGAGCAGGCTTAAGGGCCTGAATGGTCTACTTCTGTTTCTATTTCGTATGTTTATATGAAAGGGCCAGTTTTCCTCTTATGTTGTGCAAGTACAATGTTGTGCAGAGTTATTGATGAAATCACATAAATATTTAGTCACCTTCTCTACCACTCCACCATCATACTTTAAAACACGTATTAAAAATAAGGTTGGTGTGGACAAAATTTGTATGAAGAATATAAATAGTTAATCTTTCTCCATGGTTTTTAGCTATGATTTGAGATTTCTATAGGTAAAATTGGTATTACATTTGTATTCGGGTCCCCACAGTGACCAAACCCCATTTAGTGGAATGTTTTGAAAATGTTGGCACAAAAATCCTCATAAAGTCTTATTCAAATACACCTATTTTGTCTGGTTAATGGTGTGCAGATCAGGTTGGGGAAAGTAGCAAAAAGAGGTTCAGGAATACTTGCCCAATTCCAACCGGCACAAGACCCCTCATTAACCCAGGTGAAAACTTCCTTGTACTCTTGATGAGAAGAGATCACGTTCATTGCTTTCAGTTTTGAAAATTCAGCTGAAATCTCACTCATTGGAATGCAGGAAAATATGAAATTAACAGAAGAAGATGACAATATTTATGTCTAAACTCTTTGTAAATTTAGTTCCAAATTATATTTTGTGACTATTTCTCTGATGTAAGTAGCCTGTCACAATTTTCCTTAATTTATATAAGTTGGAAGCGTGAATCACATTTTAGTCAGCTCTTCAAATAAATTAAATATTTCCTCGGCTGTCATACTGAGCTTGGTAGCTACAGTATAAACCCATCCTTAGTTCATCTGGTGACCACGTATGGTGTCAATTATTATGATGAATACATTGCAATTAATGCTGACCATGTACCTGCCCACAGAGAACAATGATTGGTCTTGCAAAGCTGTAGATCTAAGACATAAAACTCAAAGAAGGTACATAGATATTGTTTATTTTTCAGAAGTAAACTGAAAGTTTTGAACAAAAATCATAGCTGTACATTTCTTAATAGCAGAAACATTACATTTAAGGCTCTGTGATTACAGATATGTCTCTCCCTTTGAGAACATTTGTAATTAAACGTATTACTGGTGAATTTAACCCTGCCCACCGTATAGAGATCAGGCAGGTGGACAGTTAAAACCCGCTGGGCCTCAACTGTCGGCCTAATTCCCGATCCAAGTTAAATTCTTAGAATCGGGGTTAGAGTGTTGCAACTTTTCCCAGGAATTTGGCTTAAGCTAATGAACTGATTAACAGAGAAAAGATTGCTTCTAAACAGGTTAAACTATTTTACAAAAATATTTTATTTTACTTAAAGTTAATAGAAACACTGATTAGCTTACACATATTTTAATTTCTATATAAGAATTGAACGTACATTTATCCTTTAATTTCAGTGCCTAGGATCATTTTATATTTCTAAAGGTAAATAGATTTTTAAATTAATATATTATTTTGTAAATCATTTCAACAAGCATGATGTTTTTCATCTCATAAATCATTCTGAATTATGTTTTATGTATACGTTGTGTTGAGGTGTTACAGGATATGAAAGAGTGGAGTATTATCCCGATTTAAATGCCACTCTTGGATGGCTTAACTCCATGACATACTATTTTCAGGTTTTCTCTTGGACTTGATGTTTTTAAACAATTTATATTTTTTTATCACATCAAAGGCGGACTGTAGCTTTTCAAAGGAAAAGGAGAATACTATGCCGATGGCTCTTCCAGCCTTGCATTCCTTATTCCATTTCATCTTGCTTCGTTTTGACTAATTCAGTAACAGCTACCGGTAATAAAAAAAAACTTGTTAGAACTTGTTGTGCCTTGAAGGGCTAGCTTTGATACACTAACATCCAATAGGATACATTCACTGATTACTTTACAAGAACGCATGTTTACTGATTGATGGCTAATAAAACAGAAACAATTTTACAGGTTGCAGGAGAAAATGTTGCCAAGTGGCATGATTTTTCTGCAGACAATGCAATGCCCTTTCTTGTCACTGCTATTTTGTTGCAGACGAAGGTGGTAAGAGTGGCAAAACATCTAAGTCATAAGCTCAGAAATGCTAACTAGTTGACTGTGAAGCTCACTCAAAGTGCTTATTGCTTGTTAATTGTATATGCAGATTGTGCAATAATGGAACAGAAAGCGAAGAAAAATAATGCAAGCTGGTGAGGATTGATCACAGGTTCATACCTTAAGCAAAGTCAATGTCCAAATCTTAATCAGCTGCATTTTCCTTCAAAAATTTAATTTTGAATACTAGGGAGAAAATATAGGCTTTAGACAGTGAACTTTCCCTCTTCAGGCTGGGCAGAAGTCTAGCTATAAAACTGTTCTTTTGTCTTACTGATAGCTGTCAGTGTGAAGCATAATTGATCTGAAACTAACCTGCATTGTGCAAAGTCAATATGCAAAAAGAAATTAATAATTTATAAATCTGAACAACAGAGTTTGGATGCATCATAAATGGGAAAGTAACTGCAGGGGCAGAACTTTCAGTGTGAAGTATTTACCCCCTCATGTGTCCCACATTTTTATTTATTAATGGTCTTCTTTGTTGAACTATTTACCTTTATTAGATAAGAGATCCTTAAAGGGTTCCCGTGTAGTGCTTGAGAGATGGATAGCTCCTTAAATTGGAAGTCAAGTAGATGTACTTCATTGATGTTAATGAAATGGTTATGTTGGGTACTGCATCCATTAGCCACCAATGACAGTTGTGTTTGGTTTTTTACAGACCGGTGGGAGCTATCTATTTCTTTTTAAGTAAGTCTCCACTGAGCCCTGCTGCATTTAAAATAATTTTATAGCTCCCCATTGGTTTGCAAGCAGAGGAACTGAAACAATAAAATGGCAAACAGGGCTGTTGAAAGAAGATACTTTCTCTTACCCTCCAGTCAGATGGGAGTGTGGCACACATGTTTCCCTGTTCTTTGCAAAAATGTCTTTCTCCTGGATTGCACACGGTGGGCCATTCAGCAAGGGCAACATGCAGCCAAAATTCAAATTAATTCCCTATCAGACAAGTGGGTTAATGAATAAGCAAAATTGTCTTATAAAAATGTGATACTTTCAGCCATTTAAAATCCATATGAATGATTAAGATGAAGGCACCGTAAAATTGTACCCAAGTTTGCTGAGCATACAAAGCTAGATGGAACAGTAAGCTGTGAGATGGGCTCAAAGAAACTACAAAGGGATATGGACGGGTTAAGTGAGTGGGCAAAATAAGGTGGCAGATGCAGAATAATGTGGGGAAATGTGAAAATTTTTCTCGTTCGTAGGAAGAATAGAAAAGCAGATTATTTTTTAAAGGTTGAGAAACTCTTAAATTATGACGTTCAGGGAAATGTGGGTGTTCTTGTACAAGAAACCCAGAAGGTTACTATGCAGGTGCAGCAAGTATTTAGGAAGACAAATGGTATATTGGCACGCGCGGACAATATGGCGCAATTGGTCTCACAGTGGTGGGAAGGCAGGTTGCGATCTTCTGCTCAACCCGCCAATGGCGGGCCGCATTTCCTGCGAATGGTCATCGGGGAGCTCATTGTAATACATCAGCATATCATTAAAAGGCCATCCTGCCAGGCTCTTGGACCCCTGCCAGATCGTCCATACACATCAACGGGAAAGCACATTGACGTGTTTCACAATGGCACGCAGGTGATGTGCACTTGGCGGCCTTCACTTTGGGGGAACAGAGTTAAATGAACAGCATCGTTTTCCACAGCTCGCCAGGGTCGCCTGATACTTTGCGGGCTTCAGGGGTGCCAGGTGGCCGGGGTGAAGTGCCGCCCTGCCTCAGAGGCGACAGTTTTTGGAGGGGTGGTGTCCTGGAGCAACTGCTGCCCAGCCTCAGAGGCGACTGTTGCTGTTGTCGGGGGATGGGGGGACAACTGCTGCCCTGGCGTTGGATTCCGCACACAAGAAATCGAAGCAAGGGGCAGGGTAGAGCGAGGGAAGTGGCTACGCAGTAGGGACACCTGTATAAACTGACCATTCCTCTGCAACTGAGACAGATCAGGTGCAGCCACAGTGATATGATTGGGTCGGGTCCCTAGCCTGCCTGTCCACGCAAGCAATGCGGCAGCACCAAAGGGCCACCAAGCACTCCAGACCTTACCCCCCACCCCTCTACACCTCCCCTCCCCCTCCCCCCCACCCCCAGCCCCCCGCACAGATTGTGAGTCCACCACCACTTCATCAGACTGTGGAGCAGGTGTTCTGCACACGTTGTACAATCTCCTCGCCAACGCTGGCCATGTAACAGTCACTGCTGGAGGTGCTCACAGCCCCTTGCAATCTCAGCAACCTGTTTAGGACCAGTGTCCTCCATGTCGCAGGTTGACAGGGCAGCCATGCAGCGCAATCATCTGTGGCCATCTGAGAGGTGATAATCACGCTCCAGGAAGCATGTAGCGGCAGTCACACAGGGCCAGGAAAGGTGCTAAGTACACCTATGCTAACCACATCTCTCTCTCTCTCTTTCATGCCTCAGGAGGACCACATCTGGAACATGGAGCCTGGTGACCTAGCTGTATGCCTGATCGCCTACAGAGACCACAGATGATGGAGGAGAGAGTGACTGAAGCACCTGGCCATGCAAAGGCAGGAGCAGCAACCTCAGGAAGATGGGGCTGCTGGGGCTCCCTCACACATTGGCCATGAGCGAGCCATGGCTGGTTGGTGCCTAGCAACACCCAGTGTCTATAGACGGCACCTGTCATTCCTGCAGATGACCGAGAACCAGTGTAGCTGAGCACTATGCATGTCTAGGGAGCTGGTCGCTCACATCTGCCACTTACTGCATGACTTGGCATCAAGGGGACATGGAGGGCATCCAGTGCCAGTGGCTGTGAAAGTGACCACAATTTCTATACCAGTGGTTCCTTTCAGGGCTCCACAGGTGATCTCTGTGGGATTTCACAATCCGCCACCCACAAATGCCTCCATGAGGTCACGGATGCCATCTTCTCCATGGCACAAAACTTTGTGCATGTCGTCCGGGACGGGGACAGCCAGGATGCAAGAGCAATTGGATTCGCCCTGATCTTGGGATTCCCACAGGTGCAGGGTAAGATTGACTGCACTCATGTGGCTCTCAGGTCCCTGTTGCTGCAAATGGTGAACTACATCAACCGCAAGGGATTCCACTCACTGAATATGCAGCTGGTATGCAACCACCAGAAACACATTCTGCAGGTGTGCACACAGTTTCCAGGGAGCATGCATGGTGCCTAAATCCTCAGTCAGTCACAGATCCTTGGAGACTTCCAGGGTCCACAGAAGCTGCTGGGATGGCTTATCGGGAACAAGGGCTACCCACACGACACCCATGTGGCAGCCTCAGACTGCAGCAGAGTGACGCTATAATGAGGCTCATGCTGCAGCTCACAACTTGGTGGAGCAGACCTTTGGGATGCTGAAGATGCAGTTCCAGTGCCGGTCTGTTGGATCCCTGCAATACAGTCCAAAGAGGGTGTCAAGCATCATCGTTGTCTGCTGCGCCCTTTACAACCTAGTGCTCCAATGGGGAGACAGGCTGGCTGAGGAGGAGATGGAGGAGCTGCACATCTCCTCCGATGAGGAGGACACCGATGGGGATGGGGGTGAGGAGGTCCTCAGGAGTAACGATGACGGGGATGAGCTGGCTAGTTGAGGCAAGCACTAGGAAGGTCCTCATAGCTGCTAGATTTGTGAAGGATGATGACGACATGCAGCGAGGTGACCCCATAGCCCCTCATAGCGCATTTGTGAATGTTTGACTCCAATCTGGCTTATGGCGGTGTGAATACTCTCTGTGAGAATGCTCCTGTCATAGTGTTGCAGTGGAGGCCCTAATAGTTGCTTGATTGCAGGAGGATGATGACGATATGCAGTGAGGACGCTACATAAAACTTCACCTAGCCTCTGAGAATGTCTGACTCCTGTCTGGCCGAGGGCAGCTTGCTTGCGCTCCGTGATCAGGGTCATTATCATAGAGATGCAGCCAAGAGACTTTGAAGCACCTGATGATTTGTCTGCCTTCAGCACCTGAGCCCTTCAGGAGAACAGCATCAGTGGTCACAGATACTGAAAAGATGGGGGCCAGCCCCTCCATAAAGGTGGTGGGAGCACATTGGGAGAATGAGTGAACTCTGTGGTGCCTGCCCACTACATTTTGGCAGCAATGACAAGCACCGCTGAGGTGCAGGCATCAGTAATGTTTCTAGGGAGTGTGAGGCTGGACCATCACTTTGGTCTGAAAGCTGTATAGGGAAGAGGCCCTGGACTGAGACACCTGTCTTTACCTTGTGCAGAAAGGTTTCACATCTGAGTAACAAGGAGCCACAGGCAGGGAGACATTCTTGAGAGTTTATCGACAATAGTGAACAGTATGTAAAAGTGATTAACACCCATGCCCAGGCTGTGCATCTAATTCTCCTTAGCTTTCCTAACCCTGCCGCTACGTCTTGGTGCTCCCCGGACATCCGCAGCAGAGGTGGAGGCAGCCTGCTGACTGCGACACCCTGCCTGTGATGACTTTGGCAGGTGTTCTCTGGAGGGCCAAGACTTGGAGGACACCAGCCTGCTTTTGGAGTCTTGCTGTGTGGCTGTGGCACCCTCCTCGGCCTGTGAAGCTGGAGCTGCCGAGGTCACAGGAAGAGGGGATTTGGATGGGCCAGCGACTCCTGAAGTCAGCTGGGCGGATGGGCGCAGAATGTACACATTCTGATCCTCCTCCCTATGGGTGTCTGGGAGCCCCAGGCTGACCCCTTGAGGAGCAGGGGCAGCTGGAGTGAGACCAAGCTGCCCTGTGCCCCTCTTGCGTACACTATGGTCAACTATGGCGTTCGCAATAGAGTTGAGCCCAGGCAGCAATGCAGGAGTAATGCCCTGGACCAACGTCACCATGGCAGCTACCAGTGTTGAACTCGGTGTGTTGGCATGCCGGCGCTATCACCTCAGCCTGAAGGCAGACGAGCTCCTCCATTGTGCCTTGCAATCTGAGGAGTGCAGTGGACATCCCTTCCTGTTGTTCCCGAGCTTGCCTTTGCAGCTCAAGAAATTGTGTCATGAGCGAGTCCAGAGGCTCATCATCTGACTCGGACTCAGCAGATTTCTGGCATCCAGTAATCCGCCGAATGCCGGTGACCTGGGAAGTCCCTGCCACAATCTGCTGTGGATCAGACACTGTGATTTGCTCACCAGGTTGTGATCCCATGTCTATTCTAAAGCTAGGTCCCAGAGAGGTGTGTGTCTCTGCGCTGTTGGAGGGCATGGGTAAGCGCTGAGATGAAACTTTGAGGAGGGTGCCTTCAGATTCTCCTTTGGAGGTTGCTTTGGGGCTTGATTGGAGGCCCTGGGTCATGGACTTTGTCGGCTGTTTGGCAGATGTGCCTGTGAAAGCAAAGGGAGAAAATTAGTGATTGGCAATGGCTTGTGAAAGAGGACACATCACTCTAGGCATGGTTGTCTGGTATATGTTGCACTGCTGGATCCTCACTTGGTAGAGCAGCGCCAACCTCACCGGCAGCACAGGAATGGTCCAGATTCTTGCCGGCCAACTGGATGGCTCTGTTTTCAAAGTCCGTGAGGACCTTGATTTCAGGCCTTGCACCACCGGTCTGTGATCTCTCCCTTTTGTTGTGTGCCAGCTTGTCCTGCATGGATAGAGATGGAGAAAGTGTAAGCAGGATGCCTGCCAGGCCAAATGATAAATGTGCCTTGCCTGTGTAGGTGGTGAGTGGTCCCAAGGATGGGCTGAGGACAATGAAGGTGTGTGTGTGAGAGAGTGAACGGTGATGTCCCTTGAACTGGCAGTGAGTGAGGGCCCAGTGGATGGGTGCTGGGTTTGTTAGTGTGTGAGCTGAGAGTGATGAAAAGAGTGACTTATCCTGGCGGAATGGAGGAGAGGTGGCTGTCCTCTTCTGAAGGCTGTTGGTGCTGACCACCGCTGCCACCACCTCCCAAGCTGGATTGGTCATGTTGCTGCCCATCCTGCAGCCAGAGCAGGGGTGCAGGGCATCCCGGTGTGCCCCCACGGCATCCAGGAGTCGCTCGAGGTACTCATCATTAAACCTTTGCTGGCCATGTCTCCCAGGCAGGCGGTGGTGAGCTGGTAGCAATGAGCGGTGTGCTGGTGGCTGCTTTTTAAACATGGCATCTGGCATGATGCAATGGCAGCGTGATGGCAGGGGGGCGAATGAGAGCCCACCCACCTGGCACGGGACTGGCGTGTTTCCCGGGAATGCATAAATAATGAGGCAGGTTTGGGAAGATATGGCATGAAAACCCGTCATCGTGGCCAGTGGGTAAAGCATCATTTTACCCGTCTGCTACCACACTTAGTGCAAATCTGTGAAAATTCTGCCCGTAGTGTACAGTGCAGAGTTTTGGTTTCTTTATGTAAGGAAGGATATACTTGCAATGGAGATGGTCCAACAACAGCTCACTGGATTGGTTCCTGAAATGAGAAAGTTGTTCTATGATGAGAGGCTGAGTAAATTGGATCTATATTCTCTGGAGTTTAGAAGAATGGGAGGTGATTGCAATGAAACATATGCAACCCTGAAGGGGCTTGACAACATAGGGATTGAGCGATTGTTTCTCTTGATCGGAGAGTCGAGAACTAAAGGGCTTATTCTCAGGAAAAGGGACCAATCATGTAAGGCTAAGATGAAGAGAAATTTCTTCACTCAGAGCATTGTGATTTGGAGCTCTCTACCCAAAGGGCAGAGGAAGCTGAGTCATTGATAATATTCAAAAGCGGAGGGATAGATTTTTGGACTCTAGGGGAATCAAGAGATGAGTGGATCGAGCAGGAAGGTGGAATTGAGCTCAAAGATCAGCCATGATCATACTAAATAGTGGAGTTGGTTTGGCGGCCCATGTGGCCTACTCCAGATCCTGTTTCTTATGTTCTTATGGTAACACTTGCATATCAATAACAACTGTCAATTACTGTGCAAGTATGACTTTAGTTTAATGAATTGTCAATAAAAAGACCTTTTTAAAAACTATTTAAAGAAGACATTTGCACCAAAATTTAGATGCATGGCGAGTTTCACATTCCACTGTGGCAGACACGTTTCCGCTGCAAGTTGCACTGGACACCATTTTGTTGAGGGTGTCAACACTCATGCAGTGAGCATCCGCGGGACTATCTAGAGTGGGCCAATCATCATGTCAATCAACATATAGTGCTGATTTTAGCCAGAGCTGCCATTTTTTAGCTCACCACTCCAGCTAATACTCTCTCTTAATCACACATAGCTGAATGTGCACTCAGCAGCAGAAAGGAACTCCCACCAGTATTATTTAAAGGGATCATCAACTACTTTCCAGTTAGTTGCTGATTGATTTCTCTGGTTGTTGCTATGATTGTACAAGTATTTGGTGATTTAAAGTTGCTGAAGTTTACTGAGACTGGTGTGGCAGGTGCTAAAGGACTTTATCCCGACTTCAATCGTTCTGCATAAGGCAGTTTCTCTCAGAAATGAGTGCAGTAGTAGGTATTCCCCTTTGAATATGGCAAGACTAAGCGAATGACCAGAGGTGACAAAGAGTAGAGCAAACTTCAAGAAGTGAGAAGGAGAAAAGGGCTCTCAGCAGCAGGCCATATCCACAAAGGGGCAATTCTCCTACTTGAACCTTAGTGAGGGACAATATGTGAGACATCTGTGCTTCGACCACTGAAATCTGCAGCATCAGCAGCCATGACTGCAGCTTCAGAGCAGACCAAAGATTGCATTGCCTGTGACTGTAAAGGTGACTGTGGCCATGGACTTTTATGTGGCTGGCTCCTTTCAGGCTGGAGCTGGTGATTTTGTAACGTTTCATGGTTCTTCATCCAATGTCGTGTACGGGAGGTCACCTTATTCAAAGATGACTGACTACATTTCATTGTCTCATGTCAGAGAGCAGCAGGCAGATTGAGTAAGTGGCTACGCGAAGGTTGCAGGCTTCTGTGTGGTATAGAGTTCCATTGACTGTGTGCACATTGCTTTGAGGGAACTGCATGTCAACTCTGAAATGTACCACAACCAAAGGGGATTCTACTTTTTCCATGTCCAGATTGTGTGCAATGACATGCAATGTATCCTGCATGTGAATGTCCAGTATCTTGGCAGCAGCAATACAGCTTTCATTCTGTGTCAGACCCCTTGTGGCACTTGAGCCACCAAGGCAACCCAAAGGGTGGCTACTGGATGATGAGGGCTATCTGCTGACCACATGGCTAATGATTCTAGTGTGCAACCCACACATGTGGGTAGCAAGCATACCATAAAAGCCAAGCACGCTAAATGTGATAGAACAGAACATTAGTGTGCTGAAGCAATATTTCTGCTGGCGGGGCTGCTCTGAAGGTGCCCTACCATATTCAGCAAAGAGGGTGTCAAGATTCATGGCGGCCTGCATGCTGAACAACTTTGTCATTATGAGGGGGGAGCTATTGCCACCAGCTATGCACTGAGAAGCTGAGGAGCAGGAAGAGAATAGGAAATAGAAAAAAAGGATAGAACATTGACATCATCTGTTCATGAACAACTCATCTGACTGCAATACCAGTAAACGTAACCACAATTCCCCATTCACCAATAGCCCTACACCTTACCTTCCCTATGTTACTGGCCAGCAGGAACTGGTTCCATTGCAAAAATAAAAACCAACAAAAAATAGACAGTTCAAACAAATTATAATTCAAGCAATGCTGCATACAAATGTCAACTAATTTTTCTTTGCGCATTCCCATGACCCCTGACTTCCCTGTACCTTTGTCTGTCCTAATGCTCCAATGGAGCTCTAACCCAATGCCTGCAGCTTGGCCTTTGGAAGGCTTCTGACTTGCAGTGGGGATGACTGCAGATGACCTTGGAGGACAACCTTGAGCAGCTCTGTCCCAGAAGGCCCAATTTTGGACTGCACCATGAGCTGGCTGGCTGGTAACATTAGCAAGGGCACTAACAGAATGGCAGTGTGGAAGAATGGATGTTGTTGTCCTGAGAGAGGACAGCAGGTTTGTGTTCCACAGAGCCAATGTTGATTTCCCAGGCTGGGCCTGACCAATCCCACTAATTTGTTGGAGGACATTACTGCTGGACTGCTACAAGTCCCTACAAGTCTCTTTGAATACTGGAATCCAGAGCCATGATGGCAGCAGTCTGAGCACCCACTGCAGCACACAGACATGGGGTTGCTTCTGCATTGCCTCAGTGGAAGCTGAAACATCAGCGATCAAATGCTGTATCATGGTTGGGTCCACAAATATACCACTCAAGTTGGCCATCGCTTCCATGCTGGATGGGCTCCAAGCAAGGAGACAGAGGGAGCTTCCCAAATCTTCCATGAATAGTGCAATGGGTTCTTTTAGCCATAATGTCAGACAAGGCATCGGTTTAATGGGCCGTAACTCCCTTGGAGTGGCAATCAGCATTGGATTCCCACTCCGTGCCTGTCTCACCGACCTTCTGACTCAGGCCAGGCGAGATCCAGGCAGTGCAGCTGTCTCCATAGCTGGCGTCATGGTCCAGAAGAAGCACACGTCCCCTTTTTATGGCACTAGCTGCTGTAAACCGGATAAGTTTAAAGCTCCAATTGAAACTGACAGGCCAGGGAGTAGTTAAGTGCCTAAGGTAAATGGATAGGATTGGGGGGTGTGGGGCATCAGGGGTTGGGTGGGGGTGGGGGTTGGGGGTCGTTGGACATCATAGGGAGATGGGGGCTGGACATCGGGGGAGGTTGGGATGGATGTCAGACATCAGCTGGGAGGGTCAGACATCGTGGGGGGGGTTAAGGGTTGTAGGACATTGGGGTGGAGTGGTGTGTGTGGGAGTGCCGGCATCAGAGGGGGATGGGCGTGCATTGGACATTGGAGGTGGGGGGATTGGACATCAGGAGGTCGGGGTGTTGGACATCGGGGAGGGTGGTGGTGGAAGCAGTTGCAACATCGGTAGGGCTATGGGGGTCTGTTGGATATTGGGAGGGATGGGGGGATCGGACACCTGATGGTTGGGGAGGGTGGGTCGGACATTGGGGGCATAGCGTGGGGTCGGATCTTGGGAGGGGTGTTGGAGATCAGTGGGGGAGGTCTAGTCGTGAAGTGGGGTTAGGGCCTGCAGATGGACAGTGGGGAGGTGGGTGCCCAGCCTGGCTTGGTCGGGACAGCAATAGGGGACATGGGGGGATGGGTGGGGTTGGGGTGGGTCAGGTCGGGGATGGGGTCGGTCCTGTGGGTGGGGGGGGGTCAGGGTTGGGTCTTGCTGGGTAGGGAGAATCAAGTCGGGTTGAGTTGGGGGTATCCCATGGGGAATCAGGGGTGGGTGGTGAATACTGTTTGGGGAGGGTGGCTGGTTTGTGGGGGGGAGACCCCTGGGGGGGTTCAGGTGTGGGGGACGTCCCAAAGGGTGGGCCAGTCTATATCTTTACAATAGATGCCCAGAAGTTAAAAGAGGTTTTTATTCTTCTAATTTTTTCTGAGTAACTATTTGTGTAACACAGCCGGGACCATCCGAAGTTTGTGATTTGAATCACATTTTTGGATGGTTCCCAGAGCAGGGCAATTGCGCCGGAGGAAGTTTGCACTTCTAGGCAATTGCCATGCAAACCCTTACCTTGGGGTACGCCCCAAATCTGGCCCTGGGGATCTCCGAAGTTATGGCTCAATATCTCATTTGAAAGACAGCACTTTTGACATTGCAACATTCCCTTCATCTTATACTGGAGTATGAGCCTACAGGATGTACTTAGGATACTGGAGTGAAGTGATTGAAGCCTCTGTTATTAATACTTTAATGGTTTGTTTGGTTGATATTTTTATAGGGCTGGAGTGATTAAAATTGGGGCTGCTCAAGAGGTAAGAATTGGATGCGCACAGGTGGTAAGACAAGGGGCTGAATTTTCCGTGCCCCTGGCGGGTGTGTTTCCCACACGGAGTGACGTGTAAAATAAGGCAGATGCCCAACCCATCAACTTCCCACCCAACCCGAGCTCATCCCCATAATATAGGGGGAAGGCAGCATCCAAAATCGGCAGGCAACTTGTCATATTTAAATGGCTAATCAAGGGTCAATTAGGCTTGTTATCAAGCCAACTGATGCTGATAATACGTCGCCCATGCCATAAAACATTTGGTGTGGACAGCCGGTGGGAGTGGGCAGCCCGATTTTTTTCACATAACTGTTTAAAGGGCTGGAAGGAAGAGGGTGTCGCTCATCGGGGCTGTTATTTCCCGATCACGGGGATGCTGGCCTCTCCGAAGGTCGCACCTCCCCTTCTTTTCTACCCACTCCCTTCCTTAAAACCCGCCCAACACCCCCCACACCCCCCATCACCGTAACCTACCCAAACCATCCTGGCTCAAGACCCGGACTTAGCTGCTCCAAGAGCCACAGGCCTTGGTTTTATCCTTCTTCTGCAGTCCTGGCAGCAGCCACTGACACCTTCTTGGTGCTGCCGGGACTGATGGAGCTGCCAGCCAATCGGATTGGCCATTAGCTCCAGAGGGTGGGACTACCTCCCCAGTGAGGGGCAGAAGTCCCACTCCGCCCTTGTTAATCCGCCCCACATCACTGTATGGCTGCAGGGCAGGTCAGTGTGGAGCATGTCAGCAGCATGCTGATGTTGTTTCCGGGTGGGCATGCCGTTCAGCACCCACCCCTGTATTATTCCACCCAACATTTATGGCACAGAGGGAGGCTATTCAGCTCATCGAGTGGATGCTGGCTTCCCATGGAGCAATCCAGTCAGCCCCATTCCCTCTGGTCCTACAAGTTTATTTCCTTCAAGCACCCATCCAATTTTCTTTTGTAATAATTGATCGGCTCCTCTTCCACCACCTTCAAGGGCAGTGAGTGGCTTGGCCTAAATAGCCAAGTGGTTATGGTACTGGGTTTGTAACCCTAAGATCGAGAGTTCAAATCTTACAATGGCAAACTATGAAACAATGTAACTTCATCTGAAACAGATGGAAACGTGTTTGTACTCGAAAGAGTTACAACACCATCAAGAGTTCAAGGGCAGTGAGTTCCAGGTTGTTACCCCACTCATTGTGTAAAAAACTTTTTCCTCAGATTTCTCCTATATCTTCTGGCTAAAACCTTAAACTTGTGTCCGCTAGTCCATGTTCCAATAGCTAATGAGAGGAGTTTCTCCTTGCCTGCCTTATGAAAACCTGTCAAGTTCTTGTACACCTCCATCAACTCTCCCCTAAATCTCAGCTTCTTCAATGTAACCTTGTCCATCCCTGGAATCCTTCTGGTAAATCTCCTCTAACCCTCTCAAGAATCATCACATTCTTCCTGAAGTATGGTGACCAGAACTGGACATAATACTCTAGTTGGGGAATAACTAGATATTTATAAAGATTCAGCATAACTTCTCTGTTTTTGTACTCTATACTATTATTTATGAAGCCCAAGATCCTATATGCTCGACTCACGACTCACTGGGGATAGTGCGCTGCAATATCAAGTCCCATTGTTCCCTGAGCTGTGCCAAATGTGAAAAAAGTTTGATCAAATCACCAGATTTCCTCAATTCCACCTAACTGTTTAATTTAGGTTAACAGAATATGAGCACTGGATTTGTAAACTTAATAAGTAAATAACTGTTTATTGAACAAACTATCATTACCTGGTGGCAAAAGAAAGAAGTATGAACTGCTAATTTCTAACTCTATAACCTAAACTCTGCCCCTTCTTAAATCCCTTTATACACACATACAGGACATATAAGACACACCAAAACATGGATTTTAAGGGTGGGATAAAACAGTTCAAGTGCACCAATCTAGATGCAGGATTCGATGGGTTGATTTTGATTGATGTCTTCCAAATTCCTTTCTGCTCTTGTTGATGACACAAGGTGGTCTTCCAGTATTTTCAGTATTTAGTTCATTGGCTGAGCACTTGCCTTTCAATGTCTCTAACAGTGATTTTCCCCTTTGCCTCTTGACTGGCATTTTTAGAGAAAGAGAGCAGTTTATAGAGATAGGAGGAAAAAAAGCCAGCTAGTTATTATTGTGGAATTACTGGAATCTTACACACACAGGAGAGAAAGGTTTTAGGTCTTTTTCCTTTAGGGCTATGAGCTATTCTGCTACACTGCTCCCACATAAAACCTGTTCACCTGGTTAGGGGCCAATTAAAACATTGTTGCCAGGCAGCTCCCTTGGTCCAGAACTCCTTTCTTACACCACCATGGCACACTCTGTTCCAGGACTGCAGCATTGTACATATTTCTCATCCTGTTCCAGTGGACATGAGTTTCAACCCGCACCCATTGCAATTTTAGTCCACAGTCCAACAGAAAATAAAAAGATATGTTCTTTACAACAATCCAACAGCAATAAAAAGATATGTTCCTTACTCTAACCGCTCTCTCAATACGTCCTGGCACCTTCAAACAATGATGCACATGTATTTCCTGGCCTCTCAGTCCCTGCACATTCTTTAGAATGTGTAATTAAATCTACATTGACTCTCCCTATTCTGCTAACATGTACACCTCATGCTTATTTGTGTTAAATTACATCTTCCACATGTCTGCCCATTCTGCTCACCTATCCATGTCCTGTGGCAGTTGGTTTGTGTCATCCTCACTCTTTGTCACTCCTCCAAGTTTGGTATCATCGGCAAATTTTGACATTTTACTCAGTATTCCAATATTTCTGCTGCATGGATTGCAGTGGTTCAAGAAGGCAGCTCACCACCACCTTCTCAAGGGCAACCAGGGATGGGCAATAAATGCTGGCCCAGCCAGTGACACTCACATCCCATGAACAAATAATAAAAAAAATCCAAGTCATTTGAAAACAAGGATGGGAATTTTATAATCAAGGCATTGCTTGACATTGTACACTGAAGTTTGTTGGAGAATGAGCTTATCATGCCCATTGGACAGGAAAGAAATCAAAAATATGTACGTCAATTTTTACTGCTTTTTGCTGTTTTTAAAATGGACTTTTACAGGATGGCCACTACAGGTCACCTGACCACAAGATTGACCTGTTTCTGGAAAGTGCCAGCAACAGTTACAAGAACAAAATAACTTCCCTCTCAGCCTGTGGAATCTCACACCTCGTTGTACAGACCCCTTGTAATCAATGAAAGCAGAGGAAGTGCAGATGAACTGGCTCCCCAACCTGAACTATCACAAAAGAATAGATCAAAACTCATTATACTGGAAAAGATACTAATAGCCACTTTGTCTATCTCAGACAGAACAATGGATTCTGGCCAGAAGCATAGAAACTGATTGTTAAGCTGCAATCAACCCATTAATGGGCCACATCACAAGACCCCAGCCTTTGGCCTTTTGAACACTTTTAACATTACATTAGTGGCCTCACAAGGAGACTGTTGTTTTCATACCAACTGGAAAAAACTCCAGCAGCCTGGCTGAGTAAGCAGCCTGTTACCATCTCACAGATTGCTTGATTTTTAAAAGTCTCTGATCTGCTCCTGCCAAGCGGTACAAGCACAGAGACTCTATCGTGCCATGTCATCATTCATTTCAAGGACTCTTGTGTTGTTGCCTCCAACCAGAATCTCATCTGGACTGAACTCCATCATGAAGGAAAAACCTCCTGTACTTGGACTTTCTGAACTTTGGAAATCACATGAACTAATATTCATTTCTGTTTTTCTTTTATTGTTGTTGCCCACATTTGTAAATCTTCCTCTTTTCTATCCCCACTTGCTGTATACGTATGTGTGTGGGGGTTTGCGAACACTTAACCCTGACCCGCCCTGTTTGAATGTGAATAAACCAACTTGAGGTCATCAGAATGTGAATTTGCCGTGAGTGATTATGAAATTACGCCACAGTGAGGGATTGAGAGAACACGCCTCAGCCAACTTAAAAAATAATTCAAAAACACCCCTGAGAGGATAAAGAGGTTCAGTTTTCCTCTCTCCTGTCTATAACAAGCCACTCACAGTGCTTTTAGAATGCCAACAATTACACCACTTCATATGCAAATTCACTTACTCAGGAAACTCACAGCAACTCTTGCTGCTGGAGCTGCACATCTTTCTGATATAGCAAGTGCATAATGGATATCGAGGAAATTCAGGCCTCAGGATTTCAGAGCACTAAGTGGTGGGTGGTGTGGGGGAGGAGATTTACAAAAGGAGGTTGTTACATTCCATCAAAGGGATTTCACATTCCCTCCTGCCACACATTAACACTAATCTCCATTGGAGCAGAGCCTAGCATTCTAACTCTTTCCTGCCTGCTAAGAGATACTGATGTGATCAATGTGTCAAACCATGGATCTGCTTATTATTCCCATCTCCAGGTAATACCAAGTATAATTAGGGGTTGAATAAACACTTTTAAAACATAAGGATGCATTTTGTTCTTCCAAAATAATATAAATGATTATCTTAGCGGCAATGACACTCAAGAGATAAGAGATGCCATATTGCAGGAGACGGACAGTGCAGTACAACACAAAGAAATGAATTAGCTTATAAAGTGCAATACAGTAGGAGGGTTATAAATTACATTAAATATGAAAACAGCAGCATATGCTCCATCCTAATAAACCACCAAGGAAGTAGGTCAAAAATAACTCCTTAATAAGCTATTAAATGGGCTTCACATAGAGAAAAATTACAGCCACATATTATGAACATTGCGAGCCAACCAAAAAATTGCAGGAGCATACTGTTATTGTTATATATTAAATATGGTATGTGGGGTGAACATTGAATTCTTAAAGTGCCTGCAATATCTTTTGCAGGTGGTGGAGGTTGAGAGCTGGGTGCAGCAGGGTGTTAATTGTTCAGTGAATTTATTTTTCTATACAATTTGAGGCTGTCCAGATATAGCTTATGCTGTTAATCACTTTCAACCCAAGCCCTACTCCTGTGATTAACAGCATAGCTATCCTGCAATAAATTTCTGGGCAAGCTCAGAGCATCAAGCCAAAGTCTACATAGGCAGGGTTACTGCCGAAGGCATCCTTGCAGGCTTCAGGACAGCCTATCCCTCCCATTGAATGTTTAATTTTTGTGCTTAAGTATCAAGCACGTGTGCACATCAGGACTCCCTCTGGGACTCTACACACAACAGTGGTGAATGTCTCAAAGTTTGCCACCAGTTCCATCAGAAGATCTGGACCATGGATTAGACTTAGTGTTCCCATCAGAAGTCCCACTAGTGGGACCAGAGATGTCAAGAATCTGCCGCAGGTTGATGGCAGCCGGCTGAGCCCGATCACATGGTAGCTGGCCAATTAGTGAGGGTGCCGAGGGATTCCCGTCAGATGATAGGGCCGGCGGGTCTGACAACGGGAAGGTCCACATCACCTGATGGCCCTGCAGGACAAAGTGCTATACTTAAAGGGCAGCCGACATTGTCTCTGAATGGGGACTCTTCTTTTAGTTTTTCTCTAAAGGCTGCGCACTTTAATTCTTTGCAAGCTGCATAATTAACCATCAGAAAAGAGCATAGACAGGTCAGTGAGGAGAGTGCATCATGGTCATTGCATTTCCCTCCCTGGCATTAACAAGACAGTTGCCCAGAAGTATAAACTTCACCTGGCCAATTGTCCTGTAATGAAAACCATCTGAAAATGTGATTTAAATGCAAACTTCAGATGGTTTTGATTGGGTTAAATCAGTAGTTACCCAGAAAAAGTTTGAAGAATTAAACCCTCTTCTAACTTCTGGGTAACTATTGTACAGACCCATGGGATTCCTCCTGCACCTCTGGTTACTCCCACCCCAGGGGTACTGATCCCGCTTGGCCTCAGGGAAATGGGCTTCCTCAACATGCACTCTTTCTGGCACCAGGTGTTTGCAGACCTGGCCCGGAGGGAGTGCACTGAGGGGAGGTGTTTAATGTCCCGTACGAGACCTACCGTGTCTTTTGGACGGTGGATGATGTGTGCTGCAGCGCCTACAAGGAGGTGGGGCATGTAAATAAGAACTGTCCTGTTCTGTAAGGACACCAACAACGTCCAGGTGGCCATGGCTGACACTGCCGCAGCTCCCCCACCACTCCCTCTTAAACCCCACAAGGGGAACTGACGCCGCTGTCTGTCAGTGAGGTGGGGAGGAATGGCCATTTGGCAAAAAGGCGCAGAGGAAGAACATGAACATCAAGGCGTCCCCACAACCCCAATCCTTGGTGACCCTAGCTTGGTGCCCAACCCTGGACCTGTCATCTCAGCATAGAACCACAGGCCTGATGGCACCTCAGTACGTGATCCCAGGGCTGTTGACATTCCTTTCCAGAGGTCGGCCTCCACACCCTCACCGTGTCCTTCCCTGGGTTCCTTTTCTGATCCACCACTGGACGGCCTGTGGAGCTGCCTCAAGATCCTCTTCCTCCAGTGGGCCCTCCTTACCAGAGCCAGATTGTGGAGAGCGCAGCATGAAACCACTATCAGTGATACCCACTCTGGCGGTATTGTAGTGCGCCCCCTGATCGGTCCAGGCACCTGAATCTCACCTACAGCAGACTTATGGTCCTCTCAATGTCCGCCCTTGTGGAGGCATGACTCCTATTATACCTCTGCTCTGGTTCTGTTCTCAGGTGCAGGAGAGGAGTCATAGGCCATCTTTTCAATGGATAACCCTTGCCACCCAGCAGCCATCCATCCAGTCGAGCTGGGCCATGAACACCTGTGAGTGTCTCGGGTTGTAAGCGTCATGGGAGCTGCCAGGGTACCTTGCACAGACTTGCAGAATCTGTGTCTTGTGGTCACACACTATCTGGATGTTCATCGTGTGGAAGCCTTTCCTGTTGACGAAGGCACCCGGCTCACCCACTGGCACCTTGATGGCCACATATGTGCAGTCGATGGCACCCTGGATGTAGGGGAACCCAGCAATTGCAACGAAGCCTCTGGCTCGCTCAGCCTGACTGGGCTTGTCTGTCTGGAAAAGAATAAATGTCATGACCTGTCTGAAAAGGGAGTCAGTCACCAGCTTCACACAACTGTGGATAGCTGATTGAGACACTCCACACAGATACCCCACTGACCCTGGAAAGAGCCGGAGGCCACTGTGACCTTCAGAGCCACTGGCACAGGGTGACCACTCAGACAGTTGGAGGTGATCTCTGGCCTGATTATCTGACATATGGAGGCCACAGTCTCCCTGGAGAGGCAGAGACTCCTTTGGCACTGCACCTCTGACATGTTGAGATAGCTGCATCACTGCCTGTACACTCTGGCAGCAAGATATTGACATCTTCTGTGGGCCCTTCTGCCTTGGACTACCTGCTGGACCTGCACCGCTTGTGCCTGCACCTCTTTTCCCACAGGTCCCTCCCCTGGACGCTGCATATGGACACCTGATCTCCTCTCCCTTCTGTCCCTCTCTTCCTCCTCAGAGGAGATGCCACCAGTGGAGCAGAGAATCCCCATTACCAGAGAAATAGAAGGCTGTCTGGTGACTGGATGGTCCACACTGTACAAATCCTCCAGGGGCCTTGGAGACACCAATGAGTCCTGAAATAAAGGCAAGCAATGCAAAGACTGAAGCTCAAAACAGAAATAAAGCTATCAAGTTTCACTAAGCAACCAACAGAAAACTATCTCCTAAACTCCTCTCTACTCACAGTGGCAATACTTTAGGTCCCTTTTATCCCACCCTTGGATGACAATTCATTAACAACGGGCTGCTCAACTGCCCATTTTGCCCTTGCGACGAGAATGAAATCGCAGGGGCATTGTAAAATTGAGTAGAATTGGCTTTTTAACAGCCTTAATTGGCCCTTTAATTGTTGGTGAGTATGGCTCCAACTCCCGCAGAGGTTCACTGGCCTCAATATTGCTTGCGTGTGCGATGACATTGGGATGCATGCCTGACATCATCTCGCACAATTTCCCATGTTTTGGTGGGGAGTGCACGCTCGACCTCAGAATGTAAAATTCAGGCCTTTATATTTTGTTACAGTGGCTCTTTAAGGGACTGTTTCCCTTGTCAATTGGTTTATCTTATTTGATTTACTGTTGTTTTAGAAGAGTGACACTGGTGTGTTGGAATAGTGTTGACTGGGAACTAAGTCAATAAATTCTCTCCAGCAAAGAAAGCTGCTGTGCCTTAATTTTAACTTCACCAACCGGCATTGATCCAGTTACCAGCAGGTACTCAGATGCAGATGATGGATGCTGAGGGAGAGACCAGGTCACTGACAATTGGAGTGCTGTTGGAGGGTGAGCCAATGCTGTACCCCAAGCTGATGAAGGGCCTCTGATGAGAGTCTCACAGCCTGTCAGAGACAAACTGGAGAATCTGTCAGAGGTGACAGAGGCTTTGAGCAGACATGTTTGGGTGATGGGGAAATCCATCCAGACCATGACCTCTGCTATGTACCTGGTGAATGAGCACGTTGCATTCTCCAGGACGAAGTTGGTGACTGTAATGGAGAAGATATCAAGGAAACCACTCAGTGGATGCTTGATGTGATGTTAGTACAAACCATCACTAGCATGATGAGCTTAGTGCAGCAGTGGGCCAGCGACAGGTTGTTAGTGCCCCTGGACACCATTCCAGGTGCATCCTAATCAACGGGAAGCAGGGAGGTGCCATCTCGCACCGAGAGGCCAGGGGAGATGCAACCTGACACCTGAGAATTCCTCTCAAGACACTCTGAATGTTGACAGGAGATACCCAGCCCCTATGTCAGTGACACAAACTCCTCCAGTGGCAGTGGGCACAGAGGGGCCTCCTGTGCTGATGCAGGAGGCCCATAGTCGCCCAGGGCCCTACAGGCCTGCAGTTGCCTGAGAATGCCCAGCATGGTCATCAAAGGCTACGGTGTCTTGAAAGCAGCAGCCTGTTCCCAACACACCTGCAGATTCTGGGCACACATCTCACAGTGGCACTCAGAAATGTTTTAAAAATGTCACTTAAAAACACTAGGGTTGCGCTGCTGGTTTTGTCATTGTGCCACATTAAACTGTTTTAGAGTTCATTGATGTGTATTCTTTTTATTGAAGGCTTCCTTCTGTCATCCTCTTGAGAGGTTTGTATACTCATCAGCATGTGTACAGGAAGCATTGTGAGCTTGCTCTCCATTTGAGAAACGTGCAACTCTGTGACAGCAGTGGAAGGACAATGTGAGGGCTTTAATGGAGGACATGTACCATCCATGGCCAGAGAGTAAAGACGGTGAATGGCTGACTTGATTGGCGTTGAGATCTTTGGAATTAGGTGTGGATAAGGTTCCCCTTTGTCTTCTGGGCATCTATCTCCATGGTTTGGGCATCAACTGCACACAGATTCTCTTGTCCCCCTGCATGATCCATCTCTACATCCCTGTCCTCCTACTCAGATGAGTCTTGTGCCTCCTCTTTTTCTGGGTTGTGTTCTTACCGTTTTGCATGGAGAGCTTGTGAGGCACACAACGAAGATTTGTGAAATCTTCACTGGGTCATACTGCAGAGCACGTCCTGAGCAGTTGAGGCAACAGAAGTGCATCTTCAGAAGGCCAATGGTCTGTTCAGTTATAGCCCTTGTTATGCTGTGACTAGCATTGTACATCGCTTCTGTCTCACTACATGGGTTTCTGATGCGTGTCAACAATGAAGTTGGAAATGGGTAGCCCCTGTCACCAAGGATCTATCCATTGATCTGCATACTTGGTATGAACAAATGCAGCACCTGCGAGTGGCACAGCACATACACATTATGCCAGCTGCCTGGATATCGAGCACATATGTAAAAGGTTCAGAGGCCAGACAATAAATTTCAGGCAAGGAGACACTTCATGTCGTGATATTAGGACAATTTATTAAGCAACTAAAGTTATAGTTACAAATGAAGGTTACAAATGTAGTTACAAATGGTTCGGATGGCTCTTCAGATAGCTGTTCTTCTTTTCTCTCCCGATGTCTTCCTGAAATCTGTGCAATGAATCTCTTGCTGCTGTCCTTTTTTATCCTCTGCAGCCAGAGTGTTTGTGTCATACTTTGATCTTTTTTTCCATTTATCAATGATCACGGAGTCGTGGTCACAACCCGAACAGAACATTCTCAATAGCTAAACAGCCCATCTTTAACTTTTTCCCACATAACCATTTTCCAGACTGAATAGCCCTTATACTTATTTAGTTATATCTCCAAAATCGATTGATCTATACATTTTAAAGCATATCCTTTGAGCGCAACTGGTAACACAGTTCGGACATCATTCCCCATGTTACTTTTCCTATTTAAGCCATCAGTTCAGATCATCAATCCACATTAGTGTGTGACTTTGATTCAACTCAAGTCACACAGGTCATATGTTCTCACACATCTAAAATTAACCCTTCATCTACCAGCAGCTCATAAAAAATACAAATGCACTTAAAAAAGAAATTCACAGCACACACAAAGTATAAAAATACAAAGAGTATAAAATAATTCACATTTCCTACACATATATACATTACTTGCCTCCTGTAGTCACAGACAAACTGTGCATTGAGCGAATAGAAGCCCTATCTATTGATATAAGCCACCAGCTCTTCAGATGGTGCCTTGATGGTGACATGGGTGCAGTCTATTATACTCTGAACACGCAGAAACTTGGCCAGAGCATCAAATCACATTGCCCTCCCCATCTGGCTGCCACCATCCATCCTGAATCTGATGTACTCTCCTGCCCTCTTGAACAGTGCATTTGTTACCTCCTTTTGCAGCAGTGAATGGCTGCTTGGCAGACACTGCAATTGTCACCTGTGGAACCTTTGAAGGAACCAGAAACATAGAAATTCAGGCTGCAGTGACTTTCAGGACCACTGGCATCTTATTTTTGCTGTATCCTTGTGGATGCAAGTCATCCTGCAGTAGGATGCAGAGGATTGTGACTGTCCAGCTTGAAAGGCATAGTCTCTTCTGGCACTGCCTCTCTGACATCTGCAAGTAGACATATGCTGGTCCTGCACATGCTTAGATGTGCCAAGAGCCTGAGTCTGCCTCTCTTTTGCTGCTTGTCATCTTGTCCTTGTGCAGCTTCCTATTGTTGCTGCTGTTGGGCAGACTGCATTGGGTTAGTATGCAGCATGATGCCCATCAGCATCTTGCAACCCCTCCAGTGCACGAGGATGCAGAACAACTGGTTGGATTAATCCCACGGTGTCAAAACCTCAACCGTTTACAGACAGCTTCCAAGGTGTCCTCCCCTCAGGTCCTCAGATCTGTAATACCATGTTAAGGAATGGCCCCTCCACACCTCAGTTGTGCACTGCCCCTTTAAATTTTGGACCTACTACTTCTTTGCTATGAGCTTCCTGACTAAGACTCCATCTCTCAACCTCTCGGGTCTATAACTTTTTAAACGGAGGTAAATGTCTGCTAGGCTGATCCACCATCCTGTGTCTCAGTCTCCTAGAAGTCAAAAGGCTCTCACAGTGAGTCAAGGAAGCCACTTTCACTGGGCGGGTTACTGAAGGCACTAAATATTATTGAATTATATTCAAATTATATTTAAGTGGGGCATTATTTATTTCAGTGAGGTTCCTGTTTCTAATGGGCGAGTTTCCCATGTTTGTAGCTTCTGGGCGTGCACATGATGCAGTGCTTTTCCCACAGCCAGAGTTCTTACATGAGCCCTCCAGCATGGATTTTCCACCTGCCATTTTGCCCGCTGCAGCAGGCTGCATTAAATCCAGCCCTATGGGAGTCAGAGATGGAGAAAATTGATTGTTCTTATAATGTATCTGTTATGGCGTTTGTGTTCTGTAAATTTGAGCAAGTATATTCAACTTGGTAGGAGCAAATTGGGAGAAGAAAGTGATACTTCATGTTAATGTTATTTTGATTTTTAGAAAAAAATTGAAGTTAACTATTTATCTCGCCTATTTTTCTGGTCATTAGAAAGGATCAATTATTATTATTTACAGCTCTGAGATAGAAAGATAGATTGGTGTTATACTGAGAGAGAGTGCAAGAGGGAGGCAGTCTGTGTCTTGCTTCATTTATAGGCCTAAATCTTCTGATCAGATTCTGATTTGATCCTCTGGCCAGTGCCTGGAAATTCCTGCCTGGCGTCAGCAGACCTTTGGCTGGTCTGTCAAATTTTCCAACCGCCTGCGACGATTCCCAGCACAAGAGGGACCGTAAAATCCTAGCCCCTGTTTCCGATCCCGATCAAACAAAAAAGTACCCATTTACTTTCCTACAATTTTTCTGGCCAATCTCCAATGGAGCATCCTGGAAAAGTCAGCACAGGAAACCACGGAGGGAGGAGAGAGCAGAAAGAATCCGCGCAGAAGTCATGCCACTTTTTATGGCACTAGCTGGCAAATTCTGGTAAATAAGAGTTTAAATCTTACTTGCTTACACTTACATTTACACTTGGGCTGAGAAGCGGCAAGTAACATTCATGCCACACAAGTGCCAGGCAATGACCATCTAAAACAAGAGAGAATCTAACCACCCTTTGATGTTCAATGGCAATACCATCAATGAATCCCCTATTATCAACATCTTGGGGGTTACAATTGACCAGAAACTGAACTGGGTTAGCCTTATAAATACTGTGGCTACAAGAGGAGGTCAGAGGCTAGCAATGCTGCAGTGAGTAACTCACATCCTGACTCCCCAAAGACTATCCACAATCTACAAGGAACAGTCAGGAATGTGATGGCATACTCATTACTTACCTAGATGAGTGTAGCTCCAACAACACTCAAGAAACTTGACACAATCGAAGACAAATCAGCCCACACGATTGGCACCCTATCCACAAATATTCACTTCCTCCACCACCAACGCACAGTAGCTGCAGTGTGTACCATCTACAAGATGCACTGCAGGAACTCACCAAGCTTCCTTAGACAGCACCTTCCAAACCCACAACTGCTACCCTGTAGAAGGGTAAGGGCAGCAGATACATGGGAACTGGACCACGTGGAAATTCCCTTCCAAGCCACTCACCATCCTGACTTGAAAATATATCCCTATTTCTTCACTGTCATTGGGTCAAAATCCTGGAACTCCCTCCCTAACAGCACTGTGGGTGTACCTACACCACATGGACTGCAGTGGTTCAAGAAGGCAGCTCACCACCACCTCCTCAAGGATAATTGGGGATGGGTAATAAATGCTGGCTTAGCCAGCAACGCCTACATCCCATCAATTAATAAAAAATATCCCAAAGCTTCACAATCCAGAAGGAAATAAAGGTTGGACCAGTACCCTTATTTCCTAATTTTACTGGTGTTCCATTTTAAGGTATGCAAGGCCACTTGAGATCATTACTCTTAGTTCCAAGTTTTTACCTTCTGGGAGTGTGTTAGTGATCGAGTGGTTGTGTGAATGTGTAGGTGTGTGAGTGTGTAGGGTGAGCGAGGTAAGTGCATAAGGAGGAAGGGTGGGTGAGGTAAGTAGGTATGGGGGTACTGTGACAGGAGGGTAGGGTGGCAGCTGGATAGGGTGGTGATGTTGGGTCAGGTTGGGTTGAGGGGAAAATCGGGTGGTGGGGACTAGTCAGATCAAGTCGTGAGAAATTTGGGGGTGAGGGGAAGCCATATGGATGAGGCTAGTCAGGTTGGGTTAGGGGTGGAGAGTTTATAGTTACCCAGGAGTTAGGCTAGGATTTTTAAGTCTAACATTTCCAGGATATTAAGTCGGAACTGTCTGAAGTTTCTGACTCTAACTCAGAGTTGGAGACTTTTTCAGGTAGTCCTGGGAACAGGGGGATTGACCATTGGAAGTTCAAACTTGCTGGTTAATTCACACTGAGTCATTGTGTTGGGTATTCCGAAGGGTCCTAAGGCGTATCTTGGGCGGTACGCCCAGCCTCTGACATTCCAGAGAATGGAAATTCTGGGCCAATGTTACTTCAATTTTAAGAAAGTGGAATTTTGGAACTGATATGCTCACCTGTGTTTTGTTGACAATTTAAAAATGTCCATGGTAACTGCCTATAAAAGTGAGACAGTTATACCAATTTCTAACACTTGTGAGAGAGATAGAGAACTAGGGGTCACTGTTTAAAATTAAGAGGTCGCTCATTTAAGACCGAGGTGAGGAGAAATTTTTTCTCTCAGAGGGTAGTGAGTCTTGGGAACTCTCTTCCTCAAAAGGCGGTAGAAGCAAAGTCTTTGAATATTTTTAATGCAGAGCTAGATAGATTCTTGATTATCAAGGAGTTGAAAGGTTATCAGGGGTAGGCAGGAATGTGGGGCTGAGGTCACAATAAGATCAACCATGATCTTACTGAATGGCAATGCAGGCTCAAAGGGACGAGTGGCCTACTCCTGCTCCTAATTCATATGTTCGTATGGAATTGAGAAAAAACACAGACAGGCAACTTTTTACTTCATTCTAATTTAATTTCTTTTTTAAAAAATGTTATATGCTAAACAGATTGGTCAGTATGGGGAGGGTGAAAGACCTGGAGGGGCCTTTGAGACCTTTCTGCCTGCACCTGGAATACAGGTGGCATGTGGAGGAGTAAAGATGAGGTGAATAATCATAGAGCAAGAGGGAAGGGGTCTACAGGAATTGACAGCATAGTTCAAAGCAGTTTCTCTGAAAGGAAGAAAGTAGAGAAAGAAAAGCAAAAGAGGAATTTAGGGAAAAGAACAGAAAGTGAGAGAGACAAAAACGAAAGAGACATAGAAAGAGAAAGCAACATGAAATATGCCAAAATGAGTAAGAAATCATATTCTTCAACTTATATTTGGGGGATTAACCTGTCCTTATAAAAATTAATATTGCAATTAAAACATCAGTGAATGAAGTTACTATTACAGCTGTTGACATTAATACTTATATTAATCCAAATATTGTCTTTCTGAACAGGACTGAGAATCCTTATTTAGAGAGTTGTGTGGTGCTGTGTTACAGATCAGTCAGGGAGTTTGTGTTGCTGTGGCAACATGCACCTTTACATGCATGTTTTAGTCTGGAGCAATGGATAGTGATGGTAGAGGCTCTGGCTTCCTTTCATCACACAGCTGACCAGGAATCTCTCCCACTCTTACTGCCTGCCATGAGCAGTGTGTTGGAAGGGTCTGCATGTGGATAATCAACCTGTTTGGCTGCATTATGAATGCACCTTCCTTGTCCATCAAATCGTGAGGCAAGACTTAAACCCAGAGCTTCTGGCTCAGAGGCAGGGACATACCCACTGTGCCATGAGATCTTTAGAGAATTGTACTTGTTTCAAATTTCTAACGAGTTATAGTTACAATAAATAGAGTTATGATAGATAAAAAGATACGCTCTGATATTTCTGTGGGTCCACTCAGCAGGCTTAAGAGCAGGGGAGTGAAACTTTCATTTATCTATGCTTGTAACAGACCCCTTGCCAAATTACAGGATGTTATAGCAGCACGAAGAGTGGAGAGAAGTCCTGTCAAAGTCCTGAAATGAATTATATCCTTCTGGTCCAAATGGAAACGATGGCATGAGTTCCAATGAATACTACAGGGATCATTAATCACAGGATTCTACAATTATACATAGCATTCTACAGTTAACTGAAGAATTCCCCAAAACATGTCTTCTCAACATGGGGATGGGGGACAGCTGGTACATCTGCCCATGCTCCCCAAATGAAATATAAAGAGCCAAGGTGAATGGCACCAAATTATGTTATAACTGATGTTCTGATGTGGCAGGTGATGTGTGCCAGATGGACCAAATCCACAAGGGAAACTTGGCCATTCTATCACAATGGTTTTATAATTTGTATTTATTATGAGATGTGTGCACTGAATTCAGAAGTAATGGGTCCACCCAAACCTTTAGAGATTTTAAAAGTTAAATTAAAATATTTATTAACAAAATAAAAGATTTCAAGCATACGCATAAGACTACAATTACTTAATACTATAACAAATCCTAAAGTTCCTAATTAACCTGACTCCCAATTATACACCCCCTTTAAAGCAACGGTCTAAAATAGATTTTAGGTCTAAAACAAAACCTGCAAGTTAACACATTACCCAATTGACAGTAATTCCAAATAACTTTCTCCAACTTCAGTTACTGGACACAGCCAACCTATGTACACATGGCTGGAGGCTTCTTGCAGTCTTTTAGATCTTACATGGCCCTCTCTCACATAGACTTTCATTCTTCTTTATGTATGTTTCTCTCCCTTTAATATTTAAATCCTATTGTTCCAGCTGATTTTGGAATGATATCTTTCCCATAATATAAAATCTTTCAAGTTGCCAATATTGTCATAACCTTTGGGAAAAATAAACACACTCCTTAGCCTTACTTGTCTGGCTAGTTGTGAACAGACTAACATCCCTTTGAAATCCAAACAATCCCTTCACTTATCTAAAAATGCAAATTTCCTTCACACCTTACATGCTAAGCCAGCTTCCATGTTTATTCATTAGCAGCTCACACACATTTTTACACCTAGCATATTTCGATAATTCCAAGTTTGCAGTCTGCCTGACTCAAAATGTAATTAAATCACACAGACAGAGCCAACTATACTCACCCCCATAAACCTACTTTACAATGAACCAGAAAAATATGAAAATCATTATATTTTCATAATGTTGAACTCTAAATCAAAATTGTGCTTCTTACACCTTTCTTACACTTTTGGCCTTCACTAGACTCAGGAACATTAAGGTGATAGTGTAAAGAAATAAAAAAATCAGTAAGGCCAGTCAAGATATTAAGAAAGAAGTAATATTTTTAGTTTTCTAACTGATTATAGTTACAAATGTCTTTCCTCTATCTAATTTTGTAAGACAAACCAAGGCGATCGATTGTGACCTCAAAAGTGGGATTTGATGTGCTTCAAGAGACCTTTTTAAAGTGGGAATGCTGCTCTTAAAGGAGGTTTCATATACTTTCCAGGCATTGCTGAACTTTACGACAGCAGATGAAAGACAAGTCAGAAGCAAGTCCCCAGCCTCTTTGAAATCTCCCTGGAGGAAGAGGTGAGGGCAAGGAAGAAGTTTCCCTTTCTCACCAATGGCAAGAATGTGAGAAATTCAAAATGGACAGTCACTAAGACTGGAGAGTGGTAGTTGTAATTGTCAGCTTTCGGAGCATCTCACCCATGACCTGAGTGAATGCAGAAAACATTTCAATGTCCTCACAAGGGCTGCAAGACGAAGAATAGTTTTTCATTTCTCCATCTCTCTCAAAGTCACCCCTGGCAGCAGTCCTTCCCTCTCCCCCAGTCTTCAAAGTAATTCCATCACCTGCATCATATCCTTCACCAACCATGGACACAATGGCCTAGATCCTGGTGGAGTCACAGAGACTCTGCACCTTATCCAAAAGAGCACCGGGCCCAGAACCAGAAGTCCCGCTCCCATTTCTGACATCCTATTTTCGGCAGTGGGGTAGCAGGGCAGGATGTGACTCACATGAGAGAAATCTGAAACTAGCAGAGCAATTTGGACTCAGTGCAGAGTTCAAAAAGTCCCAATTTCACTGGAACGGGGGCCTTATCCTACAGAGGGAGTTATGATTGTTTTAGTGTACACATAAATACTTGTAAAGGTGAATTAGGTCTATGGAACTGTCAAACTGAAAAGTTATTTCAATCCCCATCCCTGTAAAGTTTGAAAAAAAAAACAGCCTACCTGTGTCAATGAGTTGAAAAAAATCAGTGCTTGCTGTTTCAATTGGTGTTGACATAAACCTAAGGGATAGAATTATAATATTATTATTGCTTGATTGCTTCCACAAAGGCACGATGGTTGGATTCTCTCTTGTTGGACCATTTCCAGCAAGAAAGAATCCAATCATAGCCCCTTGATGTTCAATGGCATTACCATCACTGAAGCCCCCACTATCAACAGTGGGTTACCATTGACCAGACACTGAACTGGACTAGCCATATAAAGACTATGGCTACAAGAGCATGTCAGAGGCTAGGAATCGTGTGATGAGTAACCCACCTCCTGACTCCCCAAAGCCTGTCCACCTTCTACAAGGCACAAGTCAGGAATATGATGGAATACTCCCCACTTGACTGGCTGAGTGCAGCTCCTACAACACTGAAGAAGCTTGACACCGTCCAAGACAAAGCAGCCCACTTGATCGGCACCATATCCACAAGCATTCACTCCCTCCACCACTGACGCACAGTAGCAACAGCTTATCCGCCTTGTAGCCTCTGCTATCATCCATACAACTTGCAAGAACCTCAAACCTATTGTACAATTGCAAGGGCTGAGGCTCCTCCACTTCTGCCTTCTCAATCTCCTTACCTGCCTCACTCACAGTCACACCCTCCTGTCCCTGACCACTGACAAAATCAGAAGGCCTTATCCCAAGTAGTGTGATTGCCTTCCAGAACAAAGTGTCCAGTAACTTAGCCACTTCCTGATGCATCGCAGTGTCTGTAGGTTGGCCTCCAGCTCATTGACTCTGAGCCAAAACTCCTCAAGCTGCAGGCATTTACTGCAGACATGACTGTTGCGGATCACACTGGTGTCCACCAGATACCATATATTACAGCTGCAAAGCATCACCTATTCTGCCACCTTCATTATTTGCTAATATATTTTTCTTAGTTAATTTATAATTAATGAATACCACTATTACTAATAAGCTTTAATACTGCTAGTAAACCTTATTACTACTAATAAGATCTTAGAAATAAATTACCCAAGTTTTGGAAGATTCTTATTATTTCAATTAACATTATACTTACCCCGATTAGAATTTCCTGGTTTAGATCAGAAAAAAAGAGAAAATGCCCACCAACCAATCACTCATCTTCTTTGCTATTATTTTACACTTCAATTTTCTTTGGAATACTCTGAATCCACAGACTCACCTCCACCACCCCGCTCCCCATCCGGCACCCCCCTCCCCCCACCCCCGGCCCCCCACCCAACCCCTGCCATAGCTCTACAAGCTCCTGCTGCTGTCTTTAGGTTACCCTCTATTTCTGGGAAGCAAGTTGTGTCTTCTATAGCTACTAAAGGCTGAGAAAATTTAGAAAGAGGAGCACCTCTTTGTCCTTCTGCACTGGATTCCCAGGTAAACCAAACTCCCACGACACACTCTGTCTACATCTCACTCAGGTGTAGTCTCATCTCCTTGCGTCCCATTACTCTGTGACTTACTTCCCATCCTGCATCTTCTCCTTCTCAGCCTGTGCATGAGCAGGAGTCCCAGATATGTGTGCTGCTCTTTCCAATAGTCACTCGCTCAAAAGAAGAGGGGGCAGGAGTTAATAGGGATAATTTTAACTTTGTGTAACACAGTAAAGTAGGTAACATTGATTCAGTCACTTTTCATATATATCTCTCCTGGTAAAAGTCAAAATTATACTAAATAATTCTTGTCCTCTCTTTCTACAGGAGAAAATTGTACACAAGGGAGAGGAGGAAATCTGGGAAAGCAAGACCCAGTAGCATGATCCTTTCAGAGCTTGAGCAAACTCTTAGGGCAGGAGGTTTCGCTGAGTAGGCGGGCACGAGTGTAAAATGACGCGCAATAACGTCAAGCGAGCATCCCAATGTCATCGCGCACTTGCACGATATTTCGGTTGGCGGATGTGCACAGGAATCGGCAGTGTGCCTGCCGACAATTAAAAGGCCGATTAAGGCCATTAACAATGTAATTGATTTAAATTATTTGCTGCCTGGCCAACCTTATGGTTTCTAGGCAGGAGAAAAGGCCAAGCGGCCTTTGCATTTTTTGCAAAACCTCATCCATGGTTGGAATGAGGTTTTGATCCATCATTAAAAAAAAATTAAAATTTCCTCTTAATTTCTAACATGTCCCTGTTCATGTGACAGAGTCACATGAGGAGATGTGTTTTTTAACATTTCAAAAATCTTTATTTTTAATTTTCAAAACTCTTCATCTCTCTGTGCCTCTGGGAGCTTTTCCAGCATGCGCCCGTGTGCATGTGCGAACTTGCGCTCTTGCCCACCTCCCCCACCATCCCCTAACCCCCTGCCCCCCACCCTCTGCGCCAGCGCCACCCTCCCCTGCCCACCCCTCCCTCCCCCCACCCCCAAAGTGTAATCACGGTCCGGACCTGATCGCGGGCGGCAACTGTCTTCCCTCCTGTCCCCACCGAGCCCTCCTGATGAGGGAAAAATCCTGGTCTTAGTATCAGTGGCTCCTGGGGAGCTGTTGCATCAGAGATTTTGAAGCTGGGAGCTTATCTGAACAGAGGCTGTGATTATTACCTGTATCCCTTCATGTGCCTCTTACAAAATGCAGTTAGTTTGACACCATCAAGCTGCATTTTGAAACCTGGCATCTGCTACTGTGCAGCCTATCAGTACCAAGTGGACTCTAGCCCCATTTGTCTTTCCTTGAGCTCCTCTCAGCAGCATAAGCCAGCAGTAAAACAATCCTGAGAGAGAGAGAGAAATCTTTTGAGGAGTCACAGTCAAATCCTCTGTCCCTCCAAAGCAACAACAAAGAGATTGACACCCAGGTGGTCAGATAGTGAGTCATAAGTTGTTGTGATCCCTGCAGCCCAAGTGGTAGCATGCGAACTCTTGAAAAGGTGAGGTCCCCTGCTAGCTCTGCTGAGGAAGACAGGGATGCAGACTTCAGGAGATCTGAAGGATTTTGTGAAGAAAACTGTTTGATTACACAGTTATAAATTTAGTGCTGCCTGCTTAATTAAGTGATCGTAGCATGCTGTCCAGCAGTAAGTACGTTGCTGAGTGGCTGGGGACTCAAGTTCATGCGAAGCTAGCACCACTTAAAGCTACTCTGCACTACTTTAAGCCAGCCTGCACCTCCTAAACAGAAGTTCCATTTTGGCTGATACAGGTCCCATAAGTTACTGGGAAAGAGTCTCTGAGCAGGAAGAAGAGTGAAAATGGCATAACGGAATTGAGAGAATATTCCATGGTTCTCTGAGGGGGGCCTTGGTGCAGGAATTGGACAGGAGATGAAAGATCTTCTATCCAAAGGGGACAGGAGGCCCTCTATACAGACACTGAGAAAGCATTGGGAGCAGATAGCCATTGCTGTCAAAGCAATCGATCTTATTCCGAGAGCCTGGACATAATGCAGGAAAAAGCTTAATGACCTCACACGAATGATCAATGTCGGCGAATTGACCATCAAATGCCATATCCTTACAAATAAACTACTTACTTTAAACACATTGCCCCAATTTCTACACTGCCTTCACTCACATACCAACATTCTCTATCAGGCATGACTCATACTTCACAATTATCGTCTCACCTCACTCTCACACTCTCAGCACTGCTGCAAGATTCACATGCACATCTCTCGAACAGCCCAGACTGCTGCTGCACATGCGAAAGGTGATGCAGTCCAAAGCCGGGTCTTCTAGGCCCAGAGATGTTGCAGAGCATCCTGCGAGGCTCTCTGTAGTGTACCACATTGTCCAGTCATGCTGCCACTAGTTGGATAGCGCTGCCACTAGTTGGATAGCACTGCGTGCGATCACTAGTCCAAGCAAAGGCACCCACAAGATAGGCATGAAGGGAATGCGCAAGGATGATTAGTTCGCTTTTGTATGGAAAATTGGATCATTTGATTTGGAAAGGTTGTTTCTTGGTGGCTTTTATTTCAGCATTATGAAAAAGAGGACAGGGACAGAGGGAAGGCAAGCTGTGTAACTGTTGTAAGATGGAGATTTGGGATTGTGTTCAGTGGAACTGTAGATGCATGGAGTGATTACAGGCAGCCTGGCTGGAAAAGGAATGTGTTCCCTCCTCCCTTCTTCCTCTCTTGAGCTGCTCACTATATCCCTGGTTGCAGGGGTGTGCCCTCATGATGGCGAGATGGTGCAGTATACAGCAGACCATGAGGAATTGGGGCATATGTTCTGTCAAGTACTGAAAGGCTCCTCTAGAACAGTCCAGGCAGCAGAACTGTTGTTTAACCATCTCAATGGTCTGCTGTATGGGGTTTCCTGTAGCAGCATGGCTTTCATTATATGCATGCTGGCCATGTGTGGTTGTATTGAATACTGGGATCGTAAGCCAGTTAATTGCCTTTGTCACCCTGCAGCCACCCTCTTGTTTAATGTTTTGGCTCAAATACTGAGGAAGAGTGGACAGGCGCAGAATAAATCACATCATGATTTCTGCCAGGAAAGTGGGTATACACCTGCTCGCTGTTCTGAGCATGATGGCACACCAACTGCACATTCAGGGAGTGGAACCTCTTACAGTACAGCAAGTCATGTGTGTGCTGTCAATGGCACCCTGCATCATCAGAAAGCCCGCTACCCCAGCAAACCCACACGGATGCTCTGTCTACTTTTGTCTGACCAGAGAGAACACAATGTATTCCCCTGTCCTAGCATAAAGAACATCAGACTTCTTCAGCAGTGGATGTTGAACTGGGAGATGTTAATGATGTTACCTGTTCAAACCTGTACAGATTCTGATGCAAAGAAATTTAGGGCCACAGTCACATTTACAGCCACCGGCAGTGATGTCCTTGCTCTGCTCTGAGATGCAGGTCTGCCTGCAAGAGCTGGCACATTTTTGTGAGCATCCTGTTTGTGAAATGGAGATGATGCACACACTGTTCCTGGCTTGTGTTAAGGGAAGAGAAATGCTCCTGGAAGACCCTGGGTGGATAAGACCTCCTGCTGAGAGCCCTTCTGCCTCTCCTCTGCCTCATTCGTCCCATTCTTTGAGCAGCTTGTCCTCTTCTCTTTTGCTTCTGCTTAATTTCCCTGTCATGCTGCAGGTCAAGATGGATGATAACTAGAGCAGTGTTGACTGGGAGTCAATGGTCTGACCAGAACGTTTATAGTCAAAACCATGTCTTCTCCATATGCAGCACCACTCCCCTGTCAACTTCAGCAACTTTAAATAACTCTGCAAACCACCAAACATTTCTATAAATTCATGCACAGCCAGTAGAAACTTAGAAACAGCTAGTGGAAATCAATCAATAACTAACCTGAGAGTGGTTCCCTTTAAATGTGTTGGTTGGGCATCCTTTCTGCTGCTGAATATGTGTTCAGGTTGAGAGAGGGCATTAGCTGGAGAAGTGAGGTTGAAAATCACCACATTGGCATCAAATCAGAGTTATGCATTGACTGATGTAATGATCTGTCTATTCTGCATATTTGTGGCATGTGATTTTAATGCCAACACTATTGACCTATCCAAAATGGGATCCCACGTGAGCTGTGCTGGAAGTGTGTTGTTGTAGGATGGCTGCATTGTGCTATTAATGATAGAGTTGATCTGCAGACACTTCTTGGGTGGAAAATTAAGTTTATTTACAATATACTCAGCAGCAACTACACATGTGCTTTCAACTCCAACTCTATTTCTACACGGACTGCTGAGGTAGCCCTTGCTACTCTCCTTTTGGCTACTACAGATCATGTGATCTTGCCTAATAAGTATTATTCTTAAAGGTACATTATACACTAAATAAAACCATAATTACTACATGTGCAAACTACCTAATGCGCATGCCAAAACAACACAAACGGCAGATGCTACATAGCCTAATTTTGCAGCATTCTTGTTTTATTGGAACAGTTTAGCTATAAACTATACTTGACTGCATAATCAGCTTACAGTTTTCTGGTAATTTGCATTCAGAATCGTTGAGCATGTTTCCTGAAGAACACCATTCCACACTCAAGATTTCTAAGGTATAAAGTAATTTTCCATTTTCATGTTGTTAATCCCTTTCATTTGAATCTTAACATCAAGCTGTTTAGTATTCAAAGTCAGTCTGGTCTGTCATAATAGCACATATCATTTAGAACCATACACCAAGGATTTTTTCCTCTTGTCTGAGCAGGGAACTTAATCTTCATGGAATACACACAATATCCCTACAAAAATGCATTATCCAATTTGTGATTACATGAGAGTATGGCACTTTATTTTCTGTAAATGTCGTACTTTAATTACCAATATTTATAAATTGTAAGAAGTCAGTATTGAGGAACACTAGCAGATGTTCTCCAAAGATGCACATCTGAGTTATCATTTCTGTGCACAACTGCTTCCAGAATCAATATATTTTCCTTTGTTCCACCTGGATGAATAAAGTCTATGGAGATGGTGAATTTTCAGTAAATCTTTGCTCCTTGGTAACATAGACATGAATTTTTTGGATTGCGTGATCTCGCTTCCTGCCATCCAAGGTGTTGGCGGGGCACACATCCCTGCCAACTCCAGGTGCCCCGCAGCCATTTCACACTCGAATGAGCATTAAGTGGCTGCAGGTGGGACTTCTGCGCCTTACTCAGGAGGGAGTCTCACCTTAGAGAGCTGCCAGCTGATTGGCCAGCAGATCTCCAGTCCCTGCAGCGCCAAGAGCTACAGTGGACTGAAGAGGAATTGCATGAGGATGCCTGAGACTAAGACCGGGAACTGGAGGCCCAGGTAAGTTTAAATGGGCTCAGGGTGGGGACAGTAGAGAAGGCCTGGGGGACGGGGGCACGAAGGGGGCGATTGGTGTCTCAGCAGAGAGGTGAGGGAGGGGGGAAGAGTGGTCCAGAGACCACTGGACCTTAAGGAGGGGAATGCCTGACTTCAGAAGGGGGCTTCATTTGCAAATAGCCCTCCTCACCATCTATCCTGCTTGAGATGTAAGTCCATTGATTTTGAGGCTTCCCCCATGCAAGGTCAATCCTCCCGCCAGTCTAAAATTGACGCAGGGTGGGAAAAGGTTCTTAAGTGGCCAATAATTGACCAACTAGGAGCCTCAATTTGGGCAAGCACCTGAAATTTACGCTCTCCCACCATTGGGTTTTTAGGTTGGCGTGGGGGGTGGGGATTGTGGTATTCTCGCCCACCCCGACCACGCAATAATTTCACACTGGGCCGGTCAAGGCCTCAGACCTGCGCCTGCCCTTGCCTCAATTGAGGCCCTTAGGTGGCCAATTATTGGCCACTTAAGGATCATTTACCTCAATTTTTAGGCTGGCGGGAAGTTTGACCTTGTGTGGGGGAAGCATGTAAATCAACAGACTTATATCTCAGGCAGGAAGGTGGGGGGGGTCATTGCACCTCCGTCAGAAGTCCTCTTCTGAAGTCGGCACCCCTCCTTAAGATCCGCTGGTCTCCAGACATCCCTTCCCCTCGGCCTCACCCCCAAGGCCCTGACTGACAAGTGTGCCCTGCCCCCAAGGCCTTCCCCACCCTACCCACCCTGGGACACCTTGAACTTACCTGGGCCTCCAGTGGGCTAACTTATTCCAAGTATCCTCCTGCATTTCTTCTTCTGTCCACTGCAGCTCTTGTTCCTGCACGGACTGGAGAGCTGCCAGCCAATCAGATTGTCTGCTAGCTCTCCAAGGCAAGATTTCCTCCTGAGTGAGGGGCAGAAGTTCCACCTGCAGTCACTCAATGCTCATTTGAGCATGAAATAGCTGCGGGGCACTCGGAATTGGCAGGGACTCTTCGAATGGTGGGAAGAAAAACCCTGCCGTCTGAAAAATTCAGGCTAATGATGGATTTCCCATCTGAGGCCTTGCCCACCACAGTGTAAAATAGCTGCATGGTTGGGGCAGGTGGGAACCCGGAGGGAGTCCTGGAATCCTGTTCCTTCAATTTCATGCTCTGCACACTGCCCTAAAAACCCTCTGGTTTGTGGACCGTAAAATTCAGGCCATACTTCTGTCTGGTATCCAATAAAGAGGTCATGTGCTTAAGAGCTGTACTGACCATGTGTGTCATATACTTTAATACAGAAATCAATGTTGTCATACAGAGTCTAGGAGCAGGCTAAATATCTGGGGAAGTTTACAATGGATTACTGACCTTGCGGTCATTACCTCCTCACCCAAAAATATTCAGCTTCTTTGAAATTTAGTTTTCTTTATGATCTCTGCCAAATTTTTCAATGAGAATTTCGGACAGAGAATCTGTGTGTGTAGCTTTATAAGCAGGTACGAGTATAAATGCTGGCTGTTTGTGATACTGAGCTGCAATTATTAGCATAGGAGGAATTTGTGTCTACCAAAATTTTTATTGCCAATGGCGAATGATTTATCTTGAATTAGTTTACTACACAATTTTGGGTAGATCTTGACTTCATTGTATAAAACAGATGATAATAAATCAGCAGTCTGTTTCACATCTCTTCTGATTTTTATTTGCACTGAAATCTACCCCCAATCTCTCTGGCAAAACCAGGGCAGCAAGAATTTGATGTAATTTTTAACTGATTCTGCAGACAGATGAATAATGTTTGAGTTTTTATCATGATATAAAGGCACCAATCACTCATAAGGGATTGGGTAAATGCATTGTGGGTTCACTTATTAAGACTAGGCACATGAGAAGATATACATGAATGGAAAGCTTGAAGACATCAGCAGCAGAGCTGTGTGTCCGTGTTCTGCTTGCAGGCCAAGTGAAACTGAGGCTGCATCACATGACACACTTCCCTTCCAGTGATGGCATGCTGCTATCCCTTAAAAGCATAAAATGAGATCTTAAAACTGAGTATCTACATTAATTAACCAAACAAATAAATATTGTGGAATTTTGAAGTTATTCTATATATTTTCATTTGACCATAAGTTAATTTTTAGATATTTCAAAATAACTAGTTTGTACATGGTAGAATTAAAATATTCAAGCTCGTATAAATAGCCTGAAAAACGTGGATCCGATTTTCATTTTGCTGTAGTTGATTTTTTGTTTTTAATACAGTTCTATACTTAATGCTGAGACTGAAATAGATCTAAACAGTTGGTTTTGCATAAGTATAATCATGTCAATGAAATCTGCTGGAAAATTCAAACACTTATTACCCTGGTCAATAGGATCTTTAATCAAACTCCATATTTACTTTGAATCATCACAGTTAGGTGTACATTTGTATATAACACCCACACATCATTAAAAATTAATAATATGAAATCTTTTTAAAATGTATCCCTACTAATCAGTTAGTCTGAATCAGGCTTAGTCTGTATCTGGTACTAGTTCTGCTGTAATTTTAAATCTATGTATTGACATGATTTGAATCTTGTTAAGAAGTATATATATATATATATATAGATGGATTTTGAACAAAGATTGGAAGGAAGCTGGTACCGTTTTAAATTTGGTGAACAACGATCTTTTTACTCAGAAGTTCACATATAAGTATCGGACACAGTTAGCCTGTTCTACCTGTCTTTCCTGGGTGCCCTACACCTGGTCATTGGATAGGAGCAGTGCATCTGAAGTACGCTGTGCCTGGAGAGACTGAGAAAGATTTAAGTGGGTTGTGTCAATTCTCATTCCTGGTGCAGGGCCCCTTCTGGCAGGGCCTTGTCACCAGTATTCAGGGTAGAAATCAAAATCTGCAGCCATGGATCTAGCTGGCATCTTTGGGGCCTTTTGGCTACAGTTGTGACAACTGCAGCCAGAAGTCTTCCATATCCTAAAATCCACCAGAATTTTAGTTTAGCTAATATCTAAAAAAAAAGCGCATTAACATGCACAACCATGTCATAGAGTCTTAGAGGTCTACAGCACAGAAAAAGACCCTTTGGCCCATCTAGTCTGCGCCAGTCAAACAAGTACTTAACTATTCTAATCTCATTTTCCAGCACTAGGCCCATAGCCTTGTATGCCATGGCATTGCAAGTGCACATCCAAATACTTCTTCAATGTTATGAGGGTTTCTGCCTCTACCACCCTTTCAGGCAGTGAGTTTCCAGATTCCCACCACCCTCTGGGTGAAAAAATTCTTCCTCACATCCCCTCTAAACCTCCTGCCCCTTACCTTAATAATGTGTGCTGGGTAGTCACTGAGGGCTTCACTTCCACATTTCTGAAAGTTGATGGCTTGCCTTAATTTCTTTGGAATTTGAGAGGCTTTGTAGATTTGTCACTGTACGACTTAAAAAAAAACTCATGGGCAGAATTTTCCATTTATGAGACTAAGTGTGGTGGTGGGTGGTTTTGGCGGCACTCACCCCGCTGCTCTGAATGGCGGAGGCGGAACTCATGCCCGATTCCGCATTTGGAAGCTCATTAATTATGCACAGGCGAGTTTCGGACTGAATTACCTGGCAGGTGGGGAGCTGATTCGTCTGCCCGCAGTCCACTGGCAGGGCCAAAAGTCAGAGTTCCATAGTTAAATGCCAGTCAAATACATACACCTCATTCTATCCAGCCCACCCGTCTCCAGGAGACCGTTACTGATGTGTTCCACACACAAGAAGAAGGCCGTAAGCCCCAAAAGAATGCAGCACCCATCTTCACACAAGGCTCTCGAGGTCTTGATCAGAGGAGTGCGGGTGCACAGGCATGTCTTGTATCCCAGGGATGGATCCAGGAGCACACCAGCCTCACCTTTCTGGCCTGGGCGGCTGTCGCACAGGAGGTGAGTACAGCTGGCAACTGTACCTGAAACACCATCCAGTGCAAGAAGAGGATGAATGATCACATCTGCTCCGCAAGGGTAATTCATCCTTCAACACCCTCCAATATCAAGCTGTCTTCATGGCATCATGCACTCAAACAGCTACTCTCTTCAGGGATCTCACACAACCATTAGCAGGGGACATATTCTGTCACTGAGACTTTCACATCACCACTATCACATCTAGCATGTTGCTCACACTCCATTCTCTAGCCCTTTTGGGGACGGCTCACCACACACAGGGAACATGCATCTCACCCAACCTCTGCTCCATCCCATCATATCACATGCCTTTCTTTCGTCTTTATACAGGGCAAGTTGGCACACAAAAAGCATGAGAGAGTGCAGACTGGGGAGGGATAGCTGACATCATTGCCCTCACTCAGTTTGAGGAGGCTGCAGCTGAGCTGGCTGGGGAGGACAGGGATCACTCCTGTGGCGAAGAGGAGATACGTTTGTCCCACCAACCGAGTACAGATCACAGCTCCATCACTTCATAACAACCTGACAATCACAGTGACTCATGTGCAGTCTTATATTGCTCAGTTTCATCAGCCCAGCATAAATCCAAACTCCCAGACCACATCCGAAGAGGAACCCCTGGAAGAACTCTCAATGCGCTCTTCTGCACTCACCATCTGCGCAGAGTTACACACCTTAACAGGGCACAGCTCTAGATTAGGCTCAGGGTCACTTTGTGGAGAACTCCTCACTGACACATCCCCACAGCAGTCTGAGGCAGGGACTGCCCAGGTCTCCAGCACTCAGATAGCTGCTGGAGACCAGACATCCACTCAGTCTGTGTTAGCTGATGAGCATCCGGAAACGGCCACCAACTCAATGCTGGAGATGCAAAGGCTGGTAGTGGAACATCAGGCAGAGATTCGACAGTCACTCAGCAGAATAGAGCCAACGATGGAAGAATCGATCCGTGTTCTGCCTGATGTTGTGGCCCTGACATGCGATTGCCTTGAAGTCACCATGGGAAGGTTAACGACCACCCATGGAATCCTTGGTCCAGCAGGTCTTGCCAGATTTGCGCTCAGCCCTGCACTCCATGGCCACACATCCTGTTGGGCACCATCGAGATGTAGGACTTGTCCTCCCTCCAGGGCAGCATCTCCTGCAGGTGTCAGGGCGGGGCCCTCAGGCACCCACAAGGAGGATGAACGTCAGCCAGACACACCGGGGGCTTCCTCTCAGGACACTCCAGTGGTGTGCAGCTGCTCACAGCTCCCTCTATTTGTGACCCCATTCACTCCAACTTCTCAAACCGCCAACGGTGCCTTTGCCTTGAGCAGGTGACCCTTAACAGGTTGGGCCTTATCAGGCTGGACACTCCAGGTCTTGGGCCAACAGAGGGTGTCAGCAAGGCCATCACAGACATCAGGATGTAGCAATCAGCAGGCTGCTTCCACCTCTGCTGTGGATGTTGGGGCTGCACCCAGGCGTAGTGGTCGGGTTAGGAAAGTTAAGAAATTTTGATTTCACTTTTGGGTCATGGTGTGCTATAACTGGAAAAAAATTGCTCTTTTGTGAATACATTTGATGGTTATGTGAATGGGCAGAATCTTGCCCTTGCCGGGTGAGCTCAGCGGGGGCAGGCAGAAGGCGATTTCACGCTGGCGGGCCAATTAAGGCCCACCTAGTGTGAAACACATGTGGTAGCGCTGAGCGCTGCCTGTGCTGGCAGGGGGAGGGAGGGCGAGAGGGACGAGCGCGAACCTCAAGCATGCGTGTGAGTGCGCGCTTCATAATCTCCCTGAGGCAAAGAGCGACCTCGGGGGGATGAAGAGTTTTTAAAAAAAAAATAAAGAAATTAAAAATGCTATAAAACATGACCCGTCATGTGACTTCCATGAACAGAGACATGTTATTAATTAACTTTTAAAAAATTTTATTTTGTTTTGCTTTGCTTTAGGAAACCTCATCCTGTCGGTGGGTGAGGTTTTCTAAAAAGTGCAAAGGCTGCTTGGCCATTTTGCCTACCCGCCAACTGTAAGGCTGAATGGGCAGCGAAAAAATCTATTTAATTGCTCCTTTCATAACCTTCACAGGCCTTTTAATTGCTGATGGGTGCGCCCGCCAAATGAAATATCGCGTAACTGCGCGTTGACATCAGGACCCTCGCCCAACGTCTACACGTGTCATTTTACACTCGAGCGGGATGGGCGCACACCTGCATGCTGAGCTAAAAATTTTTCTAAATGTTTTAGTCAACTGAAGGCGTTGTGATTTTGTGCACTGGAATTCTCTCATGCCAAGGTTTGGCCATCCTCCCATTTAGTGATAATGTCGCACCATGAGATTAACATTAATTCCTGTGATGTCAACCTAACTTGAACTAGTCTCTGCACCCTTGTGTGATGCCAAGGAGATGTGTTTAAATCTTTATGTGAAATGTTGATGTAATCATTTCTAACCTTTCTTCCTCAAGGAACACCATTGAGTGAGGGCACCTCACCAACATTGATAATCTAGTGGCATTTGTGTCTCCTCAGAGGTAGAGGCAGAAGACCAAGAATGCACGGGAGGAGGTGATCCCTAGCCGTCTCTTCATCTCAGTGGCAGCTGTGTTTGTGTCATTATATGGCAGAGAAAGCTTCAAGTCTTCTCTCGCATCACTCTTGTTCCTCAGTGGACTCTCCATTCCCAGAGTGAGTGCTTTGACAGGGCATCACAGACCAATGCAGATATTATGACCTGGTGATTCATGAGGCCAGAATGTGCAAGTGTAAATGCTGGATTTGTTCTCGCTGCGAATGGTTGGACATCTGCTGAGATGAAAGGGAATGGCATTGAGGGCTAGGAGAGATGTGTCCATGTGCCTTCCCTTAAATTTACTCTTCCTGGAACCTGTCAGCAATTAAAGTCTCACGGGCATATCTTGCTTCCTCTAGGGCGTCATTGCATTCATACTGGCTCTCAGCAGCCTCATGAGCTCCCTGGGACTTTGGATCTTCATCCTCTGATGAGTTTTCATCCTCTTCCATTTCATCCTCTAGAAAGGGATCACCTCTTTGCATTGCCAGATCGTGAAGGGCACAAGCATTGCCATGATGCAGGAAACCCTGTCTGGAGTGTATTGGAGTGAGCCACCTGAGTGGTCCAAGCATCTGAATCACATTTTCAGTAGCCCTAAGGTATGCTCTATAAAGGAGCATGTGGAGCCGAGAGCAGCGTTGTGCCTCTCCTTGGAACAACTCTGAGAGTGACGCAGCTGTATCATCAGCCAGCATAACAGTGATACCCCTTATCCCCAAGCAACCATTCCTGTAGATGTAATGGCCCCTTGAAAATCTCAGGCACCTGGGAGTGACTCAGGATGTCAGAGTCATGGCAACTCCCAGGGTACCGTGCACAAACACGCAGTATGTGCTACTGGTGATCACACACCAGTTGTACATTGATGGATTGATAGCCCTTGTGTTTTATAAACATTAGGAGCTGCTGCCATGGAGCCCGTATAGCCACATGGGTGCAGTCTGTTGCACCCTGCACTCTTGGGAAGCTTGAGATTGCAGCGAAGCAGGTGAATCTCGCAGCCTGGCTGTCTTCATCCAGAGCAAATCTGACATATTGATGGGCCTTCCTGCAAAGGACATCTGTGACCTCCTTTATATATCTATGTGTTGTGGAATGAGAGATGTCACATAGATCCCCTGTTGATCCCTGGAAAGACCCAGAGGGAAAGAAATTGAGCACTATGGTCACCTTCAAAGCCACTAGCAGGGGATAGCCTCCAACCCCATGTGGCATCAGGTCTTCATGGAAAATGTGGCATACGTGATGTACCAGATCTCGGTAGAAGTGCAGACGTGCCCGGCATTGTCTCTTACTCATTTGTAAATAGGAGGCATTTCTATGGTATACCCTATGTCTGGTGATTCACCTCCATTGTGTCTCTCCTCCTGACCCTCCTATTCATGCTTTGGTTCCCTTGACCATGTCCCTCAAATGGAGCTCCCTGCTGAAGATGCGCTTGGCATCACCTCCTCCATTGCCTTAATACCCTGATAAAGACAGCATTGAGCCCTGGAGCCATTTATGCTTTTGCCTTCTCCCTGAATTGAACCATTGACGACATTAATGATTGAAGGGCCAAGAAAGTGAAGCTCAGAATATGAAACGTATGATAACTGTAGGAGTCCATAGCTTTTCCTGCCCTACTGTCATGGTGGTTGATGCCACCTTGTCACTGAGATGCTAGCGGACACATCAAGGAGACCAAGATGGCCTCCCAGATATGTAACATCTTGAGCTCTGTGCTCCAATCTCTGATGTTGCATAGTAATGACCAGTCAGTTTCTCATAGTCAATGAGGAAATGCCTTTTGGCCTGTTATAAATGCCAATTTTGGTGAACATGTGACTGGCCTTCATTGATGGAGTCATATATTCTGCAGCTGTGCTTGCTTCACTATTGCTTGCATTCCTAAATTCTAAATTTCCATGTTTTACTCTTGAGATTCAGCGATGTGAAGCTACTGAGTTCTGAGTACCCCTTTAACAGCATTAATGAAGGCGTTGGCTTTCTTCCCAAGGAGATCTTCCTCCTTTCTCACTAAGCAGACTCGCATTCACTCTTGTGGCACCAACAAGTTAGAGGGCACCCCCAGAAAGGGCCCCTTAGCCCGATAGATTTTACACAGCGCCATTACTGTGGTGCAGCAAGATGGTGGTTCTCCAATATTACTTCGAAATACAATTTGATGCTCCCTCTCTCATTATCTGTGTGCCTAATGTATATCTGCAACCCCATGATGTGAAGGTAGTGCTCCCTCCTGTTGTTCTCCAGCCCCTCCCACTAATACTGGATCTCATAGTTGCCGAGGTGGATATTCCCACCCTTCCCCGCCCATCCCCCTGTGAGCCCATCACCTGTGACGTGGACCTCTACCCACCCCATCTAGCAGCTATAAGCATGGTCACCTATCAAGGCGAACCACCCCCCAGAAAAGCTTCACATACTGCCCCCCACTTTATTATGTGTTTCCAATCTACAGGCTGCAGATGCCTCCAGTTACCATCACCATTCCATTTGCAGCCCAATACAGAGATGGCCAAGCCCAAGATCAATGACTGTGAGATAATCCTGCACGCCAAGTTGTGCTTTTTCCCTTTGGATCACACAGCCCTTGCCCTTCCCTCCAGCTTGAGTACACCATACTCCCAAGGATTCCTCCTGCTGCATAGCCGCCAGATCCCTGGGCTGTCTCGTTTCTCTGACTCCTGATTACGAGGTCCACCGCCCATGGACTGTCTGTGCTCTGTGACTGCTGACCATAAACCCCAGACCAAGGACTTGGACTTTCATTAAGTTCCCCATTGCCCTGATGACTAAGGACTATAGTGTCCCCCTTCCAACTGCACCCCCACCCCCAACCTTCAAAGTCCCTGGGCGACCTATCCTTCTTGTGCCACACTAACAACATCCCTTACCTCTTCCTATTCTAGAATCTGCCTGCGTCCCCTTCCTGTCATACATATGTTATCTCTTTGACCCCCTTAGACATCAACGTTTCATGTGCCCTTGTCAGGCTCTAGCTTTCCACCCTTTGGTCAACCCCCTGCCTTCCATTGTTCCCCATCCTTCTCCACCTCCCTCTCCCTCTGCCTTCCATTGTGCCCTCTTTCCCCATTCACAGCTCTTGCCCAGCCTTCCTTCCTCATTGCCCCCCCCACCCCCGACCCTTGTGCTTGTCATTCCTGCCCTCATCCTCCACCTAACCTCTGGTTGAAATGCTCGTTTCTGAAAGTGGAATTCTGCCTGACTACCACTGCATAGTGGTGTCCTTATGGACAACGGTGTCAGCCACTGGAGGTAGAAGACCCCTGCACTTCGCAATCCCGGCCACAGTACTGGCCAGGGTCTGAAAGTGGGGGCTGGCTTGAGTGCCACAGCACAGTGATGTTCTTCCAGACAAAGTAGGCAAAGAGCTGGAGCAGACCAACCCTACAGCCCCAGCTATGGGTGTGGCAGTGAACTGAGGCCTGACATGTGCACACCCCTGGTTTCAAACAGGGTTCAGGCCAATGCGATTTCCCAATGGCATGACGCAAGATTGGAATGCATCATGAGATTCCGATCAGCAGCCCTTTTAATAAGCATTCATGAGATGGTAAAAGCTTAAATGGCGTTCATGCCTCTAAGCAGCAGGATAACTGACCCACCAGCGGCAGAATCGCAAACTACTTTTATGCCAGCAGGTTTCCAATTTTTTTGCCTGCCACTGGATTCTCTGCTCCTGCCTGCAATGAAAGCCACAGCAGGAAGGGTGGGAAAATTCCACCACATATTGTTGACCGTACAAATCAGGTATTGAATACAAAGAAACTATAGGTTTGACACATACATTATACCAAAAAATTTAATATATCTCTATATTAGCACGGAGGACTTGTGCACCAGAACTTGCCACACCCCTAGCTAAGCTGTTCCAATACAGCTTCAACACTGGCATCTACTCTGCAATGTGTAAAAATTGCCCAGGTATGTCCTGTACACAAAAAGCGTGACAAATCCAACCCGGTCAATTGCCACCCAATCAGTCCACTCTCAATCATCAGTAAAGTGATGAAAGGGGTCATCAACAGTGCCATCAAGTGGCACTTGTTTAGCAATAACCCTGCTCACTGACACTCAGGTTAGGTTCTGCCAAGGCCACTTGGGCTCCTGACCTCATTACGACCTTTGGTTCAAATATGGACAAAAAAACTGAACTCCAGAGGTGAGGCGAGATTGACTACACTTGGCATCAAGGCAGCATTTGACAAAACTGGAGTCAACAGAAACCAGGGGAAAATTCTCCACTGGATGGAGTCATGCCAAGCACAAAGGAAGATGATTGTGGTTGTTGGAGGGTAATCATCTTAGTTCCAGGACATCACTGCAGGAGTTCCTCAGGTTAGTGTCCTAGGCCCAACCATCTTCAGCTGCTTCATCAATAACCTTCCTTCCATCATAAGGTCAGAAGTGGGGATGTTCACTGATGATTGTACAATGTTCAGCACCATTCATGACTCCTCAGATACTGAAGCAGTCCATGTCCAAATGCAGCAAGGCCTGGACAATATCCAGGCTTGGGCTGACAAGTGGAAAGTATCATTTGCACCACATGAGTGCCAGGCAATGACCATCTCCAATAAGAGAGAATCCAGCCATCATCCCTTGACACTCAACAGCATTACCATCGCTAAATCCCCCACTATCAACATCCTGGGGTTACCATTGACCAGAAAGTGAACTTTCCACTTGTCAGCCCAAGCCTGGATATTATCCAGGTCTTGCTGCATTTGGACATGGACTGCTTCAGTATCTGAGGAGTCATGAATGGTGCTGAACATTGTGCAATCATCAGTGAACATCCTCACTTCTGACCTTATGATGGAAGGCATATTATTGATGAAGCAGCTGAAGATGGTTGGCTACAAGGACAGGTCAGAGGCGAGGAATCCTGTGGTGAGTAAATCACCTCCTGACTCCCCAAAGCCTGACCACCATTTAAAAGGCACAAGTCAGGACTGTGATGGAATACTCTCCAATTGCCTGGATAAGTGCAGCTCCAGCAACACTCAAGGAATTCGACACCATCCAAGACAAAGCAGCCCGCTTGATTGGCACTCCATCCACAAACATTCACTCCCTCCACCACCGATGCACAGTAGCAGCAGTGTGTACCATCTACAAGATGCACTGCAGAAACTCACCATGGCATCACTGCCTGCTTCCATCCCCAAAACCACCATCTTGCTGCAGGAAGGCTGCATCCATCCATCCAACAGACTCAGTGGGGCTTTCATTCAGTCTGAAATACTCCAGATAGCATGTGAAGATTGTCCTCAATTGGCACTTTAATTGGTCTATTTGGTGCTGGAAGGTGGGTAGCCGTCACCCTGCTTTCCCCATACCCTTAAGCAACACCTTCCAAACCCACAACCGCTATCATCTAGAAGGGCAAGGGCAGCAGATACATGGGAACACCACCACCTGGGCGTTCTCCTCCAAGTCACTCATCATCATGACTTGGAAATATATTGCCATTCCTTCACTGTCACTGGGTCAAAATCCTGGAAATCCCTCCCTAACAGCACTGTGGGTATACCTACCTCACATGGACTGCAGCAGTTCAGGAAGGCAGTTCAGCACTACCTTCTCAAGGGCAATTAGGGATGGGCAATAAATGCTGGCCAAGACATAGATGCCCACTTCCCACAAATGAATAAAAAATACTTCAAAAATTGCTTGTCTCAGTATTTCAGTTTCTCACTCTGTGACTTGATGATGTCATATAATAAGAGCACTGGTTTAAGAACCCATTAGGTTCAAATGTTTTGAGAAACCATCCAGTTTTTTGGTGCTCACAAATTCTGAAGACATTGGGCTGGATTTTCGTAGCACAGCAGAGGCAGGCTCGGAGGGTGCTGTGCCCACAATTTCACACAACTGGCATGTGGGCCAGTCTGCTAGCACATTCCCGCCTCAGACCTATTTTTAATGAGGTTGCTTCTGATGGGGGTGGGGGTGTGGGGAAAGCAGGGTGACGGCTACCCACCTGCCAGCACCAAATAGGCCAATTAAAGTGCCAATTGAGGGCAATCTTCACACGCTATCTGGAGTACTTCAGACTGAATGAAAGCCCCACTGAGTCTGTTGGATGGATGGATGCAGCCTTCATGCAGCAAGACGGCGGTTTTGGGGATGGGAGCAGGCAGTGATGCCATGCTTAAGTGCCCCATCACCATGGGCTATAACTGTGGCCACAGGCCATCCTCTAGAGAGAACTCCCAACACAAAGCTGATATTGTCGCTCTGACCACATTTTATTTTTAATCATCAAAAAGTCATCAAGGGGTGCCTCCATCTTGAGGCTTCCTTTTTTTCTCCCACCTACAGCAGCCATACCCACCTCTCCTGGAGGGGCTGCTAGCTGCCCAGAGCCTCAGTCATTTCTATTGGTCCTTAAGGATGTGCAGCCCGCTCTCCTTCCATAATGATGGGGCTCCTGGAAGTAGCTTTTTAATTGGCCATCTCCTCAAAAATCTCTTCCAGATTTCTGCCCCAGCCATTTTCAAGTTCTTGACATCTAATTCAGACCAGCAACAGATTTGGCACTCTGGAACAAAAACTCAATCATGAGTAATTGCAATCAATACACAACTTCATGTCAGAATGTTGGAGGGTGTACGTGGTTGGGGATGGGGGAGGGGAGTGGTGGAAACTTTCCATTTTTCACTGCATCAGTTGAATAATTTGAGACTATTGCAGGAAACTAGGTAGTTTAAGTGAAATTCCACTTGGAATGTACAGAGAACAGTGACTAATTGTGATGCCATTCTTTATTCAAAGGCAATATTACAGAATATTGACATGCCAATGATTCTTTGAAAATAAATTTTACAAAATTTTCAAATAAATCCTGGATGTGATCTTTTCTAAAATGTATAAGTGGAGCTTCTTATGATGCACGTCCTAATTCGAACATGTGGATGTTGAGAGAGGACAGGATCAGGTTTCCCTGTGACTTCAGTTGTCAGGGTAGTTTGCTAATCTATGCTTACACATGAGAAGGGACTGGAGGGCAGAATCTCAGCAAATATCCATTCTTTTAGTGGAGAAGAGGACTTTAATTATGGAGGAAAATGAAATGCATCTCATTTGTCTTTTAACGTATTCATTTAGATAGCTAATTCCCTCTATAAGAAATGATGTTACCAACTTATAGTGAAAATGTTGCTTTTAAAAATGGCTGATCACAGCAGGAAATAAAAATATTTTGTTCTAAGGTATTTAGAATTTAGCCACACAGTCATAATGGTATCTTTGGGGATGGCAGGATTAAACTGAATTATGCAACAGATGGGGGAGCCAAGTTGTTTGTATTACTCAGATTTATAGTATATGTAATGCAAATGTTGCCTTGTCTTTTTACAAGGTTGTCTTTAATTATCTTTGGAGGAACAGATCAAGTGTGCTTCATCAACTGATTAAATATTTGACTGATGTTCAGTAAATTGTGTTCATTTATTTTCACTGTATGCACAGTCTTATTCAGAAATTATGTATTAGTCAAAGTTTCGAGCAACACCGCACTGCAGGTGACCACCAACATTCTCTGTATGAGGTAAATTAAAACTCATAGCTTGAAAATTATAGATTTTTGCATTTCATGATTTAAATATTTAATTGTAACTCGTGTTAAGATCTCATGCCATTCTAAACCAGGCACTAAATGGATAAACACTGGAGGAAAACACTTATATCCCTCAGGCATGGAGATAAATAAATTATATTGCCTGGTATTCAGTTAAACATAGCAGACATTGAGCAATGAAAAACCTGAAAATCTTGTGAGAAATTTGTTTGACTGGAAAGTATAAATGCTTCTTTCAATCACATATGTAATCATGAGCCACAATGACATTTTTAAAATCTCTAATCTTGATATCATCAAATGTATAGTTATTGAAAGACTCCATTTTGAAGGTATGATATGAAAAGGCCAACAGTGAAGCAAATGATGAGACTTACCGGAACTCACTCACGATTTTCGCACTCACATCCTACTGTTATCCAGCCACATATCTTTATTCTTGTTATGGATATGACATAGGGGAATTTAATTTGAGCTACTGAAATATAACTACAGAGCCATGGCAGTTGAGATGCCCTAAAGTTACATAGTTGGTCTGGGGACCCAGGATCCCATTGTTTGTGATTTTAACCCATTTGCCTAAGCAGGCAGCAAGGACACCCACCCAAAGCTGGTGAAGTCCTTCCTTACACGACGCCATTGGGGCCCAACTGCCTTTCCTGCCTCATCCATTCCAAATTGTCAGTGTCGTAGAACCTTTTTTTTTATTCATTCATGGGATGTGGGTTTCGCTGGCTGGGCCAGCATTTATTGCCCATCCCTAGTTGCCCTTGAGAAGGTGGTGGTGAGCTGCCTTCTTGAACCGCTGCAGTCCATGTGGTGTGGGTACACCCACAGTGCTGTTAGGAGGGGAGTTCCAGGATTTTGACCCAGTGACAGTGAAGGAACGGTGATATATTTCCAAGTCAGGATGGTGAGTGATTTGGAGGGGAACTTCCAGGTGGTGGTGTTCCCATATACCTGCTGCCCTTGTCCTTCTGGACGGTAGTGGTCGTGGGTTTGGAAGGTGCTCTCGAAGGAGCCTTGGTGAATTCCTGCAGTGCATCTTGTAGATGGTACACACTGCTGTTACTGTACATCGGTGGTGGAGGGAGTGAATATTTGAAAATGTGGTGCCAATCAAGCAGGCTGCTTTGTCCTGGATGGTGTCAAGCTTCTTGAGTGTTGTTGGAGCTGCACTTATCCAGGCAAGTGGGGAGTATTCCATCACGTTCCTGACTTGTGTCTTGTAGATGGTGGACAGGCTTTGGGGGGGTCAAGAGGTGTGTTACTCATTGCACTATCCCTAGCTTGTGACTGGCACTTGTAGCCACAGGATTTATATGGTTAATCCAGTTCAGTTTCAGTAGCTATGGAAGCTTCTGGGCCATCTAATTTTCTGCTTCTTCCTGTTGACTACCCACCCATGATGTGTTGGAGTTGGCTGATCTAAATAAGATCCAATTGTTAAAATCAGCCAGATCTCATATTGCTGTGGGTGAGTAGGAAATTAACTCACCAGTATGATTTTCTGACAGAACTTCACTGATAATTAACATCTAGGGCAAAAGCTCAGCATACTGTTGGATTGTATCTTTCCGATACTCTTGCTGGAGATGGACATGCACAGCATCAACATATTCTGCCACTTTTTTTTTTCACTCATCTACCTGCTGGTAGACAAACTGAGATTTAGCTCTAAGGAATTAATGGAGGGTTGGGGCTTGTGAGTTGTTTTGATGTTGGGAATCCTGCAGGTGTGGGCCTCATGAACCTGCAGGATGTCCTGCTAAAAGTATTGTTCTGTTGGTTTCATGCCCTCATGCCAGCCTGACTGTAACTCCTGCAGGTCAAGGCTGCAGCCAGTCTGGACTCAGAACGGGTGTTTCTAGTGGGAAGTTGGAGAAATAGTGTGTGTTGGTGGTGGTGGTGATGGTGGTGCTTGGGTCCGATCATGCGGGGGATGGTTGGGGAGAGCAGAAGGTGGTCAAGTTGGGAGTGGATCGATGGAGGGAGGTGTGCAGACAGATTCCACATGGGGATTTAACTGGATGGCTTGCAAGGGCTGGAGGCTCCTCCTGGCTCACAAGGAGTGCAGTAAAGACACTTACCTCATGGATTCATCATTTGTCATCTCCTCCCACCTGCCGAGTTTCCTGAGACCAGGAAAACCTGGCTGCCTGTGGTTAAAAACAGAAAAAATGAAGGCATGAAACCTAACTAAAATATTTCAATGGCCAATCTGCCTCCTGTGAGAAGATTAGTCACTGCCATTAAAATGGGAAGTGAATGGGTTCGCGGTAGGTTGGATTTCTGTTTCTGATTTCTGGCTTTTAACCTCCCATCCGATCAAACCTAAGTGTTTTGAAGAGTTAAAATTCCCTGCTTCATGTGAAATGGCAGCAATTTAGCCCATCCCTGAATTGAGCAAATCACCTAAAACATATTTTGATCATGTCCAGTGACAACTTAACGCTGACACTTGTGTCCCTTATTTCTAAAATCTCCATATGGAATCAAAATATTTAGAAGTAGAATATCAAGCCATCCATTCACACTCTAATCACTGTCACCCAGCGGACTGGCCCTCCAGGCTCATGTCTTTCTCAAGTCACAAGAGTTGATTGAGACAAAAAGAAAGGAACTCTGACAGGGTCCAGATTAGATGGCAAATATGTGCAAAGAGCATCACATAAACACTTTTCAGTTGATCTAATTGATTGGATTCATGGAAGGGATGTATTGTTCTACATATGCGCAGTTAAAACTTGGCACACCATCTCCTAATCTAACTCCTTTTTCCCCAGGAATTGAAACCTAAGGAGCTCCTTACCTTCCTCAGCATTTTCTTCATTTTACAAGCAAATCTTTCCAAAATCTAATCTGGCTGTCACCTAACCATGCTTTGATTTACATTGTCTTCCCTCCTACTCTTTTCAATTGTCTTTCACAAAGAGCTTTGCCATCCATCAAAGTTTCTCAATAGTAAAACAAAATCAATGGTTTCTTTTTGCAAACCAGCAGTCATCTAAAATTTGTATGTATTGTTTAATCTTGAATCTCCTGGGTAAATGGGAAACCAATATTCAAAGACTGCTACCTTGACCACCACACCTATGGTCTAACTACATTTGGACAGTATGGATGATTGATTCTAGTGATACTACCTATGAGTGTCAAAAAGAAACCAGTATAAAAAGTAATTGTGCAATGACTTAACTTATACTTAACGATGACTGATTCTGAATGTAATTACAGATTTAGTTCTACTCTTTTGAACCACTGTAAATAGCTATAAATGGTCCTTTGGAAGAAAACAAATTTGTGCCTGAAATGTGAACCAACAGTCTAGTTTAATAGCAGCAATATTGATGGCCCTGTAATAGCTCCAATCTCCATACTGAACCATCGCTGTGACTCTACGACTGTGGATCCTCAATTGTGCAGAGTGTACTGAACACAGCAGTGGTGACAAAATTCCCTCCCCCACCACCCTTAACACCACGCTGGAGGGGGGTGGATGTGAAATTCAGTTGTGTTCCTACTTTGGTTAAAATTCCCCTTTTAATATCCACTGGGGAAAAAAGATAACAATTTAGTTTATTCCTGAATTGACCAAGGCATCTAAAATATATTTTGATCATGTCTAATGCAAGTAAGTTATGATTTTGCTTCCATTATTTCATACAGAGAAATATTTTTTTGAATGTATTTTTTAATCTGATTGTTGATGGAGGAGCTAGTGAGAAAATCTCTGACAATGATACAAGTTTAGCATTGCATTTAATTTTCAAAATGTCAATCTTCTGTAACTTGTTATTTGGCAAACAAAAAAGAATTTGTTGTAAAGGAAGAAAGAAAAATCCAATCAACATCAAAAGTATGTAAAAAGAATGTTAATAAACGCACGTCATAAGGATAATAATTCCAAATGTTACTGATGAATCAGTTTTGCAGTAACTTCCATGATCCTTCTTGGGTTGTATTCCCTGGAATTTAGAAGGTTAAGGGGTGATTTCGTCAAAGTTGTTAAAGTATGAAGGGGAATAATTAGGATAAATTGGGTGAAACTATTTTCACAAGTTCAGGAGGGCATAGACTGGATTGGACTAGAGGGCATGGTCAAAAAATTAGAACCAATCATTTCAAAAGTGAAATTAGGAAGCACCTTATCACACAAAGGCTGGTGAAAGTTTGGAACTCTTCACATAAATAGCAATTGATGCTAGATCAATTGTTAATTTTAAAACTGAGATTGACAGATTTTCGTTATCCAAAGGTATCAATGGGTATGGGATAAAGGTGAGTATATCAGTTAAGTCACAGACAGGCATGATCTCAATAAATAGCAGAACATGCTTGAGATGTGAACTGGCCTGCTCCTATTCTTGTGTTCCTATGGCCCTAGTCATTAGGTGAGCCTCTTGGTAACCCTTACACTGGCATTGGAATAACTCCATCTGGCATTTTGCAATTCCTGCCCACCATGTTGGGAATATAGTAAGCAGTTTATCTCCTAAAAATAGGCAAATTTCTTGGTCTTTCTCCTTACTTTGTGTTTACTTTTTTAAAAGCTTCAGTATTTAAAAAAAAATGATAGCTTCAATTTTAAGTCCCGGCCAAGAGTAGTGCAGATGGGGGTGAGTGTACCCTAGCGGTAAACCATCTGGCCCAGCATAGGGAGATTTTAAGTCACAGGACTCATCTGTTTGGTCTGAGTCATTCTAGCAGTAGCTATCTGGCCGCAGGAATAGGATTTCAGGCAGTTGGAGGCTCACTGGGAAACCCGGCAGTCTGGTGAGGGGGAGGAAACTGTTTCTTCAGCCCCCAGGGAAACTTCAATAAAATTCACCTATGTCAGGTCCTAATAGTTTGTCCTTACAGGCCTATGGTTAAATTGCAGTCAGACACCGAAAATTCCATCAAATCCGATCAGCATCTTTAAAGAAGGGCCCCATGTCATCCTCCCATTCAGAAGAGCAGGAACTCTCAGGAAGGCAGTGGGATGAGTGTAGGCAAGTTGTACAGATCATTATAACAATTTAGTGATCTGCACCAGGCAGACAAGATCAAAATTAGCCCTCTTGTTTTGCAAAATGTAATGGTTTTCCAGATGTAAAATTTCCAGATGTTATTGTTCAATCACACACAAAAATGTTTCCATTTACTGGAAATTTGGGATCATTTAAAACACAATTTGTGCAAGACTGGTATTTTAGATTTCCAGCATCTGCAATATTTTGCTTTTGTTTTACTGGTTATTTGTAGCTGACAGGCAGCATATCTTGGCAGTTTGAGCTGATAATAGCATGTGGTTCATTTTAAAATTTGGCAAAATATGTTGCTTTTGTGGAGAACTTAGGCTCCATAAGTTGCTTATGTGTGACTGATCCATGTATTACATCAGTATAATTTTTCACATAAATGTCCACAGCTATACTTTAAGAACATTTAAAATTCAAGGCCGGGGGAAAAACAAACACATGCAAGATGATGCCAAAAAAAGTTAGCTTTTATTGGGAGTTTGTTTGCATTTATTTTCAGGTTTAAATTGTGGTGTGCACAGAGCTTTACGGGGTATGGTGATTCGTTTTATTTCAGATAGCAGCATTCTAAATCCATTCAACAAAGCTACTCCCATAATGGATGACATGCTGCCACTCACTCTTTTTGAGAGGTCAGTGAATTTAAGATTAATTTCTTTCAATTTCTCATTAATTTCTATATGCAACTTTGGTTTTATATCTAGAATATGCATGCAGTTCTGGGCAGAGTACTTTTTATAGTTATGTTATTGGATGAGTAATTGATATGTCCGGACTAATAATGCAGAAAGGACTACCACGGCAACTTGAGAATTTGAATTTGGTTTAAAAAACAAAGCTGGAAATAAAACGCTGGCATCAGTAAAGATATCTCCAAGATGCTATCAGATTGTTATAAGAAACCAATTGGTTTGGGTCCAGGTCCCTTAGAGAAGAAAATCTATAGTCTGGCCTATGTGTGATTCCAGTCGTATAACAATATGATTGACTCCGAAGTGCCAGTAGCGTCAAACTCAGGGTAATAAATACTGGCCTTACTCCACAGAATGGATTAAAAAGAACACAATATGAGCAAGAAATTCAATCTTGTAGCGCCCCTACATTGGCCTATCTGGCTAGCCTGGCAACAGGCAGCACTGCATGCCTATCTCCATGGCGCCCAAGCATTCTTCATTGATATGGGCACAGACAGTGTGACCCTGAGTTTGCCCACGCACATTAACTTGCCGCTATCCTGTTGTCTCACAGCCTAACCTGCTGATGTGATGCCGGAATCCCAAATTTAAACAATGCAGGCCCAAGCAACACCTGCGTTGGACACTCCTGAATAAAATAGCCTCGCCTTCGCATTATTTACATGGCCACCCATCCTGATTGCAGATAAATTAAATTTATGGACCCTTTTCAACTGGGAAAGAGCCTGAGAGCACTCATGACAGTTTTTGGAGTAGTTTTGTTTCATTTTCCAGGGAGTGTTGCAACATCCTCACAGCTACAGGGCAAAGAAATAGGAGATCTGTCCACGTGAGGCTGCAACGCATATGTGGGTTGCAAAGCCAGTGCCTCTGGGCTTCCAGCGTGACAGGTAGAGACTGCAGAAAGGGCAAACTCTGAGGCTGGGATGCGGTGAGCCAGCTAAAAGTCCATTGACTTCGCGGCACTGGTGGGTGAGAACGGATGATCCATCCTTCTGGCCCTACACCATACCAAATGTCAATTTGGAGTAGAACTCCTCATGCTGCTTGATGGTGACAGGAGACTGTCTGTTAGGCCAGCCATTTCTGGTGATCTTCTATGTGCCACCTGAAGTCCAATGTCATGAAAGGTGGATGGCTACCCAGTTGAGCAAGGTTCTTTGTCTTATGTCAGCTGAATCTGCTATGCGTCTGCTTAGATAGACTGGTGTTGCCTTACATACTGACTTTGAATAGGCCTCCATTAGATTTTGCTAGAGCATGTGCTACTCTCCTGAGAAAAAAAAATGAATTAACAACTTTAAATTCTATAGCACCTTTAACTTAAAATGTCCCAAAGCACTTGACAGTGACAAAAACAAAACTTGCACACTGAACCATTGAAGAAAATATTGAGGTGACCAAGTGAATTTGAGACCATATTGATATATTAGCCATGATCTTATTGAATGGTGGAGCAGGCTTGTGGGGCCAAATGGCCTATTCCTGCTGCTTCTTATGTTCTTGAAGGTTTTACTAGGGTTCCTTGGTGCTACACCCTGTCAAATGTTGCTTTGGTGTCAAGGGCAATCACTCTCAACTCATCTCATCTCACCTTATCTCTGGAATTCAGCTCTTATGTTCAAGTTTGGACCAAGGCTGTCATAAAGTTAAACAATTGTGACAAATTCAAATCAAAATTGGTTATAGGTATTTTGTACAAGGTCTTTCTATATGATAATAGCTTCATTTATAGTTGCTATCTTGTTACTGTGGTGATTTTTAAAAAGAAATTCTTTCAAATTTCCCTTAAATATTCTTACAAGTCATTACAAAAAATATTTCTGTTAATCCATAAATTAAGTGCTTTAGAATTTAGTCTAATATGTTAAATTTGCTTCATTAGTCATCCTCTCCATGACCAAAACCAGCTTTTGCATATTCCGTGCTTCCATCCCTCCTTCACTCTTAGTACTGTGGAAAGCTTTTTCCATACTTTCGTTGCCTTTAGAACTAATTTCTGGAATAACCTCTCTGCTGGCCTCCACCCTCTTGAAACTCCCAAATGGCATACAGCACAGCTGCTTGAATTTTGTGCTACATTATTCCATGCTTGTCCATCAATAACCTACATTTGTTTCCTTGCCTCTAATGCATTTGATTTAAAACATTCACCCAATCTCAAATTCCCCTCTTGCTTTACCCCATCCAATCTCTGCATCAGCCTCCCGATTTCATACCTCCTCCAGCGCTCTTCAGGTGGAATCTTCTGCTCTTGCTGATGGCAAATTTGGAGGCGGGAAGATCATGTAATTAGGCAGGGTGGTGGCATACCTGAACCCTGCCGCCTTTTGTTCTCCACCAGAATTAAGCTCTGGGCGGAAAGGCCCAAGGTTGACCTTCCTGCCCTGCTGAAAATTAGGGCCCTGAGGTAGCCAATTAATGACTATTTAGGGGCCTCATCCCACCGCCACTGGGATTAACCCAGCTGCAAGTGAGCCTGTCACCATGCGGAGTGCACAACAGTGAAACTGTGCGGGCTGTTTGTCACCACAGGGGACATGGGGGAATCCTTCGATGGAAGGGAAAGTGCCTGATAGAGAGGTGGGACGAGAAGTTGGGGGGGTGGGGCCCGCACTGAGAGCCATCCACTTGCCCTTGCTTCTGACTCCCCTGCCCCCCTCTCCCCATGACCCCTATGTCCCTCACCACCACCCCCTCCCCCCCAAAAAAATGACTTACCTGTAGCCTGGGTCCTTTGTGAGCCCGGGGCTCTGGCGTGGTGGGGGGAGGGGTTGGTGGTGTCCTTCTGGCCTCCTTAATTGGTCTGCTGAGCTCGAGCTGCTAGACTCTGATTAGCTGGCAGCTTTCACTAGGCGAGGGGCTACCACCCCTGGAGTCTTGATTGCAGGAGAAGGCCCAGTGGTGGCCTTACAACTGCCTGATTGGCATGTGGTTCGGTAGACCTTTCTGAAAAGAGGCAGCATGGGTCTTTGCCGGCTGTCCACCCAGAGAGGCAAGACACCCGAAACCTCAACAAAATTTCACCCCTCAGTCATTCAGCACTGGCTTATTGTGCACGGCTCTCTTTGAACATAACTGTAGGAAAAATTTCAGCTGTCTCAGCCATACTGTTTGGAATCTCTAAAGCTCCTTATGTCTCCCCCTCTGCCTTCACATGTGAAAAGGCACCTTTTCAACCAAACTTTCACTCACCCCTCCTAATTTCTCTGAATATGGCTCAGCATCTATTCTTTATCTACTCCTATTTTTGTCTCACCTTTTGTAAAGCATCCTGGAATGTTTATATGTTAAATAGTACTAAGAAAATTCAAGTTATTATAGTCGTGCACAATATGCTGCCTGTGGTATATGCTTCATATTTTATGTGACTTTTAGATCAAACTATTCTTATATCTCATTTGCAGTTGTGACTGTCTTGTAAGTCTATTCTTCTGAAGAGGCTCTGATACCAACGTATTATCGCTCAGAGGTTAAATGCAGATATTAATGTTTAAACTTCCTCCATGTACTATACAGATAAGTCTTCTGAAAACCTGTCAAAATCTAGACAATTTTTAAAAAAACAAATTCTTCCTGTATTAAACAAGAACAGAAAATGTTGGAAAAACTCAGCAGGTCTAGCAGCAACCATGGAGAGAGAAACAGAGGGCAGAATTTTCTGACTGTTGAGCAGGCTGTACGGGAGCGGACGTGGACTCAATCATTGCCCGTGATCAGGTCGGCGCTGCCATTTTACGCAGGCGGGCCAATTAAGGACGACCCAGTGTGAAACGCGGGACAGTGGGAGTGGTGCAAAGTCTATCAAACATGGCCAGCAGAAGGGCTCCACAGAGCGCTGCTGATGAGCAGGCCAAGCAGGAGGGTAGGGCAGAGGGGCACGGTGCCCCTCGTTTCTCATATGATTGCCTTGCTGCCCTCGTCGAGGAGGCGGCAGCACGGCGGGAGGTCCTCGTTCCCAAGGACCAGTCTATCTGCTGCCCTTTGCATTCCACGCACTTGCGCCTCCTTGCTCTGCACACAAGGTGTGATGCTAAATGTAATGTAGGCTGAAATTGGCCAAGGGGTGGGAGTCAGGCCTGGCATCTTTGTGAGAGTGTGCAGCAGCAGCGGGGTGAGGAGGCACTGGAGCCCTGCAATATCCCACTCTGGTTGGGGTGGGATGGCAGAGAAGAGATTCCAGGTACAAGTTGCACTGATCAATGCTCTTTTCTCCTTTTCAGGAAAAGAATGCTCATAGTGTCACCGAGTGATTGAGGACTGGCAGAAGGTTCGAGCAGGAGGCCCGCGATATGGAGAGGCGCCATGCGCCCAGGTCCACCGGTGTTGGTGAGGCTGGGGTGCCATGGGCAGGTATGTTTGCCCAGCATGGAGGTCAGCATTAGTGTCCCAGCAGCCATGGCACTGCTGAATTTTAAGTGATTGAGGTTTGCAACATGGCTTGACCATTGCTTATGAAAGGATGAGCGCATAATGATCCGGGGTCAGGGATGCACATTAACATTGTCTCCACGTTAACTAATCAAATGTCCTTGTTCTTCCTCCCAGCATCAGCGGAGCAGGGCCAGGAGGAGGAGCAGCAGAGGCCCCCTCTCACACCTGAGGGCCCTGAAGTCTCTGACCCACCAGCATCACACCATCTCTGCCAGGCAGGCACCAGTGCAAATATACTAGCACCTTAGTGGGAATTAGATCATCAGCTAGTGTCCCAGGGCACAGCAGCTTGCAGAGATCTCAGCACCTATCATCTGACAGATAGAGTTGACTGCCTCCTTTGAGAGATGGAGCCCTCTTTGGCACTGCGCCTCAGACATATTGAGGTAGCTGCTTCGCCGCCTGTATAACCTGGCAGCAGGATAGTGGCATCTTCTGCAGCCCCTTCTGCCTTGGACTTCCTATTGGCCCTGCACTCCTTGTGCCTGCGCCTCTTCTCCCAAAGGTGGCTCCCCTGGAGGCTGAATGTGCACCTCTGGCCTCCTCCCCCTTCTGGCCCTCCCTTCCTCCTCAAAGGAGGTGCCTCCAATGGAGAGCATAACTTCTATTCCCAGGCTAAGGGAAGGATTCCTGAAACCTGCAGGCCCCAAAAAGGATCTTCTCTGTAGAGTGCTGACCTGAATGTTGTGACCCTGTCCAAGCGGCTGGTATGAGTTTTGAAGTATTTCTGCTCACACAGGCAAGTATCAGTAGCTTTCCAAATTAAATATCTGACTGAGCACATTTGCGACTCCACTCACCCCTCTTATCCCGCCCGTAGATGAGGTTTATACAAATGTGTCCGACCCGCCTGCCCGTTGCGCCTGTGTGACGTCCTGAAGATCACACGGGGCCTGAAAAATCACCGTTAATTGGCGCCTCAAGGGCCTTAAGTAGCCTGTTAATTAATGGTGGGCAAGCATCGGATATCATCGCCCACCCGCCTACCAACATATCGCGATGGCGCGCCGTGATCTTGGGACGCTCGCCCGATGTCACTGAGCATCATTTTACGCGTCGACATGCTGGCCCCGCCCCCACACGCCAATGGGAAAATTCTGCCCAGAGTTAAAGTTTCGAGCCCATTTGACCCTTCTTTAGAGCTAAAGAGAAATAGAAATGTGATGAAATTTATCCTGTTTAAGGGGGGGTGGAGCAGGTGAAGCTGGATAGAAGGTCAGTGACAGGTGGGGACAAAGGAGAGATTGACAAAGAGATAGATCATGAACAAAAGGACAAAGGGAATGTTAATGGTAGTTGTAAGGACTAAAAAAGATGCTGATAGTGGCATAAGAAGGCAGAATGTGTTAATAGCAGAACAAGGGTAAGCATTGTGTGAAAGAACAACATGGAACAAATAATAGATGGTCCTTTTGGGGGTGGGGTGGGGGAGGGGGCAATGGTGGAGAAAAAAGGATAGAAAATTGGAGAAAAGGAGGGATAAAAAAAGAGAATGTAACCCTGTCTTTGGCTCCTTGTTCTGGTGAGTGATGTCCATGTCCATACATCATTGTTTCATCCCCAGCTTTTGTCCCATTTTTAATCTTTCTTCCCGCCACCGTCCCCTCCCCCCACCCCACCCCAACTAGGGCCATCCGTCACTTTCCAGAGTGCTTACCCCCGTCCGGCCATTATCACATTCTGCTTTCTTAATTTCACCATCAGCGCCTCATTTAGCTGGTACCGCCGCCATTAACAATTCTTTGACCTTTTGTTTATGACGTCGTTTGCCATCTCTCCTTTGCCTCTACCTATCGCTGGCCTTCTATCCAGCTTCATCGCTTCCACCCCCCTTAATCAGTATATAATTCACCACTTCCCTACCTCCCTTTAGATCTGAAGTAGAATCATATGGACTCGAAACATTATCACTGTCTCTCTCCCCACAGATGCTGTCAGGCCTGCTGAGTTTTTCCAACACTTTTTGTTTTTGTTTCAGATTTCCAGCATCTGCAGTATTTTGCCTCCAATCATATCAATGTGGCTGAACCTGAATTATCTCAGCTGCAGACGAATAGTCACTTTATTCAAGGTTTCCCTAATGTGTGGCCACTTCACTCGCCCACCACCTCATCCCCCCCCCCCCCCCCACCCCCACCCCCACCCCCACCCCCACCCCGCACATGCTTGTGCACTACCTTCAACTGCAGGTTAGCCCTTGCCCCGCCCCCCCGACAACTCACCTCAACGGCAGACCTGCCCTTGCTTACCACCCCCCAAACATGCTTCGACCTTGAAGTCCAATAGGCGACCTGGCGAGCGCTCCACAATATTTCTGTGCACTCACCTCTGGGTTTCCCTCAAAGTGCAGCCTGCCAAGTGCACTCCTTTTATATGCTTTTGTGAAACACATCAGCGTGCCGACGTGGGCGTAAGATCCAACGGGGGTGGGGGAGGGGTGGTGGTGAGGTGGCGATTCCTGCAGGCTGGGCTTATAATGATGCAGATGTATTGTAATTAGGTTCCCATCGTCGAACAGTGGGAAATGCGGCCCGCCATTGACAGGTAGAGTAACAATCACAAACTGGCATCGTAAAACCGATTTTCCACCTTGCCACATTGCCCGCTCATGCCACCGGACACACCCGACACCAGTGGGTACAGAAAATTCCGGCCAATGTAGTTCGAGCAAAAGCAGATAATAATTTAATATAAATTAATTCCAAACTGGCAATCGCAACACAGGACATCATGGAACAGCTACTGGGAGAACGTGGAATATGTAAACTGGTGTGATGCACAGTGCAATTGTGAGGTTGCGATAAAGCACATTATTGGATCAAATAAAAATGTCTTTTATCAAGGTCTTTACATATCTGACCTTGGAGTGCATGACATTGCCATTGGATGAAAAAGGAGCTGCAAGTCCAGTTTGTATTAGTGGCATCATAGAACTTGTTGGGCTGAATTTTACACCTCATGGGCAGGCACACGTCTGACCATATCCAACATAAAATAATGCAAGAAGGCATTGAGCGAGCATCCCGATGTCATTCTGCATGCATACAATCTTCAGGTCAGCAGGCAGACGTGGGGGTCAGAGCCACCTACACCATCAATTAAAAGGCCACTTAAGGCCATTAAAACCCAATTGATCCAGATTTTACATTGCCCGTGCGATTCCACACTTGTCGCACGGGTAAAATGGACAGGCAGGCAGCCCATACCCAAGTGCGGGATAAAAAGGGTCAGCAGCATTGCCAGTGTGAGTAGTGAGGAATTTAAGAGATCGTTTGCTGCTGGCTGCTTATTTGAACTTGACAACTTCACCTCAGTTCTGAGCTTCATTCTTAGCATTTCTAGGCTTCATTTCAGGACTCATTGGTGTCTCCAAGGCCCCTGGAAGATTTTGACCATGTGGACCCTTCCATGTATTGGACAGCCTTTTGTAACCCTTGTGTTCTCCACTGGAGGCACTTCCTCTGAGTAGGAAGAGAGGGGCAGAAGGGAGAGGAGGCCAGGTGTCCCAATGCAGCTTCCATGGGAGTGACCTGTGGGAGGAGAGGCGCAGGCACAAGGGGCGCAGGGCCAGCAGATAGTCCAAGGCATTAGGGGCAGCAGAAGACGCCACTATCCTGCTGTCAGGGTTTACAGGCAGCGATGCAGCTACCTCAATATGTCTGAGGTGTAATGCCGAAGGAGGCTCCGCCTCTCCAGGGAGATTGTGATCTCCATTTGTGAGATGATTGAGCTGGAGATCAGCTCCAACTGTATGGGTGGACACCCCATGCCAGTGGCTTTGAAGGTCACAGTAGCCCTCAACCTCTATGCCTTCAGCTCTTTCCAGGGGTCATTGGGGGATCTGAATGGAATGCCCCAATCAGCTGTCAACAGTTGCATCAAACAGGTGGCAGAAGCTCTGTTCAGATGGGTAATGGCATTTATTCATTTCCATATGGACAAGGCAAGCCAGGCTGAGCGAGCCAGAGGGTTTTCAGCGATTGCTGGGTTCCCCCACATCCAGGGTGCCATCGACTGCACACATGTGGCCATCAAGGCACCAGTAGGTAAGCCGGGTGCCTTCGTCAACAGGAAGGGCTTCCACTCCATGAACATCCAGATAGTGTGTGACCACAGGATGCAGATTTTGCAGGTCTGTGCAAGGTACCCTGGCAGCTCCCATGATGCTTACATCCTGAGACACTCCCAGGTGCCAAGGCTCTTCAGTGCTCCAGCCCGACTGGATGGATGGCTGGCGGGTGACAAGGGCTATCCATTGAAAAGATGGCTTATGACGCCTCTCTGCCACCCAACAAGAGGCAGTGCAGTGTTATATTAGAAGTCACGCCTCCACAAGGGTGGTGATAAAGAGGACCATAGGTCTTCTGAAGATGCTTTTCTGATGCCTGGGCTGTTCAGGGGGAGCAATACAAAACCGCCCAGAGTGGGTGTCACTGATGATGGTTGCAAGCTGCGCTCTCCACAATCTGGATCTGGCAAGGGGGACCCTGCTGGAGGAAGAGGATCTTGAGGCAGCTCCACAGGCCACGGACGATGAATCCAGTGGTGAGTCAGAAGAGGAGCACAGTGAGGAGAACGCTGAGGGATTGGAGGCAGAGCTCAGTAACTTTCAGGGAGGCAGGGACACCAGGGATGCCTTGATCTAATGCTCCTTCAGCTGGGTTGCCAAAGATCTGCTTCCACCTCATGCCAGGGCTGCCGCCGCCATCCTGGATGTCTGAAATGACCCTTTCATTTGAACCCGAAGTCCACTCAGTGCCTGTGTAATAAAGCTTAGAGCCATTAATGTCCAGCATTACATACTGGCGTACCCTACACCAAAAAAAAAGTGACGCATACTCAGGCCGTTAGGACAAAAACAAACTTTATGTAATTTTCACAATCAAAACAAATTAACATTTCCATCTCTGGTGTTCATTCCCAGACCAGTAAACATAAAAAAAACATTACAGAACAGAAGATCACCTGTGACCAGTCCCTCTTGTGCTGATGGTGCCTTAAACTTACATTTACGAATGCTACGTCTTGTTGCCCCCCCACCGACTCCCCCTCACTGGCAGGGACATTGGAGACAGCCTGCTAACACTGCCATCTTGTTGGCCTTAATAGCCTTGGTGGTCATTCTCTGGCCAGTGGAGCCTGTGCTGATCCCGCCTGGGAGTGAACAGCCAGTGCCATGGCTGGCATCTCCCCAGTCATCGCAGCCTCATCAGATGCCATGGTCACTGGCAGAGGGGCAGAGGAGCTGCTTCCATCAGCAAGGGCACCCTGAGAGGAGCCCGCAGAGATGACAAGCTCGTGCGCCAATGTGAGGTCGCTCTGGACCTCCCTGCTCGCAATTGATGGACGGGCACATAGCTGCGATACTGGGTGCCTCATCTATCTCCCACTGCTGCTGAACACCTGAAGTCATTGCCTGTGTGAGGGATTGCAGGTCCGAGCACAGCCCCAGGAACCCCTGATTCTGTTCCTGGAGCTGCCTCTCAATGAGAGTCACCACTCTCTCAATGGAGGAGGCAGTGCGCTCGGCCATGATGGTCAACACAGTGCTTATGCTCCGCATGGACCCCACCACAGTAGAGACCATGGCACGCATACTCTAATGGATCTCCTCCAGATCCTCCTGCACATCCCTCTGGACATCCAGCAACCGCCACCTAATGGATGATTCCAGAGGCTCATCATCCGCCTTTGACTCAGCATCGTCCTGGTCTCCAGCAGACCTCCGACTCCCGGCGCCCTGGGCATGCTCTGCCTCCGCCTGCTCCTCAAGTGAGTGTGAAGTGCCCTCACTGCTGTGCTCTGACATTCTAGTTGAAGATCTAATGCCCACCGAGGTGCTGGTATCTGCACTGGTGGCTGGATCAGAGACCGGGTGTGATGCAGGTGCAGCTGAAGCCTTGCGGTCCTCTGGCATCAGTGGTGGCTCTTTGGGGTTCTGTGAACGAATATATGCTGGTGAGTCTAAGGGAGAACAAGGGCATGTCATTAGTTAAAGTCATCACACTGTCCCTGCGCATGGCAGGCACCCTGGTGAGACAATGGAGATCTGCATCATGGTGCCATCGTCTTTCAATGATCAATAGGGACTCCAGTTTTGAAGCTCCCATCAATGAAGAGTCTACACAAGAATGTTTGCCTCATTTGAAACTCTCACCTCTGTGCACTGCACTCTTACCTTTGTCTGACACCCCAGCCTCTCCACAACCAGCTGACTGAGGTATGTGGCGCCTCTCCAGCTCCAAAACGTCCTGCTCAAATCTTGTCTGGATTAGAAGGTTTGGGGGGCCTCCTCCTGCCTATGACTTCTCAATGTTCTTATGGCTTGTCCTCTCCTGAAAGGACAAAGGAGCATTGATTAGTCCACTCTCTACCTGCAGCGCCATTGCAGCCTGACCAACCCCACCTGAGGAAAACCTCACAGGGCACATCAGAGTTGTGGCCCTCAAGCTGTAAGACACTCAGTCCAAGCAGCCAGGGCCCCCTTGGCCAGCTCCAGCGTTATTGACAGTTGGCACTCAGACTCTAACACCCCTGAGCTCTACAGGGAGCCCTTATCATTTCTCCACACTGATCCATGTCAACACGGTATTCACCCTTCCCGAGTGCAGCAGGTTACTGAACCTTTGGCGGCACTGCACCCATGTGCACTGCACAACTTTGTGGCTGCTGACCTCGGCTGCCACCTCCTCCCAAGCTTTTTTTTATCAGGTGCGGTGGCCTCCTCCTTCCATTTCTGGTGACGTGGGTGTCCCTCCTGGCAGCCGCCTCCTCCAGGAGGACCGTGAGGCACTTGCCCATAAACCAGTGGTCCGAGAGCCCACCTGACCTGTCCTCCCGTCTGGTGTCTCCCGCTGCATTTGAGGCCATATCTTCAGTCTCCAGAATACAGAAGATCTGTTCTTCCCTGGCAGCTTTCAAGGAGCTGCCTGTGCCATTGTTAAACGGCCCACCGGGTCACCATTGGACCTGGCGGCCGACAGGCCCCACCCCCGACCAGCCCTTCCCAACCATTGGGAAGACGTGTTTCATGCTGGGCGGGCCTTAATTGGCCAGCCATTGTGAAATCACGGTCATGGGCCAATTGTAGGTGGAAGCCTGTTTCCCGACCTGTCCCGTTAATCCTGCGCGCCTTCAAAAGGTAAAATTAAGGCTGTTGAGTCCAAATTTTTACCATAAGTGTGAATTTAATGTAAATATATTGGCCTTCAAGTTCCAGAAGGGGATTGGGGGTGAAAGATAGTGGTTTGGAATGACTGACTAAATCACATATAAAAATAAATCATATTTATCAAACATGGATACATCATATCTATATATTTTTTATTTGTTTATTCTTGGGATTTGGGCATTGCTGGCAGGCCAGCATTTATTGCCCACCCCTAATTGCCCTTGAAAAGGTGATGGTGAGCTTCCTTCTTGAACCGCTGCAGTCCATGTGGTGTAGGTACGCCCACAGTGCTGTTAGGAAGGGAGTTCCAGGATGTTGACCCAGCAACAGTGAAAGAACGGCGATATATTTCCAAGTGAGGATGGTGTGTGGCTTGGAGAAGAACTTGCAGGTTCTTGCATGTATCTATTGGCCTTGTCCTCCTAGGTGATGGCGGTCTTGGGTTTGGAAGGTGCTGTCAAAAGAGTTTTGGTGAGTTGCTACAGTGTATCTTGTAGATGGTACACTCTGCTGCCACTGTACATCTGTGATGGAGAGAGTAAATGTTGAAGGTAGTGGATGGGGTGCCAATCAAGTGGGCTGCTTTGTCCTGGATGGTGTCGAGCTTTTCGAGTGTTGTTGGAGCTGCACTCATCCAGGCAAGTGGAGACTATTCCATCACACTCCTGGCTTGTGCCTTGCAGATGGTCGACACACTTTAGGGAGTCAGGAGATGAATCACTCTCTGCAGAATTCCCAGCCTATGACCTGCTCTTATAGCCACCAGTATTTATAAGGCTGGTCCAGTTCAGTTTCTGGTCAATGCTAATCTTCAGGATGTTGATAAACAACTCTGGGGTACTCCACTTCCAACTCTTCTGTGGTATATGCAACATGCAACTTTAGTTCCCTATCCATCAACCAACTTTCCAGGTTGCTATATTTTCTCATATCATATGCTGTTTTTTTAGTGAACCTTTTATGAGATACTTTACTAAACTGCATTTCAAAATCCATATGCATCACAACTTTCTGTTCCATTCATCTAAGTGCCAACTCAGTTGGTGGCATCCTTGGACTGGATTTTACAGCAGATATTTGAAGTCGGGGCGCTTGTAAAATAAAGCGGGTGACATTCCCACCTCCTTCCCGCCCACCCCCAACCGGTCACCCATATTACCGTGAGTGGGGAAGACATCAGCCTGCCCACCCACCCGCCTGCCCGACCATTGGCCTATTGAGACCCTTAAGTGACCAATTAATGGACATTTAAGGGCCTCATTCCACATCCGTTGCTAACATACAACAGGGGAAGGTAGAGGCAAGGCGGGTAGCCCAGCAGCTTTCACTGCATGGGCTACTGTCAGGCAAGATACTTCCTTTAGGGACATCCTGTGTTCATCGGAGGCATCTCCTTATCTCTGTCCTTTAAGGGCGACCCCTAATTTTAAAACAGTGCCCCCCTAGTTCTGGACTCACCCAGAAGAGGAAAGATCCTTTCCATGTCCACCTTGTCAAGACCATTCAGGGTCATATATACTTCAATCAAATCACCCCTCACTCTTCTAAGCTCCCGTGGTAACAAGCCCGGCCATCCAACCTATCCTCATAAGACAACCCGTTCACTCCAGGTATCAATCTAGTAAACCTCATCTAAACCGCCTCCAACGCATTTACGTCTGTCCTTAAATAAGGAGACCAAAACTGCACACAGTATTTGAGATGTGGTCTCACTAATGTCCTGTATACCCGAAGAATAACATTCTTAATTTATCTTCAAATCGTCTTATAGTAAAGGATAGCATTCCATTAGCCTTCTTGATTACTTTCTGTACCTGCATACAAAATTTTTGTGACTCATGCACTAGAACACCTAGATCCCTCCGCATCTCAGAATTCTGCAGCCCGTTTTCTGTTTAAATAAAACTCCACTTTTTTATTCTTCCTGCCAAAGTGAACGACTTCACATTTTCCCACATTATACTCCATCTACCAGATCTTTGCCCACTCACTCAACCTATCTATATCTGTCTGCAAACTCCTTATGTCTTCTTCACAACATACTTCTCTACCTATGTTTGTGTCATCTGCAAATTTAGCTCCCATGCCTTCACGGCCCTCATCTAAGTCACTGATATAAATTGTAAAAGGTTGAGGCCCCAGCACAGACCCCTGAAGGACTCCACTCGTCACATCCTGCCAATCAAACAAGGAACCATTTATGCATGCTCTCTGTTTTCTGCCAACCAGTCAATTTCTATCCATGCTAATATGTTACCCCGTGCACCATGAGCTTTTATTTTCCATAATAACCTTTGATGTGGCACCATATCAAATGCCTTCTGGAAATCCAAATAAAATATGTCTATAGGCTCCCCTTTATCCACAGCACATGATACTCCTTCTAGAACTCTAATAAATTGATTAAACATGATTTGCCTTTCCACACCTTTAACCCTTCCCACACCCCTGAACCCTGACCTCTCTAAACCAGCCCCCAACCCCCTCACCATGCTCACCTGGGTCTCCCAGCCATGTCGGTTCAAAATATTGGATTTACCTCTGAGTTCGGGCTCCACGACTCTTCTTCCTTGTGGACTGGCCGTAGTCCCAGCAGTGGTCACTGCTCGATCCGGGGCCAGCTATAGGTGGGGGCGGGTAAGTACAATCGGAATCAGTTAAGGTTGTTCCCAATGTATTATTGCTGCCCAACAGCTGGCTTCTGAGTTGGCAGGCTGACAACCCATTTTTCTAACTGGGGGTGAGGGGGATATGTCTCCCCATAAAATCCAGCCCTTGTTTCTGAGTCGGAAGGTTGTGAGTTCAAGTCCAACTCCTGGACTTGAGCACAAAAATCAAGACTGATGTTCCAATGCAGTACTGAGGGAATCGTTAGGGTAAAAGGGGTGTAAGGGAGGGGTAACACCTGTCACAGGCAAGCTCACCGCATCTTTTGGAATGGCTCTTTGGAGTTGGTCCTCGCCTTCTGTGTCTCCAGGTATTTGTTAGCATGAGGCAGTGGCCTCATCCCGATAAACTGCTTCGACGGGCAGGCCAAGCCAGGTAAGGGTAGCCATCGGGTCTCCTACCCTCAGTGGCTTAGGGATTTGTCTCCCCTCAGCTGTGAAGACTGATTCCAGCAGACTGGGCGGATAAGAATAATCTAAGGTCCAGTGGTCTTGAAGGTGGGTCAGCACCGTGCTGTGGAATGCATAGAGCTCGACAAGGCACAGTAGTAATCTTGGTCATCCACTGCATCCGGATCTTTCTCCAGCCATCTAGACTCATCTTGCCACTGGACCAAGATAGGTCAGGACAAGAGTGTACGGCTGTTGATGCACAATTGTCCCATACTATAATCCAATTCGTGTGCAAGTCATGTTTATCATCTTTCTAACATCTGTCACCCATCATCCATTTGCCATAGGTCCTGTGCTGATGGGCATGCAACATAGCAGCAGGTATGGAATCAATGGAAGCTGTAGCTGGAGGACCCGTAAAACACAAGTGGCTCAAGCCATAGGATCAATTTTCACTGGAAGGAAGCAGAGGTCAAACTTGACAGCCCCCTGAACGATTGAGCAGCCCTTTTCAGGAGCACACTGCTTGCACCTCCCAAGTATAAGGAAGGAGGTAGAAAAGATGCCCCAAGGGCTGCATATTACAGGGGCATGAATGGCTTGCCCACCCTAGAAGTAAAGTCAGCCAGAAGCTGACTCACTCCATGCCAGCCTGCCCTACAGCAATATGCTGCAGGTAGGTCAAATTGTTGCAGGATAAGACTTCCACCACTCATTGGGGATGAAGTCCCACCCTCGAGAGCTGCCAGGCAATCCAAATGTCTGGCAGCTCCAGCAGTCATTCGCGGGATGTGGGCTTCACTGGCTGGGCCAGCATTTATTGCCCATCTCTAGTTGCCCTTGAGAAGGTGTTGGTGAGCTGCCTTCTTGAACTGCTGAGTCCATGTGGTACACCCACAGTGCTGTTAGGAAGGGAGTTCAAAGATTTTGACCCTGCAACAGTGAAGGAATAGCAATATATTTTCATGTCATGATGGTGAGTAAATTGGAGGGGAATTTCCAGTTGGCAGTATTCCCATCTATCTGCAGCCCTTGTCCTTCTAGATGATAGTGGTCATGGGTTTGGAAAGAGTTGTTGAAGGAGCCTTGGTGAATTCCTTATGAGGTATGATCCTGTGAGGATGACTATATTAGACAGCTCTCCCACTTTTGACACTAGCCCCCAGATGTTAGTAAGGGGGGCTTTGCAGGGTCAACAGGGCTGTTATTGCCATTTCCAGTGCCTAGGTCAATGCCAGGTGGTCTGTCCAGCTTCACTCCTTTTTTGTGATCTTGTTCCAGTTTGATACAACTGAGTGGTGGCTTGCTAGTCTATTTCAGAGGGTGTTTAAGAGTCAACCACATTGCTATGGGGTCTAGAGTCACATGTAGGCCAGACCAGGTAAGGACAACAGACCTCCTTCACTAAAGGACATTAGAGAATCAGATGGAGTTTTACAGCAGTCAACAATGGTCTCATGGTCACTTTGAATTCCAGATTTTTATTGAATTCAAATTCCACCATCTGTTGTGGCAGGATTCGAACCCAGGACCCCAGAAAATTACCCTGAGTTTCTGGATTACTAGTCCAGTGATAGTACAACTATGCCATCGCCTCACCTAGTGGGTGCTACTAGGACTGCAACCAAGGAGAAGGTCCAATGGATCCCAGAGTGAGGTAAGTCCAGAGTATTTCACGGAGAGGGTTTGGCAAGCATAGGAGGGGTATGTGGGGGTTGGGTGTGGTGGGTTTCAGAGAGCAGGCGGGAAGAAGAAAGGGGTGTACTATTTTAGGGGGGCTGTCTCCCCCGATGTACTTAGGGACCCCCACAGATATTACCCTGCCAGCCCCGGCCTTCCTGCTTGCCTGCCCTTTAAAAATCTTTTGGAACAAAAATGACCTGCCCATTACTGCCTGACTGCCCATGCCAAATGTACTATGGTATGGGCAGTGTGCTAACAAGCTCAGTTGACCTCTAATTATTTATTTAAATATGATGGGTGGGCTGCTGATTTCACACTCGCCCATTTACATTGTTATGGGGGTAAGCGGGAAGGTGATGCAGTGAACACCCATCCTATTTTCTGTGTTTCTCCTGCCGAAAACATGCCTGGTGGGGGCATGTAAAATCCAGGCTGTTGTCTGCTTCACCTCCCTGACCAGCAGGCCACAGCTCACAGGGATCCCATCAACCAGGTTGTAAGTTTTTTATTATCCGTTCATGGGATATGGGTGTCACTGGCTAGGTTATTTCAGAGGGTGTTCAAGAGTCAACCACATTGCTGTGAGTCTGGAGTCACATGTAAGCCAGACCAGGTAAGGATAACAGATTTCCTAAAGGACATCAGTGAACCAGTTGGGTTTTTAAATGACAATTTCATGGTCATCATCAGACTTTTAATTCCAGTATTTTATAGAATTTCATTCAAATTTCACTTACAGGTATGGTAGGATTTGAACCCAGGTCCACAGAGCATTACCTTGGGTTGCTGGAATACTAGCTTTTAGTGATAATGCCACTACACCACCACCTCCCCCTATCTGTTAATCTCAAAAAAGAAAGTAAAGATGACATCGGTCACCATAGGCACATGAAACATGTGCACCCTAATGGACAATGCCACAGTGAGCAGACCTGATAGCAGAACTGATCTTGTCAATAGCGAGCTGGCTAGGTACAATGTCCATATCACTGCCCTTGGCACGACTCATCTACCTGAGAAGGGTCAGCTCAAGGAAATCGGTGCAAGTTGCACATTCTTTCCAAGTTGAGTGGCCATGGAAAAAAGAATGGTGGAAAGCTGGTGTAGGCTTTGCTGTTCATGAACCATCTTGTCAGGAAGTTGACGTTCCTTCCCAAGGGTGTCAATGATAAATTCAAGGATAAATTTTATGATGACCTCCACTCTCTAATTTCTACTGTGCTAAAATCAGACAAGCTAATCATTCTTGGTGACTTCAGTGCAAGAGTTGGTGCAGATTACCAGGCATGGGGAGAGATCATTGGGAAAAAAAGATTTGCCAGGTGTAACAACAATGGTCTCCTCTTGCTGAAAGCGTGCACTGAACATATTTCTTAGTCCCCCATACAGTTTTCCATCTCCTTAATCTCAACAACTCGTCTTCTATGCATTGGCATCTAATTGACTATTTCATCACCAGGCAGATTTTCTGGCAGGATGCATGTGTAATGAAAGCCATGTGCAGTGCTAACTACTGGATTGACCACCATCTTATAATTTCAAAGCTAAACATCAGGATCTCTCCCCTCACACACCCCGAGGGCATGAAGGTCTAGAAGCATCTCATTGTCTCAAGATTGAAACAGGCAGTCATGAAGAAACTGTCTCAAAGGAACTTATGAGTAGCCTGCGTACAGTAAAAACAGGCACTTGCTGCTTTGAGGATGATTGGATGACCTTCAGCGATATAGTGTACTCCACTGCTATAGAGGCACTTTGCCCTACCACTTAAAATCATCAAGATTGGTTCAATGAAAACAATGAGGTGATCCAAAAATGATTGGAGGAGAAATATCCCCTCTATAGGATTGATCTCAATAGCAAGACATCACTATCTAAGCACAATGCCTACCAAAACATCTGCAGGACTGACTAACGCCAGCTCAGGGAGATGCAAGATATTTGGCTGGATCAGGGAGTAGATGAACTTCAGTCATACGCAGACCACAAAGGCTGGAAGAGATTCTAAGATGCCCTGAAACCTGCCCACGGGCCCCAGTTTATTGGTTCATCACCAGTCCTCAGTGCTGATGGGTCAACGTTGCTCACAGAAAAAGCCCAAATTCTAGAAAAATGGGGCGGTGCACTTTAACCACATTGTCAATCAGCCTTCATTGATCAATGAAGAAGCGATCAATGGGCTGCCACAAGTTGCTATTTACTGCTCTCTCAATGACCCTTCCATCCTGTTAGAAACAATGAATGCAATCAATCTCCTATTTAGTGACAA